>NC_138830.1:14728515-15473928 GCF_965183815.1 Platalea leucorodia
ATTTCTGATACTTTTTTTTTTTTTTTGGCTTCACACCTGTCTGTTAAAGCAGGAGCAGCAGCACATGGGAGCGTGTTTCCCCCTTACTGTTGGCACCCAGTTGCAGAAGTGTTTTGTTATGATCTAATTGGTCTTCCTATCCATCGTCAGGGACAGCCTCCCCGCAGCCTTGTTCTTAGCAGAAGCCTACATGGCCCTACGTCTTTTGACTTGATGAGAGTAAAAACCTGTGTTAAATTTTGTGGTTTCTCTAAGCTCAAGTTACACGTAAATTTAATGCTATATCAATGATGTAGGGAAAGAGAAATAATTATCCTTATCTAGCTGGTTTTACCTCCCAGTCTCCTGCTTTGAAAAGACTCTCACTGATGTTCTGTGCAGAAACAGGGTGGTAATTTTCAGTGTAGGATGCTCTTCGCCCTCCAGCTCTGTTACTTTACGTGCTGCCAAGGCTCATTCACCCTTATAGTTCCCTTCTGCCGTCATGTGGCTCTGCTGCTGCCTGCTCTTCCACAGGAGCAAGCACCAGCATGATGCCTTCCCCGCAGTGCTGCTGAAAGAGCTGCCATCTGTTTTACTTATTGATTAATCTCTCTTCAGCAAAAGGTTGAAGGAGAAAAGATGATGAGGCAGTTAACTGCAGAGACCCAGATCCCTTCCAGGCTAGGAGGTGGCAGGGAGCAGAGCTGCCCCTTTCCTTCTTGTGCCTCCTCCCATCCTGCTCCCACCCAAGCAACTCTCCATCCCCACAGACGAGCCCCGAGGCTCAATCTCTTGCCTCCTCCCCAGGGCTCTCTGAGACTTGCTGTTCACTCAGCTGGAGGCTCCAGCCTTGGTTTCGCCATAGGGATGTCCCTTTGGTAACCAGAGATAACAACCTTTAGCTTAAGGGCATAAAAACCTGCCTGTGCATTTCCTTGGCTGTGCACCACGTGGCCAACGGCATGGTCTGATCCCCTGCTTCCAGCAAGCAGCAACCAGGCTCCCCCTCTGTTTCCTTACACTCCAGTGTTTCTAAATCAAATTAAGAGAGCAAATGCAGGCAGCCCCAAGGAAAATGATTGCTGGACTATCAAAAAGCAGCTGCAGTGCTGCAAATCTGCCATGCAGTTAGCAGAAATAACAGAGCAAATTCCAGCTGTTATAACCAGGACTGCAAAGGAGTTTTCCCTACAGGCATGTATTTGAGCTTGACTTGTGAGTAAACCCCCATGGGCCGGGTTGGGGGTGTCTGTGCTTTGGGTGTGTGCAGAGGATATAAGACATTACCCAGTGTGTGCCCTCAAATATTTTCAGGTCCAGCAGATCTCCCTGAATTTTCTTGTCCAAAACAACCAGTGAATGACAGCTTGCCATGGCTCCACACACAGGTCCCCAGGGCAGAGGATTGCTGGATGGGATCTTATGGATTCTCTGAAACGTGATTAAAAGCAGAAGGTTAATGGGACCGCTTATAAGAGGGATGCAGAGACACAACTCCTCAGCTAGTGCATACAGGTGCTGCTCTGCTGCATTCGTCCTACCCATCCTTCTGATTAGCAGGTCAGATGCATTCAGGAGATCAAAAAGTACCCAATATTTAATTGGCACAAGTTCAACTTGATGTGAAGTAACTGAGACAGTAAAACACGCAGAGGGGCTGGCACAGACACAGGAGTCCTGCTTGGCAATTGCTGTTTGGTATTAGACAAAGCAGAGAAGACACTATCAGAGAGGAAACAACTTGCAGCAGGGATCTCAAAGAAGTTTGGCAATGTGCCCTAGGAGATTTGTGAAGCTGCAGTATGGAAAGCATCTGCCTGGGCTGGTGCTCTGCACCCACCAGGGTGGATAAGCACCACCGGCCTGCTCTCAGCACCCCTGGGAGCCACGTGGGAGAGCCACGAGCAGCCCGACCTTCACTTCCAGCTGTAGATTTGACATCTGCATAGCCGCAGACACCAGATGCTTGTCCCTCAAACCTTGTTTTTAAAAACGGTTAAGTTGGTTAACTCGTATTGAGTTACACCAAAGCACGCTGTCAAAGGTTCATACCCCAATTTCTTTCTGTGGAAAGCCTTGAGGCTTATTCCCTCCTTGGCCCTGCAGTACAGACTGAACACATGTGAGGCTGGGCTGAGTGAAAGCTCTATAATTTCATCATGGAAGTTATTTCTCAGAGTCCTATCTTCTCACACACACATTTTTCCCCTCTAAGAAACTGGCTGACTGACAAGCTGTGTCTGCCAGATCACAACGCAGCCCATTACTATTTAGGCTGGCATGTTAAGGAGAAATTTAAATAGATTTTATTTACCTTTGATCACCACTAGCATCCCCTGTTACTAACACAGGCGCAGTGAAATGCATCTGGAAGCAAGCAGCGTGACAGCTCGCCGCTTTATTAAAAGGAACAATGAATCAGGGACCTGTTGTCCCTCTGGGCTATTCAAGTCTGTTCTGTTTCCAGCAAATTATACCCTCTTCTCAGCCTGGTCATAATTGCCTTATTAATTAATTAATACTTGAGAGACACTGTGAAACTGCTAAACACCACATAAAACCAACAAACATTTATATCTTATTAAATATACAATAGGATATTTTGTAAGTTGAAAGAAATTCCTTAACTGTCCTTGCCTCGCAGCATTCAGCTTAGCTGACAGCTAGTCTTATAACATGTTTAAAAAAATCGACATTTAAGAAAGAGTAATTATGCAAATAGGCTAATGAGATCAATGCAGAAAGCAATAGCTCCTCCTTGCGTTTTGGCAAGCCATTGGCACCAGTTCCCAGCTGAGTGCAGACTGGACATGTCCGCAAAGACAGCCTTATGTTTTGATACCTTGCAGAGGTTTTTTTATTACGTGAATTTATTCCGATATATGGATCCGGTTTTTTTCTGCTGTTCATGTGAGCAGACACTACTTGCAAGGCTACCTTGATGGAAATCATTCTGGCACTACCATGAGCTGTCTGCTGTTGGTGGGCTCCAAGCCTGTTCACCATGCACCTATTCAGTGTGGCCTCCCTGCTGCGCTGGCGGGGGGCCAAGAAGAGACTGTCCTGTGTGCCTGCGGTTTCTTCCCACTGGAAGAGTATTTTATTGGTTGACACTTATTAATCTCTTCTCATTAATTTGGATCACATATAGTAATTTTCTCTCTGTCCTTTGAGGAAGTATTGGGAATGTGATTTTTCTCCTCTCGCAATGAATTCATCCTTTCATTCATTATGGCATGATTATCTCTATGGTGTTGAAGTACCTGATATATTCACAGCTACTAATGAAACCTGGGAGCTGATATGGGGTGTGTGATTTGTCCTGGCCCCTGCAAAAGATTAATATGTTGAGTTTGGCATAACATGCACTGCAGAGCTGAAGTCTGTTATTGTATTACAGTAACATGAATTGAATAGTATCATCCTGGATATAGTCAAGTTTAATGTTTACATAGTGGTTATTTCTTGAGGATTTCAATGGTCTTTGGGCTTGGAATTGAGATGAAGCCTGCCATGGGTTTGAGGGAGTTCCTAAGGACAGACCTGCAAAGCTCAGGTGATCTGTGGTCTCATGGATTTTTTTTTTTTTTTCCACGGCATTTACAGAAGGTAGGTGAGATGTGACAGGCACCAAAGTCAGCAACACTTAATTTCAACAGAAGGAGCATTATCCTAACATTTAAATGATGAAAGGTTTATTGACTAGATTAAGAATATTTATTGAACTGTGCTGAGAATCACATAATTGAAAAGCTCTGTGCATATTCTCCAAATCCCCTCAGGGTAATTAAAAGCACACATGCTGCTGCAGACTTCTGTTTGCCTTGAATTAGCAGTAACCTTTACAGCTACGCCTGCCACAGCAGTGCCCAGATGCTCTCCTCAGAGGGAAGGAGCTGAGTAGGGAGCAGGGACACCCATTGCACTCTGCCTCCCCAAACGCACCCAAACATCTCTTGCTGCATGCTGTTTGCTGTCTCTCTGTACTCTATGTGACTGCCTCCCCCCCAACTAGACATTTGGGCAGTACATTCATTCACACTGGAGATTAGTTCTTGCTAAATGAAATCCTTCCTTACCGGCTTCCCTCAGAAGGGATGATGCCCCGCAGGTCCAGTCCATCTTCTGTCAGCGTACCTGTCTAAATTTAAATAAATATCTAGTTACCCTGCTATTGCTTACCCCTTCCTCCTGCCATGTCCCCAGAGGTCCTTCCCTGGCTCCCTAGCAGGGTAAGGAAAGCCTCCTGCCCACAGTGTGACCCTGCTGCATGGGCACCTGTAGGGGATTGTTCACTGGGGTTAGAGCAGGGTAGATGGGGTCCAAAAAAATTATCCCATGTTCCTAGCAGCCCCCAGCATCTTTCAGTGCCCAAGGAAGCACCTTACTTTGACAAAGCAAACAAGGTTGATCTGCCCACAGATATTAATCCTCTGTGGGCTGTTGCAGAAAGTCTTTTTCTTCAGCCTCCTTTGGGCATAAACAGTGCCTGTTGTCAAGGCAGCAGGGATAGCGGGAGGCACAGCCAGGGTGAGGAGGAGGAGGGCCCTAGCCACCACTTCTGCCACTGGCTTCTGCGAGCAGTGAGAGCAACAGGGGTGGTGGGGTGGGAACAGCCTCCCTCCCCTGCTACTGCCACTCGCGGGGGGTCCAACCATCCTGCCCAGGAGCAATGCACCCCAAGCTCTGCTCCTGGGGATGACAGATTTATTCTTTGTTCTGTCCATCTCCCCCACCCCCAATTCTGGCATCTGAAAACTGAATTACAGAAGTGAACAATCTTCTAAGGATCTTGAGTGACCGAGGGCTGCAGCGCAGAGGCATCCCTCGTAGTTACCTTGTGGGACACAAACACACACATGGTGTAATGAGTCCAAACATGCCAATGACAGAGAGGCCTACAATGAACTTGAAGGCATCTCTGTAGAGTTTGAAGTTCACTGGCTTGGGGTAGGGGATGGATCTCACCAGGTCACCTTTAGCTGTATTGAACCCTGTGTGAAGACATGTGCCATACATTGCATACGTGACATAGCAGCATCGTACTGCGTTAGTCCTGTTTGAAAACGGATAACAGTGCAGAAGCCTTAGCCATCAGGTGCCAACAAGCACTTCTCAGGTATAGCAGTCCTGTGCTGGACTTGAACTACAAAATGAAACCAGCTCTCCTACCAGCCTCTGGGGCCACCCATTTCCCTCTGCTCATTAGCAACTAATAAAAGAAATACCAGTTTGCAGCACGACGGCTCTCGCTGGCCCTCTGCCTGTCAGCTTCGTCTGTGTGACTTCTGTCCTGCAGAAGAGGACATGTCTCCGATAGTCTTCTATGCTGTGGGTTTTCCAGGGCATTGGACCCTCCATGAGGGGTAAGGGGGCACAGCAGCAGGGAGCTTCACTTAAAGAGGATTTAAAAGTCTATCAGATTCTGCATATTAGAAAGTGACAGCACCCTGTAGGTGCTCAAGCTTACCTGACTAATTAGCTTGCTTATATGCTTACACATGTGGATTTATGGTGACAGCCATTATAGTTCTAGTTTCAGAGTACATCAGGTGGCTTCTCTGAGCATTTTCTATCAATGGGCTTGGGTCAAATTCTGCCCCTGACCCAAGTTCATGCCTTGTAGTGGCTCAGTGTTTAGGTATAACACTGACCCCTGTGCTCATACATTGCCTGCCTGAACAGAACTGCTGCAAGATCAGAATTCGAAAACTCAAATACATACTCAGTGTATATTTTCACTTTCTACTCCTGACAGTGTATTAATCCTACTTGTTTTTAATGTGGATAAGAAATGCATATTACACAATGGCAGTGTTCAAAAGCCCAAGACAATTGTGAATTATTCAAGCCGCAGTTTTTCCACCTCCTGCTGCAAACTATTCTAATAAATAGTAAATAATTTGCTGTCAGAACAGATAGAGAGATCTCCCTGACAGACAATCTGCACAGGCTGTTAGCATTTCAAACTCTAAGGCTGCACCTGTGAGCATCCCTTCATTCACAATGCAGCTTCCATCAATCAGGACAGCATCACATGGGAGAGTGAGCTTTTTTCCATCTAAAAGAAACATGTCTCTGGGGACTGAGTAATGGGACTCCAGCTCTTTGCAACCTGTAGAACAATACAAAAATGAACTTTACTTGTGCACAAGTTCTGGGCAATTAAAAAGTCTCAAGGCACACACATCATCATTAAACTTCTACACTGCATGATTTAAGGCCAGAGCTTCTTAGAAATAATACTGACTGAAAAGCAACAGGACAAAGATCTGCCCTTATCTAAACATCTCCCTCCAAGTGGTTGTCTTCAGTTTTATTTGCTTAGTGTCCATAAAACACTCTGACCAAGAAAACCTATTCAAGGTCTTTACATCTCCCATCACCCTAGCAATTGCCCATCTCAACATCTTTGGGAGGCAAAAATAGCTATAACCCCTATTTTACGGGCAAGGAACTGAGACACAGAAGAGAAAGTGCATACCTCGGTGGGAGCCATATATCTGGACTCACAAGCTATTTGGCAAGATTGTGAAAGTAGCCTATAGCAGAGCAGGGAAGCAGGTCTCAGAAGGCCAGAGTTGTTATCTAGTTGCTTGTTTGTGAAATTAAATTTTCCAAGCCATTCTCAACTCTTAACACAAATTACTAGGTTCACCTCTATCATTACAGATGCCACAGATATAAATGATAATGATGCAGATGCATCATTACCACACTGCATAGGCTGTGCCCACGCTTCTCGCTGCCCTGCCCGGCTCACCTCCCTCTGCCCCATTCTCCCTACAGCTCGCCCTTCACATTTCAGCTGTAGAAATCAACAGGAGCTGTGCAATTCCAGGTAACATTTCAACATGTTAGTTAATTATACAGGCTGGTGAGGGAAATGAGACACAGATGACTCACCTTCGCTCTTCGTGCAGACTGTAACCTGGACTTTGTTATGCTCCTCAACAAGGCCATGCGGTTTGGTAGACTGCTGTTGATGGGAAAGCAATTGCAGTGTTGAAACACCAATACTCAAGTGATCACGCTAACATCACAGAAACTGAACTCTGCTGAGTTATCCCGGGAAGGTTTCACATTGCTTGTTAGAAGTCAAGATGTGAGTTCATCAAGTTAACCTAGAACAAGCTGCTGTGGGAACATGGACCTAACTTTCCATTTGCTTCCAATTCATGCTGCTGTATCTCCCTCAACTTTCAAGGGGCTATTCCTGCTTCGTGCCAGAGTAAGCCTCCTCAGCTGCAACATTGCTATCTGCAGTCCCTTCTTAGAAAGCTTCTTTGTGCTCATCAGTTTTACCCTTGCTAAGAGGCTATCAACAGGACAACCAAGTTGTAAAGACTATCATTACAAAACTGCCTTTGCAAGAAGAAAAACAGAAATTCTAATTTAGCTGGGTGTCTGTGCTTTGCCAGTTTTTGCAATCTAATTCAGACAATTACATATCCTGAGATAATGATGAAGTCAACTGTCATTGCAAGACCATTAGAGAGAATGCCTTATCTTGATTTAAAAGTTGCAATTGCAAAAAATGATCCCCAAGCGTGGATTTCTTCATTAGCATTGTTCATGTGAAGATATCAAGCCAGTTTGAAGAATATCCAGAGGCCTCAAACATTGTAATTCTTCCTTCCTGCCAAAATTATCAGTCACACAATAAAACCGGCCTTGCCAAAGAAAGCTGAATGGACCTTATCTGTCCTTCGTGCTCTGCAATACCAGGACGTGACACCAACACTTAAGTACAAAGGTGCGCCTAAAGAGATGCGAGTGCTTGTTCAACATGGGAGTGCTAGCCATCTTGCAGATATTAGTCAGAGATACAAAAACATGATGCATAGCCAACGCACCTGTGCTGGCAAAAGCCCCAGCTATTCACAAAGCCCTCGCTGAGATCAGTGTGAGGCAGCGATAAAAGCATGCCCTTGGCAGGGCAGAGGCTGCGCAGGAATGCCTTGTCAGCACAGCGCACCGGTGAGCACAGACTGCCCGAAGCCCCGCGAGCCCGGGACCTACGCGGGGAACGTGCTGTGTGCCTCCACCAGCCCAGGGAAAAGCAGAGTCAGGGACCTATGCAGGGAATGTGTTGTGTGCCTCCACCAGCCCGGGGAAAAGCAGAGTCAATTCAAACAAAAGCCAGCTCCTGGAAGGGCAAATTATTGCCTCCTCCTGGGAAGCACTTCACAGAGCAGTGTGCTGTACCACCTTCTCAAGGAACCTTTATAAGGGCCGAATCTTGCCCTTCCCCAGTAATTCAGTGCAGGAACAATGATTTTAGCAGTGTATTTGGAGGCAATGTGAGCTGTGCCTGGCTTTGAAGCAGAATAGGAGCATGACTGTCAGGCCAGTGCACCCCAGACCTGCCATCCCTTCACCCTGCCACCACCTCTAATCACATCACACTGTCTGCAGGAACTGTAATTCTCAATGCTGTCCTCTAACCCTGATGTTTTCCCTGAAGATTAAAAAAAAAAAAAAAAAAAAATACATTTACCAGAACCCAGGAATCCCCAGTTCATTTTTGCTTTTAAATCTTGACAATGCAGAGGAATGTGCTAACCAAAAATCCAGACCCAAGAGACTAAAACATTGTCTGCCAGACTCCTGTTCCTATCACTTTCCCATCTGTACTTTCATTCACATAGTTTCTCTTTTTTCCCCTATTATATCCTTTCTCCATGTGATTTTTGCCTTCCCTGTATATTTAAAGTGGGCTCAGAAATCACAGAGCTGTTTTCCCAACTCCCAGTGAGAGTGTTCTGCGTTTCCAGCAGGAAGCACCAGGAAGCTCATCCGGCTGCATGAGGATACTCAGTGGCAGGCAAACATTGTGTAAGGCTCAGCTCGATCTATTTGCCTTTGCCATAGAGACTGAAGGCTTCAGGTTTATCACAAGTGAATGCTTTAGGTCAAAAAGTGAATGAGCTGAGACTATTAGAAAATGCTTCCAAGCAGCTGTGTCTGTGACAGAAGCGTTGAACAAATTTGAGAAATAAAAAGTCATGCTTCTTTTTGCTGTTAACACCTGATACTTAGCAAACCTTGAGAGAAGTGAATCCTCCTGAAATTACAGTAGGAACCAGACTCATGGATATAGTCCACCTTCATGAAGTCTTACAAACACCAGGTATCAATCATCTTTAATTCTTGGGAAGTTCAAGACTCCCAGGTATGACCCTTTTAACTCTTCTATAGAAATAAATCCGTAGTAATACAGCAGAATACACAGCAATAAAAAAGAACCAGAAAGAGCATACAGCTACTTGTGTCTGTAGTAGATGAAATTGCTAGCAGAGTGCAGGATAGGGAGCTGGCATGCTGCACGGTAGACTCACCTGTCTGAGGTCGTGCATGGTTAAGCCAACAGAAATGATCGACAGGATTGCGACGGCCACTGAATATTCAGTGTAGCCTTGGATCAGCCAAAGGATGAGGGTGAAGGCTTGGAACACGCAGAAGGGGTTTAAAATCTACAAACACAAATGTAATGCTTGTTAGGGGATGCACATAACACAGGAGAGATCGAGTGCGGGAAGAGGCAAGAACATTTCATTACAGCGTCCAGGAGTCTTAAACACCAATTTGAAGGGCTGTTTTGCCATCCCAGGACAGCATTCTTTCATGGCTGTTTTAGAGCATTAATAGCCTCCAGCTCTGAATTTACCAGCTTACACGTAGTTCGTGGTGTTTGTAATTAAAAACTGTTGCTAACCAGTTACTATGCAGCAGCATCTATGCTGGCGACTTTAAGTCAGACTTAAGGGACTGTAAGTCAGTTGGCTTCTCACTGTAGCCACCTAACAAACGTGACCTTGACATTTCTGATACTAAGTAATTGCTACACAGGAGATACTACCCAAATGTGGAAAAAGAGACCAAATTACAGTAAATGTCTTTAATACTTTGTGATTTAAGAAAGCCACTATGAATATATTTATTTGGAAACAGAAAAAATGGCAAAGAAGAACTAAGGGTCTGTGGGCCCATCAATAATCAGTCTTAGACTACAGCTAAAATGAAGGCTTGGTTTCCTTGTACTTCCATACTTTTGGCTACTCTACATTGCATCAGTCTTATAATACCAGTCATCGCTCACTCTAATGTGTTATGCTAAAACAGGCAACGAGCCCCACTGAAGTCTGGGAATGCAATTTTGGTTATCATGGTATCTAACTAACAACAAAAGAATTCGATGAAGTTTTTCAGAGATTTGCCCACCACTTGACTTGTCTGAAGGAGTGACAGACTTTTCTGTAGACCTGGTATAGCTAAAATAGCCACTGAAAGAGCTTTCTACATAAATTGGAACTGAAATGAATTATTCATCTGACAAATTTTGTCCCTCAATGAAAATTTAATACTTTCTTTGACATTCAGTAGGACAAAGAGACAGACACTAAATCAGGATGCCAGTCTTCGGGCAGTGAAGCTGTATCTGGACTGAAATACCACAAGCTTATGAGGACCAGTCTGCCTCCAGGCACCACCATTAATATTTCAAACATGACGCTTCAGCCTTGGATGGAAGTGCAAAGTTCAAATTAAATAAACTTTTTAGAGTGCTAGACTGGAGTTCTCTTCAAAACCATCTCCAGGGGGTACTGAAAGGTTGGTAACATCAAATGCAACCAATTTCAGGAGCCCTGGAGCTTTTCATGTATTTTGTAGGGTTTCAAACAAACTCCACTTAAAGTTTAGACACGTGCTAGCTTGGAGTCCCAGCATTCATAGCTCTTTTCCATTTTAAAGACATTCATGTAGCATCCATAACCCACTAAAGTGAACACAGATGACATGACAGTATCTTGTATGCAAAGACTCTGCTTATAGGCCAGCACAAATACATGTCCAGCATTTCTATATGCAAACTCGGCAAGTAACCATCCATATGTGTCTCTCCTCTTAACCACAAGATGCATTTGTTTTGTCCTCTGTAGAGGAAGAACAGTCTTGCAGTGTGTCCTTATTTATGGAGGAAAAAAAATTGTCTTACGTCTATATCATAGGAGAAAAAGAAGTTACTAGGTGAACAAGGCAATTATAAAATAGGAATTTTGCAAAATGTTTTCCTCCATTCTAAAGCACACTCCTGATTTACACTGCTGTTGAGGCCACAAGCAAGCTTGTACAATGCTGTGTACTACCTTTGGACTACTAAAACAAGGCTATTAAAGAACAAGTGTGCCTTCATTGTACCAATAACATTTTCACTGCAGATCATTATCAGGAGCCTACATGAAAGGACGGAGTTACTGATGTGGCTATGGTCAGTCCTAGCAGTTGCAGAAAGCACGAGCACTCCAGGTGCATGTCACTGCTCAGTCACAAGGCAAGATCTGCAAGCTTATGGGAGATGTTCAGTCGTGAGTAAGGGCCTACAGCAGAGAAGGAGGACATCAGTCCTCCCCACTACTGCTCTCCAAGAACAGACAGTCTTCATGAGGGAACCATTCAGCTGTTAAAAGTATGCAGCATCAAGCATCCTCTTCGCTTCATATTCTTCCGTGTAGCCTTCTGCCAGGAATGTGTGCTAATAGTTATAAAGGAGTTTCACCAACTTTCCTCCATGGCTTATGCCTCTGAAGCAT
This sequence comes from Platalea leucorodia, assembly GCF_965183815.1. Classification (NCBI taxonomy): domain Eukaryota; kingdom Metazoa; phylum Chordata; class Aves; order Pelecaniformes; family Threskiornithidae; genus Platalea; species Platalea leucorodia. The sequence continues at coordinate 14,740,092 of NC_138830.1, forward strand.
CAATCACCCCACGCAGTGTACCCAGGTAAAGTCTTCAAAACACTTCAAACCTGTCCCACCAAGTGCTAGTCCAACTTACTGACCTCTTTAAAAAGTAACTTCCAAATAGGACAAATTTCAACTTCGATGGCATTTGGTCCACACACCAGCTGCCTGTAGGAAGGTACAGAAGAGTTCCCCATGTTATAGCTTAGTCGCGTAGGGTAAGACTTCATGGGGAAAAACTATTCACCCAAACAACATTAACACTTGTCTAAAAAAGTAAGTCCTGGGGGCACCATATTGCTGAGCAGGAAAAATAAACCTGTCAGGAAGCTGTTGTATCCAAGAGGACTTCACACAGAGGCAGAATTTTACTCTTTCCTTGCTGAGAGGATTGTCAGTTTGCTGCTAAACCCTGTGATGAGCTTTCCAGAGTGCTTTCAAGGAGATGATGGCAGAGGAAGCCAGTCACAGCTTGCTGTGCCCTGAACCCCAGGTGGAACCAGTGGCGTTTTCCCCAGACTTAGCCTGGCATCACTGAGAAGATAATGAGCTCAATAGAATGTAAGGCATAATGATTTTGCACCTTTCTGAATGTCACCCACGCAGTTTGCACTGCCTTACTACTAAGGTGAGTAGCAAGAAGCTCACATGAATTTGAAAGGAAGAATTAATAGGCCACACTGTCACAATTAGCTCATACGTCTACTCGTATGTAGACTGTACCTGATCTTCTGTTCTTCCCTTGTGAGGCCAGCTCCAAACTTGTGGTGTATGCTGTGACATGTGTTGCTGTCTTCTAACGATCTAGGACAACAGGAGAAAGTTCAGGCAAGGGAGTTCCCTACCACAAAGGTGTTTGTAACAGGCTGTTGACACTCACCCAACTTTCTTGAATTCTTTTACAGAAAAGTCCCAAATATAATGGATTTTCTGCACCTGGATACATCTCATCTGCAAGACCAAATAGCAAAAATGCCTTTTGCCATTCAAGGGAAAACCATCTCACTGTCACAGAAGTGCTTTCCCATGTTTTAGGAGAAAACTTGAGCTTATGTAAACAGGATTTGCAGGAAGATGCTGCTAGAGCACCCTTGGGAGCCTCCAGGTGCCTTGACTCCAATTTTCACCCACCTCCCCCCTGCCATCTTCTCCATTTTATAGGTGACTTACCTTTAACTGTGGCTTCATTATGGCTCTGTTTATGATAGAGTCTCTATCAGCTACAAGAGGATCATCTGAATTACTACCAACAGGTAGCGCCAAAGTGGACAAATCAGTCCAGGTCACCTTCTTGCAGGTGTATCTCTGAAACTTATCCTACAGAAACAGAACACAGTTCAGTGACAAGCCCAAAATGTTGCCTGTGATGTTTCCTGACTCTGGGAAGTACATATGAAATTCCCAGAGAACTACAGTACTGTGGCATCATTTTAAGAATATCATTGCAATGTTGAATATTAAGTGTCTTAAGCATTTGCTCTGCTAGAATTGAGTTGGGTTTTAATTTACAGTCATGGACTCTTAGAATATAACTAATGCCTGAAATCTAGCTCTCTAAAACCCACCTCCTCAGCATTCTCCAATAACTTTAAAGCAGAAAGGCTACTAACAGCCACAACTTCTGAAGATGATCCCTCCACTGAAGCCAGTTGACTGCACCCCATGCACATAAAGGAAGGGACGAGGCAGAGCTGTGTTACGGAACACGTTGTTGGCAGAGGGCAGCTGCAGGGGCCTGCGGATGGGCAGCAGCAACACCTGAAGTCTGCTTGGTGCCCAGCCCTCAGGCAGAGAAGTTGTGCTCTTGTTAGTGTAAACATGATCTTTTATGCAGTATTTCAAACTCTGCAAATCAAAATGGTTGGTCCTCTGCCGCTTAACTCATCCTTGCTGCTCCACCTCCAAAAGTGGAAAGTGTTACTAACCTGCTACATCATGCAAAGACAGGTAGGCTGCCCTGTCTGTGAAAACAACAGGTTTTGCAAATAACAATGAGCTAGGAAGGTTCACCTACTGTTGTTTGAGGAGAACAGCGTCTGCTTCTTCCAAGCTGCAGCGGATGCAGTTTGCCCACACATCCCACTCTGGCTTCCAGTAAAACAGCAGCAGCAGAGCCCCACAGGAGAAGAAGTATCCAGCAATGCACAAGACCCTCTGCCAGCCTTGGGTTTTGTAGCCAAAAATCTCCTGTACAGCAAAGAGAAAGCATTCTTTGTTAACAAGTTTGACCTTGGCATTTGTTCATCAGGAAACCCAAGCTTATTGAAAAGAAAGGCTGGTGACTGAAGCCCTCCCTCATAACTGCTCAAGGTCATTTTTGGAAATGAGTTTGCTGATTGATATGCCATAGTTAAGAATACAGAGAGCTGCTGAAAGGAGGATGCTGCCCGGGCTGCTGCTGGCAGAGGACCATTCTCACATCAGCTCTCCCAGGATTAATGAAGAATTAACTCCAGTCTGGAGTTTTTACCATCAAGACTGCAGCTGACCCGTCATGGTAACATTTCTCTATCTGCAGTGCTAGCACCATCAGCCCTGCCTGCCGCTTAGGAGGATGTCTCCATGCAAACTTAGTGCTGACTGCTGAAATCTACCTTACAGCAGGGGCACAGAATCTGCCTCAGGGAAAGAACACTGCCAAGCTCCGAGCAACTCCTCTCAGGTACCAGGTACCATACCTACTGGTGTGTTACCTTCCACCACATACACTTTATCTTGAAAACAAATATAGACGGGCTCCTTTTGCCCTGTACAAATTCTTCCTCCAACTTATTCCCCAGGTCATCTGTCATCTTCCCTACTTGCCCTTTCATTTTGATAGCCCAATAGTCATCTATTCAGTGATTCTCCATTGTCTGTGAAGGAGATTAAGTCCATTGTTAAGTCCATAGCTTTAGTTTTTCCCCTTGAGAAAAACTTTGGATTTTTGTACCCTTTGGTTTGCTTTAAACCTGCCCATGGCGCTAACATTAATACCTGTAGCGTAACTGGATCCTTCTGTACACACCAGGTGCTCTCCCAGCCCTCTTAGCACCCTGCAGGGCATGAGGGAAAGGGGGAGACACGCCATCCACAGCTGGCAGCTCACAGCACCCAGGGATGCCAACCCTTTGGACATGTCACTCACATCCAGCCTGGCCACAGCTCTCACAGCAGTGAGACCACAGCCTTGGTAGGTGCCAGCCTGGCCCTACAGCCCTACATCCACCCCCTCAGCAGCCATGTGTCTGTCCCTTTCTGCTTCCCCACAGGCACCAAGGCAGGGACCCAGGCAGCCCCCACGATAGGGCTTGCTTTTTCCCACCCATGCTATGGTAGATTGCATAAAAGTTTATTTGGGAAAATAATTTTGGTTTAAGGCTGAGATAAAAACCTAGAAAAAGAGATTTAATTTGTTGTGTTGCACCTACTGCTGGGGGGAAAAAAAAAAAAAAAAAAGTCTATTGCTTCCCATCAGGTGTCTCCATTCCTGCTGCAGTGATCCATTTGTTTCCCTGTACAGGGCACTTCCCAGGCACCTGTCAGCTCTCTTCCCTAGTCCAAAAAGCCCAGCTCCAGGCAATGCTGGTGACTTCACCCTAGGGCTGACCGTGAGGGCAGGAGGGCACCTGCACTCAGAAGCGAGCGGAGGAAGCAGCAGCATCGCAGGCGAGCGGCTGTGGTGCTGCCCTGCCCGCGCCGGGCCCATTGCTCTGGCACCAACACAGATGCTGCCAGCCACCCACTGCTTGTGGGTGCTGCAGGACAGGCCCGTGCAAGGAGCTGCAGGAGCAATCTTGCGCCATCACCGAGGTGAGATACCTAACCCAGACCACAGATAACAATTACCCACCCACTGGGCAGCGGGTGTGTGAGGCACCTGCCCCTGAGGAGGTATCAAGTGACCCTGCTGACACAGGCAGAGGTAGTAAAAGGAAGTGTTCGTGTACATCTACTTGTGACTACACTGAATGTCCTTCCAGAATAGCTTGCCAATTAAAGTACACAATGTGGTGGGATAGTGTAACCTATTGACATGGCTTATGCTGTTGAGAGGAGGGGGAGGAAATGGTGTTTCGAATTATTAAAAAAGAATAAAAATGAGGAAGTCCCATATCCAAAATATATGCCAGAGAAATGCCAGGAGGACAACTGGTGCTTTACAGGATAGAGTTTGCAACAAAGCAGAGCTCCTTGGAGAGGGCTTGTACAAACAATTGTACTGGTTCAACTTCAAATATAATTTTCAAGTGATTTAGAGGCAGCAGAGTAAGCACCTATGTAGGTTTAAGAGAGCAATTAACTTGATTTATCTGAACTCTGATCATAATCAACATAAACTAAGCTGAAATCAATGCAGCTCAAGTGAAATAAAGATAATAATGCAGCCCTTATACCAGGTTAGCAAAATCCATTTCAGACCAGCTCTGTAGCTTTTAGATGTGCAGCCCTGCTGCATACAAAATATTATTCCTTCAGAAGCCACAGAAGTTTAAATCAATAGCTACAAATGGTGTTTCCAGGGTGGGAGGACAAACCACAGTGTCCACAGCTAAGGAAATTAAAGGAGGTTTTCATTTTCTTGCCTTTTCATTGGAAGACTTTTTATAAATACACTCTGAATGCAGGCCTGGAAAACAAGGAGCCTGTTAGAGGGGTGGCTGGAATGGCAGGAGATGTGTGGGGCCACAACTGATCTATCACCCCACAGGGACAAGTGTGATGGATGCGCTTGACCCCTTGACCAGACTGGTGGTGGTTTGGTGCAGGCTCCAGAAGAAGTAAACTGCAGAAACAGTTACAGGAGGAAAAGGAAAAAACCTGAACATTAGAAGAAAGGGTCAAAATGATGCTTGTGCATGCTCCTCATCTCCCTGACATTATACAGATTAGAAAAATTAATTCCCAGAAGAATTGGATGGGAATATATGGGGTAACCCTGATAATAGTGATTCAGGAGATGATGACTCTCTACTTTCTTTAAATCCCTCTGAATATGAAGCCAGACCTATTATTAAAAGAGAAATATCTGAAGGACCTTGGGGTGGTGCTCCACGATATATTGTACAAAGCACTCCCTGGGATCTGATACAATTGGCAAATTTACAAGAAAAATATGGCAGAAAGCCAGGTGAAACCGAAACAGAGTATTTGTGGAGAGTCTGCTGAGTGGCAGCAACTCAATAATGCTGGCTGGAGATGAAGCAAATGGCTTTTGGGGTCCAGGAGTTCTCTTAAATCTAGGACCAACCCGGCATATGCATCCCACTCTATTACTAGCAGGATAGCTTATTGGGCTAGAGGAATAGATGGGATGGAACGAGGTGAACCCTCCATCCCCACAAGATCTCTTAACGAGCTCTCTACAGCCATCACAAAAGCTGCCTGCATACAAGCCATGCACAGACAAGAACCTGGTGGTATCCCAATATCTGCTACAATAAATTTTGCAATGCTAAAACCACTACTTGGAGGGGCCCCAGAAGTTCCTAAACCCTACTTAATTGCAAAGCAGGATGAAATTAAAAGAAACACAGAACACAATGACAGTTTAGATGAAAATGATCACCACCATGCAGCCATTAAAGCAGAATACATTCTGATTCCAGTCAGCCCTCAATGACAACTGGCGAAATTGTTAATAGGTATGGGAGCACAAATTTCAATACTAACACAACAGGATGCTGAGATGCTGCCTGTACAACCTGGATGGCAAAGAGTTAAAATTACTGGAGTGAACGGAGCAAGTGCTACTTGCCAAACTGAAAGTTAATTTATGGCTCCCAGTCACGATGAAAATATTTTGGGGTTTGATGTTTTGATCGGACAAAACTGGCACTTCCCAGACCGCAGCATGTGGTTCTTCGGTTCAAATATTAACCCAAACCTTGATAAAAATCAGGAGGCTACAGCGTGTGTGCTCCGCGCTGCCCCTGCACTCCCCGATTCAAAGATTATTAATGTACTGCAATACCCGACTTCTGCTGCAGCACGAAATGGGATTTTTGAAGCAATAGCAGACTTAGAAAAGCAGGACATTATTTCCAGAACCCACTCCCTGTACAATTCACCCGTCTGACCAGTCCGAAAGCCAGATGGGAGATGGTGGCTGACAATGGATTATCAGCACTTAAATGCCAACACAGCTCCAGTAAGGGCTGCAGTACCTAATACTGCAACTTTAACAGCCACCTTACAAGCAGCCGCACACACATGGATGGCAGAGCTAGATGTGAAGGATATGTTCTTGATGGTCCTCTTGCAGGAGAAGCATAAAGAGAAATTTGCTTTTACTTGGGAAGGTAGACAACACACCTTTAACAGACTCCCACAGGGGTATAAACATTCATCTACAATGGCTCATGCTGCACTTGCTGAGCTCTTTCTTACACAGTCTTGCTCCCTCAAGATATGAAACTGTACCAATATATAGATGATATCCTAATTGGAGGGACCTCCCTGAAAAGGTAGGGAAGCAGCAGCAGCAATGTGTTAAACACTACATAAAGCAGAAGTTGAAATTTCACCTGAAAAATTTCATGGGCCGGAGTAGAGAAGTAAAATTTTTAGGCACTTTGTGGATTGCAGGTAGTGCAGCAATCCACCAGACACTAAGTAAAATAGAACAATTGCAGATACCCCAATCTAGGAATAAATTAAAACAACGTATTAAGGTACTGGAGAGAACATTTACCTGGATTTTCTGTCATTGCTCACCCACCGTATTCACTTTTACAAATTGTAAAACTGTGGAAGTGTAACCTAGAGCATGAAGAGGCAGTCAAAACTCTAATACAGGAATTAAAGACACATCAGTCACTGGGGCCAGTACACCCCCGTGACCCTCTTATAGCAGAATGGGGGTTTGCAGAACATGGTACTTACTGCAATCTATTCCAGACCAGGTCAAGCAGGCCAAAAAGACTTTTAATGTTTAGCTCGACTGCATTTAAAGAGACAGAACACAGATACTCCGAGCAGGAAAAAGGACTTTTGTCTTTAGTTTAAGCAGTTAAACAAGTTGAGTGACTGAGGGATAACCCATCTGGAAAAAACCCACCAAGGCTTGTATTGTTTTCTCTTTCCAGGAAGGCACCAGGAACAATGCCAGCACACCTCCCCTGGGGGTCAGGTTAACCACGGAAGGATTGCTTACCCTTCTTGCGGGAACAATCGTCAGCAGCACAGACCAAATCTGGCTTATAGGCCAACAAGCCCAACACACAGGGTGGAGACCCTCACTTCCTTTATTTACTCTAATCAATATAGTACATTCTGCACCAGGCATGTTTCTCAGTTGTGGGTGCAATGTACTGTAACAGCAGTTATAAGGGAAGGCGATAAGGGTACCTTGCCCACTGAAATTCTAGAGGTAATTTGGGATAATGAGACTCAATTTGAAAGGAAACTCCAATCGAGGAAGCACTGAAGGCCAGAGCTGAGGGAACCCATGTTCACGACTGATTCACCCCACTGAGCCTGCCTGCAGTAAGAAGGGATTTCTGAGAAGTGCAGTACCTGGAAGCAAGGCTGCTCCAGCAAACAGGACCACAGGAAGATGTATTATGAAAAGCACTGCTCAGCCTGATGCAGACAGCCTTGCACAAGGCAGGCTGTGTCAGCAGCATCCAGGGCAGAGCCAGAGCCCTTCGCTGCCAGCAGGGTTGCGGCCACAGGCTGGATGGGGCAAGGGAGGTGTCTCCTGGAAGTGGGTACAGCTTATATCTGGCGTGCACAGGCTCCCAGCTAAAAGGCTGCTTGTGGCAACAGCCCCACTCCATCCACCCCAGCACTCCATCCTCATCAGGGAGCTGGCATCCCCATTGCTTCTTATGCAAGTAGAGGCAGGCATTGAGGGCCATATCCACACGCCAGCTAGTGACCCCCTGAAGAACATTCTCTGTAGCAATCAGTATGACACAGATAATCCCTTGCTGATTCCTTACCTGTCTCCCACAGCAGATTTTTTTCATCTTGTGCTGGATTCAGGTTGCTGCAACTGGCCCAAGCTCCCTAGTCTGAAACAAGCTCACGTGAGCAACAGCCAAATCCCAACAGGAATTTACTGAAAGCAACCAGAGAAGCTGAAGCCCCATTGCTATTAGTAGCCCTGCAAGCAATCCTGGTACAGAGGTGCAGGTGTGCTCTGCAGAGCAGGATCTCTCCCACCTGTGCATGCCCTGAGCACCTGCATACCCATGACGGAGGCACTTTCTCAGTCCCCAGGGCTGGGCAAACAGTGACACTGGAAATGCTGGGAAACACCTGCTAGCAGCCTCTGCTTGCAGAGGACAGGGACTCCTATCCTGGGGGACCATGCTGCTGTGCTTCCAGCGCAAGCAGTACATATACATCTGTAGCAAATACAGGAGTGACAGGACTATATTTTGCACCTGTGCAGAGGCGTCTGCTTCCATGTCCACTTCATGCACTGTAAATATCTGGATTCCAGTTGTTCCTTGCACAGAAAGCTGGAGGACAAAGTCTTACTCCCACCCTCACCGGGGTCTCTGTAATTACTCTATGTTAGCAGGTAGAGGAAGAGTTTCCAACTCACTGTGTTTGCAAAGCACTCACTTAGCGTAGCCCTTCCAGGCTGCTGCACATAATCAATAATCAATCACGATCAAAGACAGAAAGTAGATTCAATTAACATTAATAAAAAACCCTTGTAAGGACAGAGCAGCTCCATAAAAGCTGCTGCAAAAGACTGAGAAACAAGGGATTCTTGCCATGAGAGCTGCAGTAGACTTTGGTGATCTGCTCAGTCTTCCTAGACCTGCTAAGGAGCAAAGACACTTGCATTTCAGGAAAAGTGATTTAATCACTACTTCAGACAATTGGCTGGGATAACAACTTACAACCCATTTGTAAGCACTTTCCCTATGACTTGCTTTCTGATACATGATGACCCAGTAAGGAAACGTGTACTCATTAGTAAAGATCCTCACAATTAGGATGGAAAAGACAATGGAACAGTGGGGAAAGGGACTCTGCTCCCTGGCCAGATGACTTCTGGTGGGCAAAGAGGTCTCTTCCATGTTTCATGCCTCTGGACTGAAGTAGTATGTTCCTCACTAAGCCCTTACTTTGCAAAAATCAGTCTCAAAGTCAGCAAGGACTGATCCAGGGTTTTGCCTTCACCAATGCTATGTTGAAGAGACAGTGCCCAAATGGGGAGTGAAGGTGAAGAAGCAGCGGAGGCACATCCAAAATGGGCATGCGGGAAAACAGGTGCACAAGGAAACCAAAACCCAGTGCAGTCCCCCACTCCTTACCAGCTCATTTTCTTCATCCTTGTTGAGGAGCACACAATGATCCTTCCAAAGCTCTTCCTCCATCTGATCACGTTGTTTTCAGTCCTGGATCTCCTTGACGGTGGCATCAAGCAATGTTGAACGCAGTTACTGACTTGAACTCAGGCCAGTGTTAAAGTCGGCTCTCACCATCACCCCGTCTGCTGCCTTAGAAAGCCTCACAGTGCGCACACTTCTCATTAGGCTCCCAGGAGAGGGAAGAAAATCCACCCTCATGTGTAAAGCTCTTAAATGTCTGGCTTATGTAAGACATGCTTTTCTCTGCCTCCTGGCTTTGCTGCGCTCAGCGGGGTGGAACAGGCTGGAGCAGAGCTCAGGTGGCCGAGGGAGGGAGGGCACCTGTGATCCTGTGCAGGGAAGGTGGCTCTGCAGAGGGCTCAGAGGGAAATCGAGGCACATGGCAAGGAGAAGGGTGGGAGAGTGCCGCAGCCCCGCACAGAGCTGACCCCAGAGCAGCTACCCTAGCACCGGGAACCACCTCCAGCGTGTCAGAGAGAAGCATCTGCTCTGGGGAGATCACAGTGTCCGGGCCCAGGCTTGGTTTCAGCGCAGTGGAGGTGCATGCTGGAGCAGTGGTTTTCAGGTGTGGATCCAGTCTGAACTTCCCCACTAGCTCTGGGAATCACCTCAAACACGAGCTTTGGTTCAAATTCTGCCTGAGTTACAAGGAAAGAGCAACAGGACTGGATGACTCCTTTGGAGAAGCCCAGCTGGGCAACACGGGACCCTTGAACAACGTGCAGCGTGAACCCTGCGAGGCAGGGAGAGATGGGGGCTCCAACCAGTCCCCCTGGCAGGGACAGCAGCGGCAGGCAGGCTTGGGAGCCCCACCGCGCATCTTCCAGTCCCTCGTGTCCCAGCTCTCAGCGTTGTCAGAGACATTTTTCAGGCGTTAACCTGAAATTGTTCTGTCTCCCCCCATTCTCCTTCTGTCACAAAGTCTGAAAGCAACCATTTATCCAGGCAGGAAAAATGTGCTGCGTTATTGTCCTGGAATAAAGTACGTGTTTGTGTGAATAGAGACAATGGCTCTGAGTATGCTCAGAGCCTTTTTGGCTCAGCCACAGGAAGCAATTCTCTATCACTGATGAGACCAGGGGATTTAAACTCTATAAAGAGACACGGTCTTTGCACACAGTGTATTTCCCCAGTGATGGCAAATCAGGAGTTCTTCCAAATTCTCCTTCCCCCAGGTGGGAGAGAGAACGATGCCCAGGGACTGCAGTGACGCATGTCTGGAGTCCTCTAAATCTCTCTCAATCTGCAGCTCCATCCTGGAAAGAGCTCCAAGAACTGAGAAGCTCCTTTCACTAGGCAGACTACTAAGGAAATAAAAGCATTTATCCATGTTTCTTCTCTTTGAAACAGAGCAAGGACAGGCCAGGCTGTCTGGCCTTAGAATGACTAAAGAGCAATTGTCGCTTTGCTGCACCCCGAATCTACCTGGGGCTGGCTCTGCACAGTCCAACCAGATCCATCTTTGGGGGGTTCTTCCAGCTGCAGTTGTACCCATGAAACAGCAAAGATGGACCAAACACTGAAGAATCCTGAAAAACCATGCTGGTGGTGGAAAAATACATATTTTTCTTTTTTTTAAGCATTGTTGTTTTGAACTGTCTGAAGCCTGAATTGAATCAGATTTCAATGTAAGTAAACAGCCCCCCTTTGTCTCTACCTGCCTCTGATCAGGCGTGGATGAGCTCGTCCACCACACTGTTCTGCACATCAGCCACTGCCATGCAGCTCCCTGGACAAGACATGCTTGCAGTCATTCCACTCCCTGGTTTTCAGAAGCAGTGCCCATTTCTAAGGGTCTTGTACCTTGCCCTTACATGAAGTCCAGCTGTGTCCTTTGTGGACATTCTTGTGGCAAAAGGCTTGTACACAAAGAGATAAAGTGCAACCCACGGTAAGCAGGTGATTGCCTACTACCAGGCAATGCCTCCTGTAACGCTCCAGGGGAAGGAAACTCAATAGGGGTATCATTAGCTGGGTGGTTTTACTAGTTCTCAGTATTTTGATCATCCAGGGTGAGGTGCATTTCATTTACAGGAACATGACCTCCAGTCTCTGGACTGGCGTCTCAGCAGTTTCCCTGCGTGGGGCAGCAGGACGCCCACCACTACCACTGCAGCCTGCGCTTGCAAAGTGCGCCCCAGGCTCTGTGGGACATCTCCAGCCCCAGTCCATCAAGCTGTGGAGCCAGCACCTGAAAAGGCAAAAAAGAAGGACTCAGGGAATTACAGGACAGTCAACCCATCCTGAATACACAGACGGATGTGAGAGAAAATTCTTAAGCAGTCAGTTTGTAAGTACCTAGGGGATAATAAAATGATAAGAAGCAACTAACACGGATCTGTCACGGGAAGATCCTATCGAACCAATCTCATTTCCTCCCTGACAGGGAGATGCTCCAGGGAACAAGACAGAAGCAGCTAAGGTGGCACATTTAGGCTTTTGACAGAGCTCCCCATGAGATAAGAAGATACTGAGAAATAGGATTCTTTTATGAGAGGATGAAGGGTTGAACCCTAAGTAGGTGTCAGTGGCTTGCTGTCCATCCCAGGGGACCCAAAATATTCCTGTTTTTGTTAGCAGCTTGGATAACAGGATGGAGAGGACAACTGAAAGGTGTTCATGAGACTGAGCTGATGGAAGCACCTGCTTTACAGGAAAGAAACAATGCAGCATGATTTTGGGATGCTGGCCAACTAGTCTGAAATGACCATATGAAAGTCAGTAAAATCCTGCACTTAGTAGCAGGAAGAAACAGGTACAAAATGAGGAGGTAGTGGCCAAGCAGGTGTATGACAGAGAAGGAGATGTAGGTAACTGCAGGTGCAGTTTCTTCTTGCCAAAAGTGTGACTGTCATTCTGAGCCACAGTAGCGGGAGGCTGGTGAGGTCTGTAAGATGGGAGGAAATTATTCCACTCAACTTGCTGTTAGCAAGTCCTTGGCTGGAGTACAGGCTCTAGGAAGGTGCGACCTAAATGGCAAGAGTGCAAATGACAATGAGATGAGAAGCTTGGAAAACATGACCCATGAAGAAAAGTTGAATAACTGCGTTTGTTTAAACTAGAAAAGAGAAGGCTGAAACATAATAACTCTTATAATACACAAAAGAAGACAGTCAACTATTTTTTTCTCCTATTCTTATTACACACAAGGAAAAATCAGACTAATTTCTTGTTAGATTAAACAATTATATTTCCAGAGTTAGTTTAGATATTCAGGAAGATTTTCTAACTTAGAGGATAGTAAAATACTCAAACAGGCTACCTAGAGCAGGAGGAAATCTTGTGCAATAGAAGATTTTAAGGAAAAGCAGGACATAATTTGCCAAGGATGATCTCAGGATAGGTAGGTCTTGCCTCAGAGCAGGGAGATGGACCAAATAACCACACTGCGTCCCCACCAGCCTCACACTCTTGTGACTTCTGCAGGAATCCCTGTCCAAGCTCAGTAAAGCACAGCCCAGACCTTAATTGCAGAGGGGCAATGCCTCTCTGTGAATTCAGATCCAGATAACCGTATTTAGCACTACCATTCCACTTATTCCTGGGACCAGCCTGTCTGCAGTGAGACACCTGCACGGCAGTGTCTGTCAGGACTTACATTTCTTCAGTCCCACCTATATTTTTTCTTGCATATTTTCTGCTGCTTTTGTATTTCTCCTGATGTTCCCATCATTCTGCCCTCCCCTCTCTCCTTCCCTGGGCTCTGACTAAGTTTATTCCTAGCACTGGTGAGTGTCTGATACCACGTTATTAAAAAAAACTTAGCTGTATTGAACAGCTGAACAAAGCTATTGAAAAGCAAAGCCGTAGTTTGATTTCAAACCCTTTCTCCCAGTGTGCAACTGCTAGCAGTTACCACCTGGAACTCTTACCCCGAATGCCCTTGCTCCACCTCTACCCACTGTGCCCCAGGCATCTCACAGGTTGGGTTACCTGAGTGCAGTCCCACCAGATGTCCGAGGTGACTGACATTTTTAGAGCATGTAAACAGACCACAGGCTTCACTTCTTCTGCAGGTGGTGGAGCTAAGAAGGCAAGTTTACTTAAAAGTCATCCAGGTTTGTTCTGACCTCTTGAGAAGCATGGATGAGACATGCTGTTGGTAAGCACAGTGAACTTTCTAGTAACAGCCAAAATGATTCAAACACTTGCTGGGTATCTATGGGCACTGTGCATGGTTCAGGTATCAGAGGTGTTGTAGCTGTACCACCACAACACTCCATGCACTAATCCAGCATCCCGGAGAGCACAGTGGGTCAGCCCACACAGGACACTGCTCTTACAGGGCCAGGCCCCTCCAGCACTGGGCTAACTCATCCACAGTGAACTCAAGGGAAGCGTGTTGCTCTGTGCGGTGGAGAACCATGCTGCCCTGTGCAGTACCCCCTTCAGCTATGCACACACAGAGAAGAATCCATGCAACACTACAGGTTTGGGAAAGAGTGGCTGGAAAGCTGCCCGGTGGAAAAGGATTTGGGGGTGTTAGTCGACAGCCAGCTGAATATGAGCCAGCAGTGTGCCCAGGTGGCCAAGAAGGCCAATGGCATCCTGGCTTGTATCAGAAATAATGTGGCCAGCAGGACTAGGGCAGTGATCGTCCCCCTGTACTCAGCACTGGCAAGGCCACACCACGAATACTGTGTTCAGTTTTGAGCCCCTCACTACAAGAAGGACATGGAGGTGCTGGAGTGTGTCCAAAATAAGGCAACAAAGCTGGTGAAGGGTCTAGAGCACAAGTCTTATGAGGAGCAGCTGAGGGAGCTGGGGTTGTTTAGCCTGGAGAAGAGGAGGCTGAGCAGAGACCTTATCGCTGTCTACAACTACCCGAAACAAGGTTGTAGCGAGGTGGGGGTTGGTCTCTTCTTCCAAGTGACAAGCAATAGGACGAGAAGAAATGGCCTCATGTTCCACCAGGGGAGGTTTAGGTTGGATATTAGAAAAAATTTCTTCACTGAAAGGGTTGTCAAACATTGGAACAGGCTGCCCAGGGAAGTGGTTGAGTCCCCATCCCTGGAGATATTTAAAAGACGGGTAGATGTAGTGCTTAGGGCCATGGTTTAGTGGTGGACTTGGCAGTGCTAGGTTAATGGCTGGACTTGATGATCTTAAAGGTGTTTTCCAACCTAAACAATTCTATGATTCTGTGATTCTAAAAGCTGGGGAATTTCTCTAAAAAATGCTGTCCATCAGCAAAGCAAACAAAACATTAGCACCTGCATGCAGATGGGCTGAGAGTCAACAGGGGGCACAGCATGGTGCTTTGTCTTGGGGAAGACTGGCTCCTGGTCCCTTCCCCCAGGTCTGTTCACCTGGCACAAGCACCTGCTGCTCTGAGCCTCTTGACTTACCAGGAAAGACTGTTTTGGCACTCTCCACAAGAGAATAATCAAGAGAAACCTGAATCACAGCTTGCCTGAAAGCCTTTCACTTCCCCTTCCCACAGCATTGCCCAGGGCAGCGATGGGGGGACTTGCTTTCCAGGAAGATCCTGTTGTCCCCATTGCCACACTCCCAAAGAAACAAAGGAGCCCGACCTGCTGCCGGGGCAAAGCTGGCTGGGGGAAGGGGGCTGGCAGGTAGTGCTGCAGAGCTCAGCCCAGGTGAAGCCCTCTGCAGCAGCGTGCACCCGCAGGGCTGTGTGTTATGCAGGGGAACACGGTGGGACAGATCCAAGGCAGCATCACTGAGGGGGCTCCTCAAGGAGATCTGGGCATTTTGTGTGCAATTCCTGCAGCTGGAGCCAAAACACGTGCTGCCTTGCCCGGGTACCTTGGCTGCGTATTTCTTTTAGTTATCTTATCTACATATCTCACCTGGCTACCTCACTGACTTATGTGGAGGAGAGAGGCTGCAGTGTAGTGTGGGGAAGGCAGCCTGGGTTTGTTGGATCTCTGCCTTGGTTTTTGCAGGCACTGAAGATGCATAGCAGAGTCAGATATTTCAGAGAGCAAGAGAAAGGCAGCGAGGGTAAGGTGAGAGCCCTGGAAAGCTTGTTCAGAGCTCTGCCTTTGTCACCATTTCCCTGAGATGCCAGGCAAGGCCCCTGATTTTGCAAGCTGACAAGTCAAACCAGAAGGCTGTGTGCCCAGCTTTGCTGGATTGCTATGGAGAGGAAACCCTTCCAGAGGGCAATCCAAACCTTTTCCATTCAACTCCAGCTCTAAGCTCCCTCTTCAGCTGCTTAGTCAAGAACAGGGGATCCTGGCAGATTCTGAGTGGGGCAAATCCGGAGAGCAAAGAGCTCCCTGCCCAGAGCCACGGCAGGAGGAGCACAGAGACAGGAGAGGGACATGCTGTGGCTGCCTGCCTTTTCCATCCTCTCACTTTTCACAGTTTGAACTCTCCTCCTTATTGGTGCACAGCATGTCTCACCCCACTGCTCTTCAGGTCCTTTTCCTTCTTTGTGCACTTAATAAAGCTCTAGCCTTGCTCAAGTACCAGGTGTCCATTCAGCTGTAAGGAAACGTGAAGCTGTAGCCATGCCAAAAGGTTTTTCTGAAGTATAAAGAAACCAGCAGGTAATATACAGAAAGCAGTAAAATAGCACCCTCTGTCCCCAAAGAAGCAAAAAGAGGTTTATAATTAAATTTATATTTATTTCAGCAAATAAGTTGGGCTGTATTCAGTGTAATGTATACAGTTAAGCACAACATGGTCCATACAAATGAGCAATCTCCTATCCCTAGAAGTTTAAAAGGCAGCTACAATAAGCATTTAGTATCTCTGGTATGTTACAACACAACACGTTCTCCAGTGTTCACAGCCCACACCACAGACCACAGGCTGGTCATCAGCCACTCATCCCAACTGCCCTCTAGGGCACAGGGGTACATACGTGACATCCCTTGTTTCTGTTCTGTTCCTGGAGATGTTCTCCATTTCTCCCGAGGATCCTGTCAGTGTCCAGGGCCCTTTCCCTGTCGCACAACTTGGGGCAGAGGAAGACAATCATCGGCCCATGGCATGTGCTGTATCAACACCCCCAAACTTTGGAGACAATACCATGGTGCCTTCAGCCCTCCAGAAGTACCCTCTGTCACCAGGACATGGCCACCAAGCCGTGCATGAGTAGTTCCACAGGTCCTCATGTTCTTCCCCGAATTGTATGCTTGCCTAACCTCACAACAACCCAGTCACTGGGGCAGAAAGACGGGTCCAGTTGATGAATGCCTGTCTTGCTTAGAGCCTTGGACTCAAGCCACAGGTCAGCATGTCCATCCAGTGCAAGGAACAGAAGGCAGCTGGCAGTGCCCAGCGGTGCAGTTCCTGTGACCTCTGCAGAGCTCTGCTGTCTGCTGCAGCAACAGGCAGTTCTGCTCCGAGTAAGCTGTCAGCCGCTGACTGGCATGTGCGTGGTGACTGCATGCAGTAGTGAAACTTTGTTCATTGAAGAATGGCTGAGGGAGCATTGCTGGTTTTCATGGCTTGGATCTATTGAATCAAGATTTACCTGGCCTTGGGTGGGGTGCGAGAAGGGAGTAAGACATAAATGAAATGTGCCTCTTGTTCTCTGAACCACTTCCCAGGTCCAAAAGCACTTCTTCCAGCACCTCCCAAGTAATCTGCAGGTTCAGGAGAAAGAGCCTGTTATGATCTCCTGATGTCCTCTTTCTCTCTCCGGCCTCACTCTCTTCTTGAAATAGGATGCTCTTTTTACCTGGAGTGATCATGGTGGCTTAGGTGAAAGGCTGGGACAATCAGACAGTGAAGTGGGGAGTTTGTATTCTAACCCTGCCTGCTAATCATCTAGGAAGTACCAAAAAGATTTATTAATTAGATTCAAATCAGACATACAAATGGATGGTTCTTGACTCCCTTTTAATTACAGTGACCTATATCAAGTAATCAAAGCTATGTCAGTGACAAGCACCTCCAGTGGTCACCAGCCACAAGGGACACTGTGAAAACAGGGTAAACCAGAGCAGGGACAAATATGCTTTGTATTTCGGACACACAGGACATTTGGTTACTTTCTTAGAATAGGAATCGTGTCCCCACTGTTGATAGTCAACCAGGAAGAAAATTTACACCGCCTGGCTTGGCTGACGGTGTGTTTGAGTGTTGCCATTGCTTGCATGCATTTGGCGATTGGCCCATGGTGCACTGAGCTATCAGGCAGCACAGCATGACGCTCCTAGCTCGGGGCTGCCTGCCATCTGCCCACAAACTTGACAAAGGCGGTAGAGGGGTTAAGCACTGTCTGGTGGGGGATATTAGTGCAGAATGCTCCAGGACTGTTTTTTCAACGTGAAGACTTTAGAGACCATAAAAGCGAGTAATGAGTCCTCTAAATTCAGTTGTTGGCACCAGACACCCGGAATATAAGACAACTGAATTCTCTGTTTCCTTTCCTTGAACTGGGTGGTCCAGGTAGCAGCTATTTGTGCTTTCCTTTCCTGGTTGATCCTTGGCAGGTACTTTGTCTCCGCAGCCTCCTCTGTAATTCTCCTGAAGAGCTGTGCTGTGCATCAAGTTCCTTAGACAAAAGGTGCTATGTGAGTGGAAAGCTGGTATGTCTTGTAAAAGGTTCTGGCTTGTTAATATTATTGTACGCCTACAGCTATTATTGGCGTGGGTCTGCATTTGTTCCTCCTTTTGTTGTCTGTGCTGCCAAGCAGGCTGAGCTCTAGAGTGCTGATGAGTAGACAAAAACTGTGATGACTGTATGAAGATAAACAAGTAAAAAATAAATGGGAAGGACAAAAATAAAAGTGAATTTCTTTTTTCATTAACTAGGACAAGTGTATTTCACAAGGAAAATCAAATTTTGAAATTAGCTGTTCAGAGTGGCTGCATGGCTCAGTGGATTGGCCGTGCTCCAGGGAGTCTGCCCCTTTGATTTAGTTGTAGAAAGCTAACCAGGATGGACAGTGTCTGCTGGCAAAGATCACTGGGGGTGTTTCCAACCGGTGTCCACTGCCAGTCACAAAAGGAGAAAGTGAGCCTGGAGCTGCTGTCCTCTAGGGGATTCTTCAGCTGTTTGGATAGCTCGGACTGCAGACAGGGACTGTGGAAGCCACATCCAGGGCTGTCAATCTGGCTCTGCCCTTATGCAGCCTCGGAATTTGCAAAACACCCCTATAACACCCCTACAAAACAACTCTTTTCATTAAGGGGCTAAGTTTTATTTCTGTTTCTCTACTGTTCTGTCAGCGTTACAAGCTGGGAGTGCCAAGCAGCAAGTTCAACCGCTCAGACAGAACTGAGCGCCTACATCGTACCTGCCCCTCGTGCACGTACAAGTGAGGATGGGCAAAAGGAGCATGGCAGATGCCTGGCAGACAGGCCGTGCAGGCAGGAAGCTGCTTGTGGCCATCCTGACTTCCAGAAGTATAAGACCCTTTCAAATTACAGAGATCTTCAAAATGCAAAACGCAGACGTGAATCCTAAACACATTTGAAGCTTTTATGTTTGCTTATTCCTCATCCTGACCCTAAATACATTCCTAGTCCCAGTTTGAGGGGACCAGCCCAGCACTGGGATGTGGACTGGGACCTCTGATGTTCCACGAGAGGCAAGGGAGCAGAACACAGGGGCTCTGATGCATGCATACAAGCTGGTTTCTGCAGCAAGGATGTGCGTAACGCATTGCTTGTCTCCCAATGGCCAGAGTTATGCTATGTAAGAGTTCAATGCAGCTGGGACACACCACACAGCTCTGCTGATCGAACTGTGGCTGACACCACTGAGGGAAGACGATAAAATAGGCCCTGGTATAGTTGGAGACGTTGGACTTGCATAGGAAGATGGAACACAAGACTGATACCTTAAAGCGTGGCAGTGGTTAAGTATCACCCACCATCCGAATTCTGTTCTCTTGCAGGTAAGGCTGTATTTCAGCAGCAGGCAAGCAGGGCTTTTTCTTGTCAGCCCTAAAAGCACCACAGGTTTGCCACAAGTTGATACTTTTATACTGTCAGTTGTGACAGAAACATAAAAACATGCCTAGTCTGCAATGCTGCTGCAGCTGCCAGTTTATCACACACAGCAACATGTTTCTTGTGTGCGGGAGTTCATAAACAGGACAGTGAATTTTGTCCCCAAGGAAACTGTTACTGTATCTCAAACAGAGGATGGCAGGAATCACTCCACTAACCTGGTCTTTGGGGTCTCCTTAAGCTGCATGGAGTGCAAAGAGCATCTAGCCTTCACTTTCCAATGGATTTTGCTGCAACCTGGGAACTCATCCTAACTTTGGAGATGCTTTTATGAATAACTGTGAATCATTTCTGGTTTGTGTCAAGCTGTGTGGCTTTGTGGCAGGTATTTACTCTTAGGTAAACTGCAGTAGGTAGGAAGGTACTTAATCCATTTGCTTATGTCAAACTTGTCTAAAATGGGGAAAAAATTGCTTTGAGTCAAATAAATGTTTTATTCAAGTTGAAACATTTTTGGCTTGTTCTTTTTTTCTTTCCTTTTTAGAAAAATAGTATTAGTTATTTTTTGATTCAAGCTAAATTATTTTCAAATGCTGTTCTGGTACAGACATGTTGAATCAAAACAATCCATAATCTCTTCTGATTTGCTCTCCATTTTCCACAGCTACTCTTTAATCTAAAAGACCAAAGGAATCTTTACCATGAGTCCCAGCCTGCCTGATTCTCTGGGTTTCTGTGGCAATGCAGGAGTGCTTTAGCATCGAATAGTGGAAACATACAGTCCCCAGCACTGAAGTGCTCCCAAAGTGCTCCTCAGCCCCACCCAAGAAGAGCATGGGCAAGCTCAACTGTGAAAAACAAATCGTGCAGCCAGTTCAGAGGGGACAACTCCCCTGCACACCTCATCCAAAGAAGGAAGCGCTCTTCTTGATCTGAAGCCTCCCCGACTGACATCTTGTGGCTTTACCCGGCTGGGGACCGAGATTGCAAAATACGGTGAGCAGGAAGTCAGTCTAGCATCAAACGGCTACAAGAACATGCGCTGGTAGAAGCTGCTTTTTTTGAGTAGGTAAAACCTGCAGAAATGTGAAGTGCTATTGCATTTATGTACGGCAGAAGCAGCACAGCAGAGTGAGTAAAAGTCACCATCAAAGGTTAACGGGTGAGGGATATGAGTTGATGAATGACACATGGTGTGTAGCATGTGCAATTATGGTTGGAAACCAGAGCCAAAACCTCAGATGGTTCAACTTAAGAGCATGCCATGGAATTTAATAAGATTATTCTGAGACTTAGCTGGCTCCCGGTCTTTCAATTCAGGTCGTAGGCCCTTGGGGGTAGTAACCCCTTCAATGTCTGCTTCTTTTGGCACTGGTAAACCAGGAGCTGATGCCAGGCGGCAGCCCAGCTGTGCAGCATCAGCTCTAGTAGAGCAAGCTCACCCCACAAGGGCCAGCATGTCCTTGTAGACCCACAGGATGAGATCATAATTTGCAATTATCATGTGTTTTATTCTACTTTTTTAAAATGGATATCCCAAACAAATACCTCCCTCAAAAAAGAATTGTCAAACAATGAAATCATTCTGCTCTGTAGGTCAACAGATTTTTCACCCAGAAAGTGCAAGTACTGCATGTTTTAAACTGAGAAGAGGGCAAACAGGTTGCCTGATAGCAGTGAGCAAGCAATAGAGCTCTGCATTGTTCCCATCACGGGAAGAGCATAATGGTGCTGGGAGTGGATGCTTCTAGAAGGCTTTGGCTATTTGCAGCTCCTTCCAGCTCCAAAAAGCCAAGGACTGCCAGAAGGGGAACAAACCCCAACAAACACCAGACACCAGGTAGCAGTATCTGAAACCGTGAAAGCTATAGGAATCCCAGGACCTGCCTGTGTTCAGCAGCCTCTATCAGGAGTAAGTTCTACTTGTTCTCTCAAAGGGGATCTCCCCAGAGGAGTGCTGGTATCTGAATTAGCTAATTCTCATCTGGAGGAGCCCCCACCTTTATGGACCATATAATGTAGTTCAAGAGAGGGATGCAGCAACAGGGTGTTTCAGGCATGAATACTTCGCCAATATTCAGCAAGCTGTTCCATTTACAGGTGGCAGCCATTCATACATGGGCAAGGGGACAGGAGAAATACTGCTGTAGCTTTATGCTACTGCAGCCAGCTTTTCTGCTTCCAGTTAATTTAAAAATAAGCCAGAGCTGGTTAGTCTCAGAATGGGGGGACAGTGGTGGGTCAGTCCTTCCTCTTTTCTTGTATCTCTGAGATAGTCCTTCTACAGCCAACTGCAACTGTCCTGGACATGTGTCCTCTGCAGTTTCCTTCAGAGTGCGTCCTCATTGCTGTCAAATGTTGGATTGCTATGGCCTCCCATATTTCCCTCTACTGATATTGCCACAGAATCTGAGAAGAAGGTTTCATTCAGAGGTGGCCAGGCCGAGTCCTGCTCTAACACTCGCTGCAGCCTCTTGTAATGGCTCTTTGAGTGGTACCGGAAGGTCTTTTTCAGCAGCATCCATAACGGTCTGTTCTCAATGACAGCTTCCTGTAAAAGCAAGAGCAAAAGGAAGATTCTGGAGGACCTGGACAGCAGTTTTCCCCTCTTCATCCTGCTCATCCACATCCCTTAAATAGCCTTTTACTGACCATTTCTCATATCAGCTCCACTAGAGCTCTCCACCAGAAAACTGGGACCAGCTCTTCCTGACAGTGTTCAGGATCTGAGTGTAAAACAACAAAGACTGCCCACATTTCTCTAGCCTGGGGCAGGGCCCGATACATCCCATCCCACTCACCAGAGGAAAGAAACGATGGTTGGGCCTTGCATTCCCTTATATCTGATCATTCAGATGTGGGGCTTTGAGGAAAGAGAGTAAGGGTGAGGTAGAATCATAGAATCGTAGAATCATAGAATCATAGAATCATTAAGGTGGAAAAGACCCTTAAGATCATTGAGTCCAACCGTTAACCTAGCACTGCCAAGTCCACCACTAAACCATGTCCTTGAGCACCACGTCTACCCGTCTTTTAAATATCTTCAGGGATGGAGACTCAACCACTTCCCTGGGCAGCCTGTTCCAGTGCCTGACTACCCTTTCGGTGAAGAAGGTAGCAGCAATGGCTCCTGTTTTACTAGATATTCCCAAACTGGGCTGAGGAGGAGGGAGAAAGAGTGAGATCTGACCCTTTCATCTCTCCATTTAGTGCTGACAGGTACATTCAATGAAGTGTGCTCACCTCGACAAGGAAGGACACAGCAAGTGTGACTGCAAGCATTATCACCATGGAAATCCGCCACATGGTAGGGGTGCAAACGAGCTGGGAAAAAAGCAGAAGCTGTTCCAACAATATGTGTGCACACTAGACACTGGTGGGAGCTTGTGTCATAGAATCATAGATACATAGAATCATTTAGGTTGGAAAAGACCCTTAAGATCATTGAGTCCAACTGTAAACCTAACACTGACAACTCCCCACTAAACCACGTCCCTAAGCACCACATCTACACATCTTTTAAATACCCCCAGGGTTGGTGCCTCAATCACTTCCCTGGGCAGCCTGTTCCAAGCCTTTCAGTGAAGAAATTGTTCCTAACATCCAATCTAAACCTCCCCTGGCACAACTTGGGGCTGTTTCCTCACATCCTATCACTTGTTACCCAGGAAAAGAGACCGACCCCCGCCTTGCTACAACCTGCTTTCAGGTAGTTGTGAAGAGCAATAAGGTCTCCCCTGAGCCTCCTTTTCTCCAGGCTAAACAACCCCAGTTCCCTCAGCCGCTCCTCACAGGACTTGTTCTCTAGACCCTTCACCAGCTTTTTGTCATCAAAAGCCAGGATCCCACACTGGCTGTACACTGCTGATGAGCCAATATTGCTACTTGTCTGGAGGAATTATTGATAAAGACGCCTTGAAACTTACGATGCAGCAGAGAAACTCCAGAACTGCAACAGGAAATCTAAATGCTTCCTTTCTTTCTAACACAGGAAACAGTCGAGTCTGAGTATTTCAGCTCCAAACCCAGCTCCAGCTTCCCACAGCCGGCAGCACTGGCTTTCTGGCTGTAGCTCAACTTATTTTGGAGATGCAGCACAGATCCAAAATTTGGATCAGCAGTTTCTCAAGGGCTAGGCTATTGCAGAGTTTCTTTTTGCCACTCCCTCCTTTTCTCTTCTCAGCAAATCTGATGTATACCCTCCAGACAGCCTGGGAGTTCTGCAGTTCTCCACAAAGGCATTTTAGCCCCTCACAGCTGCAGTGCTGACAATGTTCTGTGTCACCACAGTCCACAACAGAACTAAGACTTGCTTTAAAGTGCCATCTCGTGGCAGATTCTTTAACTGGGTCTGCCCGCTGAGCCACCGCTCTGGAAACAGTTACACGGTGAGGCAGCTTTAGCTAGGCTGCTTGGCATTCAAAATCCAGGTCCATTCCCCTTGTCTATGTTTCTCTTCCCATGTTTCATTATTTCCATTTTTAAATCCACTTGCTAACTGTCATGCAAAGATACAGGACTGGAATCAGCATCATGTTCAGTACTTGTTATTCAAAGCCACCACACTTCATCGTTCTGATTACAAATGTACGGGAAAAATAGCTGTGTGTTGCTTTTGTTGTTTTATTCCTGTGACTCCTACCACAAGGCTGTGAGTGTGTCACGGTGGAGGAGGTTAAAATCTCCCAGCCTCAACATACTAATTGCCAGGTCCACTGACAACCCCATCTTACGGCTGATGTAGATCTCATCCTTCCCTTGCATTTCCCCTAGGATGGGTTTGCACAAAGCAACTCCCAGCTTGTATTTTGCCAGACTAAATAAGCCAAGCCCTATTAGTATTTATTAACCAATGATCAAGATAGATCCTCTATTGCCATGACAGCCCCACTAGTCTTTCTCTACAACTGTTCTAAACCTAAATGCTGCTTTAAGAAACTGCAGGCTGTCTGAAATTTAAAGAGGGAGACTGAAAATATTGCAGACTGAGAACTGAGAGCTGCTGCGAGTGCTGACTGGCAGATATTCTTTGCAAGAGGATCTGTGTGCAGAGTAGCACAGCCTGAGAAACACAAGTGCATGGTGCTTTAGTTTAAACTTGCAGGGCCTAGCCCCTTTCTTTTTGTGGCTTCACAACTATCAAGCCACCAACATACCAAGCATGGTAATCTTAGTGATGTCATCTTCTGTTTCATGGACAAAGCACTGAAACAATCAAATGTACATGTGTAGCTGTCCAGGTTTCAGAATGCACAGATCTTAGTTTGAAGCTACTATACCTCCAGAATGTTCTTCAATGCCATCATCTAAAATCCATCTCTTTAAATTTGATTAGTCATTAGAGGTGCCACATATCCCTGCAAAACTCTGTGCCTTTTGTTAAAAACAATCCCAGTGCACTTATAATGGGACTGGCAGTAGGAAGAAAACCCACCTTGGAACAATACTCACATCCATCTTAGAGTAGAGATCATCAATATCAGCAAACACCAAGAAGAGGCAAATGCCCAGCTGCCCTATGAGCACCAGTAAGAACACATCTGAAGGGACAAGAACAAGCAAATAAAACCACAGGTTTAGGAGCAATCTCAGCTGCTTGCCTTTACTACAGAAGATTGTAATAATTTTCTGTGTCAAATAGTCAAAAAAAAATCCATGAAATAATAGGAAGGAACTTTCAGCAAAAGAAAAATGAACAGAGTAAAACCTAAAACCCCAGCTTTACTCAGTCAAGCAGATATATGCGAGGCTAGGACGAGCCTTGTAGCCACAGATTTAAAACGCCAAAAGAGTATTTTGAACATTTGATCTGACCTCTCATGTCTGAGAAGCCTTCAAGCCTTCCAGTGAGTCTTACTCTGAGCTCAGTGTCTCCTGTCATTCAGAAAAATGTCCAGGATGTCATCTTGCTTTTGTTGATATGATTAGGAACTCTGCCCTCAATTTCAGTGATATCAAAACTTTGCTCTTGATCAGGATCTAAAGAGTCTAAGTAATGGAGAATCTATTGTCCTCCCCATCCGTAGGCAAATGTTTCAAGGATGAGTAAATTCATTTTCTCTTCATCTGGCATGCACCAAACTTCACCCCCCAGCCACTCACTCTGGTTTTGCCTGGTTCTGGGAGACTGACGACCCACTCTTCTGCTATCTGGGAGGAATGTCCCCTCCTTGCTATTACTATACTAAACCAGCAAAGCCACAAAACCTGCAGCATTAATTTAACTCTTCAGCCAAAAAAGAACTGAATAGAGCTTTGCCTGAGAGACAGCTGCAGAATTTGTCCCACAGCGAAAAAGAAGACCTCTCCTATACCTCACTGCAGCTTCCAGGACTGCCACGATCACG
Source organism: Platalea leucorodia (assembly GCF_965183815.1). Lineage (NCBI taxonomy): Eukaryota > Metazoa > Chordata > Aves > Pelecaniformes > Threskiornithidae > Platalea > Platalea leucorodia. The sequence continues at coordinate 14,765,617 of NC_138830.1, forward strand.
CATGCTCATCTTCCCTTCACATGACAGTCTTTCAGAGGCAGAACAGACCTACTAGACTTCATTACAGCCCCTTCAAGTTATTGCCTCCTTTGACGTTTCCTCTTTAAAGAAGTTACCTGTCATAGATTTAGCAAATGCTAAATGTCTTTGGTTCTGGAATAGGAAATGGGGCCTCTGCAAATGCACAGATTTCATTGTATGTTTTCTTTTGAAATGGGCCCAAAAGAATGCCCTGAACATAAGTTCTCTCAAATACTGCTCAACCAGCATGCTTTGGGGAGACAGGCATAGGGCTCTTCCAGAGTTATTCTAAAGACTAAAGCAAAGTGAGACCACCTAATTCTGGCTCTTCGTGAGATGTCTCATTCAGGCTGTCTTAAGTAAATTGATGCTTCTGCCAGCCAAACCCACCTTTCTGCTACTCCTTAAAAGCTTGTATCAAACTCCATTTGTCTGTTTCAGAAATCCAAATGCCAGGGACAAGTTTTTAGCAGTACAGAAGCACAAGGTGTGGGCCCAGCTCAGAGAGCTGCTGGTTACAGGATGCCACTGGCACTAAAACTTCTGATGAGAGGGCCTTTAGTCATTTAGAAATCTAATATTGGGCTCCTGCTTTTTTGGCTGGCATCACTCTGGTCAAGTTTTAATTTTTCCCTAGAGAACTGACCTCCTCAGCTGACTTACTCACAGATCCCTCCCTCTCTCCCCATACTTACAGTTTGTGTAGATGGGTTGCCTGAAAGGCTTTCCCTTGGAAAACACTAGTGCTACGATGAGGCAGTTGATGGTACTTAGCAGCCACACTGTGGTGTTTTCATAGCTCTTGTAGCCATTGTCCATTTGCCCATGGGCTGCATCTCTCATCCCATGGAGTCCCAGGCTGGAAACAGAGGTAGAATTCTCCACGTGGTTGTTCGTTGAGAGGCAGGCGCTGAAAAAGAGTGTCACACTGGTCAGCGAATGATCACTGTCCTGGTTATTTCCCCCAGCTTCCACTACCACTGTCAGGAATCCTCCCTCACAGCCATGATTTGCTCGTGCTATCACAAGGATGTAGATTATTGGCAATGTCCTCAATCTTACCCACCAAGTTGAGCTTGCTGAACTTGGCAGAGCCTGAGCTCAAATCACCTTGGATACCCTGGTCTTCCCTGCAATCAAATACTCCTCTTTGTGCTCAACAGAAGCATTCTCACCACATGCACTGCGCTGCACAGCAGATTTGCTGGAGAGCTTAGGGACCTGCAGACAACACTGGTTAATGTGTTTGCACCCTGTGGGGAAGCACAGGGTCTGCCTGCAGCTGCTGATCAGGCCTGTAGTTAAGCTGATCAACGGTATCATGCAGACCTGTCCCACTAGGTCTGATCTGTGTTACCCAGAGTCCCAAGAAGGGGACCTACCTGTGTATATCAGTCTTGGAATACCAAGGCTGCTCCTGGACCACCACAAACCCGAAAATCTGCATGCTGAGGCTGAAGAGGATGTTAAGGACAACAGAGAGCAGCAACGGGGGTGAGATGAGTTGGCTAGGAGGCCTGTAGGGAACCAGCTTTGGATAGGCACCTGTGAAACTCACTGAAACATGCACAGACATGTTCACTAGTGTGTCCAAAATACAAGCAGTGCTGCTGTGTATTACTGACTGTTATCAATGGCCAGCACTTTCACAGTCTATAATGTTCTTTATAATACATATAAATAATATATCAAGTACAAAATACAGAGTTGTTTTCTTACAAAATCTTATTGGCCACAGAAGAGATTAATTAATGGCATCTGACTAGCATGAGGCATTTTTGGAAAACAAAATGTTGGATTTTTATTTTATTTGGCTACTGTTAGGCCCAAGGATATAAGGATATGCTCAAGCTCTCCTGTTCTCTTTCTGTCACTTGTCAACTGTGGCTTGGGATTTTCTGTTGCCCATGTTCTGTGCATCCACATGGACTAAGCACCTAGTTCCCAGTTATTTGAGCTGGTAGAGGACTGCACTAGCTGACCCAATAGGTTTTCTTCTGTTCTTAGGCTTGACAAAGTTATCCAGACTTTGAGTAAAAGAGCTATACAGAAAGCCTTGATGCAGTATTCCAAATGGGCTACTTACAGCAAGGTAGCTTTTGGCACCCGGTATTGTGGCTGACCCTTTTAGGCTTGATTTAATCAAGGCCTTTTCCAGTTGTCTGTGTTCCAGCAGGGATGGAAGACACCTATGTGGTTTTGTTATATGCTTTTCATGGCCCTGCCCTTGCCATTCCTGCTTCTAAAGCGCTCCCTGCGTTTACTCTATCTCAACAACCCTGTCTTTCTCTTTCCCTTTCCCCTCCAGCATTGGTTTCCTCTCTTATTCTTGGCTTACAACTTCCTGTTGTGTCTGACATCTGTCATTTCTTTCTTCTCCATTTTCATCTCTCTTTCCTCTCATGCCTGCTGCCTACACAGCTTCAAATATGACTTAGACTCCAAACAGTCGATCCCTACACCTTTTCATTTGGGCATGGATCCATAGGTATCTTCTTAATCTGCCTTCCTAAGTCAATAGGAAAAAGCCTGGATGGACTTTCCACTGAATTAGGTCTGTTTTTACTCCTTCTAGAGATAACATCCCAGTTATCAACAACCTACATGCTCAGAAAATGTACCACTAAGAATTACCCATCTTATTTCAGAGCTTTTCTCAAACAAGACGCCTCCTCTACTAATCGAAACATCCTGTACTCTATGTAGTCTCTCTCTTCTTCCTTTCTGTACATAGAATTACGCATTTCCAAGGAGGTGAAAAATATTTGAGATCATTCTCTCATTAATACATAGGATGACTAAGGGGCTTACTTGTCACACCAATTACAGTGGTAATAGCCAGATCTTGGAACAAAAATTGATAATTCCCAAAGGAGTTTAGTTGCTGAAAAGAGGAACACAAAGAAAAAAAAAAAAAAACACAAATCAGACATTTGCCGTGGGCTTGTTTATATCATCTCCAGAAAGCCATATTATTTTCATGGAGCTAATGCTCTGCTGTTTGTTCTGAAGCGCTACTCAGCAGATAAGGGGACCATACAATCCACCATCCTGCCAATAGATTCATCATCATTGGGCCTGCAGTGAATACTCTCATTTTCTGCATTGTTTGGACTAACGATGCTTCCAGTTCACTCAATGCAATTAAAAAGAAGGCTATTTGAAGAGACATGCTTTCTCAATGCTGGGTGACTTCTGAATGCAAAGCCCTCCTCTCTATTTGGGAAGAAGCCATGCAAAAGTGATTTAAGGTTCTCCAGGGGATTTTGCTTACTGTCAAGTTAATTCATGCTTCAAATGCTGAATAAATTGCAACAGCATATGCTTACACCAGATTCTCCCTTTTCACAGACATATGCCCTCATCCAAAATGCTGTTCAGTATCTCAGCCTTCTTTTTGCCTAGCTTGGATCTTGAGCCCACTGGCTGAAGTTAATGGGAAGAATCTTTCCAGTTTTCAGCTGAGGGTACAGGAGGACCATATGATCACACCACAAAAGTTTGCAGCTCAGATAAAGGTAAAGCTCCATATTCTAGTTTTATTGTGGCTTTTATGCCACGTTTCTCCTACAAGGGAGTTCTCCTACAAGGGAGTTCTCCTGCAAGTTCTCCTACAAGGCTCATCCAGTTCTAGCCAACATGTTCGCAAGACATACCCAGTACAGCAGGAGAACACCAAGGTACTGAATGGTGCTGTACAGTGCCATGTACTTGAACATGCAGAAGGAAGTGACGAGGGCAGCACGGCCTTCCCTGTGTGAAGACATGAATAATAAGGACAGCGATTAGGTGATGGGTCTGCTCCTGTTGCTAGTCCTCTCAAAATGCTGTTGAAAAACAAGGCATGTGTCACAAGTAGAGAAGTCTTTGCCATTATCTTGCTGGGAGGTGAAATAAATAAAATCTGGCCTGAATGAAAGTAAAATCTTCACTTGTGAAATCTTGCTGCAAGAAAAAGGGCTTGATTCCAGTCATCTGTGTTCCCAAGACTACAATTTACCCCAGTGAGGTTTCCTGCTGACATTAATAGTGCAGGTAACAACTCCTTATGAGGAAAAACATAGAAAGCCAAGCAGCTGTTCAGTGAGTTCAACTAACAAGTTCCCTCCTGCTGCAGTGAACATATAGTATCCAACAAGGGTAACGCACCCTCCTTCGTTATTCATCTGCCCCAGTAAGCAAAATCAGGACCTTGGCATAACCGATGCTAACATTTTGCTTGCACGGGGTATCAGAGGCAGGGCCTAACAGTAGTGTACAGGTTGATTTGTGGACATTTGATTCAGCTTTATGGGGCACTGTTCATTTTGCTATTTCTTTTTTACTTAAAATACTGCTAATGATACAAAGCTCAGCTGTAGATGCCCTCCTCCTGTAGTTTTGAGGGAATTAATATATCTTAAAGGAATTTCAGATGCGAACTAGGCAAATGGTAATTTCAAGGTCAAAGACATTTATTTTTCTCTAGATATCTATATTCTGGCCTGGTGGGAACACCCAACACTAATATTGAGAGGAGTGGAAACTGTCTCCTTTATGAAATAAGAAACAAAAATCCATGCTTACCTGATTAGCTCTGGCACACATGCTATGCTGGGGGTTTGGGATGTGAAAGGTGAAGCCACAGATGCCTCCTGCTCCGACAGTGATATCCCTGCATGCGCCACTTTCAAAGCCTGAAAGTCACATTCTTCTTCAGCACTCACAAACCAGGAAGACACAGCAACTGACATGTCAGCCAAGAAGTGACCCCATATTACAGGATGCATTCTGTGAACAGCAGTCCCTCTTCACTCCCTGGGTGTGCTCCACCCAAAAGGTTGCTCCAGTGGGAGGTGGTTGAGGCATCGGGTCCAGAAGAAGAATGGGGATGACAGCATGGGAAAGTCCATTTTCCACAGACCCCAAAGCCATCCACTACCAGCTGCAGAAGACAGGTTTGGCTCTGCCTCCTTTGTCAGCAATTATTTGCAGTCACACCTTATGTAGACAGTCTAGGTTCTCTGCTTGCTTCCCCCAGGAGAATCCTTGGGACTTTGCGCTAGGGCATGTGAGTGCTTCACTGCCTAGGTGACATTGCTCTCACTGCCAGAAGGGTGTGTGAAGCCATGGAGTGAACTGAACCTGCCCAGAAAGGAGTTATGGGTCCCTCCTGAACATGGACCCTTCCTTTTGGAAAAAAAACTTTCTTGCACTTCTAAAATATGCATTTACAAAAACCTTGTAGGGCTACAGTTGTTCCCCATGGAAACTCCTCCTCATGCTAGTCTTCTCCACCCCCAGACACTGAAGATGTTGACAGAAACCCCAGTGGAGGATTTGGAGAATCCTCTGGTGGGTTTTGCGCAGGAAATTAATCCATCCTTGAGACCACAAACTGCAACAATCTCTGCCTAGGACAGCTCTTGCATGGTAAGGACCGCACTGTGGGATCAGGCCTGAATCAGTACTGGTGCCAGTATAGCTGCTCTGTGAAAAAGCAGAGCACTCCCATCTCCAGCATGTGCTCAGTTTGGGATATTCTACTGGCATTGCACTCATTTTTCATTTTTTAAATAAATATATTGTAAAGAATTTTCACTTACCCCACAGTCATTGGCTCCATCTCCACACATGCCCACAAAGTAACTAAAAAATAAAGTGACCCACAGTTCAGTTCTGGGTAAAGTGAGACCTATAAACAGGAGGGAATCAGAGCCTCCTCCATGTGAGTCGCTTATGCAAGTCATGCAAGCTTTTTGTTAAAAGCCCTTCTGGAAAGCTAAAAGACTGAAATACAAGCCCAGGACTCTGGACTGTGCATGAGCCTTGGGCTTGCACCTCAGATGTGCCTCCAGTAACGAGTTTCTGCTGCAACGGACTGAAGAATACATTAGCATGTTGTTTTATGTTCACTACAATGGACTCAGCCTCCCATCCTCACTGGGTTTAAGGTCAATCATAATAGAGGAAAGGGCTAACGGTGACAGCCCTGCTCAGAAAGGAAGGATTGCAGGCACTGGTACCTCATGTTCACTGGGAATAGACATGAATGGGGATTCTGCTTTGGGGTCCAGTCCTGCCAGAATCTCCTGCGGCAGACAGAGAGTGACAGAGACAGCTGGAGCAGAGGGAGAAGGAGAACATGGCTTAACAGGATATTGGGAGACAGCTCCCCACCCTGAGGCTGAAATAACCTTGTGAAATGATGAGCCCTAAAAGTAAATCCTTATATCTGCAGCATCCAAGTAAAATCAGCCTAGTGCTTCAGGAGCTGACTCACTTGTGTCTTTTACTGCTGAGGCATGGATTTCAGCACAGGGGAAGTTCTCACTGGGATGTACTGATGGTGGTCCAAGGAGGCCAGACAGTGGCTGGGGTGCTCACAACTGCTCACACCAGGCTGATAATCTGACACAGCCTAAAGCTTACCCTGCTCTAGGGCAAGGCCAGAGGCCAGCTAGTTGAGGTGACGGTGGGGGTCTTCAAAAGACTTGAGAAACAGCTGAATAACAGGCAACAAGACACCTGGGAATATATATACACCTCTGTGACTGTGAGCAGCATAGGCCATACCAATCCAAACTTCCCTGCCATGTTTTCTAACCCATTGCACTGAGTCAGCGATAGTGCAGTAAAAAGACTGCTAGCATCAGAGAAGCTGCAGTGCTGGGAGATATTCCTAAAAATCTTGGGTAGACAAGTGCCCCTCCTTCGGCCCAGAAAGAGAAGTAAGTATGAAGGATGATGTGAATAAACGAAACCCAGTTCAGTGTTAGGTCTTTGATGGGTTGCCAAACCAAGATGGCCTTCAGTGTCTCTGCTTTAACAGGCTTTTGGAATTGAATTGCAAAGCTCTATACCTGTGGAAGTTTTAGTTTTGTGCACTTCCAGGAAACGCTATGATAGACAGAAGCTAGCTCTTACTAGACTCTTTTCAAGCCTGGAAATTCATCAAACACTTCCTAACTCTTAGTGCTCATTATGAACTTACTCCAGCTTTTGAAACTCTTCTACAAGGCTGGATTTCTGACCAGGAGACATTCTAGCAAAAACTGTTCCATTCAGCAGGAGCTGTAAGGAGAAAAAAGGAAGTGATTTTTTAAGCACTTGAGGTAAGACTCAGTGATTTCAGTGATAATCTGGAATAGAAACCACCAAAAATTCACGTTTCCAAACAACTGATGCTAGACTCCAAAGCAGGAAAGGCTGATGATCAAAGATAAAAGGTATTTTAATTAATATTTTGAAAAAATAACAATCACAATAAGGACAACAGGCCTGGTGTGTTATTTGAGTTACCTGATGAACACAGATTACCAGGCAGGGATTTACTAGAATTCATGAGACTATCCTTTCCATAAAACATACAAGTCATGCTGAATTGCATGCTGTGTAAGACCATGTTTTCTCCTGTTCTCCAAACATGACAGAATCAGTGCTGTGCAAGGGCCAGGCATATGGGCACAAATGTTTTAAGTCATGTCCTCACACCATGAGGCAGGTCTGTTCCTCTCATGTGCAGAAAAAATCCAGGGATTTTCAGATCCTTCCCCATAGGTTAATATTAGAGATACATCCAGACCATAAGTATATCAGGGTTAGAATTGTTCCCAAAAGATGTCCTGGTACAGATCTCTTCAGCTAATTATATCAGGACAATCCGAATCTACTGAATGGCAAGCCTACCCCAGTTAAATAATCCAGATCTTACCTTCGGAAGTAAGTGCCTGAAATGCTGTACTACAATTTGGTAAGATTTTCCACTCATGGCAAAATGATACTGGCCTGATCCCAATGCCAGCCTGATTCTTCGTTCAGTCTGACTGTCCTCCTCCTATAAAACAAGACAGAATGAGTGCTGCCCCCAGGCCCTCAAAAGCTACTTTGTGCATTTACACAAGCACTACTACAGACGAAGAGAAGGGCATACCATGAGGAGGGCACTTGTGAAGACTCTGGGAGATCTGGGTTCAAGGCCCATTGCTTTTACCTGGATTCATAAAGGGATTTAGGCATATAATGCCATTAATTTCAGTGCTAACTGGGTGCTGCATATGTCTTAAAAGCTGGCCCTCATCATTGCCACATTTGATAGAATTTGTGAGTGCCAATCTGGTGGGCTGCACTTTGAGTGAGAGGGGCTAGAGAAAGCATATAGGCATCATAGCTAGGCATGCCTTTTTGCAGTGAAATACAGTGAAGGTGCTGCTCAGGCTGAGCTTTGGTAGAAAGGAACCCCTCAACAGCCCCTGCAGAGATTCCCTACCATCTCCCTGACTCTAATACTTCTCAGAGAAGGGTCAGCACCTTCAGACATACTCTTCAGGGAGAGAGTAACTGGTCTTTGTCTCAATTTCTTTGTGGAGATGCCTGATGAAACATAATTTCTTAGCATAACTAGCCTATGTTTCACTGTATATATACAACTTCTCAACAGTTAATCTGTGTTTTAATGCTGCAGGTATGGGGAAGTGCTAACTCTCTACTTTCTTGACCAGGGCTGGTTCATTCAGTGCAGTTCCACAGATTTTACATCCGCATCTATACTATCAAATTTACCTTGCAGGGAAAGGAAACATGCTTTAAACTGGCATCAGCTAAGCATGAGGGCTAGAGACAAATCTTTCCTGGGTTTCTGCAAAGCTGTTCTCAAATCTAGCTAGGCAGTTAGCAAAAATGTGTTCACAAGATAATATGCTAGGAAGGCAGATCTAGGGGAGTACATTTTTATGAAGATCCCTTCTTTTTTAACATTTTTCTAGCACATAACATTCTGACATGCAGATGATGGTGAATGACTGGTCTCTTTTATACTAGCATAATCCCACTGTATTATTTAAAGCATTCCAGCTTAGTTTGTTTTCCTGCTGCACAACACCTGCTTCTTATATGCTCACCAGGCTTCTGTAATCTTCAGTTTTGTTTTCTTCTAGTGGTTTCCAGGTTATGGATGCTGAAAGAGATCCAGGTATTTTGTTTGCTTCCACAAGAATCACTCTGTTCGTTGGAGAAATCATTCCAGCATTTTTGGCCACAGTTACAGCTGTCTGAATGTTGTCACCTAGAAAAATCAAGGGGGGTGTTACCTAAAAATTTCTGCAGTGAGGAACTGTTATTGGAGGAAACACTAGCTTTTTCCTGAATTCTAAGTTCTCAAATACATCTGCAAGAATCAGTAAGATTTCAGTGTCTGTGCCTAAGACAGTTTTTGATAAAGATCAAAACTTTGCAGATGAGGTCTGTCTCAGTAATTAAATGTATTTTCATCTGGAAATGAAATATTTTCATCTTCAGCTTGAAGAAATCCAGATGGGGAATGTGCTCCTAGATTATGTGTTTTAGACAAAACCAATAAGGGATTCACTGCTAAGTTGCTGCTAGTATCACTGATTCTCATCAATTGGCCTTAGATGGCTTTGGTGTAGGATGTGTGCTGAAAGGGGTGAAGCCCAAGAAGACAAGATCTGTGTGACTCCTGAAAAAATGTCTTCGGACCATGAAAGAACTGGGGGTTACCCTATCCAAATCCAAACCAGCCCTTCAAGAAAAAAATGGGATAAACAGGGACTGGTAGGCATGAGTTACCAGATCTCATAAGGTTCAGTGATTTGTCCTGGCATCCATCTCTGCTCATTTATGACAACAGGATTTTATGAGGTCCTATAAAGAGGGGATCTTGCATGACATGTCTTTGTGCATGTCATCTGATGACCTTATCAGGGAGAACAAATGGACTCACTGGAAAGCATCAGAGGAACAGGAAGGTTCTGATCTGTGGTGAAAGTGGGACAGATGATAGATAGATTAAGAGTTAGGTATCTGACACAGCCTAGTGAAGTTGTCAGGGATATAAGCCTGCATGGTTCAGCTCACATCACAACATTATTACAACACAGATGCTTCTGGGACTATAATTGTCTGAAAGATACAAATGTCTGTGCCTTTCTACCCGTGGTGGTGACAAAGCAGCAGACTGTTCACTCAAACATCATTTGGGCCAGCGACCACATAAATAATCCACCCTTTTTAGATACCTGTGACCATAACACTCCTGATGCGGGCAGCACTGAGCTCTTCCAGGACAGGCTTTGTCTCCCTCTTTAATCGATTCTCCATTATCAGCAGACCCAGGAATGTCAGATCAGATTCTACCTCCTCCCTAAGAGTGAAGAACAGACAGACAGATTTAATTCTTCTTTTTGCCTTTCGCCTGTTTTTGCATTGAATTTGCTGATAGCCAGTTATAACTGTTAACCATCCCACCTAACTCAAAAGAATTAAAATAACTTGTTAGTTTTCAGCAATCCAAGGCTGTCTGTCTTTTGTGGTGCTATTTCAGCACCATCAGGGCTTGCTTCCCACTGGCAGCAAGTGGTGCTGGTTGTGTATGGAGGATTTTCACTTGATTTTTCATCCTTCTATTCTCTTCTTCCCTTGCTCTGAAGAATGAGTTCAGTACATCGCCAGCTTCCAGCTCATGTTTGCTTAATTACCAAATCAAAAAAGAGCCAATTTCAACCTACCTGCTCCACATACCAACATGAAGCCTGATGGATAAGTTGGACTGTTTTCCATTCATGCACCATCCTTAGCCAGCATGAAAAAGCACCCTGAATTTCCTGCAGGATTCCCAAACTGTGGTGGTCTGATTTGGAAAGTTCATGCCCACTAGTCCTTCTCATTTGAGGACTGTACAACAAAGAAACACACCTTAGTAAACGTACCTGCTACTCTTGACAGTAGCTTGAGTTTGCTACTCTGAGCAAACAGCATGTGGGAACTCAGTTTCTGTTCTCTCCTACTCTTTTCTTTACACCTGTGCTATTGTTTCTTCTACCGTTGAACACATGCAGTTGAGAACAGAATTTGGTAAACAATCCTATCCCTGAGTCATAGACTAGAGGTCTCTAAGGGAGACAGGTTGACTCTGAAGAGCCTGAAAAAAAGACAAGCTTTCAAATACTTATTTTAGCCACCGTAGTAAGGAGGAGGTGATGCCAAACACTTGCATGGCAGTCAGAGTAGCTGACTCAGGTGGTGCCTGAATAGTCACTGCTTTCACAGCGGATCTTGTGTTTGACCTCCAGTTTTCTTTTTTCTCCTGGCAGTATATACATCACACATGCTATAACTGCACACACAACTGCAAAATCTGGGCCATATCAATCAGACACATTTGTTCAAGAATTAAACAAACCACTTGCACTTTTCCTCAGTGTCATTGGCCCTTTCAGCAAAGCAAAAAGCCCTGTGAAAGAGCAAGTGAGCCTCATCCGAATCAGGACCTGCAGCTAGTAAACAGAGAGGACAGCAGATGCTAAGTAACCACAGAAGTTTCAGAAGTTATATTTCTGGAGCATCACAGGCAAAAGGTAGAGGGGTTTGGGTAAAAGCATATGGATTCATGTGTAGGTGTTCTTGTGTGAGGCTTGTGGAAAACTAATACCTTGAGCACAGCAGAAACTAGGCTTTTCTAGAAACTAAAGAAAGCTAAAGCTAGAAAGCTAAAGGATTGGCCCAAGACAGCAGCAGAAGATAGTCTGCTGACTTTGACTGGGCTACAGAACTGGCAGTGTAATGGGGGTCATCTCCTGCCTTTGCTTAACCAAGGAGCCAGGATAACAAAAAAAAAAAAAAAAAGACTTCTCTTCAGCTGAAAGCCTGGATAAACCTGCAAGAAGATTAGTGGAAATGATGGACTGAGGGAGGGGTGTACTAGACTTCAGAGTGTACTACAGTTATACTTCCTATGTTGATCCACTGTTAAGAAATGCATAAGGATTCTGGGCATGTGTTATAAGCATAGGGTAGTGAACTGCCCTCTACCCATCCTCAGACAGACCTATATCCAGATTTAAATCGGATTCCCTCTGGTCTAAATCTAACAAAACTCTGTACTACAGCCCTGCTCTTGGCAGGGGCGTTGTGGTAATGGTACTGCGTGAGGCACCACTAGCCCACGGCTGAATGTGGCTGATAAGAAGCAGTCTATGGCTTACCTTGTTAGATCAGTAGATTGCTTCTCTGACTGTAGAGATTTACATGCCAGTCCGATGACCCTAAAGCCCTGCGCCGTGTAGAGCAGAAGCTTGCTTTCAAAGTTCGATGGGACTGTGCGAAAGAGGAAAAGACAGTTCATCAGGGCATTTGACTGCTTTCTAATAAAAGGAAGCCTTGGAGCAGGGAAGGCTGCTGTCCCAGAGGGCAAGTACACCTAGAGACTACCAATAGGCCAAGGACATCAAGGAAAGCTGCTGAACTGAATTTTGCTCAATAAGAAAATCATTGCCTCTCCTCTGTCACTTCGCGCTTTAGGATCCTAAACTATTCTGCAAAGACTTACCTTCTTCCAATGTGTCATGAAGGAGCTATGCTCTTCTAGCTGCCCTCCCAAGGCTTGGAGAAAAAAGAAAACTTCTTTTGGTGTATGCTGGACCAGTAGACAACTTTTTCAAATATCTATTCTGGCAGAGACTGTACACCTTGTACAAGAGTTCGTACTTGCTTTTACCTCTTAGCAGTCCTTCTTTGCTAAGCAGGGCTGTATGAGATCTTAGCCTTAGACTTGGAGCACAATGGAGAGACTCTAACTTTTCAGGCTGAAGTATAAAGTCTTAGACCCACAAATCTCATTTGGACCTTCCACTCCATTGCACTGTCAAAAGTCACATACATATGTGTTTCTAGAAAGCATTTATAAATGTTAGTTACCTGTTTCTGCTCTACATAACATTGCTACCATTTCTGGAGCCCCTTTTGTGAAGACCTGTTGTTCCCCACCAATTTCCTGAGCAATGACAGACATTCTCTGCAAGGCTGAAGAAAATGGAAACTGATGTAAAATGGTAACTCCTTCCACTGGCGCCTAGGAGAAAAGCAAGTGGATTATATACTGCAGCAAGGATTTTAAACTCAGGCTAAAGGATTTTAGGCCTGTCCTTTGGGCCACGGTAAGAAGCTAACCATGTATAATAGACTGATGTGTCACAGTGGGACAGAAAGGACTGGTATATAAAGAGGTGAAATTTGTACAGAAATATTTAGCTTAAGCAGTAGGAAACATTCACTGACAGTTTTAGCAGACTTATCAGGTGTAATTTACTGAAAGGAAGTCACTAGTCCTACTTCTTTAACAAGACCCTGCTAGGTCTTACACTGGTCTTGCAAAGGCAAAATGGATGTCTGAAAGCACCTCCCTTGGTGTATGTCACCAGTAACATTCTGACATCAGCTACCAGACTCCACTGCAGTCCCAAGTCCTTTTAGAGATCTTCACCACTCAGCTGAGTTTGGATTGAGTCTTGAGCCACCAGGACAGGCAAATTCCTGAGCTGGACAATCTGTCATCCAGCATCCCCCTGCTTCTGGTGTGAGCAGCAAGCTCCCCCAGGCATCTCTTTTTAATCAGAGACAGCAAGGCAATCTCTCTGCAGGCAGTACAAGAAAGATGAATTGTGGAAGAGCTGTCTTGGACTAGGACAACCAAGTGTTTCTCTACTGAAAGGTAACTCTTACACTGACAGTTTAACTTGATCATGAATGTGAATCTTGCAAATAGCTTACACTGCTGGCTTTAGGCCCAGGTCTAACAACTGTGGCATGTGTGGATCCTTGACCTTCAGTCTGGTGTCCACTGGAATCATCTATCACCTGTGTATTGAAAGATAAAAATCTTTCAGATCACAGCACCAGTAGAGCTGAAAGAAACCTCAAGAAATCATTTAGAGCTTTTCCTTCCCTCAAAACAAGGTACCTCGTTCATTCCTGGGGGGGAGGGTGGGGTGGCTGATCTCACACTAAAAAGCTCCAGTAATGGAAACCCCACTGCCTCCTTGGCAATCAAATCCAGAGCTTCACCAGCTTCACTAAGATACTGCTGTACTCTTGCACAGCAAACAGATTATGTCCTCTCACTGACAATAAATCCTTTACTCATTACAACCCACTTACATATGCAAAAATCTATAGATATAGCATAGACCCAATGGCAAAATAATAAATAAGAATTTGTGTTAATGTAGAAAGCACCATCCTCTGCTCTTGAAGTACTCCACAAATCTGCTGGGTTTTTTAATCAACACAACGTGACTGTGAGGAACAAAAATATTTTATGGTGTCAAAGCGCACACAATTATTCACGTTTCATAGGAATTATTTAACAGCATTATTCCTGTTTAATTTATAACTTTGATGGGTGTCTGCCTAAGGCTGAGATGGCAAGGTGATGCCCCTGGGGAAAAACACCCTCTAACTCCTGTTATTACTGGATAGTTTATTCCTTGAAACTTGGCTGTTTTACATATTTTGCAGATACAAAACCAGACAGGTGCTAAGTACAGATGTTGTCACCCATGTAACTAGCTAATCCTGCCCTGAATCTCTTTTATCTTGCATCAGCAATGGTTTGTGGCTATACCTTCCACCAGGTAATTATGAGCTGTTTTCCTCTTACCCATCTTGGATTTGCAGCCTTTTAGTTTTCATAAATGCTCATTCCGCCCCCCAACTGATCAGAGAGTAAATAGCAACACTGATGGCTGTTTGTAGGTAATGGCACAGAGGCTGAAAGCAGGGCTTTCATAGCAGCATGGGATTTCAAACCTGAAGATGGTAGAAATATCTCCACATTGCCAGAGCTCTAACAAAGGTCAAAATCTAATTCAAAGCTCACAGAAGTCTGTTGCATGCTCTATAAAAGCAGTCAATCTGCATATAAGTCACATCTGGGACTTCCTGGCAGCAGCCACAGTCAGAGTTGATACCCCAGTGGGGTTTGCATGATATCCACCACTCCCAGTCAAATGAGCTAAGTACTCAAAGTACCCCTAGGTGAAAGCTCTAGGCAGAAACAAGGAACATTTCTGCAAAAGCCTGAGTATGTGGTATCTCTTCTGGGTTTTAGCTGTTTTACTTCTGTGTAGGAAGTGGCTATTTGTATGGGAGGGCTTGGGACATTTGTCCAAGAACACCAAAATTCCCCACCACTGTTTGCATAACAACAAAGCACAGCTTTACCCAGTTAGTGGCCTCAAACATTTTCACATCCAGTGGGTCTCCTTGGATCTTGCCCTCCCAAACAATTAGTGAATGACAAACCGCCATTGCTCTGAAGACTGGGCCCCAAGGCAGGCTGTGTTTTGCAGGGAAGCTGTAAATGTCCTGGAAACTAACGCAAAAAAGAACATAAAAATTGTCATCAGAGAAGACCAAACAACATGTGACTAACAGAAAAAAAATCCTAAGTGAGGGGGCTGTTAAAGTCCCATCCTGTGGTCAGGCTACAAGCATGTTTCTGTTGTCTTGTCCTCCCCCGTGAGCTGTTTCTCACACACCTGTTAAAGGCTGGGATACACATGCTCAGAATAGGTGTATTCAGCATAGTGAAGGAGTCCACTGGGATGGACAGAGGAACAGATTATTATATCTTCCTTGTGGCTTGTGTAATGACTCTTGAGCTGTGAGGCTGATACAAGTTTGAGCATTTTTGTGCATGCACATTTCTGGAAATGTAAATGGGCAAAAACATGGGCACTGAAGAAACTGAGTGGCAATCTCGTGGGTAACACTGACTTCCTGTCATAACGGGTTGGGGCACCGCTGCAGTTTTGAGATGTAACCTAGCATATCTACTGCCCTGTCCGGGCATGCTGTGCCAAATGCTGACAATAGTGGCTGCATCTTTTCATGTGGAGCAGGACCCCTGGGATGAAGCAACAAACTCATTTTCCAGAGGCCATAGAAATAATATTGGAAATCTAAACATGGGGAACTTCAAACTGCTGTTTGACATTAATTGTCTTTCAGATTTGTTCATGTGCCTAGGAGGTGAATCCAGTCACTATCCCACCAAAGTTAAATGCCATTGGTGTGTCAACGAGCCTTACCAGTTTCTTTCAGAGGGCAGCAAGCCCCAAAGATCCAGGCCATCTTCTGTTAAGGTGCCAGTCTAAGTTAAAATGTACATTTAAATTAACTTCCCACGAGAGCTCCAAGAAGAATAAAAAGCAAGACTTATTTTAAGAAGTTACTGTCCAGAAAATGCCAGCACTGTGCAGAGCAAAAGTGCTACCAGCCAATTCCTAGATTCCAAGAAAAACAACAATTTGCAACAGTGTCTGTTCAGACAACACAAACTTAAGTACGTAAGATTGGTCAGTGCATTTCTAAAATACAATGGAAATGCTTGATCAAAACCGATACTCTCCCACCCCTAGCATGGCTCCCGTTACTAGTAAGAGATTAACCACCACACAGCCGTTACTTTGTCAAAGCAGATGAGGTTCAGCTGTCCACACATGTTGATCCTCTGTGGGCTGATGCAGAAGATGCCCTTTTTCTTCAGCCTCCGCTGGGTATAAATGATCCCTGTTGTCAAGGCAGCTGGTAGAGCTGGAGGGACAGCAATAGTGATAACATCCAAAGCCTTCTTCACCACTTCTCCTGCCTCCTCCTGACATAAAACCAAAGAAGGCAGTTATCAGCAAGAGGGTGGCAGGGAGTGCTGCTTGGATTGTCTGAGTGTAGCCCTCTTCATCTCTCCTCCCCTCCACTGCAGGTGCTTCAGGCTGTGCTGTTTTCTGCCTATGGTCCATCATGTATTCATCTCCCTAAAAAATTAATTGCTTTGGTTTAACCAAAGGCTTTAAGGCTACGCCACTGCTAAAGAGCAGCCTCCAGGCCTTCCTTCATTCTCCTTGCCAACAAACCTGCCAGGCAGAGCTCACAGTCTCCTCCAAAGCATATGAGTTCAAACATGCCCGCTAGGTTATTGCACCCTCAGTCAAGCCCAGTTTCCCATGACACAGCACACAAGAATCTGCCATTTACATGGGCATTCATCCAACTGCCTACAGGCATAGCTCTGGACTCCATGTTAGGCTGACAGGTGAAACATATGGGATGGTGCTGAAAAGGAGGGCAGAATGCATGAGCTAATGATTTCTTCTGACCTTATGTTCTAGGAGTTGTGAAAGGAAATTGCTTTTACCTGCAGGAAGAGACATGGAAGTAAAAGTTACATTTCTAAAAGCTATCTCTAATTTGGGAGCTTAGAGGTTGGTGTAAAACTGACTGCCAGTATGCTGAATGTTGGCACTGTTATTCTTGGCAGTTGATATCACTGCTAAAGGATTGAATGCATTTCAAATCGGGGTCCCAGAACCGAGACCCCACAAACTAAAGCCAATTTGCAGTTCAGAAGGATCTGCAAACCATCTTAGAGTTCTATTATTACTGCTTCTGAGCTTGGGACTTTGACCATAAACCACGTTGCATTTGATGTGCTGAATTTCCATCATGTTCTCATTCTCCCTTCATTGATACTGTTTCAGACCACAGAAGGCACCATTTTGATAATATTTTGTTTCAATTTTATGTTAGAATGAAACATCACCTTTAGATAAACACACTCACAGAGGAGAAAGCATTTAGTATATCATGTGACTGAATCCTACACCAATCTGACAAGACAGTTTCAGCTGCTGTGATAACATCAGCATGTATTTTACATATTACAAGGGAGAAGTTAAACAAAAAAAAAAGGAAAAACTGCAAAGCAGACACCAGGATATGTTCTTAAATACACTTTCTTTGATATCCCAAGGGGAATTAATTTTCTGAGCCAATTGATTGTAGATTATTCCAAAGGAGAAAAATTATTCAAAAGATGAATTGCAGAATCAGCCTTGCAACTGAGGACCTCGACTTTACATTGGCAGATAATTATCAAGGCATGAAATGATTTCTTGAAAGTTTTTGAAGATGTTCTAAAGCAATTAGGCTTTAAAAATTGCAGAACTACCATTTACAGTGTACAACTATTTCATACATTGACCTTGATGCATGAGAATGAGTGAACTGTTTTTAAAGGGGTTTCAGGCGAACCCTCCAGAGATTGAGAGACCAATATGGCAGGGCCCTAGGTTCACTAATAGGCTTTAATTACCCTCACTAGCCTCACCTCCACCCATATCCGCTGCTCTTGGGTTCAGGAGCTCCATTAAGCTCAGGCCTGGGCCTTCAGTCTCTGTCTGAGCCATGTCGCAGGTGTACCTGCCTCTAGCACTGTCTCCTGGGTGGACACCTTCAGACATGTACTGCAGCGTTGTCTCTTGTCTTCATCTCCTTCTGCTTCGGACTGGTCTGCCTGGATTATTTACCACTTTGCCTTGCCTGGGACTATTGATGGGCTGTCAGCAGCACCCATCTCTCCCCACCATGTTTAGATACTGTGTGACTGTGCCGTGGTTGGTGAGGGCACTACCTGTGCTCTGGTCACCCTCGGCTCCTGGCTTACCTTCCCCTAGGGAATAGCTGACCCTTGCTGCTTCCTAACACAGTAAGTCTTAGTTCCACATTGAGAAACTTGATTAAAATTAAAATACAGAAATAATTGACCCTTGATGTATATGGAACATTAGAGAAGAGCTAACACAGTCTTCCCAGAGGGAATTAATACCCCATAAACCTCCTGGAGAACTCTGGAAAAAATCAGTGGAGATGCGGGTGACTCAACTGATACAGGATAGTTGGCTTTGCAAAAGTTATTTCCCAAAAGCTCTCAAGGATATTAAGCTGAGTGATAACTAAGTGAAGGTCATCTCCATTCCACCCCTACGCCCCCCCCCGCAAATGACTATATAAAAATATGAAAAAAAAGGCAGAAGAAAACAGGGAGTTCTTTGTAACATCAGTAAATTTCAGGGATCTGTGTTTACACCTGTACTGTTCAGGGCTCTGTAACATGGAAGAACGGTGGCTGAAGGGGTGGCCAATGATCTCTAAATCATAGATAGTACAGGAAACATCAAATAGAAAGCAGCTATTTGCTACTTCTCTAAAACAAAAATCTACAGTGCCTTCAGTGATTTAGACAGCAGCTCTAAAAACATTTTTAGGCAGTACATAATGAAACTGTGGGAATCATTGCCACAGGTGCTGTCAAGTCCAAGGCATAAATGAATTCAGAAATATATTAAACCACACTCTGGGATATTTTCAGTGGCTATTACAGCTAGATGATCTAGATACAAAAGACAGCTTACTGAACTGTTAAAACTTTCTCTTCAAGAAGTTAGGAGACTATACCAGGGAAGAATTGTTCTATACTTGCCCTACTTCCTAACCAGCTTCCATAAGCATTTGATACAAGTTACTCTCAGAGACCGTGGACAGGGATAGATGGGTCTTTGATCTAAACCAAAGTTTTTGGAAAGCTGCATGACACATCAGTCTGTGTCCCATTTAACTCCTGACTCACTTGTGATTTTTCTAGTAATGTACCAAATGTGCCACAAAAACTCTGTAAAAGCTACCTGCAGAGTGCTAAGCTCTTGGGATCTCCCATTTTGAGAGCTCTAGAAAGCATTATGCCAATTACATGCATTGATAATTACATGTATCAGCAAGCACAGGGAAGACAACACATAAACAGAGGCAGTCGGTGTACAGAAGGCTGCCGATAAGACATGCAGTGCTTGCACAGGATTTGCTAAGACCTCAGAAAAAATGACTGTTGGGAAACAGTGGGTTTTGGCACCTTGGAATTGCATGTATGAGAGCTTGTGTACTGTCACAAATTCAATTACATTGTAAAATGGCCTCATATACTAAGGCAAAAAGGAGAGTGACAAAGACCATATTTTTATATATAAATGTATATGAAGCCACGCAAGTTTCAAGTCTCTTGAAACCGGGTGTGACCATTTCTCCTGCATTTAGTAACTCACCCCATTAAGTGCAAATACACACACTGCATAAATCATTCCAATGGCTGCAAATGCTATGAGGCACATCAGGAACCGGAGGGCATCTCTGTATAGCTTGAAGTTCATGGGTTTAGGGTAGAGAATGGACCTCACCAGATCCCCTTTTGCCGTATTGAAACCTGGAAAGACAAACTAAAATCATTCCAAGGGGAAAACATTTCCAGAAGTTCTCTACGAAGCATGGAGGGCTTTAAAATGACTCATCATTTCTGTAACTTAAGAAAGAAGGCCCAGATCTTTCATTTCAGTGCATGTGACCTACCCTGCAGAACACAGAAAGAAGTTATTTTTGTCTTAAGGAGGAGGATTTTTTCAATGTCTCAGAAGCAAAGCGAAATTCTTCTTTGTAATCATATGCTAGTGGTTTTTGTAAGTTATGCCAAGTAAATGGAAACAATGCATAATAGCTTAGCCCAGCCCAGGATATCGATTCTTCATCTGACTGTTGTGAATTTGGATTAATGCCTTTACCTTAATGTGACTGGGCACACTAAGTCAGACTGTTCCAGTAAGAAAAAGCATGAAAGGAAAACCAAACTGAAGTGTTGACTGACCAGTCCGCAGCACCACAGCTTTCACTACTCCTCTGTCATCTGACTTGGTCTGTATAACCTCTGTTCCACAGAAGAGGACGTGTTTTTTGTAATCCTCTGCACAGTGCATTCTCCAGGGCTTGAAGTTATCAGCTTGGGGCAAATGGGTCTTTGTTACTGGAATACTTTCCCCTAGGAAAGATTAGTTCAGATGAGGAAAACTGCAGTACACCTTAAAATCAGCCTGCTGACTTTCAAATAAGTACACTATCTAGACATCTAGATGGTAAGTTAAAGGTATTTACTAAAGAAACCAGTTTAGAGAAATGTTACTTTTATATTGTGACATTTTCAGAGTGAGTAGGAGTTTGAAGCCTAGCAAGCAATCAGACTCTGCCAGAGAAAAGTTCTCCTTTGCATCAGTACAACAGCTTCATGTAAGTCTGAAAACTGAAAGCAGTCCAGTGATTCTGAACCATAGCTGTAGATATAGACTTGAAAAGAGAACTGAACTGGTGTTGCATTACTCCACTCGATGGCCACAAGTTGTTTACCTAGTTTGAACCTCATGTGCAGGTCACTACACTATTCCCTTAGGCAGATTAAACATGACATTCCCTAATTCCCCTTCCTAGTAAAAAGGAGAGCCTTTAGCTCAATGCTTGACAGCTGACAAATATCCTATTTATGTCAGAGCAGATACACTAATGTGAAGCACAAGAAATATTTTCTGACAGCTGAAGCTTTCTAAATGAAAGGGGTTTCTGGAATTTCTCATTTACATGAAATTTCAGAACTGTGAGTTTCAGTTCAATTCAGACCAAGAAAAAATTTAAAGACAAGAAACAGAACAATGAACATCTGCACCAAAAAGCCTGCTTTGCAGTGAACTCTCCCACCTGGTGTGTCTTCCACTGCTATCACATGAGCATGGCTCTAAGTGCCTGGAGGGCTAGACAGACACTTCAGCAGGCTGGAGATGTTGCAGCAATCAGCAATGAGACATTCAGAGTGACCGAGAGAAACCCCTACAGCCTGAGAGGACTGTGTGGGAACAGCTTTGCTCCGGATATGCTGTTTCTTCTCCTGTCCTGTTCACTCCTCTTCACTGTCCATTCTTTCGTTTCTAATCAGAGGATCCCTTCCTAAATTCTGCACCCCAGAAAGGAAGAAAAGGATGAACTGCCCTTCCTAAAGTCCATCTTGTTTATGTAGATAAGCTGGGGCTAACTACAATTCAGTCTTTATAATAGCAAACACCCAAAAGAATCCCCTTGTAGGCTAGCGATGGACTATCTATCTCATAAGGGTGATACATAAAAACACTGTATCCTGTGTCACTGGCTGAAGCCACGGGGCTATGATAATGTTTTGATGGTAAATCTGGGAGGGATGAGCTGTACCTGTCAGCATGCTTTCATTTACAATGCACTGCCCGCTGATCAGGATGGCATCACATGGCAAAAGGGCTTTGCCCTCTTTCAAAACCAGTGTATCTCCAGGAACAAGATGGTGTGATTCCAGCTCTTGAAAACCTGTAGGTGACATGCAATGCAAACTTTGTGCTTCATATATTTCTCTGTTGTAAGGGAAAAAAATACAAGGAACTACCTGCTGAATAGATTGTTACTTCTTTATAATGGCTGATAAACAAAGGACCACAAGTAGGACCTAAGAATACAACCTCCAATATTTAGAAAAGCCTAGGCATCCATTCAAACTGCAGAATTCCTTCTTATCTCCCCAGGAGTCCAACCAATGGTTATTGTTCCAATGCGCTGACCTAACTGAAGAAGCTTGGATCTACGTTTCTTAGTTTGACTTCGTCTTTTTCGATTGTGCTCTAAATACCATGGCAATGAACAGACTTTGCATGGAGCAATTACATGGATTCACAGCCATTTAATGGCTATGCGGTTGGCTCTGTCAGCACTGCTTTAAGAAAAATGACAGTTTTCCTGATATGTTTTTGCTAAGGCTGCACTCAAACAGTTATGAATATGATTGATGTGCCACAACATACTTCTAGGTCAAATTAACCCAATCTGCAGAAGCTAGTTAATCGAGCTGAGAGATAGAAGAGGAAAGTGCTCTAAAAGGGATTTGATACTGTATATTCTTGGGTTTGATATAAATTGCTATAGAAATGAAACACATTGAAGAAAGAAGTGTACAGGAGTCACCTTCCTTATTTCTGCAGACAGTGACCATGATGTTGTTATGAGATTCAACCAGTCTGTGCAGTTTAGCCGATTGCTATAAATTAAAGGAGAACACACAAAAGTGTTACATCTTACATGATGCAATTCATCCACTAACAATTATTCCCTTTTGTTATTTGTGGTTATGAGAGCCCTCATAAACCAGAGTCTGGCCCTGCCAGGAACTATACAATCATACAGAGAAAGAAATTCCCCACCCTAATTATGGAGAAGGTGTAACAAAAGGTTACAAAGTGAAGCACTGGAATGGGGAAGAGAGAATGTGGGTAAAAAGAACCACACAGAGATTACGATGACTAGGAGGCCAGGCCACTGCACATGCCTACTACACAATGTCACGAGACTAAACCTCTGACTAACTCTCATAGCACTGTATATGTGCACGTTGTAACATCCTGGCCTTTCCCAGACATTAGAAATAAATCCTCCTTGTGGAAAAAGGTGAGGTGTCTCACCTGTCTAAGATCATATACAGTCAAAAAAATCGAGAGGAGAGACATGATTATGATGGCAGTGGCATACTCCATGTAATCTTCAGCAAACCACAGACATACACTGAACAGCTGGAACACGTAAAATGGATTTAAGACCTGTTTGGAGAGAAAGCAATACTCAAGAGCTGGCCACATTTAAATGACTCCAGTATACCCAGACAGTCCATCCTGTTAGAAATGGGCTGGAATAAAAGCTACTGAGCTAAGTGTTGTGTCTTCCGACCCCCTTTCTAACTTTGTTAGCAGTGGCTTCAGTTTAATCAGATTGCACCACCTACATCTGACAGAAGGGCCAAATAATCTGGACCAATAGGATGTTATCGGGGATGTGAATGGCTCAGCCCAAGCCTTGTTTGCTTGCTTCTTTACAAGAAATGTAACAAAGGTGAGAGAAGAGCAGGTTGTGCCATGAGGATGGAGCTCACTACCATAGGCACATCTCCACAAACACTCTGTTTAGCCCACATATAGCCAGTTCCTGTCTCAAAAAGATACTGGTGCTTTACGTGGTGCTGTGCTCAGAGTCATGAGCTCATTGGATCTCTCTGCAGCTGCAGGCATAGACCAGCTACTGCTGTCTACTTAGCCTCTGCTGATTAAGAGACAGCTTTTGCCTGGAAGGTTTGATTTCCAGTGCAGCTTGTAAACGTTCACTGACCCTTGTAAGGCCAACAGAATGAGCTCCCAGGACACAGATACATACAAATACCAAGCAGTCATACAGGCATGGGGAAACAGGATAGGGAACAATGGAGAATAAATGAATTTATGGTGATTTCATGGAACAGATTTAAACAGGATTTGAAAAAGGAGTGTGTTTGATGAGTGAGTACTGGGAAGATAATTCAGACATAGACTCCATTATATTCTCTATGCACACTCTGCCTCCCCAAGTAGCCTAGAATAAAAGCAACAGGAATGCTTAACCTCTTTGATGAGTAGTTTCCAAATAGGGATCACTGGAACATCAATAGTGTTTGGCCCACATACAACTCTCCTGTATGGGATAAAGATACATCACTTAACAGATAAAATAGTGACAATGTAGCTCACTCAAGAAGCTGCAGCTTTCAATACTCCTGAGAGCTTGTATCGATCCCTGTTTAAAGGCTGTGAGGATCTCTCTCCAAGAAAAAGATAAAAAATTAAATGCCCCTACAGTGCTTATGTCAGAAAAGATGACTGTACCAGTGAAATCTACTTAAACAGACAAGAGGTGTAACACAGCCTTTTAGACAAACATTTCCATCACACAAAAATTCCTTTGAAGTACCATAAACAAAGGAATTCTGCACCTAAAACTAAATGATCTAAAACTAAATAGTTTTGCATAAAGTTAAGGGTGATTTGAATGTAAGATTCAACATGAGATAAGGTCAGGAGCTGGATTTTCAGTATTCAGTCAACTGAAGATCATTTCTTCATTTAGCAGTTTCAAGAACACCTATTCCGTAAATTGCCTAATGATACAGTAGTTTGTGAGAATAAATTCAATGACCAGAACTAATTGATTTAGAAGTTCAATACAATTACATTGAGCCCCATTGAAGAAGCACACACACAACTTATCTGCACTGTCGCATGGACTCTTAGTCCAAATAAGAACTGCTCATAGTTACAGGACATAGTTATTTCCTGATTGAGAACAATAACAGTGATGAATACTGAGACATTTCAAAAACTTTGACAAGGAATACACAACATTCTGTAGCCCTTTTCCTTCAATTTTTTATGCATGGCCATTTCACCTAAAATTACATGCATATTAATGGATACACAAGAAACTCAAGGGAAGTGCACCAACAGCAGTGAAGTTACATCTCTTTGAAATCCATACGTTGAGTACTTGTGTTTTAAAATGTGTACCTGACATTCTGTTCATTGCAGGTGAGACCAGAACCAAATTTGGCATGTATAGCTGAGCAAGTGTGGTGGTCTTCTAGGGCTCTAAAATATAAAGGGAGTGTTTTCCTTAGGACATTATTCACAAAGAAGCTTGACTTCCTTAGAGACTTGTGTAACCAGGACATTGAACTCACCCAACTTTCTGGAACTGTTTTGCATAGATATTCCAGACATAGCGGATTTTTTGTACTTGGATACTTTTCACCTGCAAAACAGAACAGGGACAACAACATATGCAACACAGCAAACAAATATACTCCCAGGCCTGCTCACAGATCTCAGCTAGGCATCCTCACTGGGGTCAGGCACAGATAAAGCAAATTATATGGGGGGCAGGGACGGAGAGAAGACAGGATTGCATATACCAACTCCCTAGTTATGTTATAGAGTGGGATCCCTAACTCAGTGCAGGTTCCAGTAAGCTTTACAGATCTTTAAGTCAAGCAAGTACAAAGCAGCATACTTCTCTCCCCATTTTGTGAAGGAAGGAATACAGTGCTCACTCTCATTTCACAGAATGAAGTGAAGAGATCCCTGATGCAGTGGCGGGTACACAGGCAGTTGTCAAAGCCCGTCTTCAGTCAACAACTCCCTTATCTTCTGTCTGGCTTTGAGGAAAGCAGGGGGCTTTGGGCAGGTTGCAGGCATGGTGCCAAGTCCTTACACTGAACAGATACGCCAACAGACAAGAAAGGCCATCCCTGGACACTTCCTGAGTCACTACTAATGATAAGACCTTGCAGAGCAGTCACCCATTAGGAACACACGCTGCCATTTATAACTTGTAAAAGGAGGCTGTCCTGTCCTGCGCAACAATAACAAAGCCTATTAGGGATAATGGTGCTTCATATCAGCTGGAAGAAGGCCAGGCTATACACCTATACACATAAGTAACAAAGAAATCAGCTCTAGGGGACTCTCCTTACCCAGTTCAATAAGCATTATTATAGGCCAATGAAATCTATACTCAACTCATACACTGACTCAAAATGGAGCTATAACCACAGTCATTAACCTAACAAGAAGTCTGTAGTTAGGATTTCATGCAATAGGAGCTGCACTATTTGCAATGCTAAAAACTGGAGTGGGAAATGAGGGACTCAAGTTGCTGCCGGAACAGGTCCTTGGACAGCTCTTAGGCACTACATATTACTCTGTGGACTTAGGTAGCTTAAACGGCAAACAGGTTTTATAATTGACGTATAAGTAGGGGCTTTTGAACTGCTAGTGAAGGATTAAACTGTTTGCTCTTTGCTGCTTTGAAATCTGTTCTTTTCTATCTAGATGTTTTCATTGATATGAAAGTGTTGTTCAAAAGGCCTATTATTTGCGGGCTGTACTAGGCTTTTTTATGTTACTAATTCAATCCTCTGAAGAATGTTACAAACCAGTCTTCAGTTTCATACTGTGTCAGTTGATTAAACTAGCTGGCACTAAACTTTCTTATGTACATTAATATATGCCCACACAAAACAGCAGTAATAGCAACAGCTTTGCTCAGCTGAAGTTAAGCTTATAATGAAAATTTCTACTAAAAATTTCTACTGGATACAAAAATAAATGCTAACAAGTTAGAAATCTATTTCCTGGAAGGGAATATAGCTCTTTTATGGGTTCCTCAGTGCAGTGATCTAGTATCTATAATCAAGAGCCAGATATTAGCAAATGTACCATTGCATTCCTATTGCTCACACCAATTTAATGTGTAATGCTAAGCAAGACATATAACTGAACTGTCTGGTACTGGTTCTAAAATGGGGATAATTATATTTACTCAACTCATGAGGGACATTGTGATCTGCTTGGATCAATTAATCGTCTGCCTTCTCCCCAGTGCCTCACTGGGATCTCAAAGCTATAGAACTAGCAGAGACCAGGATACATTTCTGCAGGAACAGTCAACAGTGCAAGACCTGACTCCAGCAAATGTAATTTAAAGAATTGGTGCATACAAAGGCAAGAAAGCAAAATGTGTTTCAGACCCTCCTTGATGAAACATTTCTGGAAATACTGGTGCAGCTCTGCCTAGGCACTTTTCCATTCTATTCCCCTTCAGCTGCATTCATCCCTGTTTTCATGTTAGTGTGGGAGCTGTGATGTTCAGTTCCTCACAGTTTCCCTTCAGACACAGAGCCACCCCTAAATTCCTTGATTCCTATGCCAGGAATGAGTTTTTGATTTGGGACTCTGATTCTTCACTACTAACCCCAGTGTCTTGAAGCTCTCCTACTTATAATGGAGGTCTTCTCTCAGGAGTAGTGAGGAGTCTTTTTTCATAACCCACCTTGGAGTAAGAGAGGATTTTTATAGATATATAGATTTGCTATCATCTCCCAGATGCTGCAGGGAATACTTTACTTACTTGCAAACTTGGCTTCATTATGGCTTTGCTGAAGATTGAGTCTTCCTCAGCAATGGTTGGATAATCCGATCTACTTTTGATAAGTGCAGATACGGAGATCCATGTCACAGTCTTACGAGAATAAATCTGAAATTCATCCTAAATGAATATATAAGAAGAGAAGTGTCACAATTTCCCTCAAAATCAGACCAAACTCACTATCACTTTGGAGTGAATGATTACAGTAGGCCTTTCTAGAGCACTGCTCCAGCTTTTTAAAGAACTAACCAACAGGGGCTTCCCAGCACCTGTGGCTGATTGATAGATAAATCAGTAGAATGGGAGCAGAACCATGGCCCTGTCAGTATTTGAGTACTGCAAATAATTCACTGACTGTGGGTCTGGTGCTTGGCTGATAAGGATGGAATGTGAACACCCAGGTCATGATCTAGGACGGGCAAACAGTACAGGACAATCTGAGATGTAGTGACCATACTGTAAAGGGAATATCAAAAGGAACATAGCGCTGTACTGCAAAATGGATGTTAGTGCCAACACCTTTTCATGGTCATTCCTGTGTTAATACTTCATTGGAACAAGTGTGTTAGCACCATGCCTCCCTTATGGTACCTTAGACAAGCTTTTGCCACAAACTGAGTTAATGATCTTGCTATTTTTTTATAAAATAAGTTCAACATTGGAACTGCCTGATAACTAGTGTTGGTAGTACAGTCTTAGAGATTAGAGTAACTACTGTAATAAGTACCCTCATTTTAAGTTTCAGTCCTGAACGCTAAACCACATGCATTAAAGCCGACTATGAGGCTGACTTACATATCATATTCAGTGTGTGAGCAGTTTGGCAGATGGAAAAAGCTCATTACCTCAGCCAGCCAGGTTCTGAAAGCACAGTTATGAAACTTCATTTGGAAATGACAACAGAAAAAATGATTCTGTACCAAATATGAGTCCTTTTGAATAATTTAAGGGTTCAAAAACGAACTTTAATAATGTGTATATATCTTATTTATTTGTGCAGTTTTCTTCTTAAACTGGTATTTTGAGTAGAATAACATTTATTTTCTGATATTTGTCTTTAATTTATATTTCAGAATTAGTAGACATTGGTATGCAGATTGAGATGGGAATCAGTGAATAACACAGGTGCTCATTATTTGAACTAAAGTGAGGCAAAATTCAATAACAAAAGTGAGCTAATAGGCTCTTATATTGCAATTGCAGAGATGATGATGAAATATGAATGAAGGTTTTATGTGAAGCAAAAGAGAATTCCAAGGATCAAGCTGATGGGATTACTTGTATCCTCATTAGCAGTAGCCATCACATTTGAGAACTGGCATAATCAGAATGTAGGGAAAAAAACCCAAAACTGTCATTTTAATACAAAGAACCACAAAGGAAATCTGAAATTGTCAAATGCCCAGAGCATACTTTGAAAGAGCTTCCTGATAACAAGAATGTACAATATGATTCAATTCTTGTTTAATTACATAAAGGATCATTTAAAAACTCATTTATTTGAAAAGTGCTTGGCATGGCAAATCTATTTAAAATGACACACAAGAATAGGTAATTAAAAATGCAAACTGAACTGAAAATTAAAAAGGGGGATTAAACCTAATATGCTTCTTAAAAAAAAAAAAAATCATACCCCCAGCCTATTAGGATGCAGACTGTTTCAATATAAAATATTCAACAGGCAGATCTGTGTATTTTAAAACTCAAGATTTTAACTGCATGCTGCTCTGCTCATTTAAGAAGGCAGCTCAAATATAGTGGTAACAAGTGATCCATTTTGCAATTGCACATTTTGCAAATGCCATTGTTCAGCAATCTTTGAAGCAGAACAAATCAAACTTCTGGAAGTAAACCAACCCTGCCAGCTCCTGGAGTATTCAGGCTCAGCTGGGATTCAGAGTCAAGTCTCAGTTTGCTTCTTTTAGTGTTGCAGTAGCTTGCATGAAATGAAATCAGGGTTAGTGTATGTTGCAGTGCTTCAGCACAGTCCTCAACAGATAGAAATCTATATTAGGAAACTACTAGCAAAACATAACAGCCCTGAAAGCATTAACTGCAGGATTGCAGACTTATTGGACATGGGGAAGGGCTGATGGAAAATGGAAACATACAGCCAAGAAAAGAAGCAGTCTAAGCTTGCCCTCTTCCTCACACTGATCCCTCATCACGCACTGTTGGACACTGCTGGGGACAGAGCTAAACAAATCTTTGGTTTGGCCCACTGGCTAAATTTTGGCAGAGAGAGGCAACTTCACCAGGACAGCCAAGTGAGGTAAAAAGGATCTGCTGGACACTGCCAATCAAACAGATGCTTTAGAATCTGGAGCACAGATCTGCAATGTAGAAAGCACAGGGATGGTGGAAGGGTGGAGGAAGGACTGAGAGCAAATAACACAGTCTTGAAACCACAGATATTAGTTTTTTTCACCCCAATTTCTTTCAGCTTCTTGTCTGATCAGCTGTTACCCTCCATTACAATCATCATCTTACACATAATTTGTGGAATACTTGAGAGTTCTTTAGATCAATGATGGTAAACATAAGATATTACTGCAGGAAATCAGCAAGAGATTTCAGCTAACTGGATTCCTTCCAATTAACTCGTCTTCCAATTAACCACATACTAGGGACTAATTTAAAGAGTAAAGTAGGCACCTACTGTTGTTCTGAGCAGAACAACGTCCGCTTCTTCCAAGCTGCAGCGGATGCAGTTTGCCCACACATCCCACTCTGGCTTCCAGTAAAACAGCAGCAGCAGAGCCCCACAGGAGAAGAAGTATCCAGCAATGCACAAGACCCTCCGCCAGCCTTGGGTTTTGTAGCCAAAAATCTCCTGTACAGCAAAGACAAGGAAAAAATCATTACTATTTCTCTTAAAGAAACACTTGGAATACTACACTTTCACATCATTCACTGCTCTCCCATAAGTACTGATTGGTATGGTACTGTGAAAAAATAAGTCATAGAACATGTATTTGGCTTCTTTATGTGTCTTAAACGTGACTAGAAAAAAATGTTGCGTGTTCCACAGAAGTTTTCATCCACCTTCACAAAATCTGGATTACTGTAGTCTGACCAACCTCTAAAACAGTTTTATGTAGTTGTGAAACTCATCATGAGACACTTATGTGTGTGCATGAGTTGGAATGATATCAAAATATAGAGGCCCTAACCTTTAGTCCCCAAGTCAGGAACACAGATTTGCCTGGTAAGCTTTTTTAAGGTCCCTGGGTGAGACAGCTGAAGAACTTGAGGACGTCTGCTCTAGGGCATGGAGAGTGGTACAGACCCACTGCAGCAGCTGAGACAGTGCCAGCTTCAGAATCAGAAGCACTACTGCTGTCCTGCCACGGCAGTCAGTCTGCATTAATGCACCTACACTTTAGGGACTCAGCTCATGTCTCTGCATGGTGCTGGATGCCACTGTGTGGCTGCAGCAGCTGGAGCTGCTTTACACAACTCGGCACAGACACAGCCTTTGTAGGGCTGTTACCATCTTCCATGATAGCCCCCGTATGGGGATTTGGGGCCTTGCCAATGTGCCATTGTCCTAACATCCCAAAATAATAATAATAATTGCTACTAAGAACAACTAATGAACACTTGCAGAATTCTTTACCTGTTCAGAGGGCCAAAGGAAGCTACTCACTGTAGCTGTATGAGTAGGTATTATTATTCCATTTTTAAAGCTGGGGAAATTGTTACAGTGAGGCAAGGTGACTTACCCAAAACTTCAAAGGGATGACTCTCAGCATTACAGTTTAAGAGCTGCCAGGTCTTGGTACCATGGCCAAATTCCCTCTCAGTAATGCTAGCAGGGATGTGGTAAAGGTGAAATGAAATGTATACAGTGAATTTATAGAGGAGACCCAGCCCTGATCTAAGATGGGAGATTGCATGGCTGCAATTACATCGGGTGACCAGAAGAATTTGCTAACATAAGGGTTAAGATTCCTCAATCTCCTTCTTCCTAGTATATCTGCAGCAATTGTGCAATCTTCTTCTGAAGATCTGATATCTGCAACCACAGATATTGCAAGATCCATTCATAAGGTGAGAAGAAAAGGCAATGTAATTGGAAGGATGAGTAATGCATAATTCCTGGTTCTGTGCTGGTGTCTTTGCTTGTTATGTGAAATGCAGGCCCTACCCAGTGGTTCCACATGCTGCCTCGGCCTACCTGCTCTATGTCATTCTCCAAAAGACAGACTCTATCTTCCTAGGTAATCCCCATGGGGTTTCTAAAGGGAAGAAATTGGCAACTGTGGGGAAAAAGTATGGTAAACTACACAGGGAAGTGGCCTGCATTGCACAGGACCTGGTTATACCACCCTGAGATGCACACGCTGAGCATTTTCAAAGGCTTCTATAATCTCTGAGCAGCCCAAGAGAATAAGGCAACTCTGCAGCAGATAGAAGGAAGCTCATGGAGGACAGCAGATAGGCAAGGTTGCTAGAAGGTAGTTGGTGTGGCAGTCATGTGCTATTAATATTCACATGCTCTTATAAACCGGTAAAGGGCTCCCCATTCTCTCTGTCTAGTTGTATGCTTAAGAAAATGGTTACAAAATTAGTGTCAGCACCAACACACAGAATAGTACATAGAACAATGTGAACTTACTGTTCACAGCAATGGCTTACTAGCAAGATCCAGATGCTTCCATCCAGACTTTACAGCTTGTCAGCACAGCAAAGGAACTCCCAGGGAGACAGAGATGCCTAAGGGAAGAACTGTTAAAAGAACAGGCCTTCGGACCTCCTCCAGTAAATGGCTGGACCTGGAATAACTGGAATAATATTTTCAAATTGGGATGGGCATGAATATCAGGGTGGGGAAGAATGAGATTGCTGCCATGTGCATCTTGCTTCTGCCAGTGAATCATTCCTTTAATTTCCAGCTTTTGTGCTTTACACCCGAAGTCTGAGAAGTCAATAAGGCTGTAGTTAATGCAATTAAGAAGGGAGAGGGTGGGCATTCAGCATGTGATTGGCAGTCATTTGGGATCATCTTCTGTTGGCAGTGGCGTTCTCCGCTGTAATGCTGAATGATTCCCCAAGCCTGATATGACAACATCACCACAGAGCTAGGGCAGACTCTGTCTTTCTCTGCCTAGGAAACCATGCACCTATTTATCAAAATATGTATGAGTCCCCCTAAGCCTGCATATGTTTCCAGGCCTTTGCTTTCCAGAATAGTTTCCCCTCAAAAAATGGTTTGATCCCGTAGATCTCAAGACACTTCCCAAGACCAAGCATACATCAGTATTCCTCATCTTGAAAACTAGGAGAGAGGAAGACAAGGAAAACAGCTCAGCTGGGAAAAAAAAGGCCGTGCTCTTAAGACACCCACTACGCTGTCTGCTGGATCTTGTTGCTTCTCGCAAGGGACTTTCCTGATATAGACAGAGAGATACCCTCGAGTTGTTCTGATCCAGTGCACATTCTGCCCTATGAACACAGCTGTTGGTTCAGGTTTGTTGGTTTGTGTCTTGATGAACATGACATTTCTGAATATAGGTGTACAGGAGCTCTACAAGGAGTAAGCTGGGAAAGAATAAACATCAGGTGTTAACTGCTGTTTTGTATCTGGATGTCCATGCAAGAATCTAAAGCCAAAGCAAAGCATTTGCCATGGTTTGGAAATGTCTGGAGCAGGTTACCTGAGCCACATCATTCAGAAGTAAAGCTAGGCAGGGAAATAGACTGAGCTCCAAACCTAACCTGTGACAAAGTTCCCTGGGCTGGAACCTATCAATACTTAACTTCAGAATAAAATGTTCTGTTAGGTCGAGGTGTTTTTCCTGACCCTGTGCCATCAGCTGGAAGGACTGTAGCAATGAATGCTGCATTCATAAAAAAACACTTAGTACATAAATAACTCCTCGTTGAAACAGAAACAGTATTAGTACAAACACTTCTCACTTGTCAAATAAGTCAACAGTGGAATTCTTTAGCAAAATTCTCAAAGCCATTATCTTCTCTAAAAAAAAGGTGAATATTAGACCCACAACAGAGTCATCCACAACGCGCATGAAGAAGGGTGGAACAGGCACACACATGATGCAGGTTTCTCAGCAGGTTTATCTAGCCACGTGAATGCCTTACAGTAATTAGGGTTTGGAAATTCTTCAGGCTTATTCAGGATTCACTAGGCCTATACTACAAAGATCTCCAAGCAAATGCATGTCCACTATGGCAAACAATACTTCCAGGGCTGGCAGAAATCCTGGTATTGATGTCACTGGTAAGAACATGTCTGTCAGGTTGGTTTTACGTTATTAAGGAAAAGAAAATAACTTTTGCTGGGTTGTATTTCATTGCACAAAGAGGCTGTGCTAATGCAGACATGCTTCTTTTGAAGATGGGTCTGATGAATACAGACTTGCACCTTGATAACTTTTCTACTGGGTGAGCAGGTTTTTAGGGATCAATGTGTGCATTTGGCATTACACAGTCAAATAACCTGGGTTCTTGAGGACACCTGACTAAGAGATGGTGGAAAACAAAGCTAAGATTAGCCATCTGTAAGACTCCAAAGGGTTTCTCGTTATCTCACAGGAGGTAGCACTGTCTACAAAAGAGGCTGGTATGCATGGCTCATCTCATCTCTGTAGAATAATTTCTAGTAAATTGTAGTGTATTGTAAAACTCTGTTTTTTCATCTGTAAACATCTCCTTTCTCTTGAGACTCCCAACAGTCAGAAGAGTGACTAAAACAAAATGGTTTACCTTGTGAGTGAAGGGTCTAGGGAGGGGCCATGGATTACTGGACAGAAAAAGCTGCCAGACCCGCTCAGTTGGCAGAAAATGGGCTTATTCCAAGAAAGGTTCTTAGCTGCTTTCACAATCATACAAAGCCAGCACTCAAGGGCTTATCACTGTAGTGTCCAGCAAGTCTTTGTTACTTACGTTTAAAAGAAAAATTCCCTGTAACTGCCAGGTCATCTGCACAGCAAAATTTAAATGCAGAAGTCAAACAAGTTCAGGCACCCTTTTCTTTGGTGAAAATAAGGTGGGTATCTACCAGCAAGGAGCCTAAACAGTGGCTGTGAGCTATCATATTTCTGGCAACCCAATCACCAGGTACCCTATTACAAACAACCTGTTGCTATAACAACAGATAATAGGATTAGACTTGAAAGACTGGTTAAGATTCACGAGGAATTTAATAACTGAATCTCATTCTTACCAACCGGAACTTGTTTCATCAGATGTTTGTTTCTGTTCCCTCTGAAGCCAGCAGCAACATTCACTATCGTTCCATTAGGAACATGGTTGTGCCTTTCAGATTCTATCTTAATTTTAAGAGTTAAATTTTTCAAACTCAAATTATATAAAATTCTCAGATCAGATTCCCTTCAGAATTTTGGCATCCCAAAGGAGGCAGACAGCTGCCAATATGTAGCGGCAAACTGGGGTTCACCAGTTGACTGACTGCAGTTGTCCCGTTCCTTCAGACATAAGCAACTGGGGAACACGTGCTTAAGACAGGCTTCTGGCAGATCCTTCCTGAAGCAGGAGTCTGTTGAAGTCTATCACAATCTTTTGCACTGCAGGACTTTTACACTTTGCACTTTAAGGTTTGTGCAAAGGGAGTGATTAGTCCCAAGCTGTACAGAGAAGAGCATCAAATTGGCAGAAGGCATAAAGCTGTGTTTTTCCTCCCTTTTCCTATTCCACCAACAATTACTTCTTCTCAAAACCACCTTAAAACAGATCTTTCTGAAGGGAAAAAAAAAAAAGGCAAGCTAATTCCTAAAATAAATCCCTTCCTATTACCATACCTATTGGCTCTCTCTGAGGCAAGCTGCTGTGTCCAGAGTCCTCTCACCTGACTGAGATCTTTCCAGTACTACAAATGGTTATGAAGAGAGATTATCTCATGCTCCAAATATACATTGCTCAGTTTTGGCTGGGTACCAGAAGAGTGAACTCTCATTCAAGCAAATGTGCTCCAGTCACATAAAGTAATCCCAAAGATGTGCACAAGGATATATAGGGTAGATTTCCTAGTGCAGAGTGATTATTCCTAAATACAGGACTATCTAGCATCTCAGCTGTACCAAGAAATGGAAACACTGAAGAAAACGTAGAAGTATTTCTTCTCATTAGAACTCACCAACTTTCCTCAGCAAAATGGACAGCTAGTTCAACACAGGAAAGCACTGCATGTCCAGAATCCAAATGAACTACTTGCATGCTTTCAAAATTACTTGAACTATTTCACTCTGGAAGAACTGGCACCTGCACAATGTCAGCTATTACATTATTACATCAAGTGATACGATCTTGTTTGAGGAGTCAAGAACTGCTTGTTAATAATTTGGTTCAGGTGGATTAAACTGACTGTTAAAAATAACGTTGAAAAACATTTTTCATGGCTTAGAATTTTTAAAAAAAGTTTCAGCGTCACTGAGACGATTATGTGCCAGTGTCACTTGCTGTGGCTGCCAATAATTTAAAATATACGATTTTCACAAAGAATCTCTGCACATAATTCTCTTTTACCCCATGTACTCTCCTTCTCTCCTCTGCTTAAACACAGCCTTCTTTGTCTCTTTCTTCGCAACTTCTCTCACCTACTTATTACTTTCTTTTTCTTTCACACAAATACACACGCTAGCTGTTCTCTCTTTCTATACACGCATTTTTTTCCTCATCCTCTTACAGAACCTCAGACACCCTCACAGATATCTTCCTCTCTCTCATACTCGTAACTTTTTTCTCTCTCTCTTACACTTATGTAACAAATACACATACATACCTGCCAAATCTAGCACAATTTGACTATGGTTTCAGTTGCACCTACTACACAACTGCTTTATCAATCTTTTTTCAGGAATCCCAGGTGAATGAGCACTGTTCATGCTCATTTGCAGGCATAGAGAGCATGGCAAGTGCCAGACACCCTGGATTCACAGTGCAGATAGATTGACTCAACGCTGCACACACACCAGCTGTGCATGGAAAATCTCAGATTCACAGTGCAGATCCCCAAGCACTGGACTCATGGCACATATGCTCAGTATGATACTGGTGAGAAACAAGAACATTACTGGGATATCTGGCTCCGTGCAAGCACAACTTGGCTGTCCCAGTAGTGCACAGCTGGAATTGGGCATGCAGGGTGCAGTGGTGTGGCTCTACGCAGCACCAGACAGTCCACTTAAACCTAATTAGCTCAGGCTCAATTCTGGCATTGCTAGTGACAGTGCCAGTAGTGGGAAGAGAATGACAGGGTGTTTATGGTCCTAGAAGGACAGGGCAGGGTGGAGCACAGACACAAAACCAGCAGCCGTTTGGAGCTGGGGAGCAGTAGCACATCAGCACCAGGGCTAGAGCCAGGAGCGGGGTGCTGTGAGCAGGTTTAGTAACTCAGCAGCAGAGCCAGTTGGGTTCTGCATTGCACTGAGCTAATTAGTACCCACCCTCAGAGCCAGTGCCTTGCGCTTCCTGCAGTGCTCAGTTCGTGCTGCTGGATGACTCTGTACTGCATTCTCCAGCACACCCCAGATTACCAAGGTTTGTGTTACACAAAATAAGACACCTCCCCTTCCCTGGATGGCAGAGAGCTGACTGAAAATCTACATTTTTATCTAGGGATAACAAATGTCCACATTTTTCCATTACATGGTCTCTTTTTCACTGAACTAGAATTCTCAGTGAATAGATTTCGGAGATTTCTCCAGGGTTTCTGGAAGTGAACAGTCATGTCAGCTTGCAAGTGACTGTGTTTCACTAGCTTTGCTGGGGCTCTTCTACACCCAGAAATCCTACACGCACTCATAGCAGTGCAACAGTGGCTCTGCAGCACAGGAATTTTGAGAAGCACTGCATTTACCAGGCATGCATGAGAATTGTTGCTGTACAGCTGCATCATGGGTCTGACATCTCCAGCAGAATCTGTTAGATGGACAGAATGCATATGTGACAAATAGCTGATCCGTAACATGCAGTAATGCCAGAGCAGCTAAGAAGCACTGAATTTACTACAATCGTGCACTGGGCTTACTATTTAAGAGATAGTTTGTGTAAACATAGGACTTATTTCTACATGTTACGGAATGCATGTAAACGTACTCCTCCCTGGGAAACTCTGGAAAGAGATATGGTACTTCCGTATTTAGAAATCCACCTTTATACAGGCGCTCAGGCTGGAATAGTGTCAATTCAACAGATTGCATTTGATAATAATTTATGCAAATATAACATATGTGGTTTTATGTTCCAGAGAAAACCAAAGTTCCCAGTCCTCTTCTAACTGGATCTGACCCTAGAGATTCAGCTGTCAAATGGTTAGGAACACCGCTCCAGCCCATCCCTCAAGCTCACATAAGACCACCTTCACCTAGATTTATAATGCCACATCAATAATCTGTTGAGCCATCCCCTGTTGGAGGGGATAACCAATTAAATCCAGTGGACACATATAACTTTATTTTCTTTCTGTTAAAAAAATTATATCCCTTTCTAACTGTATGTTTCTGCTATGGGAACACCCCCACCATCCCAAACTAAATTACAGACTGTAGCATTTTATTGCAGAACATGTGCCATCTGCTGCTTCAAGTTGAGAAAGACCTAGACAGAGATACGACTCACCATCTCATTCTCTTCTCCCTGGTTAAGCTGTGCATAATGATTCTTGTCAGGATTTTCCCCCATGAAACGACCCTCTGGAGACTTTCTAGAGCACCCTCGGGACAGGTCTTCAGCGCTGTGTGCTTGAACTTCCACACTGAGGAAGTGCTCTAAGTACACACCTTCCTTATAACTCTGCTGATGTTTGAAGAATGGAGCTCCTCCCTCTCTGTGGGGTTAGCAGGTAACATTCATCCCTCCTCCCTTCATTCTGTTGGAGTTTTGTGACTGTGAGGGCACATGTAAAATTCACTCAAAGACACTGCAAAAAAGAAAAAGTTAGATCTCGCAAGTGTTTGCCACAATATGACTCCGGGTCATAACTCTGATAGGTGCAAGCAAGTGCTGTTGGCACACAACTTTCAGGGGAGGGCAAGAGGGGAATATTTTTCTTTGAGAGATTATGGAATCACTGGAGACCAGGAGTGTGTCCAAATGAGAAGGAAAATAGGCATTGCTGTTGTTACACTCTTAGCAACGAGCCTGTCCAGCTGTGATCCCCCACATATGCATTGGAGAAAAATTCAAGCTCTTGCATTGCAAACAGGCGCCCCAGTTTGTGCAGGTGGATTTATGCACTGACTATGTGTCAGGATCCAGCCATGTAGGATCTGTAACCAGTTTTTTTATTCATTATTATGAATATCATCACAGAATGTCTTCTGACCTCACCATATAGCTTTGGGAAATGTCACTGAGATTATTTACTCACTGTTGGGGGATACTGGAGTTCACCACTGATGTCAGTGAGCTGGACACAGATGCCTCTGACCTCCAAATCAGGGCCAAAAGGAAGCTGGCAGAAAAAAAGCACTGAGGGTTTTATCCCCTCCTTTTTTTGCTACTGTCAGACTGCATTTTTTTATTAGTCTTGTGATTCATTCTCACTCTCATTACTATTTCCTTGTCCTTTGCTACTTTTTAAGAAGTTACACACCAAATATTTTAGGAATGAGGTGAGGAAAGGCAAACCTGTTCTTCCAGCAAATATTTAAATAAACTAAAATATTATTTCTAGGGTGACTGAAACAGATCAAGAGGTGACAAGTTAGTTCCTATTCATTAGCATTTTATTTCCGTGAGGCATGGACTTGTACAAGTCCCAGACATCTCAAGCACCAGGAAAGGCCACTGCCTATCCTGCAGTGGGCAGGCTCAGAGAAACTGAAATGGGAGAAATGCAGGGAATAGGGAAGAGAAAATGAGGGAGCTAGGTCAATTAATACAATAAAAGTTGCCCATTGCCAATAATGTGAGCCAGGCACAGACCTGCAAACCTGATGTGCATGTATGCACAGCACAGGGACAGATATGTTTGCAAAATGCTGGTGACAAGCAGTTTGCATTGGAGCTAAGTTGTTTGTTCTTGACACCTAGTACACTTTCAAAAGGAACCCAGACCAGAGGCTGGACAGAAAAGGATATAACTGTACTAAGCTGTGTTAAGCGTGATTTGTTGCAACAAGATCAAGGGGGAAGAAGGTGCTCTCTGTATCCCAGCTTCAGTGTTACCCCTTCCTTCCCTCCACTGCAAGTCTGAGGCTAACTTTGAGCTGTTCAGCTTTTCATTTTGTTCTTCTGAGACCCACCAACAGGAACTCCAGTTATTATACAAGAATCACAATTTTCAATTAAAATTAAAGAGAAAGAATGCAACAAAGTCCATTTCTGATAAACCTGATTATATGGGAAAACTGAGCAGTGCTATCTAGAAGCTATAAAAGACAGGAAAC
Source organism: Platalea leucorodia (assembly GCF_965183815.1). NCBI lineage: Eukaryota > Metazoa > Chordata > Aves > Pelecaniformes > Threskiornithidae > Platalea > Platalea leucorodia. The sequence goes on from NC_138830.1 coordinate 14,805,294, forward strand.
AACTGCAAAGGTATATTTTCCAAGGCAGGCTGATGATTTTGGGAAATGAGTCATTATTTTGGGAGGTGCCAGGGATGGAAAACAGGAGTGCCACACACGCTTTTTCTGCCTGGTCAGCTTTTGCTGCTTCCCCAAATGTCAGCCTTGCTCTTTCTAATGTCTGTAGAAGAGTAGGGTGCAGTAGGGGTCCTTGAGTGTCCTTTCACAGAGAAGAGAGATGAGCTGCATGCAGAGTATCCCACCAAATCTGGGTCTCCAAGGAAGAATCAAGGCTCATCCAATCTATTCACAATTCTTAGGCTTAGTCCAGCTCCTGTTGACAATTTCTGCTCCTATAGAACACCCTCATGAGGGAGATTTATATCTTCACAACTGAAAACAAAGAAAAAACAGATTAAAGGCATAAAACATTAATCATTTCCATAGTTTGGCAATCTGTCATAATATTCCAGCAAAATCTGTGAATCCAGAACCAATGAAGATGGTGGAATTTGTTTATTTTCTTAAGCAGGTTCACGTTCTCCTAGGGAAACACCTCGAAAACAGCCTAAATTGGAACCTTTAGTTATATGATGCCCTCTACTGTTCAAAGTAAGAATTACATATTAGTTTATAAATAAAAAGTTACCTGTATCATGTCCTACGGAGTATCATCATTCTTATTTTTAAATTTAAATTTGCCTAAAAAAACAGATATAAATCACAAAAATAACTGGTCAAGTTAAAATACAAAAGCAAAGGTAACATTTGAAATATAGTCCCTGCAATTTATAAATAAATAAATCTAAAAGCAAGCAAGCACGAGACAAAAACATGTTCCCCACTTCATCCCTACAACTTTTATCTCAGTCCCAAAAATACATGTATGTATTATGTCATCCTTGTGAAACTTATTTTGCTCTGAAAAATCTCACTGTATAAATAGAAGCCTGGCCTATGAACCACCCCAAATCTCTTTTTCTGTTTAGCTCAGCACATAATACCCAGTTCTGGGCTTATTACGGAAAGGAAGCTGTGAACCAACTGGTGACAGTCCACAGGACAGCACAGAGAAGAATGACAAAGGAGTCAGAAAACACGGAAGAGGGACTTAGGGTTGTTTAATCTAAAGAAAAAGAGACTGAGAGGAGTCACGACAACAGTTTTCAAACAGGTTAATAGAGAAAATAATATTCTCCGTGTCCACTGTGGATAGAGTTAACTTGCTGCAAGAAAGATTCAAATCAGGCATGAGGGAAAACTTTCTATTAATGTTAGCAAGCACTGGCATTGCCAGGTGAACACTCCAACACCTGAGGTCTTTACAGACAGGTGAGGCACGCACCTCTCAGAAATGACATAACTAAGGGTGATTCTGTCAGAGGGCAGACGGACAGCTCTGCTGAACTCTCCTGGGTCCTCCTCTGCCTCCCACTTCCATGTGGTCCTGCTGGCAAAAACCCACCAGCAACCCAACAACTCGCAGGAGCCCATTTGGACGTGCCTTGTTTTCCAGCTTTCACGGCAGCGCTGCCACACATTTTGCGCACTTCTTCAGTGCATCAACACCTGGGAACTCATCTGGGAATCTTATTTAAGCAGCGCGGAAGACCCTGGTACAACCACAGGCCTCCGCCCGGGGCTGGGCCTCGCTGCCCTCCCCAGCCCTGACCCGCCGGGCCAGGCCGTGGAGGCGAGCCCAGGCCTGTCTGGCTGCCTCCGGCCTCGCTGACAACAGCCGGCGGTGCCCCGGGCCAGCCCAGGGGCACAGGGGTGAGGCGCTGAGGCTTGCCCCTGCCGCCGCTGGGGTGTGGGGGGGAGCAGAAGGCCCGGCTGCGGCGGAGCCATAACCTCTGGGCCGGGCAACCCCCCAGCGGTGCTCCCTCAAAACCCTCCCTCGCCGCTGCCGCGCACGGAACCCTTGCGCGGGGAGGCGCGGTTTCCAGCCGGGCCGGCCTCGACGGACCGCGGTGCCCGGAAGCGGCGGCAGCCCTGTCAGCCCGCGGCCGCGGCGGCCCCACCTGCCCTTGCCCGCCGCAGCCCGGGGCGCCAGGCGCGGCGGCGGAGCCCCGGCCGGCGGCCGCGGTGCGTGCGGCTCCCCCTGGGCCCCTCTCGGCCGTTAGGATGTGGCGGACGCGGGCGGCGGCGGCTTGGTGAGCAGGGGCGAGCCGTGGCAGGGGTCAGGGCGGGCGCTGCGGGCCTGCTCCCTGGGGCGCGGCGGCTGTGCGGAGGGAGCGGCCGCCAGAGCCGTGACCCTCTCCTGCCTCTTCGACCTCGGGGCTTCTGCCCCGGGCGCGGTGTCGGTTGTAACACTGGCGGAGCAGGCCCTGGGCACCTGTGGGAACGGGGCTGCCCGTGGGGGAGACCGGAGCCGCACAGCGGGTGTGGGGGGGTGTGCGTGTGAACGGCGCAGGGGTGAGCCTGAGGCCTGCTGGGGTGGGGGCTGCTGCTCACAGGCGGGGAAATTCCCCATCCTTCGGCTCCCTCGGCACCTGGGGTGCGATGTGGAAGGGAGCTGCGTCTCCCTCATTCCCGCCTTACGGAGTTCGGGCTGCCTTTGTGGCCAGACCTTGGCCTTCCTCTGCAGCTACCCTCCATTCCTCTTGTTTTTCACCGTTCTTCTACACGATTCCAGACAGGAGCGGTGGAGCTGAACGGCCAGTAATCTCACAATGTTCCTTGGCAGATTTAGGAGCAGCAGTAGGAAAATAAGTGTTGTCTAGTGCTGAATGAGAAGGAAAATACCACCGTGCTTTTTGTTGGGTTACATTTGAAAGACTGCTTCACAGTCATAGCTATTAGAAGTGTACATAACCTATCTTTACAGAAAATTCGTCCCAGCTGAGGTGGGGATTTTTCTGAACTCTTAAACTGGAGCAATATGTGTAAAATTTTAGGTATGACTTCCAGGTGGAATGCTTGACTATCAGTAGTAACAGGCCACTTTTTCTTGTTTTACAAGGTATCGATAACGTTAGTGAAATGCAAGAGTAGTCAGGTTGCAGGCCCATAATCAGGCAGATTCTAATGGCAGAGCTACTCCTGCCTAGAAGGCTAATTTTTGTTATTGTTGTTAGAAACAGCTTTCCAGAGGCTTTAAATTTGGAACTCATGAAATACTTCATTAATAGCACTTTTTTGGCACCCTTTTCAGTCTAACTGCACTGTTCAGTGAAGACTTTCAGTGAAGGTGGTTTTTTTTGTCAGTATTCATCAGGAGTTTTTAGCAGTGGGAGGAGAGAAGAAAGGAGAAAATGGAAGTTTTGGTATAATAATGGAGTAGTGGGGTTTTTAACAAATTATAAGATTTTATATGTGCAATAAAGCAGGCAGGGTTTGAAATATGTGGTAGCACTCACAAGGCAATTGTTGTTGATCAAGTTCTTGCCATAACAATTTGTGATGGAACTCAAATTTTTCCTTCAGTTTAAACATACAGAATGAATGCTGTAAAGCACAGTGTATTTTAAAAGAACAATCACAGAGAAGAAAATTACATAATATTATGAAATGCCTTTGACCTAGGTGAAGACCAATAATGAGAAGGGGCTGCTATAGTATATATTACTACTTGGTCTCTGCTGAAAATATTAAATATCTGTGTAATGGTAGTGACAGCAAAACAAAAGAAATAACGGCCCAGTCATCAGCTTGCTTCATACAGGCTTACCACACCCTGATTTTAAAAAACTGTCTTCGAAAGCAGGAAATACAACGTTTCTAGTGTGGAGGCACTTTTTTTATTGTTATGTAGCTACTTTTGTATTGGTACTATCTGTGGTTAATTTCTGAGCCTCTTGTAATTGCATGTCAAAGAGGAGAAACTTGTTACTACTTTAGGAATTATTCTGCTCCTGCTTGTTATCCTCTTTCTAGATACTAAGTTTGTTATTGGAAAGGCACAACCTTCTAGATAGTTTAGTATAGCAGCAAGAGGATACCCTTCAAAATCATAGTGACTTTTATGAACGAGGACTTTCATTACACTAAAGGAAATTTCTAAACATAGAACATTGGGAAAATTGGTCTTTTAAGAGAGGAAAATGTCTCAATTCACGTGATTCTGATTTTTAACTTATTTTCCAAAAGCTCAGTTTCTGGGTCAAAAGTGCTTTCTAACAAAGTCTTCCACTTCTTTGGACATTAAGAATGTGCCTGTCATAGCCAATGTCATCTCTAGTACATGGAAAATCTCAAGGCAAATAACTGTATAGATAATAGAGCATGTTATTAGAAAATGCTGTGATATTTTCCATTTCATATGATTCACTTATTCTCTTTAAGATCTGTTAATTTTAAATTATTTAAGATTATGGCGTGAATAATTTGCCTTCTCAATAGTGTGAAGCATTTTCTTTATATTTGTCCCCTTTGTAAGTAAATGCACTTGATAATATTGAAAAACCTGAAAAAAACATCGAGGAGCAAGCATTAATTTCAAGAACTGTAACTTCACTTATATTTTGCATCCAGTAAATGGTTTAATATTAACTATTCTGATGTGGTGCTGAGACTGAAAAGTTACGGAAGAAATTGCTTTTTCCAGAGCAGTTGTCTTTTCCCTAAACTAGCAAAGCTACCTCAAAATGCTGAAGCATGCAGATAGTGTAATTGAAAGTATACAAGGAGCTTTATTCCAACCTATGTGTTTGTTTTAATGTAGGCAGGATAGATAAGGTTCCTGTGATTTCATGGCTGAGCTCTGTTTTCAGAGTCAAATCTTTCACACTGAAATTTTCCCTCTTGCATAAATCTGAATTACTTTATTGAAGTCCTGGACAAACATGGAGCAGCCATCTCCAGAAGTGATCTTGTCTATGCATGACCTGAGACAAACCAATAATGCTGTAATCCTAGAACCACAGAATATTGGAGTGAAAGGAACTGAAAGATGTCATTATGTACATGCTTCAATTCCAAAGGAGAATCTGCTTTGCCGAAAAAGGGCAAATGTATTTTGCAAAGGAATTTTGTCTGTGTATTGTTTTTCTGAAGTTTGAAAATCCTCTACAAACTTAATGTTATCTAAAAGCTCATTTTGAATTACAAGATAGGCCGAACTGTCAAGTTTTCTTTTATATTGCAAGTTGATCATAGTCTTCTGCGGACTCTTAGCTCCTGTTTGCCCAAACTGTGTTTTACCACAGACATGTTACTTGCCTTAATCCAGTCTGGAAGTTAAATTTAATTCATAACAGATTTCATAAATGGTATTTAAGGTTTTATGCCTGTAATCACTAGAAATGTTACACCCATTAACAATGTTTACAACTTTCTGTTTTCCTAGTAGCATAGCAATGATAGCTGGAAACTGTACATTCAGACTGATGCTCTAATTTATCTGTAACCAGCTAAAATGTAATTTGAGTTGCTTCTAAAGAGGTTATTGAGTTAATGGTGTGTCGAGGAAATCTGTTACTTAAAGAGTTTTTATTTCTTTCTTTTAGTGTCATCTGCCGGAGTCTAGCAAATAGCAGCTATGGAATAAAAAGAAAATCACCACTTCAAAACTTGCATCTTGTTTCCCGAAGTATACATCATCCCTGCTACCCAAGTTCAAAATTTCAAAGACCTCCATTAAGGATATCCATTCAGCTGTTCTCGTCTCTTAATCGTCTTCCCCTACGTAAAACAAAACTTTTAGATGTAAAATATGGATACCAGTCCCACAGGAACTTTTGGCTAGCTAGACTAGCGTCAAGGCTTCTCAAAATTCGCTATCTTGTATTAGGATCTGCTGTAGGTGGTGGTTATACAGCTAAGAAGGTATTTATCTGTGGAAGCTATTTTATGTATTTCGTCTTTGTTGTTATGTTTCAGAACAATAGTTCTTGGAATATCCACAAAAATTACAGAATATCATTACAGGATGACAATAAAGATGAGTGAAAATGGAAAACAGATTGTTTGGAGAACTAGTATAGATTTTGAAAGATCCAAATAGTTTTATTCATATTTAGAAGGTGGTGGGTTAGTATGTTTTATATGTAGCTATTACTTTTCAATAGATTGCTCATATGCTTCTCTCCATACATTTCTTTTTCTATTTCTACTCTATTTTTTTCCTTTTTGTATTAGACATATGATCAATGGAAGGACATGATGCCAGATCTCGATGAATATAAGTGGATTGTTCCTGACTTCATTTGGGAGCTTGATGAACATATTGACTTCGGTATCACAAAAGCTAAAATGCTACTCTATCTAAAGACTAGCATATGTACAACTTAAACATAAGGGCATAGGTCCTCAGTGCCTCTTCCCAATGCAGTAGTATCTTTATAGCTGTAATTTGAGTGAACTTGTATCGTTAGTTTGTTGTGTGTCTTACCAAGCTATTTGTATTAGTGTGTTTGTAGGAAAAAATTAAGCATTGTTTAGCATTGATATTCCATAATTCATCCTTTAATTTGAGAATCTTCTTCGTCATTTCATATGGCCATGTAATCCCATTATTGAAAGGAGACTTGCAACATGATCAAGGGGACTTACACAGGTTTTCATAGTATTATGCACAAAGTTTGTTCTTTTTATATGAATGGCACTTACAAGTAAAAAATATAAATTGATAAATAGAAGGTATATATGATAAAAAGACCAATTGAAAATGCAGAATAGTGAACCTACCTGTCTACAAAATTATCTTGAAGATGGAGAAAAAAGAAAATTAAAAATATAGACTCTGTTTTCCTGAACCTTCTGATTACAGTAGGCATATTTTCAGATGAAAGACAGAAATCTGAAAAACAAGCACTGAGTTACTTCTTATATATGCAGGGTAGTAAGGTGGTGTTCTCTTTAAAAAAAAATAAAAATGAAGATCTCACTACATGTATGAGCATTGCATAGATAAGTGCAGAGATTAAATAACTGAGACAAATATTTTCTTGTTTTTATTGCTAGTGGATACTACGTTTTTATAGTACTCTAAAGCTAATAAGTCTTTTTCAAAGGATTACAAAGTCGTCTTATTTATGAAATTGAACAATAACCTTTTCTTAAAATGTACAAGAGGTGGGCATAGTTACAGTGTCATGTAATTTTAAAACATCCTCTACAAAGTATGTGAGAGAATAGTGTATGAAATGTGGTGAAATGCAACAATAAGTTTTAGAGTATTTTAAAGCACCTGAGGCAACCAACTTATCAGGAAGTTCAAAGTCTAAAATTGCAATTGGTTTTTCAGATCTGATAATCTTTCCCAACACTAATGGGGGGAGGTGCATGTGGAAAGAAACTTTTTAATTCTTTATTAAAAAAAAAAAAAAAATGAAAAAAGCCCCGTCCTGAAACAGTTGCTAGGTTCTACAGCCTAAGCCATTTTTGTTCATGAAAATAATAGGAAATAAAAAATACTCATAACCTGTTGTACTGTTTTCCTAGAAAAACTTATCAAAGCCCTTCCTGATGCAGATGACCTTGCCAAACTTCTGCCTGACTTTGACAAGATTGGAGAGAGCTTCACTTCACTGAAAGGATTTTTTTCTCCTGGTGAGAACCATTTTTCAGCTTAGTTTTAATTTTGAAAACATAAGCTATTACAAGATGAGGTTACAGGTATGTCCTTAGACACTAAAAGAAAGCGGATCCTGAAAATGCATGCCTTTTCATTGAATATCTCTTCTGAAAGTGTTATGGACACAGGTAAGTGTAACGTATTTTTAAAAGCAAGAATTCTAGTAGCAAGTAGTGAGATCAAAATGTGAAACTGAATAGAAAACTAGAATTCTTGTACAAATCTAAACAAACAGATTGAAAGACAGATTGATTCAGTGAGTCATAAAAGCTGGGTGTGTCCAGCTAGAATTTGGAGAAGCCGAGAGTGGCACTGGACAGTAACAATACCACAGCTGCTACAGGAGAAAAGAGTTGGATTATTAGGAACAATGATTCTTGATGTTGCAAGCACATGAAATTAGAGATTTGTGACGAAGGTATTCTTTTAGGTTGAGTGATATTTTTCATCTGGACATAGCTCCAGAAGCACTTGCTTGAAGATTTAGATTCGGTAGGGGCTATGTTTCAAAGGAGTAGGTAGGAGTTCTAAATGCTTCACAGAAAGCAGGGGGATGGTTTTTCATTTCAGTATGCCTAGGCAGTAGCAGGCTTAGTGGTTTTCAGGTTTTGGGAGATTTAAATAAGACATTTCTGATCGGTGGCCTTCTTAAAACTAAAAAATGATTGATTTGATCATCATATCTGACTTGCTCTTGAGCACAGCTGAAAACTTCACCTAGTCATTCTTGTAATAGAGTGAAAGATTCTTCCTATTATATACCTTAATAATTATCAAACCACATACATTTTTATTCATGAGAGATTGTATCTATGAGGTGTCATAGTCATTGCTCTAAGTGTGTTTGAAAATATTTCTGTATCAGTGTGCATAAGAAGCATATTTTCATTTTCTTAAAATACAGTTAACGGTGGAACTAGTTTATTCATCTTGTAAACTGAGCGAGAAACTAAGTAGGGATGAAGTTCAATGACGTGACAAGTAGATTACAATCTCCTATGTATTTTAACTGTTAAAGATTTTTAGCTGTTTAAAATTGTGGTGTTATTGACTGGTATTGTGAGATATCACCTATTAATTGTTATCATACTCACATGGACATAGTTGACATTTATGGTTGTGTGGTCCTCCAAATGAGACAAAGATCCCTCATCTTTGTTTTGCCTTTTGTTTTGTATTTATAATTTTTATTTCCCCTCTTCTGCTGATTTTTCACAGGTTACAATTTGGTTAGTGAAGTCATAGGAGCTTCTGATCTACTTCTGTTGTTAGGTGTGTAAAAGCCCTTTTTACTGCCCCTAACCTGCCTCTTTAAAGCAAACTCCTAAAACACTACTGTACTAAGAGGAGTGAATATCAATGTAAACACAACTATTTACAGCAATTTAATATTGAATTACAAATACCTTCTAATTATTTAAAAAATACTTAGATCCACCCCTGTGAGAATGGGTAGATGAATAGTTGATGTTTCTCTGCCAGAGTCCTTAGCACATGCTTTTTATTTCAGGCATTTTCCAGAGGCTTGTTTTGAAAACCTATGTCATTACAATAGGAAAGAATATAATACTTTTTTTCTTGTTACAATAATACCAATGGAATTTGTATTATCCTTTCATGTCTATCAGAAATAATTAATTTTAAAAAAATTTTCAGAACTTTAATACTCTAATTGAAGCTGCCTATTCCCTTAAGATATAACTAATTTGAGTCACAAACTAGATACAAAATTTTCAGATTACTTTTAAACTTAATTTCTTTTTCAGTTTCTTTTGATGAACCTTTTTTGGTTGATAGCAACTTCAAAGATTATTTAATTAATAATTCATAGGCATTGAAACTTTAATTTTCTGTTGGTGTAGTTTGAGAATTTTTAAGTGCCTTTTGCATGTTATAATGAGTTTCTGTAACTATGTCCTAGGTTCTCCAGGAGAAACAGCATTCAGAGCTACTGACCAGGGATATGACAATGACAAACAGTACAAAAAGGTAATTACTCTCTTGCAAAACTAAAAATGTCTTAACAACAGGTAATTTTTTACAAGTGCTTCAATAGCTAGTTTTAGATGTTTATTTGAAATAGCTTGAAAATGACTGGAGTATGCACTGCTGTTTTTAATATATACACAGTACAATGATAATAAACATTTTGGTGTAAGGAAAATACAAGGCAGTCATAAAAATCTTTAGGAGTTGCATTCTTAAGAAACTTGGTTTGCAATAAGAATGTAATTTTAGGTATTTTTTTGCATTTGCAATTTTTCTGGGCATGTTCTCAGTGGCACTTGAGCTTATAGCTTATTACTGAAGCTGGTTTGCGCTTTTACAGTTGTTTGCAAGTATTTCTGCTTGCAGCCTCATTTCTGTTGACGTTTTCACAGTTGTGATTCTTAATTAAGGATATCTGCCTTAATAAAGAACTTCTATTTCTTAAAGCACTCTGTCTTTTTATTTAGAATGTGTACATCACATTTTTGTTACTATCTTCTGGAAAAAAATGTTACTGTATTTTGATAACTAAAAGTTTTAGCATTTTTCCTTGAAGTAAAGAAGGTGAAGTTTCATTTTTTGCTTTCATGAATAATAGATTTCATTTCTATTGAATTCCTAAATTGTAATGTTGCTTATTCTTTAAAAGCTTTTAATTTTTCCTGTGTATTTTAAAAAATTCTTTAAAAAATGGAAGGAAAACAATAAGTATCAGGAATTTGTAAATTATTAAATATTTATTTTTGCAACTGAAAACTTCTTAGTGTCTGAACTATAACGGGGGCTTTTACATAAAAGACATTTCTGTATATGCAGGCATGTATACCTTTATTCTACATTAGTTCTGCTTGGCAATATATAGTGAAACCTGTACAAAGCTCACTTTTTATAATTTATTTCTTCCCTTTGGAACAGTGATGGATTTCTACATGAGAAAAAAAATTTAGCTTTTTGTTTTCCCTTTGTCAGTAAACTGTCTATTTATTATATATTGTTTTACTTTCTCTTGAGTGATTGCTTAGCACAGGTTTCACTGTTTACAACATAAAAAATACTTTAATATTGATTTGCGGGGAAATGGCCATCTTAATTTATTGTCTTTGATAACTAAATTAACTGAGATTTTTACTGAGTGCCGGTAATATCACTCATACTTATTCTGTTTTTTCAGATGCAGTGATGACTGCATTTTAATGTTGCCAACAAACTTTGGCTGCGGTACAGAAAATATCAGCCCATGTTAAACCAGTATGACTTCAAATTTAGTCTGGTGTACTAATTTTTGTTACTCCACTTGTATCTGATATGCTTAGAAACTGTTGTTTTGCTAATTTATATGATCAAATTTGGTCATAATATTTCAAACAAGGCACATATGAATAGCTAACATAGCATAATCGCTTGGTTTATTGGCAAGCAAAATTATTATTTTCTAGACAATGGATTAGATGGCCTTTTTTTATTCAATGCTTTCCACTACCAATCAGTACTAGTTTAAGAATTGTGATTATATGGATGCATAAAGTGCTGTAGCATGGTATTAAATGTGTCTGATGGCTGATGAGCTGGTTTTCTTTGATTCCTTGTGAAAAGATAAGTAACTGGTAAAGACCTAGGAATTCCTCATTTGGAGGAATGTTCTGTAGAACCATTATTGTGCATGGTCTTCAGACGGGTCTCTAAAAACTTCCTGTAGAATGAGTGAGAAACTAGCTAATTTACAAGATAACTTTGAGAGAGCGAATGTTGTCCCAGACACCAAATCAGGCTGTACTGCTTCTTGCCAGCTAATGTGGTGTTTCTCTCATCATCTCTCATTTAATATAAAAGGTACACCTTTTTGAAAAGAAAACAAAATTTAAATTACTGGAGTGTTCAGATAAGTAATTTAAATAAATGGAGTTTAAATCTATTTCTACTTGGATGAAATAAGAAATTTTGTTCTTGGAGAAAGAGGAGAGAAGATAGTTATAAAAGCTATAGTGCATTAAAATATTTTATTGTATTGTATGTGTGGGACTAGTACAGGCTTGCACTTGAAATGTCAGCATTACCTTCTTAGAAAATTATCTTTTACTACTGTCTGTCTCCGAAAAAATTTTCTGAAGAGTTTCAGCTTCTTACTGAAGCAAGCAAATTCCAAAGCTTAGCCTGATTTCTAAAGAAGATTTATAGTGGTTATAGCTGTGATGAAGCGGGTGTGAAAAATGCAACTCAAGTATTGATTTGGGGCTTAGAAGCCAGATAAAGAAATAATTCAAAACCAACCACACAGTCCTTTCTCTGCCTTTGGTACTTTGATAAAATCTCATGCATTGAAGAACCTAATGCACTGTTGAGGATTTGGCAGTGCGTAGACTACCTCGCTCAGCCAGCACAGGGTCACCTTCAGTCAGCGTAAGAAGCGGCACAGTAATTCTACAGCTCTTCACTACAGCTACTGCAGGAGCGTGAAAAGGAGGCTTTTGTAAGGAATATGGCTTGACTCTGATCTCTTTTTTTTTTTTTTCTTTTTTTTAACGTTCTCGTTTCTTTCATTTTTTTCTTGCAAGTTATGCAATAAAGTTTCCATAATTTTCTCTTTTCTATTCATAGCACTGTTATTTTCCCAACTTAATTCCCAGTTTCATGTTATAAGTACTTTGCATAAAATTGTGACATTTATTCAAATTCTTAGAAATTGATTTCTTTACCTTCCTCATCATTTTCACCCCTTTACATCCCTCAGCATTTAATTATTTTTCCTGCAAGGACTTATTGTGGCTCAGCTTTTCTCATGAACAGTTGCACTGAAGTTAGTGGGAAATAGTGGAAGGAGTTGAGACATGCAAAAAGACAGGGCTTTGGTTGCTGGTGAAAATGGGACACAAATACTTTAGCCATGAGGAAATTTTAAATTAAAGACATAGTCATACTCAACTGAAGTACAACATATTAAATTTTAATGTAAAAGAATGTATTTTTTTTAAAGCGTATGCAGTAACAATGTCGGCACTTGTTTTGCCTTATTTTGTTTACTGTGCACTCAGATTCTCATGATGACTTTGCAGGGTTTGTGACACCGTGTTTGTCAACTAGTGTTATTCCCCTTTACATTGTTTCTTTGATAATGAAAATAATATAATGATTGTAAACATTTTTTTTTTAAATCCCATTAATTGATCAATGTTGATTTTTTCTAGATAAACTTCTTTAAAATAGATACAGTTTTACACTGGAATGATTTATTTTGGGGGGCAGGAAACAGTGGTAGTGTCCAAAGACAGAGATGTAAACTTTTTTGTTTGTGTCCTGGTTCATACCAGCCTGGGTGTTTTGTGTTTAGTTCTGTGCTATTTAAGGTTCTTGATTATTTTTTTTTTAATAGTTCTTTTTTTTTTAATTCAAACCTATAAAGCAAGAAATAGAAAATAAAGGAAATAAGATTATTGACTGATATATACAAAGTAGAATGTGTCATTGAGAAGCCTTTTAAATCACTGTGCTTTTTACTTGAATATTTTATTAAATGGGGTAACTGGAGTTGAAAAGGGCTTTTCATACTTTACTACGGAGCAAGAGTCACATGGACCAGATGTCTTAGAAAGTAATTGCACATTAAATAGTTAGATTTGGTGACTTCAAATATTTGTTCCTGTGCCTGTTTAAATGCTAAAAGACCTTCATGGCAGGTTTTGTTCAGTGTTTTTTCTTGTGTGTTCTTGACCCATAGCATAATTTTTAAAGGGATTGTGTCAGGTCATATTGAGAGTTTCCTTGTTCGCAAAATATTATTATTGTTCCTCTAATACTAAGTGTAGGCGTGAGGTTCTCCTTGCTGCTGTATAGAACTGAAATGTTTTGTTTCGCCTGATTTCTTGGCACAGTTCTAATGCATTTGCTTGTCTGGCAATATATAAATTTTTTAAATCTTAAAATGGTTCAGTAAAATACAAATGTGGAGATTTTTCTATTCTTGAAATGTTATACAAATGACTACCTAACAAATGTTTATATTTGGTCATTTGATTGTCTCTCCTTTTATCCATTCTCTCCTGTGTTGTTTATCCTTGTGTGTACATGCCTGTGTGTGTATTTCGTGCAACAAATGTATAACTTCATGGTAGATGTCTTGAATTCTTGAACCAAAGTTCTATTTCAGGATTTGTTTTGATTCCTGTAGTGCATTTTTGAAACCTTTCATTTCACTGAATGTTTTCTTGGAAGATTATGTAATATTTTTTAAAGAGCTTTATTTAAATAGTTCATTAATACTTCTGTCTGCATTCTCTCAAATAAATTGTACATAAAGTTCCAGTAGATGTTGGCATAGTATCTCTAAACCAATTTTGAAAGACAGCTTAGCATTACAAGAATATTTGGTGTGGAGGGAGAAGAGAAGAAAGCTAAGCTTCATGGAAATGGTGAATAAGTAAAGGAATAAGCATCAAGTTGCAGGGATTTTGAAGTAATCAGGAAGGATAATGACAGCATTAATTTAAACCGTGGTGTGTTACAGAAGTGGAGAGGGGGCTTTTTCTTTCTTTATGCTCTAGAAACTATTTTGCCTCTCCTAGTTTGAAAATTAAGTAGCAGGCAAAAATCGTATTTCTATAAACTGTCTGCGTTCCTGAGAATAAGAACAAAATGAGAACTTTTATGTTTCTGACAAAGTTGAGCCTGTTAGCTGTTGTGCACAACTTTGTGTAGAATATCCAAAACACTCTCTTTAAATACGTGCATGGTTAAGTTGTGAAAAATTGCTTATACTTAAGAACTTCTGGTATGAATAATTGAGATGAAATCCTGAAACTTTTGAGAATATTTTAAAGCCAGAATAGTTGACTTTTTTCTTAAGGTTTAGATACTTAAAGTTGAATATAATTATAAAATGTAGCTAAATGTTTATTGTTTTCTTCTACTTGGATTTGCAAAATGCATGGTTTTGCTGGCTATATCCACTCCCAGCTAGCTAGCAAGATATCTTGCTAATGAAATTTCAATTTTGTTTGAACTGACCCATTCATACCTGTTTTTCATCTGTCTTTGTCATGCCCTTTGGTTTAACTTGTTCTCCTTACACCCCAAATTTTTCCTCTCCTTTTTATTATAAACTCATGGCAGGGCCTGCTTGGTGAACTCATTCTGTTACAACAACAAATCCAGCAGCACGAAGAGGAAGCACGCAGAGCCGCTGGCCAATATAACATGGGCTCTTCCCAGCAGAAGCGAAAGGTGATGGCTTAAGGGTCAATATGTACTGTTTTCACACTAATCAAATAGTTCAGCCTTCAGCATTTGAGCTAGAAAAATCTAACTAATTAAATCATGGGCCCAAATAATTATTACAGCCCGTTTCACTACAGGTCTATAGTCCTGTTTCAGTTTAACCAAGTTGCACTTAAAGCATGGTGTTAAAAGCCGAACAAGTACTTTGTGTCACTTTGAAATTGTATGTTCTCTGCCTCTATAAAAACTGTTATTTAAAGTTCATACATTAAAAAGGCACTTAAGGAAAGTATGTGAATAAATGTCAAGCCTGTTTTCTCTACTGTTGCTTGCTTACTGTAGCTCTGTCTTGTAAGAGTATAGCTATTTACAGGCAATATATCTCTGGGAACATTTTTTCCTGATTTTTATTGTTACCAATCTGAAAATGACAGCAGCTCTTTAGAAACAATTTTGCACAGAAAATTAAATACTGCTTTTAATAGCAGTCTCTACTATGTATTCATCAAAGGTATTCCTTTGTCTGTTTTCCCTCTTAAAGCACAGTTTATCCTGATAGGCTGTGGTTGTTGAACATCTGCACATCACTTTACTTACTTAATTTAAGCTCCGATCATTTTATTCATTATTATATGGCTGAGATGAATTGGAAATGCTTCCTAAATTGGGATATTTTAGTTGTCTAGTCTGTTACAACCCATAATTCTTAATCACATTGCGTTGTTGGCTGCTTCTGTGTCCTCAAAAAATCTTTCTGATTACTCATATTTTTCAACAGCTTTGGAATTGAGCACTGGATACAGAACTTAATCTTCTGTACATCTGAAGATAACTCCCACAGAAAGAGGAACACAGTAAATGTGAATTAAACTTTTAGACATAGTTTCATAGCGGCAATTGTCATGCTTTTTAGTCTGTCAACAGAGTAAATTACTTTGTTCTCTGAAACTAAAGTAGTATTTTAAATATTTTACTTTCTTGCCATATTATTTTTTATGGTTTAGAGTTACAACCTAAACTGTTAATCTTCCTTTAATTTAAAAAAAAAATGGTGAAAGGCAATTTTTCCTCACATTTCATTTTTCAAATTTATTTAGTTAATATTCTCTCTGGATTTAAAATAAGACTGATGTATTCTGTCCTCAGTTATGAATTTAGGCATTGTGTAACAGAATACCACGGAAATGCAATTATTTGAGATTATTTTATCTCAAAAGGTGTCCTACAAATGTCCTCGCATTCATTCCCTTCCAGGTGTGTATTTTAGTAGAAGTATGAAGATGTCTTCAGAGGCCTAAATATTCTCTTATTTGTTCAGTTTTCTTTTTTTAGTAAAGAGAACTCCTTCGTCCTCTGTTAGATTGTATACAGTTTATTGAGATAGTTGAAGTATGGGATAGTAGCTTGAAGTTTATAATGAAGTATATGAAGATGTAAAAATTACTGGAAAGGCAATACAATATTTGATATATAAAAATGTATCAGCCTAAAAAACATAATCAGGAAAAAAATGAACTTGATATTACCTTTGCTTCTGATTGAAATTCTACCTCGTCAGTTCTTTCTTGCAACTAATTCTACAATTCCCAAGCTGTGAAATAGCTGTAAGGGCTATCTTTGTAAATGTTATCCTGACCTCCAAGGCAGGTAGTCTGTGTTTTCTGAGTGTTGAAAGTCTTAACTGCCCTTGCATATAAAAAGTTTTAATTTAGCATTCAAATGTGTTGTTTGGCCTATATGCCTAATGACAAGGAATGTGTCTTGTTTGTCACACTAATTTTTTTGCTTGAAACAAATTGAAAGAGATGGTAAACTATTTTCTTTAGTATCTTGATATGAGGATATAACTTAAAGATTCCAGTCATTGATCCAAATTCGCCTTTGGAAGAAGAAATTGTTCCTGTGATTGAAATAAGTCATCGCATGCCCTTTTGACAGGGCATAAGCTAACTTTGTTTATTTTTTAACTCAGTTGGCTTGCTTGCCTGTCTAGAGAACATGATCATTTCCTTTCTATTGGAAGTTCTGTTGCCCAATTTACTTGTACATTTTCCATTTTAATTTAACTACTCAGTATTAAATCTACTTCAGTTGTAAATTGAATAATAGTAAGAACTGTCTCACAAGCAGGAGAGGTTACTAAAAACAAAAATATAATTGTTTCCTGTTGATGCTTTTTTGTCAGCCTTTTGATAAATATTTAGCAGTATAATTGATTAGTCTTGCATAGCTGCACTGTGTCTAGCTGCTCCTTATATGCATTTTGTTTGGGCCTTGATATTTTCATTTATATTACTGGAAATCATTGTAGTTCTTCTGTAGACGATCAATTTAGAATTATTTATAGTCTGGTTAGAGAATATACAAAACCAATAACTGGTTTCAAAGGTACTGAATTTTCAGGGGCACATGCTTATTTTATACAATGTGTGGCAAAGGTTGCTGGAAAGCAACTGCTGTGCAAAATGAGTAACTCTATAAGGAGCTTCTGGTAGTCTTAGCAAGCACGTATCTGCATCTTTGCATGCAGGAGGCCTTAACTAAAAATGACCCTACAATTTTCTTTTCTCATAACTCTCTATGGTGGCAATGGGGAAAGAAGAAGGCATCTTAATGTACAAAGCATGCTGAATTAGATTAAACAAATATTGATGTGCCTATATAGAGATATTTTAATAGTTGATTTTTTTTTTTATTTTTTATGAGTAGAAATCACGGATTAGTCATATGTGAGTAGGTTGTTACGATAGTTTTAGCTTTTATTGGCAACTTAAAAATTGTTAGCAATATTATGAATTACACGTCCAAAATACTGTATGTACTAACTGCAGCTAAACGTTCAAAGCACACGTGAACCAAATGCCAAAGCACATACATCATTCTGGAGCGGTTTGCTATTTTTGACATAACTTACCTAATTGTCCTTGTTAATCATCGAGTGCTAGATAATTCTTTGCTTCAGATCTTGCAACTTGTAGCTCTGTGTGGTATTTTTGCTTACTGTGTTTAACATAAGTATACTGTACATAAAAGACTGTTCTCCTGCGGCTCGAGGTGATCTGTGTATCAGTAAGTACACATCAAGGCCCCAGAAGTACTTTCGGGAACAGTTTGCGTAAGAGCAGAGAGCAGGAAAATGTTAACTGCTTTGAAAATCCGTACCACGTGGAAACACTTTGTTTTCCTTTTCTTTATTTTCTTGCTTCCCTGACTCCACACCATTCTCTTTG
Source organism: Platalea leucorodia (assembly GCF_965183815.1). Taxonomy (NCBI): domain Eukaryota; kingdom Metazoa; phylum Chordata; class Aves; order Pelecaniformes; family Threskiornithidae; genus Platalea; species Platalea leucorodia. The sequence goes on from NC_138830.1 coordinate 14,823,216, forward strand.
CCCTTCTATTTTTATTTTCCCCTTATGTCTCCGAGGTGTTTCAAGTGTGTGTATATGTAAATGTTTATTTGCATATACCAGCCTGTGGCTGCACACATCAAGTTTTCTGTGTGCTAAACTAACACTGTTTCTGATGCACTTTTGCTATTACTGAACTAATTAACAGAAATGAAAAGGAAGTCAATTTGCAGCACTTCCTCTTTGCTGTTGATGAATAAGAAAATAATTGGATATAGATGGAAGTGTCAGCTTGGATTGCTTTCTATAAAGTGCAGGCACAATCCTGTATATTACAGGTTTAATAGCTAATTAATATCAATCACTATGACTAACTGTGGATTTTTTTCTTGTTTAATCTGTGACAACTGGTGTGAAATTATAGTAACTAAATTGATTTGTATCTAAATGACCGCTGTCCTCTGCATGTTAGATAATATGCTCTTTCTGATAGGAACCTAATTTGAATTGTAAATGTCACATGAACTTTATTACATGACCTTTATTTAAATCTTGAAGCTTTTACTTATGTCATTCTTTCAGTAATTGTTTAGATTATAATTTTTTTCTAAATTTAATAATTCATCAGTCAACCATTAGATTTTGTTGTTTGTAGATATTTACATCATATGAATTTGTATTGCACCATTTACGCTTTTGTCTTGCTTTTGTGTTATTAAAAAGGGATTGTTTTGAACAACTGTTCATTACATCTTGATGAACCTATTTTAAGAATATTTGACTAAAAATGGCTCTAATTGCCTCATCTTATTACAGTTATGGCTTGAACTTCAAAATGTTTTGTATTATATACTAATTTTTCTAGTTTTTAATGTAACTTAAATTCTAAAATAACCCTTCAAGACTGTCCTGACCTAACTACAGTTTATGAAGTTGTGCATGCATGTTTAGGATTATCATTCTGGAAAACAACTATGAAATAAGAATCCCCTTGAAGCTTCAGAAATAGTGAATACTCACCTGAAAGTAGTTTCTGTAGCAAGCAGGTGTTTTAGTGATTGTATCCTATTAAGATCATGCTAATTCAGGAGATGAACATACGAGATCCTGAGAGTTTGACCACTAAAATTACATTTAGGGCAGTGACCAGAAAACTCCGAGCACCATATAGAGTTTTCCTTTCTCTAAGTCTACTTTCCTAGTATTAAGTCTTGAAGGGTTAATTTTTGCATTTGCATGTACTGGACTTTAGACATTTTTTGATGTGAACGTCCTGTTGCAGATGGAACTTTCCGCATTAAATCTCAAATGTCAATTGAAGAATTTTACTTGCTTTAAAATGCATGTAAAGTCAATTTTCTTATGTGGAATGAAGCTTTCAGTTTGTGATTTGGTTACTTGCAGTGGATAAACTAAACAATGTGTTAGTAGCCATGATTATTTTTCTTTGTAGGTTTCTGACAAAGAGAAGATTGATCAACTTCAGGAAGAACTTCTGCGCACTCAGGTACCTTTTCTGAGTTACTGATGTCTTAAGTAGAGATTTATGTGCAGCAGACTCAGATTTACTAGACAAAAGCACACCTGAAATATAAGATATTTGGGAAAAATGAAGTGCTTTTTTCAGTCTTTGAGTTTATCAATACAGAGTTGACTGTGTGGGCACAGACCGAAGGTCAGTCTAGTCTGTTCTTTCTCGGACAGTGACTGACAGAATGCAAGAGGGGAGTGCAAGAATAGGGCAAATGTGTAATTGTACTTTCCCAAAATAGCTTCCTTGCCTTCAATGCTGTATATTCCTGAAATGTAAAGTTAGCCCAAGAGTGTTACGTAAATGCAATGGTGATATTCCAGTTTTAACTTCTTATGCATGCTAACTTTACTCCTAACTTTCTACAGTTCTCTTTTATAACATCAGTGCTACTAAATACATCTGTGATGTCTTGTATGTTTAAATGGCACATTTGCTGCAGAGAGGAAATTAGTTTACTTATTAAGGAGTTACATTTTAATCCCTTAATGTAGGAAATGTCACTTCTAGTAAAGTAAAGAAGTTTTTTAAGTGCATTTGCTGACCAAATATCAGAGGTCCAAGAGGAAAAATAGACATCATATGGGATATGTGGGGTGAGACATTCAGATTATAGTACAGTGACATTCAGGAGAACCAAAGTATCTTTTTTGTTTTCTTCGGTCAAGAAAAATAGTTGCAGTTACAATGCTAGAGTTGTATGTAAGCCATGCAGTGTTCATCAAAATCTGTTTTGTGAAGCAATAAGCAGTTCTTTCAGTTAAAGCAGTTTCTATGACTGGACTGTTTGGTACAAAAATTGCTATGGGCAGATTAAAAGCTTTTTCTCTGCCCTCTCTTTGAGATTTAAAAGAACAGTTAATCCCTTTAAGAAACTGAAGAGGATGGTGCTGTTCAGAGTGATGTCCTTCTAAAAAAAAATCAAAAGTGAAAATTTGAACAATAATGACAGCTATTGATAGAATTTCTTAATATACGTTTCTAAAAAACATTGCTTTACAAAACCCAAGCCACTTTCAATTTCTGAATATCTTCCATCCAGTTCAGTTGTTGTAATTTAATATGGTTTGAGAGAAGATGTGCTTTTGCAAGTGAAACCCTGTTTTCAGTATTTCCTCTGTTACTTCTGTTACAGAAAAGCCTGCTTCATTAGCTGGCAGAAAAGGAGAACCGCAGAGATCAGCTTTAGGATCACTGCTTTTCAAACTGGCCTTTTAAAAAGTGCATGGCCTAACTTCAGAGGATCTGAGAATTCAGTAACAGACATTTAGAAAGCCCATTTTTTAATATGAATTTCTGTATGTAGTGAATGCATACATGTTACTTTGTTCCCCTTACATAAAACACTACGTGACAAGGTTAAAATAGTAATAAATTTAATATCTTCTATCAAGGATGCAATTATATAGGAGCATTCATTATTTAAGAACAAAGTCACAAAAATAAAACCATTTTCACATTCTCTGAAATCTGGTCTTGCATTCAGTACCTAATTTAAGAATTCCCTGCATCAGCGCAACTGAGGAGCATTTCCAGCCCTTCTGGGGGGTAGCTTTCATAGTATGGGGAATACAATGTGCAGCTGCACATCTGGTTAGAAAGTAATATTTCATCCCTTAGGCAGTCCTTACCGAGCAGGAACCCTGATTCCTCAGCTATATTGACTTACACTTCTTGTTTAGACAGCAACATATTTTCCTCCTAGGTGTGTTGCCTTACAACAAACTTACAAGGGTTTCAGATATTATACCTTAATGGGGCTTTTCAGTGCAAATGTGGTATAAGGTGGGACCCCTTCCTGTCTCATTAATTGACTTGCTCTTCACCAAATCTCATTCCAACAAAGTTTTAGTCTCCTTAATTTGCAAAGCAGAACTAATTATTTTTAAGCTAGACTTTTTTCCAGGGTTGATACGTATTAGTCATTACTTTGGTTTGCTTGTTTACTTTTCTTAAGTTAATGTGCAATTAATCTTTTGTTGTATCTATAGGCTTCTAAATTGATGGGCTCTTTGGCTCAGCCAAATTATTTTGATATGGGGGTTTGTAACCGCTTTATATATTTGCTAGTTTTGAAAGCATTTATTATTTACCTTTTTTTAATAACAGCTTGAAATTTGATTTGTTCTTAAAAGTACACTCAGGCCAAATACATTTCCATGAAAACAGTTTTCAGAGTAAGTATCAAAACACCATATTCATATCTCATCTTCAGAGGACTATCATAATCTAAACAGGACTGACCTGGTACAGTTGTTTCTTGAACTGAGGTTGTATGCTAGAGAAGGGGTCTAAACTAGGCTTGCAAATTCACATTTTAGCCCTATGATCTTTTTATTGAACAGCCAGTTCCCACTGACGCCAGTTTCTCTCTGACAGCGTATGTGTAGCTCCTTCAAAAATTATGCTTGTTTAAGATGCTTAAAGATTGATTTATGTATCCCCAAGTTTGAACATTGTGGTCGTATTAAAATTGTTGAAGCAAAGATACGTTGCTGAAAAGAAAATTCTAACAGTCTTCTCTTGATGGCCATGTATTTTAATAAACTGTAATGATTACAGAGGTTTCTATATTTTTGAAAGACTTGCCTGAAGGATAATATATTTTTCATAGGTAAAACTTTGCTCATGTGGGTGTACTATTGCTGTAATTTCAAGAGTATATTTGTACCACTGTTTTGTAGCTCAAATACCAAAGAATGCTTGAGCGATTAGAGAAGGAGAACAAAGAATTAAGAAAATTGGTACTGCAAAGAGATGACAAGGGCATTCATCAGAGGAAGTTAAAGGTACTTATGTGTTACAAATTTGCATAGAAATATAATTATGCCATATTTTCTATGATGCTATTCTAAATTATATTTGTTAATTCATATATGAACTTTCAACATTTGTTATAAGGATACCTATGCTAATTTTTTGACATGTTAAGGCTTTTATATGTTTTTTTTTAACTGTATGACTTCTGAAAATGGCTTCAGTTGAAGAGCACAAAGGGGTTATGAGGTCTAACTAAATAACTTACCTAAGTAAGTGGGAAATGTGGATTGGGTTTTTTGATGTATCTTCACTGTATCTGCTAATAAATATGCTTCCAACTCTTCTTACACACAGTCTGATACTTTTGTGCTTTGTCATGGGTCTTACTGAGTTTGGTAGGAATATAGCTACAGGGTCAGGAAACATCTTTTAACAGCCCTGTATAAATCCACAGAGATTGAACTAAGTATGCTTTTGCCTGCCAACATCCTGAGCGTTCTAAAAACAGACATTTTCTGCCCCACTCTTTGTCACTTGCTGACCAGTATGGATCTTCCTCTTTCCTCTGGGAACTGGAAGATGAGGAGTTCTTATTTTTACAGAATGAGGTTGATAGCTCTATACCCTTCTTAATGCTCACTGTTCATCAAGCTGAAAACGTAAGTCTAGATGTTTAACAGAAGAAACTTTATTCAGCTTCTTAACTTGGAAACTGTGAAGTCTGAGCGCTGTTGTTCTCTTATGCTGTAGGTAAGAGCTCTCATTTTGCTCTTTCAGCAAGATGCAGATGTAGTATTTTCATTCACAGAAGGCAAGGGATGACTTTACTTGGTATTGTACTTCATAAAACAGATCTGTGCTGTGGTATAGACAGTTCAGGTTTCAAACCATCAGGAGAGAATAAACACATTTTTCCAGATAAGTTTTTACAGAATATACAGATGAAGTAGTTTGAAACCCAGTCTTTGTTCTGTTAATTGTCTGTGTTTTCTCTCTGTTCTTTTTTTTGTAGAAATCCTTGATTGATATGTATTCTGAAGTACTTGACATCCTGTCTGATTATGATGCCAGTTATAACACTCAAGATCACCTACCTCGAGTAAGTAGATAAAGAATTCAAGGCTTTTTACTGAAACATCAGTCTTATAATTGAATATATTTAATATTAAATAATTAATATTTAACTATATTCCAGAATAATCCAGAGCTAGTGCTAGGCTATTTTCTTGTAACTGCAGGGGTTTTGCTTAAGACATGTTCTCCATTTTAAATGCAACAAGAGAATTTTGAGAATAACCGATGTAACTATGTTAAGTCTGCCTTGGCTCATAGATAAAACCCTATCTAGATCCAGATATTGCTGCTGCGCTCAGCCTTTCATTCTAAATGGTTTCAGTGAGGGCACCCCAGCCTCCTCAGCAGTGTAAAATGACTTGTTTCCCAGTGCGTGCCAGCAGAGCTGAGAAGGTAAGGTGCCCTGGCTAACTCCCCGCAGCAGTGCTGCTGTTGGATGGGGAGAGTGTGAGAAGGCACTGGTGAGGCCAGACCTCGAATACTGTGTTCAGTTTTGGGCCCCTCACTCCAAGAAGGACATTGAGATGCTGGAGCGTGTCCAAAGGAGGGCAGCGAGGCTGATGAAGGGTCTAGAGCACAAGTCTGATGAGGGGCAGCTGAGGGAGCTGGGTTTTTTTAGTCTGGAGAAGAGGAGGCTGAGGGGAGACCATATTGCTCTCTACAACTACCTGAAAGGAGGTTGTAGCAAGGTGGGAGCTGGTCTCTTCTCCCAGGTAGCAAGCAACAGGATGAGAGGAAATAGGCTCAAGTTGTGCCAGGGGAGATTTAGATTAGATATTAGGAAAAATGTCTTCACGGAGGGAGTGGTTAGGCATTGGAACAGACTGCCCAGGGAAGTGCTGCAATCACAGTCCCTGGAAGTATTCAAAAAACGTGTGGATGTGGTGGTTAGGGACATGGTTTAGAGGTGGGCCTGGCAGTTAGGTTAATGGTTGGACTTGATGATCTCAGAGGTCCTTTCCAACCTTAACGATTCTATGATGCAGAGGGGTTTGGCCAGCCTGACTGCTGGTGTAGGGGAGAGCCAGGAACGCTTCCTGCTTGCACAACCACCTGTAGCACCGGTGGCTTCTGTAGGGGTCCGGTAAGATGGGGAAGTGACAGCAACTACATCAGAATTCAGCCTTCTCCAGGCAGAAGCAGCATCTGCCAGATGAGTAGTCTTCAGTGTTGCGCCTGCTGAAAGGATTTTGTACAAGGAGAGAAGAACTGCCTGCCACGAGAACAGCAAGCCCTTCCTCTCTGCCTTGGGTGGCCTGGCAGGTTAGGCCCATGGGGTGCTTTGTGGACGGTGCTGTCTTAAGCACAAGTCACTTTTTTTGCACGACTGAAAGTTAGCATTTATTCAAGGATCCCATATTTAAACCAATGCATTTATTGTCAAACATGATACAGCCAGTGTTGACACAAATTAACATCTTTTTAGTCAACTTTTGTCTAAACTTCCAAAATGTCCTGCTGAAAGCCAATGGCTGTTTTAACTTTCACTTAAGGTGGTGGTGGTTGGAGATCAAAGTGCAGGAAAAACCAGTGTGTTAGAAATGATCGCCCAAGCCCGCATATTCCCTCGAGGGTCTGGGGAGATGATGACACGCTCCCCTGTTAAGGTAAGAAACATCGTAATCTCTGAATCTCATGTTGTTCCCCCTCTGATTATGCCATTAATTGAAGTATATGTGAACATTCATTTATAAAATGTCTTCTAAGTAACTGAGTTGTTGCAGTCAATGACAAAACTTCTGCAGGCCTATATGTGATCCATATATACTATCAGAGTAGTAGTAGTTCCTACTATAAGTAGTCCTGTGCTAAATAAGCATTACATATAGTTGTATTTCTGCAGTGGGAAGTATACATACGCTATGTACTTGTCATGTTTCTCTGTGTTAGATTTACCATACTTTCTCATATAAGGCTTTTACCTTTAGGTAACTCTCAGTGAAGGTCCCCACCATGTGGCTTTATTCAAAGACAGCTCTCGGGAGTTTGATCTGACCAAGGAAGAGGATGTAAGTATAAAGAAGTGACTGGAAGTTAATGTGACTTCTGTTAATTCTCTGAAAAATTTTGTGTCTTTGTGGGCTGTTAGCCCCTGTTTAATTAGAGTGAAATATGTTTAGTGGGGCAAGGCATTATATTAGTTATTAAATTATCTCTTAGTATGGTTTTTGGCTGGCACTGAAGTGGGTAAAATGTAGCAAGAGCTCTTGTGCCAAGACATTTTTTGGAGTATGCAGGGGTCTGCAGGTAATCTGTTACTTAGCGCCCCATTTACCAGACTTAGTTATTCAACATGCATTTGAGACACTATTTATAAACAGAGATCTTAATCCCTAAGTAAACTTTGTTACTTACGTTGGTGATTTTTCTTCTATCACAATTATAAGGAGTTTTATATTTGATATTTTGCTTTTCTCAAAACAGCTTGCAGCTTTGAGAAATGAAATAGAAATCAGAATGAGAAATAGTGTGAAGGAAGGGTGCACTGTTAGCACTGAGGTAAGACTTCTCAAATATTTGGTGGCAAATATCTGTACATATATATCTTTTGTAAGTATTCTTCACATAGGAGACTGTCGTGAATCCAGTTTGTATAACTTAATGTTTTGCACTATACAAAGTGTATTTGGACTGTTAAAATCGATTTTATATCACAATTACATGCACATGAAATTGGACTTCCTATTTAAAATTACAGGCTGCTGCTGATTTAAAGCACATGTGTGTGTAAATATGTGTTTATATAATTTTATATATGTGTGTTTGTGCATGTAATTTATATACAAAGTAGGTGTGTGTATATAAACCTTTAACTTCAATTTTACTTCACAGACCATCTCCTTAAGTGTGAAAGGTCCTGGTTTGCAGAGAATGGTATTGGTTGATTTACCTGGAGTCATTAGTGTAAGTATGCAATAAATTAAAAAAAAAAAAAAATTAAGACATGTAAGTGAGGTAGGGCTATTGGTGAGAACATTAGCTGTTATTTTTGGTTTTTACATCTTTCTGTTTTCTTCTTCCTTTAAATATATATCTCCATATACAAATTAAAGACTGTGACATCAGGTATGGCTCCAGATACGAAGGAAACTATCTTTAGCATCAGCAAGGCCTACATGCAGAATCCTAATGCCATCATCCTTTGTATTCAAGGTAATAAGAGTCTAGTTGATTATCCCACTGGCAGGATTTTTTGTTTTTTCATTCTGATTCTTATGTGACTCTGGGGACTCTCCCGATATATTTTTTTTTTTTTTTTTTTAATTTTATTTGTGGTAATTTGTATAGTGTGCAAAACAGCATGCTGTGGAGTATTTATTTATAAATTAAGGCACCTTTTGGTACCTGTGGCAAAAAGCAACTTTTTGATAAGAGGTTTTCTTATTGTTAAAGTAAAATTCAAATTTCTTCAAAAGTGTTTTTGGAGGCAACACACAATAACAGAGTCTAATGTTTTGAGCAAGCTGGTACTTGTTCAAAACTTATACAACTACAACAAACTAATTTTTTTATGATGCAAGTAACAAAGCAAATTTGCACCCTGTGTGCCCAAAAAATGAATATAGGTGTAATTTTCCTGTTTTTAAGTTGTAACATGAAACTTATTTGATGCCTACTATATCTTCAGTACTGTATGTTAGATTACATTATCCGTAAAATAAACTTTGTTGTTGTTTATTTTAGATGGATCAGTAGATGCAGAACGCAGTATCGTCACAGACTTAGTCAGCCAAATGGATCCCCAAGGAAAAAGGACAATTTTTGTGTTAACTAAAGTTGATCTTGCTGAGAAAAACGTGGCTAGCCCAAGCAGGGTGAGTTGGAACTATTTTTCTCATGCTGTGATGGCTAAAGTCACATGTGGCAAAATACTTGAGATGCTTTCAGAAATAGTGGATCTCACCTACCTGTTCTAGATGTTTTTGAGGGCTTATTTCTATATTCAGTATGATTTTTTGGGGTGGTTGTTGTTTTAATCTCTCACAGGCTTTGCTTTTAGCGATCAGCTACATGACTTCAGGCACAGTTTGGCTGCAGCTTGATATAATACTGGTTCCTTTCATGCAGGTGACCTGAGCAAGTTCCATTTCCTGAGAAGGCTTTAGGATATTCTGGGATAGGCTTTTTCACTTTATATTGGGTTTTGCTATGTTATGCCTTATTTGGTTTAAGCCTTTATGTATTTTTTTTTTCTTTTAAATATCAGAGAGTCCTATGACAAACTGCTTCTTATGGTAGTCTATGCATAGATACAACTAGATCTGGCTTTAAAACTGTGCTGAAGGAAAGAAAGTCTCTGTGCAAAGTTAACCATGTTTTTTTTAATCCTTTATTTTCACAGATCCAGCAAATAATTGAAGGCAAACTCTTCCCAATGAAAGCTTTGGGTTATTTTGCAGTTGTTACTGGAAAAGGTAAAGGGAGCTCTGGCTCTGCTTATTTTCTCCTTGATAGCAGAGAAAACTGTCTAAATGGAACTGTTGCAGCACTCTCTTCTTTCTCCAGGAAACAGCAGTGAAAGCATTGAATCTATTAAAGAATATGAAGAGGAATTTTTTCAAAATTCAAAGCTGTTGAAGTATGTTGCTATTTATTCCTTTTACTAAAATGAGCCTGTGCTGGTAAATGGTAACATCAGTTTTTTCTTGTTGAACTTAAAAAAAGGATTGCAGTGGGGAAACACTATTTGAGATTTAATCTGCTTAAATTAAGTATCTTCCCAAGGTGACCAAGTTAGCCTGGTTTCCTAATGCTTGCTGTAAGTCAATGGAGAAAGACAGGTACCTTCAGGTAGCGATTGATTCCACTGCAGTTCTGAGCATCTCTTCAGAGGTTTCTGTATCTCTCCATTGGCTCTAGAAGAACTAAGTTCCCAGCCTATGTCTAGGCACTTGATACAGCTGGCAGGAGTGAATCCAGCCCAAATATGAGTTGTAGTGCCTCTAAATATCAGTCATCTTGGTGTGACAACAATGTTGTATTCAAAGGGTTAGCTTATGTGTTCTGCTGAAAGTTCATTCAGCAGAGTTTTGATTTCACAGGCTTATATTTCTCAGGAAAGTATGCTGCACAGTCTTTGGGACTGCAGTACCTGCACTGCAACCTTTAAAATAAAAATCTATTTGTGGTGGGGTTTTTTTGGCTTGGTTTTTATTTTTCCCCTTGCTTTCATGATTATCTGCATTGAATATTTTGGAGGAAGAGACGGGAATTTGGGTTAGGTGCACATTGACATGTTATTCTCTGCTATAAAAAGCAAAGCTTTTATTCTTGTGAGGAGAAAATGGGGGCCAGAAAGCATGGGCATGCATAGAAGAATTTCCTCTAGCTCTCTTTCTTTACAGGACATGTATGCTGAAGGCACACCAGGTAACAACAAAGAACTTAAGTCTTGCTGTATCAGATTGCTTTTGGAAAATGGTGAGAGAGTCTGTGGAGCAGCAAGCAGATGCTTTTAAAGGTAAACATATTTTCAAAAACAAAGTGAAATAGCAACTTGCTGTTAAACAGTTAGTTCTTCCACATATGTAATAACACTGTTTTGCCAGCATGATTGGGCAATGGTGTTTTTCATGTTTTATATGATCACAGTTTCTCATGAATTGGTAATTGCCCTGGTTAATCTTTACAAAAACACATAAAATAATAATTCATGGTATGAAGGACCCACTTGCTCTGAAAGCCAAAGGAGTAAATAAGTATGAAGGCAAAAATTCAGGTTTTTTATGGGCAAAACACAATTCTTCCATTGGATTCAGATGTTGTTTAAAATGGCTTCCTAGATAAAGATACCATCGGATCAACTAGGGCAGGACTGGCTTGTACAGAGCTGGAAACTGAATAGCTCTCTTTCCACTATGTTTTTTCAATGCATGAATCCTGCAATTTGCATATATAATATCTAAGTATGAACAGCAAAAAAGTTGCTCATTTGCAGAGAGGCCCTTAAAGTTCTTGGAGGGTTTGTCATAAGCAAGATTCGTGGCAATTTTAGGAGCTGCTAAACTTTTAAAATAGTCATGAAGTGCATATAGACAATTAAAAAAATTAATTTTTCTGATTTTTGCAGCCACACGTTTCAATCTTGAGACTGAATGGAAGAACAATTACCCCCGGTTGCGTGAGCTTGACAGGGTAAATTAGACTACAGCTTTAATTTGTGTGCTACAAAGTGTTGAAGATGGATTAAAATTTATGCCATTTAATCTCATTTGTAAAAGTTTCTTAAAGTTAACATAAAGTACTGACATTTTAAAATGTGAGGACAGTGTAAGTTATTCTAGGGAACGGAAATACTGAGCTCTCTGTTTTATGAAATAGCATGCTTCAAAACTGTGATACTTCAATACTTAACAAGTCCTTCACTCTTCTAGTATGCAGTTAACTGGTTTAACTTGCCCCCAGGAACAGGTCAGTGTTTTTGTGATCATGACAGAACTGGCAAAGAGAAGTTACATTCCCTGGTCTTTCAGACAGACAGAGTAACAAAACAATTGTGATCCCATTCTCTAATTCTTTTATAAGATCCTGAATATTCAAATGCCATGCCTGGCCAGAGGCATGCAAGAGATGGGTGGGAAGATGTATGGTAAACCAGGGTAGCTTATGACAAGCACATACGTTGTCCAGAACGTGACCAGAAGGTATCATTTTAGGCTTAAGGGCCGTAAGAAAAAGGGTTTGGTTTTTTTGTGTGGAAACATGATCAAACTATACTTAAAATCTTATTATTTCATATTTTTCCTTTTGCATAGAATGAACTGTTTGAAAAAGCAAAGAATGAGATTCTTGATGAAGTCATAAGTTTGACTCAGGTCACACCAAAGCACTGGTACAGTAATTTTTTTTTTTTTTAATTAACTGGCAGAAGTTTACCTTTAAAATATAAAGAGCATTAGTAAACAAAATTCTCAAATATAAATAAGGAACTGTTTTTCTTAGGACAATGTATTATGTCCTTTTGTTCCTGTGGAAGTAGTCTATGTTTGTTTATTATTCTGAATCAGCAAATACTTGTATAATCCCTCAACAAAAATTATATGATGTAAGTTTCTGTTTTGTTCTGGTTTTATACAGTATAATGAACAATAGATGTTCCTCAAAAATGAAAAGGAACAGTCATAATAAAGATGTTTTCAGATATTCATTTGAAGTATGAATCAGTAATTCCTCTTAACTTGATGTTTGGGGATTATCATTGTGCATATCAAAATAATAAATATGACCTTGGAAAAAAAGGAAGTTTTGTGTATCTGTGAATTGGAGATTTGGAAGCTTTAAAGATTATGTAATTTGTGGCTGTAAAAAGGGCTGATCTGGATGTTTGAGAATTTCATCCTACATGTGAATCTCCTTGGTAGCGTCAACCAAGTAGCACCGTACTGCGCTGCCCTACTTCTTTGTAAGGCAGACATAGGTGTGAGAGAAGGAGCTTAGTCTAAGTATTTTAGCAGTGTAGCATCACTGCAGAGTAAAGCCGCTGTAGATGCAGGCTGAGAGGAGAATAGCCAATGTAAAGTGTTGTAGGCAGTGTATTAGTCTGAAGTTACGTTCTAGTCCAAATGTAATGCAGGTTTGCCATTTTGGTGTTTGCTGCTGTTTGTTGAATAGATGCTGAAGTACCCTGGCCCATGTGTAGTATGCTTAGTTTTATGTTGTGGATTAGGTGGGTGCATAACATGAATGTTTCTGTGCATTTCTTTTGAAAGTTAAAATGTAGTGGTGATTCTAGTTGTGTAACACTTAATGAGCTATAAAACTGAAAAGCTTAGTCATGAAAAAATGCTTCTCTTGGCCATTATATGCAGCGTAAAAACAACAGTGCATTTGATGAATGCAAATGTTTCTATCCTGTTAAAATTTCCATTCCTTCCAATTGAGTTTGATTGAATTAAGCAGAGCAAAAGTGTATTTTTATTGACACATCAGTAAAGAAGGAATGAGATTGCGTTTGTTCTTAATCAAAGGACTGCCATTCTCCTACAGTGCATTTGTAAGTGATAAAATCCATAACAGACGGTTTCCAGCACACCATGTAAGTGAAATTAATTTGCCATATCCCCAGTTCTTTTAATGGTGATCAAGAATGATCAAGAATTGGTCTTTGTTTAAACGCTATCCAAATCATCGTATTTTGAACAAAGCTTTTTAAGGAAAATGTTTTTTACTGGTGGCAGTATTAATTTTTATTTATAGTGAATTCTTTCTACATTTTAAATGCTTGAGTTCCTTTTAATTTTGTATAAATACCTTTACTACCCTAAATATGCCAAAGATCTGTTCCAACAGTAGAAAAATTAGTGGCTTTGATCCCCATTTATACTGATATGTCAGAAGGACAGCTTCAAAATTTTCAGATCTCAAAGAAGGATGCTTTAAACACAAAAGAGAAATTTTCAATTATGCCATTTTTGAAACAGATAAAGTTTCATGGAGAAGTGATATTTATGGGAAGTTTGTCAGTCTTTGTCCCCAGATGGCTTAGTTAGAGTAGGGGCATTACCAGGGATGAGGCTTGTGTCCTGAACTTCAGCCTGTTTGGAAGAAAAGGGCTTCAGTGAATCAGATAGTCTTGTGCCACCAAAAAAAAGCAGTTTTTATTCTTCAGCTCTTAGCTCACAGCATTCTACCAAGTCTGGCATTCATATGACCTGTTGGTAAGCTGATTTAGCATGCTGAGCTAGCATAAAATTAACCTGCAAGAAACCCACAACCCTTACTGGAGACTGTGGCAGGAGCAGAAGGCGCGTGACTGCCTCTGTGGGTACTGGCTACACGTTAGACTGGCTCAGCTGAGTTGTCTCGCTGCAGCTGCAAGGTTTCCTGAGTAAGTTTATTGTCATTTAAAAAGGTTAAAGTTAGATTGTTTCCATTGTTACTTCTTGAACCGCATCATAAATAGGAAAGTGGTGCTTAGTTTTCTAGTGGTGTGAGGCACGTTTATAAATGAATGTCCATATACATTTTGGTAAAAGGTTGGACTTTTTGACTTGCTTCTTTGTTTATTAAATCTGGGAACAATCAATGAAAATCCCAGATGGAAAACTACAGCGTGTTCCAACAAACAAATCAGAATACTACAGAAACAAAACCCACATGCTTTTTTGGGAGTGTGGACTTTTTAGTCAAATCATTTCAATGCTTTCCAGTCTGCCCCCTTGTCATTCCCCCACCTGCTATGCATATGTACACACTGCATGGTTATATTGGTATAATTAAAGGCTGCAAGGAACTGTTGTGCAGTACAGCGGCAGCCATAAGAGTCGTAGAGGACAACTTCTGAAGCTGTCTTGCTGTTGTTGTCTTGCATTGTGTATTTGTGTCCTTAGTTCCAAGCGGATTTTGGTTGAAGTTGTGTCCTGATGTTAAGGAGTATTTCCTGTGTTCTGTAGTCATGTTTTCTCAGTATTTCTAATGAATTGAATGCATACTTGTTAGACATTTTTGTATTGGAAGCCATCATGTGTGTTATAACTTTCTATTTTAGGGAGGAGATTCTTCAGAAAACTTTATGGGAGAGGGTATCTACTCATGTGATTGAGAATATCTACCTTCCAGCAGCACAGACTATGAACTCAGGGACATTTAACACCACTGTGGACATCAAACTGAAGCAGTGGACTGACAAGCAACTGCCTAATAAAGCAGTAGAGGTGAGAATTTAGTTATTTAAAAAAATTTAAAAAAAAAAAAAAAAAACCAAAAAACACGTGCAAAGCCTGTTGAAATGAAAGCATAGCTCCAGAGAAGTAAGGTGGTAGTTTGAAGGCATGACTACAGTTCTGAGGTGTAAGCTGGCTAGAAGAAAAGGCTACCAAGATCCTGATGTTGAGAAGCATGTACAGCAGGAACATTGTATTTTGCTCTTCTGGTGAATTTTCCCTATTAAAGACCAAAAAAACCCGTCCTTTTAAAAGGTTAAACAAACCCTTCAAGCTAGGTATATTCATATTTAATAGATTTATGCATGTTTAACGGAATTCCACTTGCTACAACATAGCAAAGCAAAATTTAGTGTTGACTTTATTAGTAATGGATAAGGCAGTAAAGGAAAAGTCAGTTACTTACTCTTATGCTTGTACGTTGTTTTCAGAAAGTATGCAAATTTTCATACTTGCAAGAATTGTCATAAATGTTCCTTTACCAGCTGGTGCATAGTATAATGGTCCATTTCAGTAGTTATTGTTTGCTAACTTTCTAGGTGGCATGGGAGACTTTGCAAGAAGAATTTTCCCGTTTCATGACAGAACAAAAAGGAAAAGAGCATGATGATATCTTTGATAAACTGAAACAAGCTGTCAAAGAAGAAAGTATTAAACGACATAAATGGAACGAGAGAGCGGAGGATAGCCTGGTACAATGTAGTGGGTTTTTTTGCATTGTTGACTAAGTGCTGTTGAAATCTTTTTACTAAAGTTGCATATTCAGTATTTTTGCATTCTTTTAATGTAATCATAAAATGATAGGGAGATGAGTCCATCTCTCCTCTTCTATATAATGTTTTAATTCAGTTTCTCAATTCATTTTATTATTACCTTGTGAGAATTGTTTAGCATCAGCTCATTTGTTCTTTTAAGTATAGCCACATAAAATAGCAGCATTTCGTTACCATCTTTACAGATTCTGTCATCTCAAGGGATTTCATATTGCTTGCTGTATTTTTTTACATTATTTATGCTAGGCTATAGAAGAGAGTCAAATTAAAGGCATAAGAAAATATGTTTGGCAGTGCTTTGAAAAGGTGCCTCTTGAATAAATCCTGTGTGCCCAATACATGCTGTTTTTATAGACATCAGAAAATGAAGAGAATGTCAGAAATCTTTTTTTTTTTTTTTTTTTTTTTTACTAAATCCTGAATAAATTATTTATTGTATGCTAAAACAATGTTCTGTATTGCAGCGAGTCATCCAGCACAATGCCTTAGAAGATCGGTCAATATCTGATAAACAGCAGTGGGATGCAGCTATTCATTTTATGGAAGAGACTCTCCAAAGTCGTCTCAAAGACAGTGAGTTGTGTGATGTATCCCACTCTTGTGTGCATTTTACTCTGGTCCAATTTCCAGATCTATTTCACTTCACTGCAGTGCAAGCTTTTCTATCAGCACAACTGAGACAGTGGTGACAGTTTAAGATGGTACCGATACTGATAGAAATGTTTAGCAAAATACAGCCTCAAAGGCTAGTGCTCTTGCTCTTGCAATGAGGCAACTGCAAGATAAGTAATAGAGATCCGTGGAGTCAAAAAATGGTATAGACACACAGGTAGAAGAATAGGGTAAATGCAGGGGAAGTAGTTGATCCATTTGTGGTTATCAGGCATAATTAATTTTGATGCGAGTTACAACAAGGTAAGATTTTTAAACACCTGACAATTTTAGAACTATGAATTTGGCTGGATATATATATTTTGAGTGACACTTAACATCATGTTTCCTTTTTTAGCTGAATCTGTTATTGAAGATATGGTGGGTCCAGACTGGAAAAAAAGGTGGTTATACTGGATAGGCCGCACCAAAGAACAGGTAAAAGAAAAAAAAAAAAACAAAACTAATTTGTAGTTCACTACCTTTAGAAAACTTTGATTATTACTCAGTACATTTTCAAAAATATGAACCCTCCTCAAGCTATTTAGATGATGGGGGAAAAAAAATACTTCAGAATTACTTTTACTATTCATTGTTTTAAATATTACATCACAGAGAATTCCATATACTTTCTTCATATTGCAGGTAAATAGTGGTTTATAAACTGTTTTCCATTCTTCAGCTGAATTACATCTTTACTATTATGTCATTGACCTGAATATTGAAGTTCTTCCAGTAGAAAGAAATTGATGAAAACAGGGTGGAAACTGGGCTATTCTCTTCTATACTTTCCAAGCATGCCTTTTAAGCAGAAGGTGCATGCTCCATTTGGATTTCATTAGTATGTGATCACTAGCATTCTAGTCACAGTTGCATCTTCTGATTGACCATTTTCATTATAACCTCTCTTCTTGTTTGCTCATAGCTTTTGGAAATTTCTTTTGAATTTAAATAGCACCTTCCATTCAATGCCCAGAGATGATGGGCTTTTTATGTTACTTTTTCTAGATATTTCTCAAACTGAATCATACTTTAAAGAAGTAAGTAGAATTCAAAAGAATACAGTAGAAAGTAATTGTTTCAGAGGAAGGAGTTTTACAGTCAACTGTGTGCAGCCAGGTATGGGAGAAAGGCAGTGACTTCAACCTATCTTACTTGAATTTAATGAACAGCAACTTAAAGGTATGAATCTGTGGAGAGTTCTTGCTAGCTGTTAGGCAAAAATTGCAGTTCTTATCAGTGTCACAGGTGATACGTGAATGTGAACCCTGCTAGCAGCTGTTCATGAAGGGGAAAGGAGGCTAACACCTATGATTTTTTTTTTTCCACCCTTCTCTTCCTCTTCTGCATTTCTGTGCATAATGAAAAGAAAAAAAAAAATATGACTGTATTTGAGACATCTTTGCACAAATATCCTTTTGAGTCACTTAAATGTAATAGTTAACAGTGTCAAAGGTATTTTCTGTTCTGGCTTATTAAGCAGGTAGACTTTATTGAGGAGGTGCTGATGATCTCTGACTCTATAATAATTAATTCTAACTAATCATTCTTATCCTAGAATATTCGTAATGAAACAAAAAATGAACTTGAGAAATTAATCAAATGCAATGAAGAACATGCAGCTTATCTGGCAAATGATGAAGTGACGACTGTGAGAAAGAATCTTGAAGCAAGAGGAATAACAGTGGACCCATGTCTGGTAAGACGCAGAATTGTAACAAAACATATGGAAGCCCCTTGTGAACATTTGAAAGTTCTTTCTAGATAGCGTACAAAAGACTCCATCTAAATACTGAATTTGTAATCCAGATGTTTCCAAATGAATTACTAAATGACTGCTTGCACGCAATTCACACACTTCTGTTGGCTGTCAGACAAACGCAGTACAACGCCTTGGAATCTGTCAGTTCAGACTGAAATCAGAATCTACTGAGCAGATTTTCTCGCCTGCATTATGACAAGGCTTGTTTAAAGTTATTGTTCAGATGTTATATAGTGGAATCAAGGCCTTTGTGAGCAAGATACGATAAAAACATATTGTGCATTCCTAAGCTTTCAGTGTGGTTGTCTGTGCAGTTTGTAGTTCATAGGTACATTGAAGAGCAGGAAATCTTGTAAAAACACTTGAAAAAAGGCAGGGTTTTTTTTTAGAGTGCACTGAGGGAATGTATTGTTCTTTTAAAATGTTCTGGAAAATCATTTATCTCATTGCAGTGTATGGCTCTTAACCATAATTAGACCTTTTATTTAATTAAATGTAAGATTTTAACTAAATGAGAATTCAAACATTAAAAAGTAATAGATGTAGATTTCCTTTAACAGTGATTTATTTTCTGCAGTAACTTTGGCTAGCTTTTCAACATTAATACATGTACTTATTCAAAGTAGAAGAGTTATTTAAATACCTGCTGTGCCTTTCCTATACAGCACTTACTTTTTGCACGACCTTTTTGTAAAGGTGGGAGTAGCAATCCACATCCTTTACATGAGGAGACTGAGTGCAAATTGAGTTTCCTTTCTAGCTAAGCAACTGATTTTCTTAATTTTATTTTTTTGAAGAGCCATATCTATATACATATTGAATTTTGAAGAACTGGAACATAAATAAGCCTAATCAAGGAAAGTTACAAATGTTTGTTTACATAAGACCTATTAAATATTTCTCTATGCTTTAATCTGGTTTAATTGATAATGGATGCCACTCAAAAATGTATTCTCAGTGTTAATGTGAAGATTGCATCATGCCAAGAGCAGAACAATTTGTCCTGTTTTGTAGTATATAATTTGAATGTATTTTGGCTGCAGACAATATTTTTAAGTGTTCAGTTATGTTACAAGCATGGAAGAGTGGATTTTTAGATTGACATTCATCTGTAATGTTTGCCAAATGTAACTAACACATTAATCATATACCAGTTACAGACAAATTGCTGAGAAATATTTAAACATATATTACGTGACAGCAATAGTGGAATTTGGAGTTATATTTTAAAATCAAATGTGATCATTAAACTATGCACGAGAGTGAGTGTATGTATTTATTTAGTCAAATTTAAGTACTGTTTTCCTAGATTAAAGACACATGGCACCAAATTTATAGAAGATATTTCCTGAAGACTGCTTTGAACCACTGCAATCTATGTCGAAGAGGCTTCTATTATTATCAGAGGCATTTTGTGGACTCGGAGGTAAATTGAAGAACAGATACACACTGGTGTCTTGCCTTAATATTTCCATCTCAGTTGAAAAAAAAAAAAATTCTACAAATACTTTAAACTAGCTTTTCTTTTATATCCTTTACTTTGAGATAGCTGGTGATCTTAGATATGTTTTACAGGAGGCTTGTAATTGATAAAATGCCATCCTGGTGGTAATTCTATAAAATGACCACTAGGTATCAGCCATGACCTAAACATCTGTTACTCACCAATATGTATTGAAAATGCACTTTTAAAAGTAGTATTGTACAGCTATTGAGATCTTGTTGGTATCCATTTCTCTCACTTTCCAATTGATTTTTATTTACCTCACTGATATGAAAAATTCAGAAAACATTAAGTAAGGGTTTTTCATGGGATAAGTATGGTAAATAAGTGTTTAGAGTTAATGCTTGGAACCACATGTGATCAACGGGGGGGGCTGAGGGGGGGGAAAACTATGGAGCTTATAAAGAGATCTTTTAAATGACTTCCCAGTTTTGTAAACCCAAGCTTGTGCAACAAATGACAGTATGCACAAAGTCACACAAAGAAAAGAATACACAGTTTTCTTACCATTGTATTTTAAATCAAAAAGAAATTAGTGGAAAGGTAGAGCTCCTCACTTTCTGTGGAGTTTTGTTTTTCTTTTAAATGAGAAAGAATGGTCCCTATGGAGCCAGAAATCTTTACTACTGCAGAAATACCTTTGCTTGTAAGAGATAAGAGAGGAGATGATAGAGGGGAGAGCTGCATCTCCATGACACTTAACCTGCTATTCCTGTTACTGTCTTTTTAAGGTGTCCTAATGTGAAGTTAGTGCTCCCTCCTGCCATCCTTGCAGGCGTAGAAACTGTCTCTTCTGTGGTTAACAAATATAGCCCTTGGCCCAACGCTGTCTTCAGAAGCATTTGTCAGGCAGGGAGTCACAATATAGAGTTTAGCTGTTGTCTTTCAGTGTGTTTGCTATGAACAAGTGTGGTGTTTCAATAAGCATTAGGTTATACTCACCAGCCTGCATATAGCGTGTGCAAATTGTTTTTCCATGATAGCCCTTGATACAGCTCTTTCTGTTGAAAATAGTAGATGTAAAGGGGATGCAGTGTATTAAATAAGGCTGACACTGTTCTTGAGAAGTATTTTTGGTGTGTTTCCTTGTTCCTTACAGTAGTTATTCTGTGGGAGTTTTGTGCAAGATCAGGATACGTATACATGAGTTTACAGTTGCTGCTAAAAGTGTCGAGAGATTCTTCTAAGTGTAGGATGTTCACTGGACATCAGAGGTCTGACACTACAACTTCCCTCGTTTCAGCTTGAATGTAATGATATTGTCCTCTTCTGGCGAATACAGAGAATGCTGGCAATTACAGCAAACACGCTGAGACAGCAGCTTACTAACACTGAAGGTAAGGCTCACAGTGACTTGAGGTGTTTGAAACAAAAAATTATTTAGAAATTTTCTAGTGTTCCTCTAGCTACGTGTTTCTTTTATGCTTAGCGTGGGTGGCTGATTTTTGTGTCCTGGTTAGGTAACTAAAAGATGTAAAGTAAATAGAAGTTGACATTCTATTTACGTTAAATGATTTAGTGTAAATAGAATGTCAAATAATTAAGACACTCTCCAGTGTAAAATATTTTCAGCTTATGTGATGCCAATTGTCAATATCTTTTTCCAAGCAGAAATAATTTCATTAAATAGTGACCATATTCTTTTTTCTCAGGTCAGTCTGGCTGTAGATTTTAATTTTAAAATGTTTCATATAAAAAAAAATAAATTCTAATGGGTTTTTTAAATCTGTTAATTAATTTAATTAATTAATTAAATTAATTTTTAAATCCATGTAATATCTAGACAAGCTTACACAACAGCAGCTTCCTCAAAAAGCATCATTTATGTAGCAATCTACTAGTGCCATGGTACAACTACTACTAACAATCTTTGATCTGTAAAATAGTTTTCAACCTGCTGCTTGAAGAAGGTGCAAGTAAAAGGTTTGAACCTTGTCATGTGATGCAAGTTACCCTCCATGGAGAAGAAATTGCCCCTAAATGTAGACAGCTAGGTCCTGTCTCTTCAAACCACCTACCTCATTGACAACTACTGGGCTGAAAATTAGGAAGTTTAATTAGGAGGTATTCCCTCTTAAGTATGAAGGGCAAGGATGAGTGTTAAGATGGACATAATACTGCTTTTAAAGAGCTTTTGACCTCTGTTAGCCTTGTGTATACAGCAACACCCCTCTGTGTGTCATCAATCCTTCAATACCATGCTCTGCTGTCATCATTAACTTCTTTTTCCATCTTTCACCTTTAATTGACTTGGCCTTGATTCATCTGATGAGGGTGATGTCGATAGTGAAAGTGTAACTGTTCAGAAGGAGGCAGCAAGGATGCTTACAATAAAAGTTTCTTGGACACCCAGTCTCAAAGAAGAAACTGCTGAATTTCATAGACAACAAAGCAGTCTACAGATATTTTTATCTCCTACTAAAAAAGTCATCCAACAATTTAATTCAGAGAGAAAATATCCTTTAAAATTTAAACATCTTTCTCAAAGAATTTCCTGTCTTAATGGCCCAAACAAGGGGTTTATGTGTTCAGAAGTTTGCCTTTTCTGCAACCAGATTAGTTAGTCTGATGACATACACTGTGGCTCCCACAGACCTTCCCAAAATTTTGCCCTTAGGTCATTACAGGTGCAAAAGTGTTACCACTTACTTTTTTTTTTTGGTTGTTTTGTTGTTTTGGTTTGGTTTGTTTTTTTTTTTTTTTACAGTAAGGCGCTTGGAGAAGAATGTAAAGGAAGTGCTTGAAGATTTTGCTGAGGACAATGAAAAAAAGGTGAAGCTCCTAACTGGCAAGAGGGTCCAGCTCGCAGAGGATCTCAGTAAGTACCTGTTCTATAGTGTTTTGGAACTAGCTTGAAATGAAGCAAATTCTGACCACTGACCTTGAGAACATTTAATGCAGTATGGGTTGTTCATGTGCTAGCATTTAATTAATATCACAAATAGAATTTTTCTCAAATACAGTCAGATCTCACTGATTCAAAGGTGCACATGGGTAGCATAGCGTGATAAAACAACATGATTTACACTAGATGTGAAATCAGTGAATAAATATATTGCATCAGTATACTGAAAAATGTACTTAGAGTAATATTTCGAAGGGAAGTTGTTGTTCTTCTAGTACAACATGGTTAATCCACACCTCAGAGACCTGTCTCTTGGTGATTCAGTCTTGACTGTGTAAGGAGGTTTTGATTCCATCTTTTTTTAATTATTGGGTGAAATACGGAGCCTTCCCACAGATAATACTGACTTTTAATACAGATTAGCTGGAAATATCCATGACTTACTGGCCAGCTCATTTTAGGCCATGTATACAGAAACAAAACCTATCAGACATGAAGATCTGATATGTTATGCTTATTAAGCTGAGATGACCATTATATTGAGAGATTTAACAAGAAAGAAAAGGTAGCAGATTTAATCTTCCAGAAGGATAACAGTAGTTTAATGCTTTGAGTCACTCTGAAAGTGTTAAGAGGTTTTATGGTTAATAGAGTAAGATTTTAAACAGTGAAAGTTTTTAAAGGGACAATCCAGGCAGAGGTGATATTCTTGTTGTCTACCTACACGTCCAATAAGGTTTAGACTGACTTTTAGCTGATGGGGCTTGCTCTTGCACATATATTGTTTGGTTTTTGGGTCATTCTGCTATTATTCTGTGAGACTTCCACTTAAACCCCAGCTGTACACCTGGACTGGTAGCGGAAAAAAACAATGCTGTGCAAAAGGAAAAAGGAAAAAGCTTGTGATAAATAAAGTTCATGTAGATATATAAATATCTGCATCTTGAGATCACAGGTGACCTTTCTTCTTATCCCTTTATTTTGTATTTGATGTAGCAACTAATTTTCTGTTAAAATATAACTTTGATATTTAATTCAGAATAAATGAATGTTCTGATATCAAGGGTTCAGTGGGACAGAGAAGCCTGCAATTGCTGTTAGTTTCCTAAGTATGAATTATATCTTCCATTTTTTACATCCAAAACATCATATAAAACAAATGGTTTTCTTACAATAAACTCAAAATCTAAGGATTTCTCTTTGATAGTGCTCATTTGGTTACATCGGAAGTATTGTCTTATTATTGGAAGTATTGTTATTAAAATCCCAGTCAGTTATGGTATTTGTTGTCCTTTAGAAAGTGTTGCTATAATATTTTGGAATTGTGAGTGGGTGTTTTAGTGAATCTAGGGCAAATTGTCTGGTTTTTTTTGAGTGGCCTCTGAAACAGCTGGTGTGACTAAGTAATTTTTATTATGGGTTCATAATTCTCCGCAAACATCCTGTGTTGCTTTTGAAACCCTATATCAACCTTTGTGTAGCCATTCTTTTAGAGTGGGTGGAATGTGTTTTACAAAATAAGGCTTTTTCCTCTCCCCCCCCTCGGTAAAACTACTGGTAACCTGCCTAGTGGGACACAGATATTTAATGAGGAAGTTATCTCCTTTTATTAGTGAGCAGTGCTGCTTGCTTTCTTGCTTTGATGCTGGATGTTAATTTTTTTTCCTGAGCAAATACTGGCATAGAGTGAAACTTGGTGATTTTGATTTATCCTTAAATATTCAGTGTTTCAAAAAAGGTAAAGGACCACTAGAAAATACATAACGTTTAAGTTAATAACTTTATTTTGCACTGAAATGAACTTGGAATTTTTGCATTGTCAACTTCGGTTCTCACCAGCATCAAGAATAACATCCCATTGCAAAGCAGTAACAGCTGGGGTCGTCATTTTGTAAACTAAGACTAGACCTGTAACAGCAGCCTGCCTGTGTGTTTATAATCCTAGGTATCTGTGTATTAGTATGTATGCTTCAAGTTTGTAGTATGCATTTCATAAATTACTATGTAGCTAAAACACCATCACCACACTTTAGATTCTTTAGATTCAAGAGGTCACGGATCCCACACGCGTTTTTCGAAGGAAATAATTGTTATTCAGTACAAAACGATGTATGCTGAGATGTTCTGGTTTATTGTACCTATGGGAAGATTTTAAAACTACCACTGCTTAGCTCTGTAGTCAAATCAGCGATGTTCTCTCTACTTTCTGCATGCTTTTATTGCTAAGTGGTTATAATTTTTATGGGCAAATGACAGGAAAAAGGGATTTCTTTGCCTTTCCCATAGTGAATAGAGTGCTTTTCTGTAGTGCAGGTTTTTTTTATACTCCTGAGACAGACTTTGATAGCACAGAGCATTGAACTGGCAGGTGGCTATACAAGTAATTTCCTTCTTACAGCATTTAGTGATAATCAGGACTCTGCTTAAGGAAAGAAAATCCTGACTCCCACAACACACATTCATAAAGTATTTATATTTTAATTAGGAATGGAATGGATCTCCTGAATCATGAAGTCCAGTCTCTCTCTGTTCCAGGCAGCTGTGTTTATATAACCCAGCTCCTTCACATATCTTGAACTCCATCTCCAAAGCAGTTAACTTGTTGGGGCTCACTATTCATACTGAAAACCTGTTCCAGGATGTCATTCCCCTGATAGTTAGACTGGAAATCAAAAGACCGTTTGTAAATTTGTAAATATGAAGCTGGGATTCTCTTCCTGATTGGAAACTGTACTTGCAAATCTAAATTATTTATATACCTGAGGTTGGGACGCTTCCTCTTGATGCTGCTGATAAAGCAACACTGTCTCACTTCTGTTACATCAGTCTTTTAATGCTGAAGCACTGGAAGTGTTTTATTGTTTGTTCAGGGTACTGGTTAACGTCAAACTGCTTCTAACATGGGTGACCCAGTCTCGTAATGAGAGCTCATGTAAGAGTCAAAACTTATTTGAGCAGGTTTTGTTACCTGTGTTCTACAGCCTTGAATGGTATTTTAACCCTATATATGAATGCTCCTTGATGACGTTTAGGCCCTGAGTCCTGTTGCTTCTCAATGTTTACTTCTCAGGTTTTATTCTAGATATTTTAAAGAGTGTAAACAGATCTTTTGAACGGTTTCTAACAACTTATGTATTTTATAATGTACTGAAGGTTACTTTTTCTTCAAAAAAAGGCTTTAAACATAGTGTAAATGTACTTGTTATCGTAAGTATCATCATGATACTTGTACCAGTGAACAATTACTAAGTTTATGGAAATAAAGAAGCTCTAGGACTAGAGACCATCTGGAAGAAAGGATTGTAAGATACAAAAAGGGGCAGAGCAGAAGATGAATAGCTGAATTGGAAAAAGTGACTTTTAAAAATGTTCTAAAATGCAGTCAATCCCTAAGACACCTGTATTGAAAGAGGCCCGTGGTCGGTGTATCTCAGTGTACTGTCCCTGGCAATGGGCAGGCATGGGTACTTAAGGAAACAGTGTAAGAACAGGCTAAGCAATACAGTAGTACTTTCCTGGTATGCTCTCTCAGCACCTAACAATCTGTGGTTCCAAGATTTCCTAATCCTGAGGTAATATCTTTGTGATAGCCATTCATGGATTTATTCCCCCCCCCCGTGAATTTCTCTAATTGCTTTTTGAACTCATGTAAACTTTGGCATCTGCAACATCCTGTGGCAATTAGTTCCAGAGTTTAACTACACATTGTGTGAAAAAGTACTTCCTTTTGTTTGTTTTTGAGCCTCCTGCCAGTTTAATTTGGTTCTCCTTAGTTCTTGCACCGTGAAAAACATTCAGTAATCTTTCTCTATTCAGTTTTTGTGCCACTCATGACTTCATAGATGTTTGTGCTACCAGCACTTACTCTTCTTTTTCCTGGCTTGAAAAGTTCTCGTTTGTGTAGTTGCTCCTTGCATGGACGTTGTTTCATAGCTTCAATCAGCCTTGCCACTCTCTTCCCCTTTTTTAGCTCTACTAAACCCTTTCTGACATGAAAAAGCAGAACTGCACACAATATTCGAAATATATCTGCATTATGGATTTATACAGTTGCATTATGATGCTTTCTGGTTTTTAATGTGGTCTTTTTACAGTAATTCCTGTAGTCCACTTCCTTTTTTGCCTGCTGCTGAGCAGTGAGCTGATGGCTGCACTGGACTATCTGCTACAACTCAAGTTTTGCAAGAAGTAACAGCCAGTTCAGAGTCCATCAGCCTGGTCATTTTCCATGCCATGTTTTTAAACTGTAGGGACAGTTGAGGTATGTTTATTGTTTTACTGAGGATGCAGAAACAAGAGGAAATTGCTCTCTCTCTTGCCTGTCTAACTGGGTACTTGAGGCATATTCAGCAATTGGTAGGAACCTGTTTTAATGCACTTGTTTACAATCTCCCTTGCAACTCTGGTGCATTATTTATATTGAGAAGTTGTTCAGCAAAGTTGTCTCTCAGTTGAAGAAGGTACCCAGGTCTTTCACCCTGTCTTGAATAGCCACCTCAGCAACAGGAGGAATTACATTTACTTGCCAGTTGGCACATGCATCTTGATTGTGTTCACTGCTGAAGGACAAAATATTTTGATTTGAAACTTGGGTTCCACAAAACTTAGTATTTTACTATATGCTTAGTTAAATCAGTATCTTAAATATACCATGTGCTAGGTTCTCTAAGAAGTAAAACGGGGTAGAGAGGGAGCTGAAAGTATAATGGTAAACGTCAATCTTGTGAAAGGAGAATTTCCGCTCATAAAAATGCCTCTTGTCAGGACTGCCCTGTTTGTACTGCAGGCTTTAAGGCACTGCTTGTGGCTGGAGGGAATACCTAGTATCTAATGACGGCAAGTCCCTTCAAATGCCTACAGGTGTGTTACGCACAAGCGTGCGTAGCTGTACACAAAGCTTTTCCACTTTCTCTTTTTTTAAAAAAATATTAGTCACCCTTTGTTTCTACAATACCTTAGAAGATGGATCAGTCAGTATATATCTTCTAATTCTATCAGTAATCTTTTATAGTATTTACTAGTTCATACTGTTTCCTCCTGTATTCGTGTTTAACTTTTCCAAAGTGACTGACATCGAACATTCATGCAGGCTGCCTCTGA
Organism: Platalea leucorodia; assembly: GCF_965183815.1. Classification (NCBI taxonomy): domain Eukaryota; kingdom Metazoa; phylum Chordata; class Aves; order Pelecaniformes; family Threskiornithidae; genus Platalea; species Platalea leucorodia. The sequence goes on from NC_138830.1 coordinate 14,850,836, forward strand.
ACTTACTGAAAGTTTTTAAATTTTAAATGTATTTTAAAATGTTGGTTTTTTTCTGCAAAACTTGTTAAAATGGTAAAACTGCTGGCATTTGCTGAGTTTCAGGACCTTTTTGATGGCAATGCTAAAGTAGGATGATTATTTATAAAAGACAATTCTTTGAAGTCACACCTTCCCTAGAACTATATCTTTTTAATTATGTTTTTCAGTATTGGGTAATACATTTTTTTCCTGGAAAAATGAATACATAGGTGGAAGAATTTGATTTCAAGATAAATAATACCTTTTATGCTGTTTTATTTTTAACACAAATGATGGAGTAATAATTTCAACAGAAATACTTCATAGTTCTATGCAAAATGGATAGCATATGGATAAATCTTAACTTTCTGTAGACTACTTTTTAACATGGCAATTTTTTTTTAATGTTGAGCTCCCAGTGAAAGGCTTCCCAGAACTACCTAATTGTTTCCAGAATTCCACTCTGCTGGACTTTCCCTTTTTATATAAAGGGCCAAAGCAAACTTCCTCACTAGTGTCAGCTTTGTACAGTAGTTAAGTTGCCGTATAACTTTCCATCACAAGATGGCAATGAATGGCCTTTATAGGAGGAGCGGGGAGGAGGAGTATGCAGCAGAGCTGGTGCCAAACCTCCGGTCTCAGGTTACTTTTTCTTGCTTTTTGATGCATGAGCATGGCTTAGGCAGTAGGCATTGGTTTCTTGGATGTTAGGTTTTTTCCTCGGGGAGGAAGATGCTTCGTCCTTCTTGTTTTCCACTCTCTATTTTTTGGTTTGCTTGTATGTATGACGTATAATTTATGAAGATTAAAAGGCATGGTAATTTTTTCTCAGTTACACATTTCTCATTAGCCACTGCATGGAAAGTATTAGTTTATTAAGCTTTGTTGCTAAAAACTGTTACGTTATGTTATATTAAAAACTGAACGCTTTAATTATTTTGAAAAGGAAATGGGATTGTCTAGTGTCTTATCCTAAACCTAAGCTACCTATATTCATCTTGCAGTAGCATTTAAAACACGCGAGGTGGTGCACACGTACATTGAATACTTAAGGTGACTCCTAGCTTCAGACAGGCAGTAGGAGCTTTGCCATTGACTTCGCTAGCGATGAAATTTCACAGACCCCGAAGAAATGCACATGCTCTATCTTCACTTATTTCTTCTGCTTTGTTCCTTTTAAACAGCTAAACTATGAATGTTGCAAAGGCATCTTTTATGTGCACAGGATAAACACATATAAGGATAGTACATGCAAAGCATCTTTCCTAGGTCAGCATACTATTCATCCAATATCCTGTTTCCTCACAAGTTAAAAAAGGAAAAGAAAACCCAGAACTTCACCAAATTATAAGTAAAACCATGTGCATTTATGCAGGGAGAGCCATTGGCAGGAGGTGGGAAGGGACTTGCGGAATGCCTGTGGAAACTTGATCCTGAAATTACTAGGTATGAATGTGAAGGGGTCAGCCTCCAAGTTCGTTTGTGAGTAATATTGACACCTGTACAGGTGTCATGGGCTAGCTGAGACTTCGTTCTGCACAAAAGCTTTTTGAAACTTCTGAGGAGTGAGCCCTCACATGAAGAAAAGATAGCTTAGGGCCATTTGTTTAAATTCTGTCATACATTTGTAAGGTATGAAATACAACAGTTTGCAGAACTTAATTATTTTCTTATGAAGACTAAAACATATAAAAACTAAATAAACCAGTGTTACAGTAGAATACTTTCAAGTTTTATATCTAAAGTCATTGCTTTAAAGTCACTGCATTAAATTCTTAACTTACTTTCTCTTGTCTTGAATCCATTAGTGTTGAATGTAAACCTTTTGCAGACTTTGAGTATGAATGATTTAATATCATATATGAATATAATAAACTTGCTGTCTTAATGGAGTTAGAAAGCTAATGTTAGCTAAGGTTGGTACTTCCATATGCAAGTTGCTGACTCAGGATCTGGAATTCCTGTGATGTATTTGGCTAAGCTGAGCGGGCTCTGTCGTGTCTGTTGCGTGTAGCAAACTGATTTAAATCCAAGTAAGTCTCCTTTTTTGTTATGCATTTATGCAAAGTTGGGGATAAAGTCTGTGAGCAATACTTTGCAGATAATGACTTGCTCTGTGGTTATGGTTTGTTTGGTTTTGGTTGTTTTTTTTTTTTCCTTTCATTGCTCTTAGCTGCAGAATAAAAATGTTGTGTGAAACTAATCCTATAGAGTGGTCATTTCTGTAGCCTAATTAAATTTCAGTCCCTTGAGATGACCATCAACACTATTTTGATTTGACCCCTGTCCTACATGATATTGTTGATTACATGTGCTCCTTAAAATCATGCTTTGACTTGGCTTTCTAAAGCCTTTGCTTCCATTTTCTCTTCTATTATGTGCTTCAACTTTCCCAAAAGGTCACAGTATTTCATAGGGGGCAAAGTTCAGCTGTAGGGGGAAAGATCTTCAAAGCTTAAGGTGCTTGTTCAGAACCAACATGGTTTTAAGTGTTTACAAGATACAGGAAAAAAGTTATAATTTTGAAGATATTTGAATGTAGAGCTCAGATGTTGCCGCCACTGCTCAGAAGACAGACATGAGAAAGAGGAAAGCATCCTAGGATGGAGCTCCAAATGGAGGAGTAATTTTATTGGAATCTGCAGAATTAGTTTTGTGCGCTCATTTCTTCCATGGTGCCTAAGTATTGGAGTTTTAGAAGCTACATAGGTAAAAATGTGGTCCCTTCGTAGTTGGAAGACAGTTCACAGAAGTGGCAGCAGTTTTGGTTTGCTCCCTTCAGCTGATCGTAGCAGTGAGGAGCACTCAGGAGATGTTGTGGCCTTTGAACCAGACAAAAGCAGAGCAGCCGTTTCCCTCTGGGAATCACTGAACAGATCTCCAGCTTCTGATAAGCATGTGTAGGGTAGCAGCTATCTTCACAGTCCTCTGCCAGCAGCTTCCCCCAGGACATTAATACGGCCTGCATCTTATCAGAGGCTGGTTGTCATTTAGAGCACATTCATTTCTGCCCAAATCTCAAATCAGTCAAATAAAGTGCTCATGTGGGCTGTCTGTGTCTAACAAGTCCAAGCTTGCGCTGGTGTCACCAGCGTGCTGGTGGCAGCGTGACTCCTGTGCTCCCTCTGAGCTCTGTAGACGTCCTGGTGCTCCGTGGCGCAGGAAGTCAGAGGGCAACATGCTTGGAATCCGTCTGTGCAGTCCATTTCCCCTGCCTTTGAACATGAACGAGTCAACAGCAATGCATCCCGTTATTTTTAGTAAATTTGCTAACTTTCTGGTAGTCTGTTAGAATGCAAATCAGTTGTTTTTGCGTGATTATCATGTTTTTAATTCCATGTAGCTAATTTATGAAATTAACCCAACTAAGTGTGCTTTGACATGAAAGACGCTGGTTGAATGTTTAAGGGGTTTTAGGGGGTTTTGTTTTGTTTTTTCTCTCTCTGAGTTTTGGGGCAGCTGCATGAAACTAATGAATTAAAACCAGAAGAATGTGTGGGATGGTCTGTGTCAAAGTGCAGATAAGGTAGTTCCTGCTTTGTGTCATGGCAGAAAGTGCTTTAAAAAGCTGCATCTTCTCAGAGAGGGAAGTAATCCTCAAGGGAGAGCATACATCACTTGTAAACCTCCTGTGATGGAGTGATGGTTTACTTAACTTAAGAATCCCAGATGACCAAAGTCTGCCTGCTGTGATTTCTTAAAGTTATTGATGAAGAGTTAGGCACTGATGTCCAGATTCTAAAATGGATCCTTACAAAGTTCAGCACATTTGTCACTGACTAAGCGAAGCCTATCACTTAAAGTTGACATTGAAAAATAATGATAAACTGCTACATGAGTAATGACATATTACAGGCATTAATGCCTGTTAATCTTACCCTAGACCCATGCCTCTTGTACTTGAGGGTCATTCTGGTGTTGTATGCCAAATTTATTTTTTTCCTAAAATTTTCTTAATGATGCAAGGATCAAAACATCTAATTGGATGCTATTTTCTTTGTAGTACTGGTTGTTTATGAGGGTACCTATTAATCAAAATGTAAATAAGTACTTCTCATGGAGAGATTACTATTTGTAAAAATGCAAACTTTTAAACTGACCAATGCATGTATTTGTTTTGAACTAGTATGGAACTGTGAAGTGTAACATTCACATTTCCAAAAGCTGGAGAAGTCAGTGTCATGTATGTTGCACATTGTTAATGTTGTAGTGGACCCCTCTTTGCTTCTAATTTGGAAGTCTATATAAAAACAAAAGGGAAGGAAATATTTTCAGCTAGAAATGATAACAAACTAAGAAAAAATAATAGAACAACCTGTTTTTCTTCAGGGCATGATGACTTAAGTTTCTGACTATCAAAAATGAAGGTTGTTGTTATGATCTAAAAATTTATCTCATCACCATTTTCATTTTCCGACATATTTTAGAGATACTTTCACATGAATAGTCCTGGTAGCGTATTATTTACGCTTTATTTTGGGTGGGGAACCAACATATATCAGTTATTTCTTATGTTAAAGTCTCTTTACAGTTTCACAGCCTTAAGGTTTCAGTAGCCTTTATATAAGTAATTTACGTTTATAGCTGTATGTCCTTTCTGCATAAGAAAAAGTTGTTATTTTTTTTAACACCACTGGATGAATCATTGGGTAATACTTCTGGTTTGCCTTTATACTTTTCACTATTTCCATCCACAATAATGAGCATTATCATGTTCCAATTTATTCTAGCTTAACAGTTTTCATTTTGAAATTAAATCTTTATGTCCATAAGTCTGATTCAAGATGTGAGTCTGTTTCATGAGGTTGCCTTGTCATTCTGTTACTAAGCTCCTTCCTTCCCTACTGCTGTCCAGTAAGCAGCACAGCTAAATTCTGTTGAAAGATTGAGTTATTAGAACAGTTTTAATTAAAAATCTAAGGTAGAGACGGAGGACTGAAAGGTGCCCAAGTCCCACCTTGCTATTGCAGACATCATGACTCTCATAAACTTGCAGCTTAGATTAATAATCATTTGTACATTAGGCTAACCTTAATGACAGTATAGAACTGTATACTAGTTTGTGAGCTCACCTCACGATTTGGTAATGTTTAGTTTCTTTTCTGTAGACAAGCAGGACTGATGTGAAATAGCCCATAGAAACATATCTTGTATAAAGTCGGTAGCCTCCATAGTTGTCAGTTTTGCTTCAGCCCCATACCTCAGTTCTCATATGCTCTGTCAGAGACAGAGAGACTTCGTGCTTGCCAGCCCGAGGAGCCCCAGGGACCGCTCCAAGAAATACAGTCAGCTTCTGTTCGACTGAGGGAGGAGAGGGGGAAATCTGTTGCCGAAGCAGTTTCATTAAGCTGCAGGGGTCTCGCTTGTGAATCTGGGGCAGCTATAGGTCAAGACATTGATTGATTAGTAATCTACAGTTTCATCAGCACAATGCACAATTCCTGTTTCTGGTGCTAAAAAGCATTATTAGTAATGCTAAAATAATGTTCCAATGCCCAGTACCTTGTAAAAAGAGCTGCAGTGTTTTCAGACAACCTCTGTTCTACTGCTGCCTGGTTATCTTTAGTCTGAAGTAAAGGTTTTGTACAGGCAGCTGATAGCTTTTCTCAATATGATATGCAGGGTTTAATAATTAATATGATATTAATACTTGCAACAAAAGTGATTTCAGTGACGGTAGCTGAGGGGGAGGGTTCTGTCTAAAATGATTTCTTAAGAGTAAGATTTTATCATGTTTCTACAGCAGGCTAAATATACAATCTGGAGGTGATCTTTTCCTGTTTTAGAGGTGGATTCATGTACAACAAGGAAAAGAAAAAATGTACACTATATATAACGTCTTTGTAGGAAGCAGGCTCCTTCATGTTTTCTCCTGTTAATGCCATGCAAAAGGAGATTTTCAACCAGGTCACTAGCAGGCAGTTGTTGATGAACATGAAATGATCCATGACCAATGAAATTGATATGTTGACTGACCCTCGGAGATTTTCCTGCTGGTATTAAAATAATACATTTAGCACCTTGTCTTGTTCGAGGGTTTAAAATAAATATTTGTGAGAGGACACTGAAATATTATCTTCATCTGTTTAATAATGAAAACATCTCACCTGATGCACTTTGATAGTTAGAGCATGTCCCTGTCCTTCTCATTGTCTTTCTGGAACTGATAACTGGAGTACAGGCATTCCAGATGTTGTTCAGATTAAAATACCTTTTATCTCGGGATAGCCAAGGGATTTAAGGCAAGTAGAAAAGTTGTCAGTAACTCTGGTGAATGTAATGATGGATGTCTAGCTTAATATGTCTGAGAGGGGAAGCCTGATATATAAATGTATTTACAACATTTTTGTATCATAATTATCCCATTCTAGTGAGCATACTTTGAAGTCAGAATTTATGGAAAGAACTCAATTAAACTGGATGCGAATTCACATCTCATTATAGATGGCAATACACGTAAGAAACATTTTGTAACAATAAAGGAAAGCTACTACGATGTAGCATCCGTTAGCATCTTCATTCAGTCTAAGTACTAGTAACTAAAGAGTGTGCTAGCTATTTTCTGCAAGCTTGTATTTTAAAGGCTGTATATTTTTAATGATACATGGATTTACTACATGAACTATTATAAATTCCATTTAAACTTTTCGGGATTCCACAGTGCTTTTATTACACTAATGAGCTAATTGTTTAAGAATCATTCACATGACTCATCCTCCTGCTCAGCCTTTTTTAAAAAACTTTTAGCTGCTGAAACTCTCTTGACAAACCAATATTTATAGCAGTTTGACAGCAGGATGAGGAACAGCGTTTGTCTTTGTAACAGTTTAAAGAAAAGGCCTTTCCTGCACCCAGCCATGCAGTTACAATCTTGACCTCTTTCTTATGCTGGGAACATACATACAGCAGACAAGCAGCACCTCCCATGTGTTTTCTTGACCCTTTGACTGTCCATTCACTTCCCATCTGTTTTGCAGCCTTAAAGGAACAGAGGGGGCCCTCTACTTATAAATCTGTCTTTGCAGCTGATAAATGATGTTCTGTCTCTTTAAGGGCAGCCTGGGTGGTTTTGCTCCCCCCCCCCCCCCCCCAACTTTAGCTTTCCTTTTGGCCTCATCCAGAGGAAAATATGGTATGTGAACAAGAGGAAACTGGCAAAAAATGTGATGGGTAGTTTCAAAGGATTTTCTAAAATTCAGCAGGACATGACCCTGCAATGATCAGTAAATTATAGTAGCTGTTAAGCTGTGGTTGTGTGAGACATGAGGAAGCATGTTGATGCAGGTCGTGTAACCATGGGTGGAAAGTCTGCTTTCTGGGGCGTTATTTGGAGTGGCTGTGAGCGTGCTGCCTCGTGCTGTTTCAACAAGAAGTAAAGCTTTTGCGTGGCCCTTAGAAGATCCAGCAATGTGGTACAAAAGGCTGAACTCCAAAGAGATGATTCCCCACACACCTGCTTGTTCACAAGGGCTTGTACACAGCTACGGGGTTTGTGTCTTAGGTAGCCGTAAGCTAAAATTCAGCTTTCAATAGGAAACTGTGGATCGACATTTCCAGTTTTTAACGGTGTGCTTCTGGGCATTCTGATGAAATCTGACTACAGACTGGACTTTCCTTTTTACTAGAGGAAAGATGATGCATTCACAGCAGTAAATTCAACATTTCTGCCTCTACGGTTAATTAACCATAACATAGAAGTAGCACAGCAAGCAGTGGGAATGTTTATAGGCAAGGAAGGGATTAAGAAAGGAAGGAGGATAAAGAAAAAAAAGGGGGCCTAAAGTCTAAGCAGAATCCAGAGCAAAAGGAGTAAAAACCATGAACTTTCAAATATCAAAGCCGTGTAAACATTAGTTGGAGGTAGAAATCACTTTAATGTAGAACAGGAGGATTTATTATGAGGTAGTAACGCATTTTTATAGTGGTTGTTTCATGCTATAAGTTTCATCAAAGTACAAAATAAAGATGGATCTGTGTCCAGAAAGATTTTACAATTTTTCTTGGTGCTGCAACTGAAAATTGATGTCATATGGGCAAACTTGTAAACAGGGGAAGGGAAAGCTTTTTGATTTGCCTAAAATACTCACACAGTTTTCTCCCTGTTGTGGCACAGACAAACATGAACATTTTTAAAATTCTGTGCTAAAACCATTGGGTTTTTACAGGTAAGTATATATGATTTGAATGTGTCAAAATTCACTTATCTTCAGAAGCATAAGCAAGACAGGTTTTGTGGGCAGAGGCCACATCTTCTATTACACCAATTAATGCAGTTGGGAAATACCTAGAAAACTTTTTCTTGCTATTTAGAGCATGGTTTAAATGAATCAGTAATCTACTTTGCTTTTGTAATTTGTGTTTAATACTATTTTGAGATTATTTGGCCTTACCTCAGGAGATTCATTTGGTAACTTAATTTAGCTGTTTCATTTTAGCAGTGATTGCCCAACTTTTGTACTGTTAGTTAGGAGATAAGCTCGGCTATCTAAGGCAGCAATCAGTAAGCAAGCACTCGTTCTAAGACTGAATATTTCAGGGGGTTCCCTTCTGACAAGCTTATTATATTAGGAAAAGCAAACTTTATCCATGGCTGCATCTTTCTGTGTTCACAGTGTATCTAAATCCTCATTACAGATCAATTAGTCTGGTTTTGAGCCTTTTCGATTTAGGATCACAGGATTAATGAAAAGAAAATGAGCGGGTAGCTGTATCATTTCATATGGAGATAAGGAGAGACTGAGCATGAATGAGGATCTCGAGACGTTTGAATAAAGAATTTCCTCATTCTGTCAGTGAAGTTTTATGGGATATGGAGGGAGGATTATGGGAATATTCATGACCAGATCAAGAGGCATAATGAGTTGATGTATGAACCAGCTTATCTTTTAGGTAAACACGGGGTAAATGGGAAGTAGAATAGCATTCGTTGTCCCTAGGCCTGTGAATTCTACTGTTCTAAAGATGGAAACAAGGGTTTAGTTACAGTTATTCTTCATTGATTTTATTTGATTTTTTTGATTGCTGTTTAACAGATACTGGAAAAATTATGTATTTGTAACTTCAGGTCTGCATTAAAACTGCCAAAGACCACGTTGTCTTTATAGAATCCAGCGTAAGCAATAGTATATATTAAACTTCTGCAGTACCGTATAATAAGAGTGAAGTACTTTGACAGCCTTCTGTGATATTGGAGCATTGTAAAACAGTGCTGGGGTAGTTCAACCTGTTATAAACTTAATTTGCTAGCAAGCTGAATGCCTTTAATCTGTGGCTTGCTTGCACATGGAAAAATACAGTATGACAAAACCTAGAAAGAGCAACAGGTCGCCTTTTGTCTATCCCTTAATTTAATTATATAGCAGGTATTCTTATCTGAAACCTAAATGATGTTCTGGATTTGGCACGTTGATAAACCTTCCTCAGAACAAAACATATTACAATTTACAAGTGTAAGTCACTAATATTTTGATCTAGATGTCAGTCAGAACCCTGCAAATGTGGGTACGCAGCTTGTGCATTTCACAGAGGAGAGAACTTCCCCAAATAAAGATGGGTAACATCTGACTCTTGAATTGTAACAATTAATTGTTGTTCCAAATGCAACGTCACATGGTGCTGATGAAACTATGGGCAGTTATCCCAGAATTGCAGACCCTGCACTTGCGCTCATTAGAAGAGTTCTGCCCGAGCATTTATATTTACTGGTTTATTAAGATGTGTGTTGCGTAAATGCGTAACTCTGCCATTAGTCTATTTAAAAAGTAAACTAATTTAGCAGACTGCTTCTCCGTGCTACAGAATGGACTTGTGGGAAAATGTTACAGGTTGGCTGGAGTCTGCTGCTGCAAAAGGCTTTACCACTGCTAAGAATACAGGGCATAGCATGAATAATTGCAGCTATTTGGCAGTCATTGTAACTGTTCTTTTTTAAGAATAGCCAGCATGTTTTTTCGAAGTATTAAATTACCTCAAGACCTCATAATTATTACAGTTAAGCAATCATTTCAATTCAGTCCAAGTATAAAAACTAATAAAGTGCTCATAATATGGAGGCAATTTTAGTATGTCTGTTCTCTGAGCAAACACAGCTGATTCAGTATATTCTGGTGGAATACATATTTGCTATCCTGTTATTTTAATATGCCCTAATCAGAAAATTAAAATAGATTTTGTTGGCACAAACCTTTTTTAAGGGTGAAATAATAATTGTAGATTTTTACTGGTGCTATTAATTTTCAGGGCTGGAATATTTCATTAGCAAGAGATTGAGAAAATATTTGCATTTAATACTGTTAAATCTGCCTGCTTTCACTGAGTCTAATGGCTTAATCAATATAAAGAACATACTTGGGGAAAGCATGTAGCAATTAAAAAAAAATCCACATCAAACATAAAGCTATTGAAAGAGATGAACATGAAGAGGACAACTGAAGAGATCTTCTGGGTCATGAGATCTAATCTCCAGTTATCACTGGCAACTGCTGCTCATTTTGGAGAGTGAGGTCCAGGATTAAAAATTTCCAAAAGTATGTCAACTCTGTCCAAGATAATAGGACATTATTTCAAAGGCTAATTTTGTAAACATGCATGGAGCATCAGTATTGGAAGCCGAGCTAAGTAGTTGCCTAAATAAATGCCATAGAATTAATGTTTTCATTACACAAGAGGTTTATATACTGACATGCAAACAATACGTATTCTTTTTTTATTTAAAAATATAGTAATGAAAGCACTTTGAATGTGCTTAGTAAGGAGAAGTGATCGTGTGGCTACTTTTTTTTTTCATTGGCAGCTTTCAAAGATTCTCTCTGCTGAACTGATTCAAGGATTCCGCACCCCACCCCACCCCCCAGTAAAAATCAGCTACTGCTGTTCCTTAACTTCCAAGATACAGCTTTTGCCCTCACAGTGTCTGTAATCTTCATTTAATATCAAAGTACTTTAAAAAAACAAAATCAGCTGAAATGCAAGAAAGTTCTTTGGTGTCTTCTTTAGGACCCAGAGTGTGATTCAGCCTCACTGTACATCTGTGTTTGCAGATAAGCACCGTTGGGGAAGGGGACACTGAATTGTTCAAAGTATAAGTGGCTTGCCCTTTGTCATCTAAGAATTGCATCATAACGACACAAGTTTGAGATTTCTTCATCCTCATGCAGGCTATTTTCCATATTTTATTTCAAATGCTAACTAAAATTCTCTTTCTGTTAGAACAGGACTACAGGGTTTTGTTGAGGTTTTTTATTATTATTATTATTATTACTCTAAAATGGATTTCATAACTGTCTGTGGGATTGTTACTTTGTTACTGGATGAAACTTTTAGTTCCCTGAGCTACATTCTTCGAGCATTATCTTTGGAAGTCTTTTTTTTTTTTTCCCCCACTCATGCTTATGTATCCCATTTAAGGCTGATTGTTTTATTTTTCTTTCTGTTTTGCTGTTATTTCAGCTCAACAAATCAAGTTTATAACATATGGTATTGCTAAAGAGAAGAAAACATTAACAAAAGATTTTTTAAAAAAAAAGCTCAAACCTTGTATCTCATACAAGGGAACATACGGCTTTAATCCAATAGTATTTTTAGCTTGAAAAAAAATATTTGTCTGTGTTTATGCTCATCTAACTTATTTTTGTCTGTCCTACTGCTCTCCCCCTGTTCCTTCATATTTCTGAAGTGTGTGTTTTTCATGGCTATAATCATACACAGAAAGAGCTTCAAATGAGGATGTGGTGAGAGAGAAGCAGGAAATCTCGCAGGCTTTGGATTCCAGCTACGTTCTAAATCTTGCTTCATAAGCAATTTAATAAATCAAATAGGTTATATGATGACAGACAAGTGTTGTATGGAATTGAGAAAAGAGTGGAAAGATGCCTAAACCCCTGATTTTTTCCAAATCAACGTTGCCTTTTTATTCTTAGTAACTATTTGTAGTTGCGTTCAAGTTGTGCTTTTGCAGAGAAATAAACTCACAGCTTTAGTATTTATAGAGAATAAGATTCTGCCCACATCCATCTGGTTACTACTGAAATGCAAGGAAATGAAGTGCAAGTTTTAAACATTCTTAACATTGTGCATGCCCTTTTGAATAGGTGTCCTGAATACTGACATTAGGTTCCCTGAAATTCTCCCTGCTGAAAGGGCACTAGCTTTCACCTCTTTTTAGAATGATTAGTAGTGCTTGTGACGCTTGCTGGGGAGAATGAGGATATTTGGTTAAAAGAGAAAGGGATAAGTGGGCATTATTTAAAAGATAACAGCTCCCTACGTCTAACAGGTGTATGGTAGTTCCGCTGTGCATGATCTAGTGGAAATTCCAGGTTTTTGAAATACAATGTTTCTAGTATTGGATTGCTTTGGTAAATTTCTGAATTATTAAGTTACCATGATAATCATAAAATATGTTTGTAGAAGTTCTTCAAATGGGACAGGGTTCTTCACTTCTTCAAATGGGACAGGGTTCAATTTCTTCTGATGTAGAAAAATGTTCCAAATCTTAGTAATTAAGAAACTAAATGTGTAGGGTAATATTGACAACAGCGTTAGTTTTTGTTCATGTTCGCAGGTTTGGTTTGGGTTTGGGGTTTTTGTTTTGTTTTTCTTTCTGGGCATGTCCTCAATTAATAGTAAGTATTTGAATGGTGATCTTTTTCATTCCTCCAGAAAAAGTTCGGGAAATCCAGGAAAAACTTGAAGCCTTCATAGAAGCCCTCCATCAAGAAAAGTAGATTGTTCAAGCAGGTAATCATGTTTAGATCACAAAAACACTGCTACAGTTTTCTCACTGTTCAGTATAAAATGATTATCCATCTCTTTTAGATGCACATGTTTTCATACAGGCTTTATGAAAATTCATTTTTGTTTTATTCCAGTGCCTGGCTGCTGCTGCTTCTTGCTTTTAATCTGGAGAACTATACTGTCAGCTTTTGAACTACAAGCAGATCTGAAATTTTATAGAAATACAATTACTGGGTAGTTATTCAGATATTGTGAAATACTGTAGGCTGTTTGATTACTCTCAGTTCATTATTTTTGTCTGTATCAAGAGAAAGAAGGCATAACTAGCTGGAATCAAAATTAAGGGAACACTTTTCTTGTCCATAAAAGCATTTTGATTCTTTTTATTCTTAAAGGCACTGTGTATTGTTAGCAAAAATATTTGCATGCAGGTAATTTCCAGATTTCTTTCTTCTGTAGTCTCAGAAACATAAGCCTAAGTGTTTTCATATATTTGCAAACATTGTAAAGTAATCTCCTTTCTTTTTCAACAGCAACTTTACACAAGAATGCAGCCTTTTCCGGGATACCTTGCACAAAGACGACTGAATAGAAATGGCTCTTGTGTCCCATTCTCTTTCCTATCTTTTGGGGACCCTCCTGAAATGTTGGAGGAGAAAGAAAATAATGTCTCATGGGATTGAGAAGTTCAGTTAAAATCCACCTGCTCTTTTAATTTTTGAAGCTACATGCACATGACAGAAGAATCTGACTTGTGTGTCAGTGAGATAGCTTGGGAGCCTGCTGAAGTTGTACATTTAAGGTTTTATTTTTTGCATCTGTCTTGTATGGTAGAGCTGGATCAGATTCATCAAATGATATTATCTGTTGTCATTTTCTTGCCTGCAAATGATCCTGGGAGTTTGACATAAAGTTTTAGTATTTGTATGTACATTAAAACACCCTTCTAAGTAATGCCATTTGTATTTCTTATGCTCTGTGTTGAAGCATTCTCTGACCACTCTGGTACAGATTTAAAAGCGTGGTATTGAGATCTTGAGGGGAAGCTGTGGATTTTGTTAAACTCCTAAACTATTGAGAGACATCATCCAAGCAATTCTTGTAGTGCTTTCAAGTGAAAGTACAGACTGCTATTCACTGACACCTGAAAAGGTTTGGCTCAGGAAATAATGTCAACAGCTGCTCCTTTTAGCCATTCTTTTCTAATATATGTTGTTACTCTTGAATCATAGCTGATTACATTTCATTTCTGGGATTGCACAGACTCTCACCATAGGTACAAAGTAACCTGATCAAGTACATATGAAATGTAGAAAGATACTCCATACAATTCCAACTTGTCCAACCTTCTTAACTAAAAAAGGAAAAATACAATTAATTTCATTTTTCTAATAGCTACTGTAAGACCAAAATCGCTTTTATAAGAATGTTATGCACAAAGTCCTTCCACACCCACTTGATTTCTATCATTCAGTATAGTAAAAATAGTAAGTAGTCTTTCTTTTGCTGCCTTTCAGTTTTGCCATAGAAGTGTCACTTCTGACAAATTTAAGCATGATATAGGCCTGTATCATAGGTGCCTGGTGATTAATCACCGCCATATTTTTCTGCCCACACTTTGCCACAAATGATCTGGATACATTTCTGAATATTTCTGTGGAAGAAGATATTAGGCCTGGAACAGTTTGTTTTGCAGTTGTCTGATTATGTACATTGAAAAATTGACCCAGGTTTATTTTTCCCTTTTGAAAAGGCTATTGATTTTTATGTGTGGTAATTAAGAGAGGAATCTGAACATTTTCCAACAGATACTGTTTCTGTTTGCTCTCAGAGGAAACAATACAAAATTTGGTAAGATGTTCCCCAGATGTTCAGACATAAAATATTTAGTCAAGTGGACAAAAAGTTAACTAAGAGCTATTCATAAAGTGGTGTTGAAAAGTTAAATATTTCAAGGTGATCTAACTGAATGTTTTGGGGTTTTGTGTTTAAAATTACGTCCTGAAAATGAGTGTTTGAGAACGGAAAAATGAAAAATTGGCTTGTGTCATCATCCTTCTCTGAAGATAACTTCAGAAACATAAATTTGCACAATTCTGAAGGCAAAGTCTTTAGGTTGTATAGCAAGTGAAATAAGTCTGTACTTGTGTTAAATCCGTCTTTGTAAAAAACAAACAAACAAAACAACAACGAAAAAAGAACTTTTGCATTTACCTAGAGATCACTGTTTAAAACTTGTGTAATGTAAATGTTGCAAAATGTCGCATCCAGTGGCCCAGCGTTCATCTTAGTATGATGTTCCTATAGTTTTAGTTCTGACTTCTCTGTGCTGCTCATCCGAGACTTAGCATGATGTATTCAATGAAAACTAGGTATTTATTGAATAAAAATGTAACCGAACGAATAATAAAATGTGGGTTTTGAACACAGTGCTATTGCACCTAATTCAGAAGTCACTTTGGCCGCCTTTTTCTCATTTGTTAAATTGTGAAAAAGTATACTGTTAATGATATTAAAAAGCCTGATTTGGAAGTGTTGTGTCAGCACCAAGTTAGTGGTAGCTATACTAAGTGTTATCTTTTACTATATAAATTAATGATTACCTTACCATTTATGTAATACGTTTAGACAAAGATGTCTTATGAAAAATCATTATTTTGAAAGCTTATCTCTCTGAAAGTTTAGATAATGAACTGATATTCAAAGTATAAATGAAGACTGGTTATGGAGTGTTAGTTCCATGAATTCAGGAATATATCTTTTTCTTTTTTCTTTCTTTTTCTTTTAGATGAAGAAAAATTTTATAAAATCAGTTGAAAAAAAAAT
This sequence comes from Platalea leucorodia, assembly GCF_965183815.1. NCBI lineage: Eukaryota > Metazoa > Chordata > Aves > Pelecaniformes > Threskiornithidae > Platalea > Platalea leucorodia. Next base: position 14,866,415 of record NC_138830.1, read on the forward strand.
ATTCACTGTAAAAGTGTGGTATTGAAGGTGCTGCATATTTGCTCCACAAATTGCAGACATGGGCGTGTTAGGATCAGTGAAGCATTATAACTCTACATTAACTTGATTTCATGATTAAACTAACAAAAATGGTCTTGACAAATAAGCAACAGGTAATTTTATGCTGTTTTTTATAGGATTTTATGTTAAGGTTAGAGGAAAAAAGAGTTACGGCAAGTTGTGCTTATCTCACCAATAAGTTAGCATCACTTAAAAAAAGTAAAAATGGGCTTAATGAGTGCTATTAATTGGCCACTTCAAAATTGCTCCTTGTAAGGAGTATCTTACTAGATAGTTAGCTATAGGTATGTTAAGCAGCGTAAGAAGGATGTGCTGACTATTACAACAATTTTTAGATAGTAAACACAATTATTTGAACTGTCTTTAAAATTCATGTGATACTGAAAAGTATATTATTCCAAACTGTTTTGCACAAGTTCAGGATATTTTTCTGTATTACATATGCTACCTTCAGATTCTGCATCAAGCACTTTATTGTAAGGAGCAAAGAATAATCTGTCATTTCTGTGGCTTTTTCAGATTAGGGAGGGGATCAGCAAATGCAAATATAATTATTCCATAAATGAATATTTCATTTCCAAAGCATGTTCTTTACTGTCATGTACATATGGTAAGATATTTCTGTTTTTCATGAAACGAGACGTTTATGAGCCAAGGTTTAAATATTAATGGCCAAGGGTTTTTCTGTTGCTTCTTCATGAAAAAGGTACAAATGGTGCTTTTTCAAATGTCAAGAATTATTCCTTCTGAGTGGTTACTGGTATCCTAAGTTATCAGACCATGAGACAGATTAAAAACTTGGAAATGTGTAAAAGTGTCAAAAGCAAGCGTAGTTAAGTTAGAGGGTGAAAACATCAAGTGAAGTTCTTAGTTATTACAAACGTACTGATATGCTCTATTTCACCATTAAGGATATATTAATCAATTTTTTTGACTGAGGATATTTTGAACCTAAACTGAGTTATGATGTATTTCCAAAGCTAAAGTTTAAAGAATTTAATTTCTGTATATCTTAAATGTAACTTAGTAACTCTTAACAATTGTATTAAAAAAGATGCAAGAGATTTCATTACTTCAGTTGAGAAATGTTGAAAATATGGGATCTCTAAGTCTGACCCAGGGCCCTTTGGGTCAGTTAGAACTCTTTGTTCTTGGTAGGATTTGGTCCTGGAGATGTCTGTGGGATATTTTTATGTTGGTGAAGGTGTTGTCATATGAACTCGATCTGTGATGATACCTCTATGTTTTTGCAGGTTGCAGCGTGAGTTTTCTTTGACTATTTGGAATGTGGTTTTAGGTCGTGAGGTGCTTTAGGAAATGTTCCAGTCGTGCTTCCTCACACAGATGGGATGTACAGTGGTGACGATTACTCAGATATTGGGGTACCTCACAAGAACTTTAGCATGTATGGCTATCTGAAAAACCAGCAGCTAACAAACTAGCTTCCCATATTTTTCTTTTACTTTCATTTCTTCAGGAAGCATCTGACTAGAGAACTCCATTCACTGAGAAGTAGAAACCTGCCCATTTCCAAAGCCTGGAGAGAAAGTAGAAGTTTGACTACAGTTCTGGTTACAAATTACCATGCTAGCCTGAACTACTGTATTTCCAGTTTTTGCTGTCTTGTGTACAGGCATGGTTCTTGATGCTTGATTTTCAGGCAAGGAGACATTTTATGAACACTCTCTGATCACCTGCATAATGGAAATAAATATATTTTTCTATAGAGCTTAATAATTGGCTTAAAGGAAAAAAAAAAAAACTACTTTCATCTTGACATGAAGATTTCAGGCAATCTTAAATCTTGAAGGATTCTATCACTTTACTTGATAGGATGCCCTTGCAGTGACTTACCATCTCCAAGGTACTTGTTTATTTTATTTTATTTTTATGTCAGTTTAGAGCTATTGGATCCTGTTTTATTTTGTAATTAGTTCAGTAATCCAGCTTCCCTTCCAGAAGTCTTTACAGACTATGATCAATCACTTGCTAGTTTTTATTCAGTAAGATAAATAAAATGCATTGTAAAGCCCTTGCAAGATAGGTCCTATGCAGTCAGATAACTCTTAGAGCTGTAGTTTGTCAAAAGTCCTATATGTTCTATATGGCTGTGATCACAGAGCTTTTACAGAACAAGGCTGTTGTCAAGAATTTCTCAGTAGAAAGTACTATACAGAAACAAAGGGAAGAAGCTGAAAGGTTACAGAGATTATGATTGTTTATGCTGTGGTGCTGGAATGGAAAACCCATGTAGATTTCTGTGTACACAAATCTTGCTTGCATCTGCCATCACCTCAGTGCTGTAGCACATCAGAAGGTGAAATTATCCAAGCTGCTGTTCTGTAAGAAATGCTAAAAATCACAGGAATTATTTTAGTTTTGACTGTAGAAGGGATTCAGGAAATAGTTCTAAAAGTGCTTCTGGAATGGCTTGTGAAACAACTCTAGAGCCAACCTCAGAAACTGTTCTAGAAACATTTCTGAAATTGACCCTGGATAAGTTTCTTAGGTTGCTGCCATTAGTGGGGAAATGTTTCCAGAAGTGGCTCTAGAAGTGATCGTGGCAATAAGGCTGAGTTGAGTCTAGCAGCTGTGGTAGTGTTTCTCGAATTGACTCTCGGTGGGGTTCTTTGCATGGTTCTGGAGATGAATCCAGAAATGAGCCTGCCATCGGCTGTGGGACTGATTCTGGAATTGGTTCTAGGTGCTGTTCTAGAGCCAATTCCAGAAGTCTTTCTAGCCGTTTCTGCTGAAAAGCTGTTTACTGTGCATAGCTCCAAATGGTTGTGTTTGTGTTGCAGAACACTGATAGAAGGCTGTTTATTTGCTGCTGTTGGAAGTCTGTAGGGCTTAAGAGGGCTTCCAGAGCAGTGCATCCTAACCCGTGTGGCAATTTCACATTCTGACTTTAAAATGGATTTCTGAACTATCCTTGGTAGTGACAACCAACAAGATGAGCTTTGTTCAAGTTTTTACCCAAAGGACAATGACGAACTTTTTGAAGGTTAATCAGAGTGGTGCATTTATTAACACCTTGGATTACACCATTGCTAATATAGGGGAAAATGTGAAGTTTGAGTTAAAAGGGTATTTTATATTAAGTTTTATAACAGAATAGCTTAAGTGTTGTATCCTCTTTAACATTTTAGAGACTTCTTTCAGGAAAGAGCTAGGCATCACTGGACAAGACTGACAGCTGCCACATCCTTAGAACTCTAAAGGACAAGCACTTTGTGTTTGTGCTCTACTACTATCAGCCTTACTGTTTGGAAATGACACAAACTCTATCCTTGGCTGAATCTGCACATTCATGTTTCTTAAAGGAGGATCTCTTCCAGACTGCTGGAATACAGTAGATTGCACAATAAAAGCCTCTTTAGATCTAGAAATTATTTCACTACAGAAACCATAACCAAAGATCATTTTCACTTCCATTTCAAGCAACTGTTCTCTCTTTGCTAGCCTCATGAAATAAGCGTTAAGGTAACAGTATGCCCCCTATATTTAAGAACATTTGAAGCAGTATTCTGCCTCATATCCACAAGCCAATTGCCTACGGCTTTTGATGTTTAGAGATGGAACATTCATTGCAACCTTCCTTACAATGAGTCTGTTCTGGTTCATGTGAAAATCAACATCCTTTTTTGTGTTGCTGCCTGACAGGATGCTACAATACTATTAGCATTTGCAAAGGGTTTGCTCCGTCTAATAGTGCAACCCCCAGATCACAGGCTGCTCAGTTTGTGTTTCTCTATTATGTGAAAGACACAAAGAAGCTGAAGGCTGGCAAAGGCCTGTCAAATCTTGTAATGTAGCGAGCGACCCCAGAGCTTCATTCTGCTTTATATCATCCCTTGTTCCCCATCCCACCCCTTTCCTTGAATGGGCTCTGAGGTAGGTAAATGAATTCAGCGGTATGGTAGGCGGATGATTCCTTTCTGACCTCATTCCTGTACCATTTGTTTCCAGGCTTGTTGGAGGGGAAGGGACATATCTGAACCTTTTGTTTCAAATAATTTTCTTGCAGGTTGAGGAGTTAATGCAGACCTTGTCTGAACTCACCCGAGCGGAAAGTGTTCTGGGTACAAGTCGTGACACGCTTGGTCCTTTGGAATTGCCAGATTAAAGGAGAAAGCAGTGAATTGGAATTCTTTCACATTTGGCATTGCTTAAACACCTGGACACCTTCCCCCCCCCCGCCCAGTGTGCATGTGTTTATGTCCTCTCGTGCTTTGAAACATCTGGTTTAAGAGCAGACAAGAAGCAAACAAAGAACAACCTTTGAACAGCCCAGTGTTACATGTTTTAATAGGGAAGAAGCTGAAGCTGAGGCAAAAGCTCAGTACAGCATACACTAAAAAACAGTGGATTGCAAAGGAGTATTTCAGACCTATGTCTGAAATTGGCAGAGCACTTCTTCGGTTTGAAGAGAGTCATGTTGGTTTGTTTAGGGGTTGATCTTGGATCATCTGTGTGTTTGATGGTAAGGAAAGCAATGGTTTCCCGCATACCAGGACTGAATCTTAGGAGTGATGAGACCTTTCATACCAGAGCTGCGCATCCTTGAAGATACTTTTGTAGAAGGAAGACTGGAGGAATGTGATCAGTAGCAAAATGTGAGGTGGGAATACCACCGTAGCTCTCCTGCGTAGTCATGTTTGCCCTCTGCGCTGTCAATGCCATATGTTTGGAGGGTCGTTCTTACCTCCTGAGTAATGGATTCCTAACGTATCAAACATAACACAAAAATACTACTCCCTCCAAGTCTTAATTGTATATAGCAGTAAGTTTGCTGTATCTGAAGTAAAAATCTTAAGTAAACCACAACAGGAACCAATCTACATTGTTTCAGTATTCGTGGAGGTGTTCTGCTGAAGAGAAATGTTCTGGGTAACTTGAACTGCCACAGCAGCATACATGCAATCTCCATCTACTTAGCCCAGCAGAAATCTAGTGAGAGGCCTGTTTATCGTTTGGGCTCATCACTTTGTGTTGCATGTACGCTTTACAGAAGGCTTCCACAAGCTAAAGCAGACAATGGGACAAATCTGCAAGAACATCAGGCCTCAGAGTTGGTATGAAAGACGCAGACATAAAAGGGATGAGAGAGGATGGTCATACCCCAGGTAAGAGTGTTGCATTAAAAAAATCTAGGTATTTTAATGATTTTATGTTGGTGGACTGTAGCTTGAATGTACAGACACAAGGGATATGTCTATCATATTGACGCCTATGCATAACATATTTTCTGCATGTGCCTATAGAGCTACAAGATAATGAGATGTTAAGAAATAAGTAGTATTAAGCTTGAAAAGCAAACTTCCACATCCTGCACAGATTCAGGGCATCCCCAAAACAAACTCTGCTCATGCTTCGTTCGTGATTCCTCTGTGGTATGTTTGTGTATCTCGGGTGGAAAATGAGTTCATCTAACAGTTGTAATCTCACACCCACCTAACCTGAAAGCTAGTTGCATGTGCAAGTTATTTTGTAGTTTAGGACTAATTATGGACTAAATATTTCATCCAAATAGAATAGCTTCCCTGCCCCACCCCCCGGATTTCTTGCTAAAACATTTTAAATTTTCACAGGGTTCCAGTACTGCTGATGTATAGCTTTGTGTGAGGCCTTGCCTACTTTCTCATAAGCAAGATGAGCATGAATATTAACTGTATAAAGCCCTTTAAAAATATAAATAAATAACTAAAAATTTAAAAAAATCCTCCACCAATAACCAGGAAGGCAATGCTATCCCTTTTGTTCTTATCATATAGTACTCTGCTCTAACCAGTGGACAAAAGATTAATTTTTATCTTGACTTTGATCTGGCAGCTCTGATCAATTAGATCTTTTTTCAAGGAAGCTTTTTTTTTTTTAAGCTATTAAATATTTGTTTCATGGCCCAAGATTCGTTGCCACTGAATACTATTGCCATAAGGAAAATAAGAGCTTCCCGTTTAAAAAGGGAAGCTTTTTCCCTCCTGTCAGTTTATGCATAGTCCATCTCTTCAGCTGGAGGAGATAACACTTCCCTTTTCAATAAAAGAAAATAATTTTCTATTGCCTGGTGCCTGAAAATTAGAATTCAACACGGCTTATGGAAGTACAGCTAGCCATAGGTTCTCTCATTAAAGTTTATCTCTGTACACTGCTTTTTTACGTGGTTTTATATGCCCTGTTTGCTTTTCCTGCCAGCACAACCTCCTTCCCTGTCCTCCTCTGCCCTATTGGCATGCAAATTATGCCCACACCAGGTGACATTCTCTGGCCTGTGATGTGCTGAAGGTCAGCTTAGATGCTTACAATAGTGCCGTCTGGCTTGAAAAATATATGGTATAATTCACATTATTGCTCATGTCCCTTTTCAGTTTTGTTTCTGGTGTCTTGGTTTTAGCTACAAGTGTGTAGTACATTTTATAAATACACCTGTTATCTCAGCGTATGTACTATGTATGCAATGAAAAAAACATGCTGAATACCTCAGAAATCGTGGCTTGCTGACTCATCTCTGCATAGCCCAGAACAGAATTTAAGTATCTAACCTAGTCTGAAAGACAAATGCTATTAGCAGATGAGTAACAGAGAAGAAACATTGGGGAGTGGTTTGTGGCAAGAGGCTGTTTTCATGTGGAAACAAGGGAATATTCTACCACTTGCTGAAGCTTAGAGCAACTCCCAGATCCTCAAATCAAGCTTTGTGATGAAAAGGCTTGTAGCCTGTCGGGCCAAGAGACGGGGATTATAAGAATATTCATGACTCCTGAGAATCAGCAGGTGAGACCTAATGCACACATTTGCCCCTCACCCCTTTCCCCAGCTCATCCTTTTGGTAAACAGTACATAAAGGCTGGGTTCCCAGAGTGACTGAACTCAGTTCCTGATCTTTTTTTTCCCTCCTCTTTTTTCCCCTCCATTCTTTATAAAAAAGATTGCAGTGTTTTTGCCACTTGTCCCAAGCAGAAGCACGGACTTTCCTTTTCATTTCTAAAGAGCAACTGTGTGGCCAAACCAGAAGTCTTGTGACATTACTTAAGAAAGCAGAATGGTATCTTAGCATCCGAGGCCTCTTTTAAAACGTAAAGAAAAGCCTTTCTGAGAGCTTGGATAAGCTGGAGAGGAATCTCTGTGACATATGTGCATTGTCTTAGGAAAGCATGGGTTGAAGCCAACTGGTGGGCCTCTGCCTTTAATATACTAGGTATTTGTCATGCCTGTTCTGGTGTGCTTGCTTGCTAGTAAACACCCAGTGTGTAGAGTCCGTGCAGTTAGAAGCAGTCACAGTATGTGATTGATGCAGGACACTGTCAGAGGAGAGTGAGTGGCAGGGGATGCTCTGTGAAAGGTAGATTCCTTGGGCAAGATGGGGAGAAGTATTTTGCCAGCTTTTCCCAAGTGAAGCACAAAGGCATGGTCTATACCAGGTTTCACCAAACCAGCTTTTGCAAAATTGTCTCTTTCACTGTGGTGTGGGCGAAGAGGGATTCTCATGAATGCTGATCCTGTCCTGATTCTGACAGACTACCTGCAGGCATGAAGTTGCATGTTCAGTGTGGTGGGGTAGGGATGATTGTCAGCTCTTCAGCTGAAGTCTGAGCATTGTCAGCCCTTTGAGGCCTGAAACAGTGCCTGCAGTAAACAGAGGAGAACACGCTTTATTTTTTGCTTTAACTCTGTGTTGTTGCATGCTTTTTCTCTGCAGAAATGTTAGTGTCAGTACTTTTCGCTCTGTCCTGTCATCTAGCACAAGCCCATTCTACTGGCTTGTCATTCTCCTGTACACAGATTGCAGCTACAGATCAGTAATAAAGTGATTTGGCAGTGGGAGGCGTCACACCGAATGTAAGGGAAAGGCTGCTGTCAGTCTAGGGTCTGTGCCACTTACCCAGGACTGGGCGCAACTGGAGTACTAATCTTCCCTAGATCTGCCCTGGTGTAAGGCAAGGGCCGGCGCTTTCCCAGGTCCATCAGCCTTCCCAGCAGGAATAGCCAGCTGAAGCCTTCCTGGCTGCGCTGAGACGCAGGTGACTGAACAAAAGTATGGTTTGGTACGAATGTACCACTGTGCCAACATTTGCTGTAGCCTAAAGCTTGCAGAACATCTGTCAATGAAGCCACAACAATCCTTCCACATTAAGATGAAGGTAACTTTTTTTTTAAAGTTTTCAGCCTTTCTAGGAAGGATGTTTACAGCATTTTAAATCCCTCTTGGAATTTCAGTCTGCAAGAGTTGTAGTGCCTGGCTCTGACAAAACTGTTGTTACACTTGGTTTGAAAGTGTCTCAACATAAGGATGTTTGTTTGTTGCATCCTGGTGACAGCACCCGAACAAGATTTCAACAGTTTTCTTGTTAATCTGAATGTCACTCAATAGCACTTAGTTCTGTGGCTGGAATTTCACCCCCAACAATTGAAACAACTGCTGTCTGCTCAATATAGTTTTTCTAGTAACTGATGCATCTAGGTCAACAAACTGACAGGCATTGCTCATTTTACTGCTTGGCAAATATTGAACTAAAGTCTCCAGCACTGTAACACTGTTGACAATTGCAGGATAATGGCATTGTCCTCTTTTGTTACTGTGAAGTGCATCTTCGCGTCTGATTCTGGCATAACACACTCTGTAAACAACAAGGGATGTTGTGATCTGGAGTCCCAAGTGTTTGCTCTGACAATATAAACTTACTGCCTGCTCTCTGAAACCAAACATCCCGTCTCTGCCATGGTTACTTCAAGCTGATACTGAAACAAGTCACTCTTCCTGAAAACACTGGAGGGCGATGGCATGGCTGCTTTTGAAGGAGCTCTTTTCTCTTTTGGAAAGCTATCTGTACCACCCTATTTTATTATGCTGCAGGTCTATGTTGAGGAGTCCAGACAAGGCTTCTAGAGTCTGAAAGTGAAGAATAATACTTGGCAGAAAAAAATCTCTCTGGATTAGTACAGTTAATGCTAGTTTCTTTGGAAAGGAAATGCTATGTTCCAAGCCCACTATCAGTTCTTTCTTTTCCATGACAGCATGTTAGAAGAGACGAAGTGGTTATGTGCCAAAATGTAGCTGACAAAAAACTCCATTGCGTGCATCCTGTTGCCTGAGCAGAGCACTGCTCCTTGCCTCTTCCTTGTCCTCTCCAAAATTAAACCTCCCCATGACTTCTGTGAAGGTCCAGGGTCATTTGAGTCCTAGCCTCCATAGTTTCAGTTCATGGTCTCTCCCTTCTGGTTCACAAGCATCTCTGGCTCACTTGTTTGCTCATGTGAGTCATCACTCTGCATCAGACTGGAGTAATTAAGCTGTGTGCGATTCAGTGGGGACATGTCCCAGAAGAATGCTGTCATTAACAAAGGGTTTTTTTCCATGCTACCTTTGGTCTTTGTTCACTACAGCTTTGTTATTTATTTTATATTTAAGACAAGGTGGAAGATTAAAGCAGATCTGCCTTTCCTTTGCTTCACATCTCCGCTTTCACCTAAAGATTGTTTTGCATGTGAACTGCATGGAATCTTTACTTAGGCCAGTTTGCAAGCTAAAATGGTAGAGAACCTAAATCATAATGAATCTGTTTGAAAAGTGTCTAGCTGCACGTCTGCAGTTATGATATTACATACGAAACATTAACCCAAACACTGTTAAGAGGTGAATCTTCAAGAGAGCCTTTGCAGACAGTTGGACCCTGCTTCTCTAGGCTGGTGCACACCAGCTTTCAGGCTTGGTCCCCTCCGCAGATGTATTAAAAAATTAATCCACAGCTTTTTATACTCTCGGTAGGCACACAAATAGGTATAGCATGTGCTGTTTATTGCCTTTTGGGGTTGACCTAATGGTGCTTCCTTTTCCTTTGTGTCTCAGAAAAAAACAACAGCTCTGCCTTTGAGGTTAATGCAGTCACATGCTAAAAAGAAGTCTAAGGTCAAAGAAAAAGGAAGAGGCCAGCATGGATTTCACTACCAGGTGCTGAGATGGGACAAGTCCTATGATCTACTGTTCACATTTTGCCATGTTGCAGACTTTGGTAATTCAGAGCCGAAGGGAGTGGGAGATGGGACTGCAATTGTGTTCCCAGGAAAAAGGGAGAGGCGAAGCTCCACGCTTCAGGAAAATACCACCGTAATTCTTCCTGTATTAGTTCAGAGGGGCTCGTTGATCATGAGGCTGGAAGCTTTTGTGGCTGATGTCAAGTGACTGCTTTTGGGGATGATTCACCTATTGTCTATAAGGTTCCTTTTACCAAAAAGCAGCTGCTGAAGCCTCTATTTCCCCTAAACAAAACTGTCTTGAACTTCCAGGGGAGAACAAGGCTTTCACTGTGCTGGCCTTGACTGAAGTCCCAGCCAGGAGGGAGAAGTCAGACCTGTTTCTTGCTTTTGCAAAAACAAGCATTTTTTCTTTTCTTTTCTTTTCTTTTCTTTTTTTTTTTCTTTTTTTTTCCAGCAATAGCTGTGATCTGGACAAAGAAAGTTAGCAGCCATCAGCCCTGTGAGAGAGAAGAGCCTGTCCATTCTGTAAAGCTGCAGTATTTTGCATCCACCTGCAAACGTGGATGGCAGAAGGGGCTGCTGTTCTGGCTGAACCAGCCAAAGTTGTGTACTGCAGAAGCAGATTTCCCAGCTGCTACCCAGTTCAGGTGTCTGGGTTTTTCACATGTTCAAAGCTGATACTAACCCTTTTTATACAATAAGCTCAGCTCATGTGCTTTTTGCTTTTAGATGACATACATCCCTATGCGCTCTATGCTAGGCATGAGGCTTGCAAGTAACTTGCAGATCTTGGCTTCCCTTCTGAAGGAAGCAGTTCCCAGAAAGGCTCAGCCAGAGCTTGTGGGCTATTCAGGTGAAGGAATCAGGGGGAAAAGGACAGCTGGTGCTTCAGCAGGAGACAGTAGTGAGCTCCTGTGGCCAAGGGAATGGCAGCTTCCTAATGAACAAGTTGGACTCTGTGCGAGGGAGCATCTTCCAGCTTCCCTGCTAGCAGGAGCTCAACAGGCCAAACACAGCTGGCAGCATCCCTCCACCCTGTTGAGGCTTTGGAGTAGGACTTTTTGCATGGTAACAAACTAGCGTTCCTCTACAGATGGACAGCTGGGTACTGTTATGAAACAAAGTCGAGAACACTTTATATTGCCATTTAAAATACTAGTCTATTTATTTAAAAGGTTTGGTGTGCAGACTCCTTGGGCACTGCATATATGTATATGACAGCCTGGGACTACTGATATTGACTAGCGTCAGTTCATTATCTCTGGTCCTTCAGAAACTGTTGGCTTCAAATATATTCTTCAGAATAATCCGAAACTGTATCTTAACCCCAAAAAGGCCAATTTTTTTATTAAGAAAATATTTGAGAACTAGCCTTTTCTCCTAATAAATCTGAAGTCCAGTTTCTAAGTAAGGAAACTCTAGACATTCTCAGCATTTTCACTCTATATTCAACAGCAACAATGAAATCATCTGGGATCAGCCAACTAACATAAGAAATTTTATCATGAACAGTTACATGTTGGTAATGCTTTTTCAGCCACTGATAATCAGGAATTTATAATGGAGAAGAACCAAGCAGTCTTTAAGTAGCCTCCATCAACTCCACCTCAGAGAAAGTGGAAATGCGCATTAAGCCATATTCAGAGGTATTGCAAGCATTCAGCTTGGAACTGTTGGCTGCACGGGTTGTTACCTGCACAGTTGATTTTAAGATGAGTAGCTAGAAATCCCTGAATAAGACCTTTTCCCTATCAAAAATGTTCATTCACGGACCTCCAAAATGTATGGCAGGAGGGTTTTTCCAGAATTTGTCAGGTTCCTTGGGCCTGATAATTTTACAATAAATGCTAATGTGAAAATTGCCTTCTGCTTTAAAGAAATACTCACTGAACAAAGGCTTCAGTGCGACCTGAACTAAGCATTTCCTGCAGTTTACCAACACCTGATCCTAGACATTACCAGAAACACCACTCAAGCGCAGCAAAGTTAAAACCACAACTCCTTTCCAATAGCCAGGGAGAAACAGGTTTGCATGGAGCAGAGGAGCTGCCTTGGGCAGACAGGCCTGCAGAGAGAAGAGAATAGGCATGGTATGCCACACTGCACACTTACATAGGGCTATTCCAGACCTCAACAACGCCCTGGAAGAAACTATTGTGTTTTAATTGTGCAAACCCACGTGGCTGGTGAGAAATACAAGAGTGGCTTTTTTGCGTATTAGAATTCTAAAACCAGTGCTGTGGTATGGCCTTTTTCTCTGGAAATGCCTCACTGTTGAAGTATGCTATGTCTGAAATCCCCTTTCTCCGAGTCCTTCTGGAAATAGCTTTCCTGTATGTAAGGCTTAGTTTAGAGTCAAGAGACAAAAGGATCCCCTTGAAATTGCATCATGTTAGATGACAGAGGACTGAGGGGGTGCAAAGTCTAAGTCAAAAACCTTCTGGGAGAACTATGGCATAAATTCCCAAGTGTTTGTGGAATTCCTCCTCTTTTCAGTAATTTTGCCAGTATTCAGCTTTTCAGGTCCCCCAAAATGTCATTGCTGTTAGTTATGTTTTGCTTGGTCATCACTGTGATTCCACAGTGCCGTGAAGTTTGCTTTGATTACTCTAATGAAGAACAGGGGCAGAATTAACTCAGAAAATATTGTCCCAGTCAAACACCCACATGCAAAACTGAGGGTTTTAGATGATAATAAAGAGAAAAGGGTTGGCCAGCTAGTTGTATAAGGTTTCAAGCAAACATTTTCAAGACAACACACATTGGTTTCATTTATAATCTGAAAACAGACCTGTTAGGTCTAAGATACACCTGAGGTGAGGCATTTGCTCGGTCAACAGGAGAGAGATTCTGAGGTATAATGCACACCGATGATCATCTTGTTTTTTCCTGTCAACATTAATCTTGGATTTTCAAGGTTGCTTGATATTGCTTGGGTGGGGGTCCTCTGACTTAAGTGAAGTTTTTCCTGCTGTTTGTTTCCACTGACGCTGGAAATCAAAGGAGTTCAGTGATCCTTGGTGTGAAGTATTTGAGCCAGTCCCAGGTTTTGTGCTTTTTCTTGTTTGATTGTTTGTTTTCACAATGCCATTTTCCAGTGCAAGATAAATACTTCATAAAGAAAAGTACTTTTACATCTTAGATTTCTTCCTTATTTTCCTATAACAGATTGTCTTGGGCGATTTAGAGACACCAGGGAACAAATAAAAACCCATTACCTGCTTGTAAGCAGTTTGTTACAAGTGTTTCAATTCCTACTGCTTGGTATTTCTAGGTGGTAAAACCAGAATGAGTCACTGTGATCATCTGCACCAAACTTCTAACTTCTGGCTGGCCTAAAAGAGACCTGCAATAAAGAAATATTGAGGGCTGATCCTCTGTGATGGATCTTATCACCAGGTACGTTTGCTAAGCTTATTACAGTCATTGATAAACATTACCACCCTACTTTGACGAAGTTTATGCTGTAGCTTCCAGCACTGAGATCTCATTCTGCCTTTTATCTGCTGAATTAGGAGCTGTCTTGAATCAGATGTTTCCCCAGAGTGTTAATTATGACTGAATGTTGAACTTAGAGGTTAGTAATTCTGTTCCCTCCTTGCCTGAGCAAAGGCATTGAAGCTGGGTCTCTAAGCAGATTCTTTCAGCTTCAGCCAGAACACTTTGTGCTGTTGCTTTTCAATGATAAGAGTATTCTGTGCTTGCAGAGATGGTACCCTGCTTTGCTGATGGAAACTAAGAGCGGCTGAATGAGCCAAACACACAAATGCAGCTCAGCAATCCTGGCTGCTGCCCTGCCACTACCTGACCCCAGGCCCCAGATCCTGGTCTGGAAGTGGATCATGGTTTTACATCTGTGGCCATATCTGCCCAGTTGCCATCCCTTGTGGGACAGACCTTGCAGTGGGCATTCCCAAAGTCTGATGGGGTCTTTGGTGCAGTTAAAAAATCCTTTCTTAGAGCTAATGTTTCCTCAGAGACCCACCCTGGTCATCTGAGGGTGACTGGCAGGTGCACCCCTTTCATCTTTGACTTTTTCAACCCAACTTGCAGGGTCTAGCAAAACTTTAGATCACTTTGCTTTTCATTTGGCATTAGCAGACTTGAAGTAAGAAAGTTTATGCCTGGAAACAGTTGAAGTCTGAAAGTAGAAAATATTAAATCCAGGCATGGAGGGCTTTTAAAAGAGCAGGAATTTCATGGAAATAAAAACAGTCTAGTCCATTAAGTTCCTCTCATGGACTTTTATGAGGACAATTATTAATACTGTTGAAAATTATACTCCTGAAACATGTGTTAATGGGAGCTGTGCTGGCTGCTGCCAGAAAAACCGCAACCTTTTCAGCTCATTTGGAGACAGAAATATTCCACAAAGTAGCCTACAGGGTGCAAAGGTTCGTGTGGTGCAGGCTTAGACTAACTTAACATATGCCCTCTGTATCCCTGGTATTGTCCAAAACCTAATGCCCATAATAAAAGAGAGAAAAATTGGACCCCAAGTGGCAAGGATTGTAAGCCCTTGGAATTCTCCTAATCAGAGATATTCAGCTATTTTTAGTTTATAATGTTTAGTCAAATAGCAACAATGATTTTTCTTCTTTTTTCCAACTCAGCTGCATGGTATGTTGGAGGGGGTCTTGATGGCCTGTGACCTTGCCTTTATCTGTCGGTCTGTCACCACTGGTCTTCAAAGTGCAGCTTAAAGGATCTGAGGCTTCTGTGTGGCCTTGATGTGATCTGCTTTCCTGGTAAAGTTTTTCATTAACGGGTGCTTTTTTAAGCTAGCTGGAGCTTGCTTTGCTTGCTCTGTGGGATGGTGCTGGCTCTGGGGCTCTCCTGACCCCCGCAACCAGGTTTAATAACCCTGCATGGCCTGTATTTGCAAGCTTTGTGTGCATGGTGGATGCTGCTTCTGCATGGTGGATGCTGCTTCCTGCCCCATTGAACAGGCTCTTTCTTTTCTCCTCCTGCCTCCAAAATCTCCATCAAAGGCTCTCAAAGGAGGAAATATTTTTTTGAAGTACAGTTGGTTAGATACAGTGACTGAGCAACAAGCCTATCCATCTGCATAGTGCTTACCCGCCTGCTAATGGTACTGCCCTTCCCTCCAGCCTAAACTCTTATTGCTGCTGTGTCAGCCATACACTTCTTTTCGTCTGAATCTTAAGAGAGAGAACATACCTAACAAAAGAGCAGTCACACTGCATCAGACCACTGGTCCGGGTAGCCCAGTATCCTGTCTCCAACATTTGCCAGCAGCACATGCCTAGGGTAGAGTGAAAAACGGGACAAGTGTGCATGATACTGCGGTGTGGTCTGCCAGCAACTCGTGGTTCAGGAGCCATTTGAGCCAGAGCTGCTGTCTATGTATTCAGTATAACTTAATGGAGTTTTCTTCTACGTCCAGAGGCTTTTTTCCAACAGAATTTTAACCTCTCTCCTGTCCTTTGTATTTAGCAAAAGACAAAAATCCATTCTGGGGACATGTGGTTCACTTATATGATACCTCCGTTTGAGTGGCTTTTTGTGGACACCTGGAAGCAATTGTTGGTGAGGCTGAGAGACCTGTTTTGGTCACCAAAGGAAAGCTGTTTTTTTATATATCCATGTCCAGAGCAAAGGAGTTACGTTCCCCTGTGCAAAATGACTGGTAGAGCTGAGTGTGAAAAAAAACCTGTTATAGCTGTGGCTGGGTCTGGGAGACACTGACCTTTCACTGACATGGCAGATGGGACTGGCTAGTTCCTCTCAGTGAGAGAATTACGACGCCATTCCTACAGTATGTTCTTGCAAAGAGACTTTCACTCTGATTTTGCTGCAGCACAAAGATAGCCAGTCCTGTGTATTTTGTCCGTCAATAAACATGTGGGACAGCAGGGATTGATCGACTGTTGTCCCTGCTCAGCAGGTTCCCCGGGAAATAGGCTTCAGCTTCTGTGCCTAGACTGCATTTGGTCTCAGCCAGTTGGGGATCCCATGGAGCACTTCTGAAGAAGTCCAGACTGGGTACTGTGCATCAGTGCGGGGTGATGCAGCCCCTACCTGTGAAAGAGTGTGCTGGGGCCCCTTTTGTTGCAGACCTGACCATCGACACACAGCAGCTCTTTTCCCCCAGTTCCAGCAGAAGAGTCTGACAAACACTAAATCCAAGGGATGGGAAGAAGGACACCTCCAAATGTTTGGTTTGCTTTAGTGTAGTTTGTGTAAGGGGCAGGACAGAGCAATTACCAGCATGCAAGAAGATGCCTGCTATGTTCATTGCAGTGTGTTTCTTTACTATGTGTCAATACAAACCTAGAGCCATTTTTCAGGGTTTGCCAATGGCTATAATTGAAAAGGCATGAATTGCCCTCAAGAGATTCCCCACTGCTCTGCATTATTATCTGCTGGATGGCAGCTCTATAGGCCATGTATCATTTTTTTTCAAATGACCAGTTAATTACTAAATAAAACAACCCAGCTTTCAAGCTGATTAGCCTAGATTAATGACCAGCAGCATGTTTCACTCTCCTCAACAATTTATCATGGAAAAGAACTATGTCTTTAATGATTTAGGTACCTGGTCTATTGAGGCTTGCTCCAATCTGTACAGCCTCCAATTTGATTTAATTGCTCTTCTTAGTTTGTGACCTGGAAAAAACCAAGTGACAGCTCCCATTAGTGAAGCCCAGCTTGCAACTCACTTGCAGTGTTACAAAGGCTCACTGGGTGTCTTTCTCTACTGACTTCATTAAGAAGATATATAGAGGTCAAGTGTCACTTTGGCACAGAACAAGTACCACGCCGTTTATCAGCTGAAACAGGTTGAATCAACCTGTGTATTTTATTTAAGTTTATATTATTCTTTTTTCCTCTTACAGTTTTTAAAAGATGTTTTTAGAAGCTCCTTGTTTTGTTTAAGCTAAGGTTAAATTTACAGACTGGTCTTAAAGGCATTAATTGCAGTTCGTTTATTGTTACTTTGGCATGAAAACTTTGGCATTGCCCTCCTCTACAGTTATTCAATAAAAGGTCTTTTGTTATAAGGGCCTATTCAGGGCCCTTGAGTTTGCTTCCTAATTAATATTAGACTTCCTCACAGTTGTTCTCTGGAGTACAAATGCTCACTTCCCAAGGATGTTGCTGCAAAGGCACACTGAATGTGTCTTTAAGTGCATCCTGAATTACTGACTTATTATTGGGCAAATCCCTGAAGTCTTCACTTAGCCAAAACTCCCACTTAAGACAATGGGACTATGGGAGTTGTCTCATCATTAACTGAGCTCCAGCAGTTGTCTGGCACTCAGTGAACTAAGTCATGGTCACTGCCCCTGGGAGTTTACCATCTACATTAGAGACAAAGACTAAACAAGGCTGAGAAGATAATGAGGCAGCATGAGCTGGAGCTGGGCTCCTGGACCCAGCATTGCACTTTGTCCTCGAGGTGTTTATGGAGGGGCAGGGGGACCACTGCTAACAGCACTGGTTGCTATAGTGGTGTTAAGGGCAGATTTTGGCGTGAGCTGTTGCTAACGGGCTCTTTCATTGTGCTTTTCAGCAGAGAGGCCAAAACGGATTAAGTCCCTGCTATGTCCTCCCCTTCTAGGGAGATTTGTGACCCTCCTGGTCTGGGAGCTGCAGGCTGCTTGAAGGGGCTTGCTTTGCACTGTCTTGTTCTGGGATTTTCCATCTGAGGGGAAGGTACTGTCAGGCTGACACTCTCTAAGGTTTTAAATCCCTGAGGTTAAATTGCCTGGTGGCAAGGCCAGGACAAGCCCACCACAGACACTTGGATAAATGTTTGTGTGGTACCAGGCAGTCCCTAGCTGCAGCTCCATGATATTGGCTGTGCAAGTCACCAGACAGGTTACCTGGGGAAAGCTCTCTTGTGAGGAACAGACATCGCCACCATGTCAGTAAACTGGGTTAAGTGGCAGGAGCACATCCTGCCCATATCAAGGCTGACTCTGTGGTGCTGGTCACCCATGGGGGCCAGGAGGAGAAGCCTGGGGGACTAAGGGGCACTGATGTGTTGGTGAGGAGGAGAAGGGTTTGGAGAGAACAGGAGCTGTGGTTTGTGCCTAAGGAAAAGCAAGGTGGGGAAGTGTTAAGTGTTTTCCCAGGTAAATTGTTACCTTTCGGAGTGGGGGCGGAGGGCGTAAGCAGGCTCACAAGACAGCCATGTAGCCCAACTCCCCCCCCCCCCCCTTTTTTTTTTTGCTATTAAAAGCACAGCAGGCCTAGGAGGGGATGGCTGTGACTGCCTGACATATGTTCATAGGGAGCTCAGACAAATCCATAATTTTTGTTTCTTCCTTGCCTCAGGCAACTGTTATTGGTAATCCTTTTGCAAGAAAGCAGGATCTCAGGGAAAGGTGGATGGGTTTGATTGGTACCAGCGTGAGCATCATTATCAATGTCCTGGGACCTGTGTCAGGTGTGCCATAAAGATTCCTGCCAAGCCTGCTAGAAAGCTCTGAAGGTCCACAGCCCCTTCGATCTACCCTCTGTATAAGCCTTATTACTGCTGTGTCCCCTCAGTGCTGTCCTACATGAATACTGAGCTCTCATATTACTGTTGCTGGAGAGGGGACTCTTATCGCTACAAAAAAAACCCTTGCAAAGAAATGCAAAATTATTTCATTTCATATAGTCCTTGCCACTACTCTCAGGGGAAAAATACTGTACTAGGTACGAAGAAGAAAAAGGGAAAACCAGGGCCTGTGTAGCAGAAATACTCCCTGCAGACAGCCTTGGAGCTGCTTTTGTGCCATGGACAGTACATGCATATACCTCCCTGCCCTGTGGCTCAATGAGACCCTAAGTATAGAATTTAACATAGTTGAGCAATTGAGGGTTGCTGGTTTACTTGCCAAATGTGCACATGAGATATGGGCAAAATGTGATCAAGTTTCCAAGTTTTTCACCAATCTTTATTCCTGCAGATAGAAACCCATACGTCCCTATGGTGTGACCCAGTGCAGAAGAGCATAGGTCTGCTCCTGCAGGCAGTCCTTGCCCTCAGAGTATTGGTGCAAGAACCTCTCAAACAGTCCTCATTCCCCAGGGCTATGCAGCAGGACAGGAGACCTGGACGAGAGATGCTGGTGGCAGTCACAGAGCACGACCACTTGTGGCTGTTTCTGATGTGGGTCTGTCTTAATCACCTTGCAGCGGTCACAAAGCTTCATCCCCCTGACCCCTTCCTTCACCCAGTCCCTCCCACTGCTATGAGCTATTTGATCAGTGTATGAACCCAGCTGTGAGTGAATGTGGGCAGGTGTAAAGCCCTTTCCTAATCCCCTGGCCATGCACCTGGGTTCCTATGGTCTGCTTTGAACATGTGCCTCAGATCTTCGTTTCGGGAGGTAAGAGCTGCTTCTCATCTGTGCAACCCAGTGTCTTATGCATGCTTTTTGGGTTTTCCTAAAGCAGCCTAAAATCTCCTAATCCTCCCTTTCTGCCTCATATTTCCTGCTGGTTGCACTCCTGAGCCCTCGTGCTCACTATGGCTCATTTTTGTCACAAGAGAAGGTGGGTGTTTCCTTTCAGAGTGCACATAGCTGCCACCAGCTGACAGAAGAGATGTGTGACAGAGCCAGTGTTGGTCCCAGCTGCTGGTGTCTGCACCATGTGGGTGAGGACTGACACAAGGGATGCATGAGGGCAACAAGTCAGCCAGAGTCACCTTTGCTGCCTGCAAGCAGCTATCGGTGCTGAGCGGTACAGACCTCTCAAGGGAGAAAAAGGAGAAGGGGAGGTCTCTCCCATTTCAAACCCTCTCTTGTTACTAATGGGGACAGGTCACAGCCATGGGAATAAGGCACGAGGCATTGATTCATTGAGATTTTTCTTGTAATGCTGTAGCTCTTCATTAATGTTCCCAGTTGTGCTTTCTGTTGTTCCCAGTGGGGCCACTTAATGACATAAAAAGCTTAATAAGGAGAAGCTGTGGTCACAGCTGAGGGGAAGGGTCTGGCTTACTGCTGCCAAGGGTTGTGCTGTTTATCACATGCAGCATCAGCCTCTAAATATTTCTTACCATTGGGACTGAGAGAATCACTTTGCAGAGAAGGTTATCCAGTAAATCTGGCAGGGCAGAAACAGAGACCAAGAAGGGAGCATGGCTTAGGACCGTACTGGTCTCTAAAAGCTTTTGACAGCTATCTGGAGGGGGCTGTTTACTGCTATGAACTGTGACTGTGCATTGGCCATGGATTATGAGCCTTGCAGTGGGGTTTTCTACTGGAGTGTTCTTCTACCCGTTCCACTCTCTCTCCTGGGGGGATCCCAGAGCTCCAGGCAAGGAGCTTGCTGATGCTGGGCCCAGTGCTATGGAGCTGCGGCAGCCCAGAGCCCTAGGAAGGGTGGAGGAGCAAGCAGAGGGAGGAATCTGGCGTATCTGTGAGAGTAAGGAGCCACGGAGAAGAGATGGCACCTCTGCATGCTGTCCCTAGTGAAACCATCAGGCGCAAATATATCACAATCTTTCTTTTCTACTTGTTGAAGCCATCCCACAGTACATGTTATTTGTAACCATACTTGAAATATAGCTGTACAAATGTATCTTAGAAGTAGACTTCCCCTTACTTATCTGACCTGACTTAGCTCCTGTCTTCCCAGGACTTAAACGCATTTGCTAAGCATTAGCATTTCCAGCAGTATTTCAGCTGCACAAGTTTACTTTCCAGCTGGAGCTTGGACAGGCAGATTAGCCCCAAGTAGGTTATGATAGTTCCAGATCTGGAAGTCTTTACTTCAGTGGGAGAAAGTCATTGCGTGAAGCCACAGCTCAGATGTGCGCTTCAGGGTCTTTCCTCCAGAAGTCCACCCAAACAGGCCTCTAGCAGAGCTTGTTGAGCCCTTCCCAACATTCAGGATACCTTCACTAGGATATTGGTGTGCAGGTGGCCACATCTGCAGCCAGGGTAGCAGTGGGGTGCTGAGAACTCTGTCATATTGAACATAGCTACAAGCCCAGTTTTCATCTTGGTGTGAATTGATGCTCAGCATTTAGTGCAGAGCAGGTGTTAATGGAAGGTCATCTAAGGCTTCTCTGCAGCATAATTATGGGGCTATTTCAAGCTTTCTCCTTTGGTTTTAATGCAGATCAATGTCGTAAATTGTTAAGAATCATGAAGTGAAAGTGTCTGTGAGGCTGCTGGACCACTTGCCTTCCAGAACTGCTTCTTGCATACTAAATTTAGAAATTCATCACCTGAGACCCAAACTTCCAAGTGTTTGGAATGCTTTCCAACACTGGTAGCATTGCCAGAGGCTAAAGGTTGGATCATGCCACTAGCATAAAAAGCATGCAGATGAAGTTGTTGCTGGCTCTGCAATGTATAAACCCTGCGTGGAGGCTGCGTGGGCCGATTTCCCCAAATGACACTGTTTCTCATGCTTGTTTCCATTAGTCACCCAGTCGCTGCTTTGTACATCTCTGCATGCACAAACCGGGGCATTGTGCTCATCTAGTTTGAGGCATACGTAAATTCTTGTTCATTTCTACCCCACATACAGCAGATCTGCCCCCTTGATTTAAAGAGTTAAAGGATCTTTGGCTAGATTGGCTTTAAT
Organism: Platalea leucorodia; assembly: GCF_965183815.1. Taxonomy (NCBI): domain Eukaryota; kingdom Metazoa; phylum Chordata; class Aves; order Pelecaniformes; family Threskiornithidae; genus Platalea; species Platalea leucorodia. The sequence goes on from NC_138830.1 coordinate 14,888,009, forward strand.
ATCCTCTGCGGTATCAAGCTCTCATTTCAATGAGTCCCACTTTCCTCCTACAGTTCATGCTCTCTAACAGCTTTCTTTCCACTTCTCACCTTTCTTTTCCCCACAATTTAAAGGCACTTTATTTATTTACAAGAACTTTTTTGGAGAGGAAAGAGGTGATTATTGATTCAGTGAAAACTGGAACTCTTACCCATGCTTTTCATCCTAGTTTTCAGGTGCTGCATCCAGATAACTTGGGATTTGTGCCCTGGGATTTGCTGCAAGTCTAATAGCACCAGCAAAGCTCTCCCTGCCTGCAAGGTCCCCGCAGCAGCAGGCTGGTGATTTACTTTGTTGACAGGCGTGCGTGTTGCAGCGCTGCATGCCGCAGCTCTGCTACATCCCTTCCGTGCCAGGCATCCTCCGATCGCCCTCCTTCCGCTCAGGTTGCTGCTCTCTTGTTGCTTGAATGTTTTTATCACGAGGAACAAAAGTAAGTTGAAGGGGAATTGTTTTTAAAATCAGGACTAACCCCTAGACTTGGTGGGGTTCCTAAAACAGGGATTCCCTTTGCTGGGGCAGCCGTAATTTTTACGGGGTGGTGTTGCTATAGAGATGGTGTCCGATCTCTCTCTGTTAATATTGCCCTTTTGGAAGGGCCCTGAATAGGCGCTGAGGTAGGTAAATGTATGCGGTGACACCGAGCGGGTGATTTTATTCTGACAAATTCCTGCAACATTTGTTTCCAGGCTTGTCTGAGGGCCGGGACGCAGTGTTGGGCTTTTTGTCCCACGTGCTGCCCTCACGGGGACGGAGTTAATGGAAGCCTTGTTCAGAGCCGCTGGGGCAGAAATTTTTTTGCTGAGGGAGACAAAAGCCGAACGGGCCACCTCAGAGGTTGCTTTGGGAAGACTGTCTCTTGTGGGCTCTCAAAGGAAACGGGAGATAACTCTCGGCCCAGAGACTCATCGAGCATTTTCAAGCACCCTCCTCTCCGCCCCGCCACCTTGGGCTTGCACATCTGCCTCCTGCAGCATCTTTTCTAGGGTGGCAGGAAGGGGGTTTCTCCAGAAGACGCTAATTAGAGTTGGTTTTTCACAGCCTGGCAAGAGAATAATTGCCAGTGTTGTGAGACATGGCCCAGAGATGCTGTTGGAGTGGGGTGGCTGTGATGGGGCTAGCGGCAGAAAGCAGCAACAGGAAAGGGCACAACATGCCCATGCCCAACCGTGGGGCTCTGCGGGCTGGTCCCAGCACAGCAGGGCTGTCTGGGTCCCCATCTCTGCTCGGTTGTGATTATACCAGCAAATACAGCTGGGAGTTGAGCAGGGACTGAAAAAGCAGCATCTAGGCTGCCAGCACCAAAGCTGTATGTCAGCAGCTCTCTGTGGTTTTGTTTGAGGATCTGGATATTTGTGTGTTTTCTGGGTACTCGTGTGTTCTCAGGAGGGCTGCAGCTCCTGGAGTCACTTGGTTATGACAGACCATCAGCTGCATTTTGGGGAAATATATTCATGGTATCCAAGAAACATCGCACACCGTGAAGGCTCTGAGGTGCCCACTGAGGGTATCCTGGGATCACACCATGCAGAGGCAGGATCCCTGCTGAGCTCCTTCTAACCAGACCATGCTCGAGGGCCATCTTGTCACCCTTGGGGCTGGGAGCACAGTAAGAGCAAGGTGTTTTAGGGCAGCTGAATAACCCTCGAGGGTAGAGGCAGGTTGTTCTGGTGCAGAAGACCTCCAAGACAGGACTGGGTAAAGCACTTACTTAAACCCGAAGTCAGGCTGGTAGTGCTCCATGTCTGCTGCTCTGCTCTCTGGGGACAGCAACATTTCAGCAAAAGGGAAATGCATTCAGCATAAATTTATCAAAGAGCACAGGATCTTTAGAACTGAGCAATGCTTTATCACTATAAAATATGGCCTTTTGATTCTACCAATTTATAAGAGAGGAAATAATTTCTAATGAATAAATTATTGGATTTAGTCTGTTCCTGCTCTGTAAGTGTCCTGGTTTTTCAGATGTACTTTGTAAGTTTGGGGGGTTATTTGCTAGCCTGCCTGGGAGGGACAGTGTTTTGTGGTGAGTGGAATGTGAAATAACTTTTTTCTAAGTTTTCCTATTTAGCAATACAGTCAGTCATATCACTATTCTTCTGACCGGGACTGAGTGTCTCTTGTACTACAAATAACCAGATCAATCCAATTGGATGTTGGCATTTTTAATGCAACATATTTGGGTATTACATCAGTTGTGGTATTGACGCAGAGATTATTAATCAAAGGCAGCCCATGGCCTCTGATCAATAGAAGGCCCCAGGCTGCTGGGTTTTCTCTTTTTTCCTTTTTTTTTTTTCCTGAGAGTCTCTTTTTTCCTTTCCCTCCTTAAGCTTTTCTCCCATGAAAAGCTGCCAGTTCAGTGCTCCTTTTTTACAGCGAGAAGTACCAGTTCTTCAGAGAGATCAGCACGTAACTAGTTGTATTCACACAGAAAACCAGGGTTAGCTCCGTAGGACAGTTAGGATGCTCAAATGTTGGCTGTAGTATACAAAATGCTTTGAGGCATGTCAGGAAGAACAATGCTATGGAGGTGTAAAATGGCTCTCATTAGGATGGCTGTTGTGTGGGGCAAGCAAGACCCTTCCTATTGTTGATATAAATTTAGTAGGAGCAAACTGGAAAACAGAAAAGGGGAATGTCTCTGCTTATATATTTGCAGTGGCTGCTGATACAGAGTGGGGAACAAAGCCACCTCGAGTGTCAGCTAATCTATCCCTTGGACTATGTGTTCTGTTGGCTGGATGGCGGTTTGGCAAACACTTGTGTCTGTGACATGGCATGTATTCATGCTAGTTGTACCACTGAGCTCAGGGAGGCTTCTCACGTGCAGAGGCTTTTGCAGAATGGAGACCCTAATCCAAGGAATTTTGTCGGGGTTACTAGGGACTTTCCCTGAGCCCGCTGTTATGTACTTACCTTAGGGGAAAAGCAGCGTTTCTCCTACCCTGAGCCCTGCTGAGGTTGAGAGGACTGTTGGTTTACTTGCTCCTTTTGTTTTAATGAAAGGGTTCATTCTCTCTAAATATACATGCATAACTTCCATTTGCCCTCCTGGGACCAGTGGCCCACAGAGCATCTCAGGGCCTTGTTTCTGCTTGCACAATGTATGATTCATTTGTAATGCAGACCTAGCAGAAGCCGAGTTACATCTCCAAACCTGGATCATTTACAACCATCTAGCTAAGCAAGAAACCACTCTCAATAGCACATAGCAACATTTTCAGCCCTTGTAAATAATCCACAAAACCATACAGCACTCTTACAAAGTGTGTCTGGCTGGATGACTTGGGGATACTGTGCTTTCAGCATGATACTCACCATTCTACGGCCTGGTAGGTTTAAAAAAAAAAAAAAAAAAAAAAAAAAAAAAAAGCTTCTGATTGATATAATACTGCCATTTAAGAGAAATCAGAACTGAAAAGCAGCTGTCAAACTTTAATTTCCTGGCTAATGAATGACCATGAATCCATTCTTTAATGATTCTTGACCCTAGAAACAAAATGTATTAGCACTCTCAGATTTTGCATAGTAGTGCTAAATGGGGCATGTAATGTACTAATTTAGTGCCTCTTTAGCATAATCACAACCTACATGCACAGCTACATTTCCTTGGCAGGCAGCTTTCACAAGACCTGCAAAGAACTTACGTAGGACATTTCACCCTATTATTCATTTCACTGATGCCTGGGAATCGATATATGTGATTTTTTTTTTTCCCCCCTGTCCTGTCCTTCTCCACAAAAAAGCATAAAATCTTCCATTGATCTTCATGGGGTGATTAAAATGCCAAGAATTCTGTGCTTTTCTCTACCTGCAATGGGGAGATATCTGGTTTTACTGTGTATTTAACCTGTGAATCATCTAAAAGCCCACAAAAACGTTAGTTTGTGTATAAATTCTGCTTTCCGGGAGAAATACAGGGTCAAACTGAATAAACTGCACTGGCCAAAGGCTATATTTAGCATATTACTTTGAAAGAAGCACATGATAAATATTCCTGGTAAAATGGAGTTTTATTTTGAAAAATACAATTTTCAAGATCATCATCCTAAAAATATATGTTTAGCAATGTCTTGGCCTGACTGTCCCATTCAGAAGGAAAGCAGCCTGAGAGGTGAAAGCACTCTGCTTGATGACTAGCAGCTTCCTTTTTTTGGCTTCCTTTTTTTGGCTTCCTTCTAGTCCCTGTTTGGCTTTTCAGACACAGAAAAGCACAGCACAGTTATCTTGTAACGTCTGTAAGCCAAGAACATTTCAGTTAAGCAGCCATTGAAGTACCTGTGGCATGCCTTGTTCAACAGCTTCTTCCACTTTTTTGTGATATTTTTATTTTCTATTAATTCTAATTTTAACCTCTACTCCTAGAATCACAGGATGGTTGAGGTCTGGGATACTTCTGGAGATTGTCTATTCCAGCCCCCTGCTCAAAGCATGGTCAGCTAGGGCAGGTTGCCCAGTACTGTGTCCAGTTGGATTTTGAATATCTCCAAGGATGGAGACTCCATAACCTTTTTGGCCAACCTATTCCAGTGTCTGGCCACCCTCACAATAAAATGTATTTTCTTATGTTTAAGTGGAACCTGTGTTTCAATATGTGCAATTGCTTCTTGTCCTTTTACTGGGCATCACTGAGAAGAGCCTGGCTCCCTCTTCTTTATACCCTCACAGCAGGTATTTATACACATTGATAAGATCCCCCTGAGCCTTCTCTTTTCCAGGCTGAACAATCCCAGCTCCCTCAGACCCTGAAAGTTCAAACGAACCACAGAGAGCAACCTTGACCATGAGAGAACAACTTTGCGTCCTTCTTTGCACTGTTCTAGTCAGGGTTTTGCTCTCCTCTGTCATCTCCCCTATGTAAATTATTGCAGTGGATGAGCCCTTTGAGGGGACATATCCAATGCACTTTGGGGGGATGTGGATCCAGATGGAGCCACAAACATCCTGAAGATGTTATTGTAACACCAGAACAGGATCCTTGCAGCAGTTTGCCTGGCCCTACCTGGTTTACACAGATGCATGGGGGTGTCCACAAGGATTTTGTTACAAGATCAGGCTCTCTGTTTCCACAATGCAATTAAGCTACCTGTAATTTATTACATTAGCATTTACTTGCTCTAAATGATATTGGGGCCACTGCAAGGAGTTCTGCATATCTGTGTGGTCCACAGCAGGCAGAGCACTACACGTGCTGTGCTCCTACACAGGGTTTGTCATGAAATCGATCCTTCCTAAACCTCGTTATCCCTCTGCGTGTGTGCAGCTCTGTCTGGCCCAGGAGCTCAGGCAGTCCCTGCCCGCAGCCCCGCAGGGATCGGTACAGACTGATAGAGGCACCTGGGGGAGACAACCCACAAGCAAACATACCTCGCACTGGAAACGGACTGTCTTTGCGGTTACAGGAGAAGGTGTGAAGCTCCACGCCTCTTTCTGCTTCTTGAGGGTCTCAGCACTGCTGGAGGTGTTCAGCCAATTAGCATGGCCAATCTCTTTCTGAATGTTTTTATTTCAATGTGCAGGCTGTGCTTTAGAGATAAAAACCTGGAACCATGCCAGGATCTTTCCAGAAATTCAGGAAAAGGAAATGGGATTGTTAAATAAAATAGACCGTGCTGCTCTAGGAAGCCCTAAGGCAGGCTGTGCAGGCTGGCAGAGCTCGCCTCCACCGCAAGCAGTGCCACCCATGCGGAGAGGCGCTGTCTGCAGGGAGCGCCTTGCAGGGCTGAGGTCCAGCCTAGCAGCTGGCACGACAAGTGTAAGGTCTGCTCTCGGTTATTCTGGTGAGAACCCAGAGAACAGGCCAGGTCGCTTTATTACCTTGCATTTCTGCTGTGTGACTGATTGCTCGAGCAATGATGCAGAATTTAAGACAGCCTGTGTGAAAAACTTGCCTTTGGTGAAAAACCGAGTCCTGTTGCCCTCTCAGATAAGACTCTGACTTCTAGGGAGGGTCATCTGTGCTCAAGGCACAGCACTGCCCAGTGTTTGATTGATATTTGTTCTCAGGGCTTGGTGAGTTGCCCCGGCTGTGTCTGTTGCTCCTTAGCCTGTAATTCCCACAGATATTCAGGATAAGGTCTTTGGAGGCAGGAGTGTTTGTGTTGTTTGAAGGAAGCAATGCAATTTTTAGGAGAGATTTCCTTTATGTCGTTAATACTGTTCCCAAACTGCAGAAATACAGCACATAATTGCTACAGCTGAAATTCCTGAGCTGCGTTATTAGCTAGAAGTTAACAAGCGATCAGAGGTTGCAATCGTTGCAGCTATTTGTAATAACAAATATGGAGAAATTGCATCTCTCCAGAGATAATTCACAAAGAGTAAAATTTATACTGAGTTGAACAGGTAGCATTTTTTCTTTCATCTCCAATAACAATTAATGTTAAGACTTAATTACACAAACATTTATAGACCATAAGAAGGTTTTTTGTGATAGGTGCTAAATAAATTAGTATTAAAATAATAATTAACTAGTGCTGCCTTGTGATGTGCACACAAATTACAGTTGACCATTGCTGTGGAGGTGTAAACCAGCCACTTCTTACTGATGTCTGTTCTTCTCTGAATAGAGTCAAATCTGTCTACTCTGGTTAAGACCCTGTTTTTTTATATTAATTTTTAAGGTGATGGCTGTATCATCATATCATCTGCAAGCCTGGAAATGCATCTGAGCATGAGGACTCTCCAAGACACACGGATGTCTGCTCAGCGAGGCTGGGCCTGTTAGTAGGTGAGTAGGGAATGTAAGGTCCCTGCTGTACCTGGGAATGGGGTGGGAGGCGGCAACCCAGCTTCGTGGAGCCCAAAACCTCGTGCTTGAGTGACGCCTGGGGCTCTGCTGTTGCTTGGAGGTTGGTGCGAGGCATGTTGCCCCTTGAGAGGATGGGGGGAAGTTGTGCTGTGAGCTGGATTGTCAGATGCGTCTTTTGGGGCCACAGGCTGCAGAGCCCAAACTGTGGGTCTCTGGGCCATAAGAAAATCACAAGCCACATATTTAGGATGAGGTTTTCTAGGCACATTCTTCCCCTTATAGTCCCGTGTTGGATATTTCAGTACCTTTGACAAAAAGAGGCTCTGCTCTTTGAGTAGCTGGACTCAGACTTGGCCCCATCACCCTAACTCCAAACCTGATTTGCCTACCAGTCCTCTCCCTAGTGCAGCCTCACCCAGCAGATGGTGGGACCAGCTTCAGCTGATGGTGAACAAGTGCATGGAGATGTGGGTGACCAGGAAGGCCCTCTGAAATCCCACAGCCAGCCCAGGAAAGTGCTGCCTGTCCCTATGGCCGGTGGCCTGGCTTGAAGAGTGAAGGTGGGAAGGGACAGAGCAGCATCAGGACTGTGGGTGAGGTTCCCTGCTAGCAGCACTTACAGCCCTGCAAGTACAGGGTATGATCCTGGGCCCAGCCCAAGGAAATGCTCAGAGCAGCTGGTGCTGGAACATGCTGGTATTTTGCATTGTGAAAAGCGATGTGTGAATTGGCAGCTTTTCCTTGAGCTGGGCAGCAGGGGCTGAGCCCTGTTCTCAGCAGAGATTACTCAGTGCCACTGCATGTATTGAGGCATCAGCCCTCACCCACCGCAATGCTGCACTCCTTTTTTAAAGAAAAAGTGGATTCTTTTGCACGTGTACTGTTTATTTGGGAAACCTGGACGTGCTTTCCATGGACTGTTTCAGATGCATCCCTGTAACTATTTAGGAAGGCAGAAACAATATCCTGGGACGCTCTGAGATCCCCTGGCTGATGCAGCAGATCCCTTAGGAGATGAAGGAGTTGAGCGAGAAGCAGCCATTCTTGCCCTATGTGGCTGCCAGCGGCACCCAAACCCAAAGCTAAACCCATTGAGCTCTTATTGCCGTCAGCCCCGGCTGTTCCCTGGGAGCTGCCAGGCTCAGCCCTGTCCCAGCCCCTGCAGCCCGAAGAGGTGGGTGCCCTGCACCCCGTCCTGGGTGGCATGTCCCACTCGTGCTCTCAGCAGCTCCTATATTTTTTTGTGACAACAGAGGGCACCAGCGGCCCTTGCTAATGCCGGGGTCTGCCCTGCCTGGCTCCCCGGGACATGCAGGGCTGCTGAGGGCACTTTTGGACCTGTGGGAGGAAACAGCCCGCAAACCAAAGCCGTCCTGCTCCTCAGGTTTTGGTAGATGGATGCGGCCGGGCTCGCGGCTCGCTCCCGCTGGGCCTGCGTGGGTGTCAGGGACAACGCGCGATGGTTTGGATGCAGCGGGTGAAGGTGTGTGTCGGTGCGGTGCACACGCGTGGCTGGGAGCAGGGAGGGCTCGCACCCAGGAGGCACCTCTGGGCCCTTTTGAATCCTCAAATGGTCATTCTGCACCTCCAGCCCAGTGGGGCCCGATCCTGCCATCTGCACCCAAGCAGAAACCACCGAAATGTGGGAATTTGAGGTTAATCTGCAATGAAATGGTGCAGATCAGAGACTGGGCCTGAATCTCCCCTGCATTACACCAGAGTTCAGCCTCACTGACAGCTGTGTAACACGTGAGATTTGCCTACACGGAAGCCCACAGGGACAGCCCTGAGCTAGCTCCAAGCTGCTCCGCTCCAGCACTGGTGCCAGGATAGGAAGGAGCCCAGAGCAGGCTGGCTGCTTGAGCGTGAAATCTCCAGCAAATCTGAGCTGCTGAGGTTAGATGGTTAGCAGTACCAGAGTTGGTCCTTTTAGAGGTAACCCCTGGAAAGTGGGGAGCAGTCTGGGCATACCCCCGCTCCATGCAGTAGGAATGGGGCTGCTTCCAGCCTGCTCTGCCCCTGACGTGCAGATCCTCACTCCTTCCACTTACTTACCCACTTGTGTTTATCACCGCTTCAGGTGAGTTCAGCTCCAGGATGCCTGCAGAGGGATGCAGAGAAGTTGAAGCTGTATTTGTTACTTTCCTGAAGCACAGCTATCTAAGCAGGTAAGCAGCCGGCACTTTTAGTGATAACCCGCTGCTTTTGATCGCTGTATCACACGGCAAAATAATCAGGGAGTAGAGCAACAAAATACAGGCACAAGTACTTCTGATGAACAGCCCCTTTAGCAGAACATCCTGATTTACTGCCGTTGTGAAAGCAGAAGCAGGCAGTGATTTTATTCCCGCTTTCTTCCATGCAGCGCTGGGACGGAGTTCATCTCTGCTCTGGTTTGTGGGATCCTTTTTCTTTGTTTCATCTTAATTTGTGTGAGAGAAGATGAAGGGAGTAAAAGCAATGATAGAGGGGAAAGGGCTTTGAGCAAAGAAACAATGTGTCACACTACTGAAATTGTCACCCACCCCAGTGACATTAACAGGACTACTTGCAAGAGTAAGAGCTCCTCCCTCAATTTAATCCCTTGAGTAAGGGTTGAGTGTCTGAGTAGACGGATCCTGGCAGGATCAGGCCACAGAGCTGTGCATATGAACCATAACCTGTACGGGGGCCCCGGCCTCTTCAGTCCTTCAAATTTGATATATCTTGCTTATTGCAGCAGGGCTATTGGCATATCAGAAGATTTACTCACATGAGCACAGGACATTGGGTGCTCTGTTTATCCACAGCCTAGAAACATGAACGTCCCAAGTTTCTTCCACTGCTGGGGGACATGTGAAAGCTTTGAGCACATGCTATGGAGATAAGTAGAGACACATGCTTTATGCCAGGCCAAGATGTTTTTGTAAAGAGTTTCTGGCCACATCTGGTAAAACATTTAATAATTTTTCTGCCAGCAGCCAAAAGGCAGTCAAATATTTAAAAACAGTAATAAAAGTTCCTGTGTGAGTCAGAGTCTTACAGAAATCCTGCTAGTGAATTTCCCTGTGGTAGCCTGCAGGACTAACTGGAGAAAAATACCACAGAACTCTGCTGGTATGAAGTATTTTTTTAACAAGTCCTTGGAAGTGGCATGGAATGTCCCTGCAAAGCCCCTGAAACCAGATCCCAGGCTATGTGCAGCCTAAACAGCAATTCTGGTATTTTTTTCTTTAATTACTATAGCCACAAATCCTATTTTACTCCTAGGGAATCACAGAGAGACAAGTTTCAGTGTGACCTTTAAGTGGCACCTCACTTGCTTATAGAAGAATACGCACAAGTGCATATTCCTTTAACCTGGAATCCAGCATATACTAATGTCTGTACCACAGATGGAGCGAAACGCTGCCCTGCCATGCGCATGGCCTGGGCTCAACTCTCCGCTCTCCCTTCCTGTGGAGCTCTGCTCTTGTAGTGCTAATGAAGTACCTCTTCTTTCCCTTTCAAAGTCCTCAGGTGATCCCTTTCTGCCTGGAAACTTCAATGAGACCCTGGGCTTTTTTGGAAATGAATCTTATTAAGATCCAAGGCCACGAAAGCTTCTCTGCTAATTCTTCCTGCTGCTAAAGCCCTGTCCGTAACCAGCATGCCCTGGTTTGGCTCTGCTGCGGGCAGCAGCGCTGGGGGCCTGGGGCAGGGCAGCACAGGCATCTCGCAGCAGCTCACTCTGACCCCAGGTTTGTGGGGTTGGCAGACACAGGCGTTCACCATGCTGTTGCTCACCTGCTTGGGCAGGAGATGATGCTGGCAGAGAGGGAGAGGAGGGGTGATGCTGCTGGCACCTGCCTGGCAGGTTGTGTGCTTGGGTACTTCGCCGCCTCTGTGCTGAAGTAGAGCTAGTTGGTCTCTGCATTTTGCAAATTGCTTCCACACTGCAGTTCAGGTCTGGTTTGGATGCTCTTCTCGGGAGCACATGGAGCTGATCTGGGAGCCCTGCTTGGCCTGAATCCCCCCTCTCCACCCCAGGACCTTGCGGCTTCTCCAGCTGAAAATCTCCTGGGAGCTACCTGGTTTCTTTGGTATTTTCAGTGCTTTTGACTACCAAAATGGGAAGGGGAATGTCATTTCCCCACACCAGAACATCAGGAAATGTTTTACTTCAGCTTGGCTGTAAAAAGTGGAGAAAATAAGTCTTTTTCAGAGCTACTTTTGCAGATCCCCCACGGACACACTATGCCAGTGTGACAGCATCAGTGCAGCATGGCAGACCTCGCCAGAGAGGCTTTGAGCTAAGCAGGATCAGGCTCACACAGACTTGGGTTGCCACCATGCCTGCTGGGCTGCCCGGTCTGTCAGCAGAGATCCCACCCTGGATGTTGTAATTCCCCATCCAACTGCAAGCCCGTCCGTCTCCTGCAGAGTAAAGCCTGATACAACCTGCCTGGTGCCCCCTCCCTGCTTCCAAGGCTGTTTGGTGTGAGTGTGTGATCTTTAAAACAACCTGCGGGCAGGATGAAGACAGTTGCTCTCCTAATTGTGTGTAAGGGCAGCGCTTCTCCCTGGGGATGGAAAATGGGTTTTCTGCCTCTGGGCCTACAGAGGGGGCCTGCGAACCACAGCACGGGTGGTATGGCTGATCCGCTGGCCAAGGGAGCTGGGGAAAAGCGGAGGGGTTTAGCACCCAGGGCAGGAGACAGCCTCTCCTTCCCCGTGGCCTTGTCTCGGGCAGAGAGCCCAGCTCCCACCGCCTGCCTGGCGAGCGGCCATCCTCCCAAGGTGTCTGACCTCCACAGACGTGCCCGTGGCAGGCTGCTTTGAACGGAGGGAAGAGACAGGGAAGAAGTGTCTGGTTACCCAGCTCAGCCGCCTCCTTCCCTCGTCTCCAGGGCAGGAGGTCTGCCCTCCTGGGTGTCAGGAGAGACTCTTCCAGGGAGGGTTTGACAGGGCAAATTTATGACAAGCCTGTTACGACTCATTGCAGTAACACTTGGGGAAAATGTTGTCAACAACTGCGTGCTTCTCTCCTCGGAAACTCCGGAGTGGTTTTCTGGGCTCAGCTCGCTGCCACAATTGGGCACTGCCAGTGTCTGAGGGAGTAGCTGGGTTTCCAGAGCCAGCCCTCCCTCGCAGCACGGGGATGCGGGCACGCAGCCGGGCTCAGGGTCGCTCCCTCCGAGGATGGCCGCCACGCCCTGAGCGGCTGCAGCCCTTTCACATCAGCATGCATTTGCTGGTCCGCGGGTGTGATATTCAGGAGAGCAGCAAACGAAAGCAAGGTCCTTCCACCTTCAGATCATCATAGGATCTATTGAGCAATTCAGTGTGTTTACCTCATAAAGATAGTGCAGCCCTGGGGCTTGTCTCTTAGGTCCTCACTGGTGCAATGCCTGGCTGTTACATCAGAACCAACAGTCAGACTGATGGTGTCATGCTCCCCAGAGGAGGCAAGCTGCTGATCCAGACTGTAAAGTTTGCATTTGTCTCCGTTTGCATTTGCGTTTTCAGCAGAGGAGAAGTGCCAGGGTCCTGGAGTGGGCAGAGGGGGTTTAGGGTAAGCAGGGCACCCAGATCAGCTCCAAGTTTGTCATCTTCTGTTTCAAATCATGCAAACCTGGGATGGCACTGGTGACCCCTGCGCTTGCTTCTGGATGCACACACGTTGCTCCTGGTGAATCAATAAAGCATACCCTAGCACAGGTAGCATGGGGCAAAGCTGGTTTTTTTAGGCAAGGAAAAAACCTTTGTTTGCCTGTCAGATGCCTTAGGGGAAGCTGAAGTGGACATAAACAGTGGAGCAGCTTGCAAGTGTGTGGCACTGAGAAGACAGCATGCATCCCATGCGCAAGATCTCATTCTTCCATCCTCAGCATCCAACCTGGGAGCACCGTTAAGAGCGGATGGTGTCATGGATGACTGCACAGTTGCGTTGGTCACCTTTTGCTGATGGGATGTACAGATGCTTGTGTTTCATGTGTAGTGGGGAATTCATGTTCCACAGCAGTCTGCAGGGTTGTGGTGATTCATGGGGAACAGGAAAACCTAGTCTTATCTTCAGGGAGAAAACGGCTGAGCTTCAGGTTTCAAAGCCCTTGGTTCAGTGGAATTACAGGTTCAAATCCTGAGAGGGTCAAACTAGGTCTTTCTTCCTCTGAGACAAATGGAGTGTCATGCAGTAAATTGCCTATGATTCTCTTTGTTAGATGCTGTGTTACTTTGAAAACGGCATCGTGACAAATCTTGGCTTTCTGCAAAATAAATAACTGCATGATTTATCAAAAAGGTTTGCTTTCAGAAACATCACCACTCTTTTAAGGCATCAGAGACTCCTGGGAATGAAAGAGACCAGAGGAACACAAGATGCCACTTTTCTTTTCTTACCCTATTTTATTTGACATTTCACTTTTTTTGCTTATTTGAAAAAGCCCTGGTGAGGAGTGATCCCTGGCCATGGCATGTCCCAGCAGACTTGGTGGAGTGTGACAGTGAGGGACATATGCTGTCTGACTCGCCCCCAGGGAGGTGGGGAGCAACAGGCATGCTTGCTCGTCGCATCCTTGCTGTCCGCATTTGCCCACACACAGGAGGAGCTCCAAGATCGCTCTTCTCCCCACGGCAGCAGACATCGCCCATCAAGCCCATTTCCAGGTCTCTTGTAGTGGAAGATACGGCTCCTCGGGCACTGGCAAAATCACGGTGTCAGGACTGGTCAGCGGTGAATAGCCAGCATGTTTCTGCCTACTTAGCTGAGATGGCACATCCAGACCACTGATACCGGCTGGAGCCGGGGGTCCTGTGCTCATTTCTTACAGACCATCGCTGCAGAGCAGCACTCTCGGCTCTGCTGTGTGTAGCAGTGCATGCAACGCAGGTATGATGCTCCAATAAGGCACCTGTCAAATGCAAACACTATCACAGGCGAATTCCTCCTCAAAACTTCTACAGGGAGAGCTATGTGCAAAAAAGTCTGGCAAGGCAGAGAAACAGTTTTGAAACTTTATATTTCTCTTCTTTTAAAGCTATCATCTCCGGTGTTCAACTATTTCCACACACTTACTCCTTGTCTAGGATAGAATATAACGCACCGGATGAAATGTCAAAAAGCAGGCACTGTATTCAGCATGGTCAACAGTAATTTATTTTATAGCGTGTGCAACAGTATCTTGTTTTGTGCTTGACATAGCAAACATTACTAGTGTCCAGCCAGCACCTTACTCATTTTTTAAAAACAGATGAAGCAAGAAGTACTGCAAGCTGCTTTTATGTCATCTATGGGATGCCCTCAATGCTTTGCAAATGCCTGGGAGTCCTAAGTAGCAGGCAGGAATTGGCATCCCCTGTTTACACGTGGGAAAACAGAAGTAAAAGAGTTTATGGCTCCTGTTTCCAAAAGCAGTCACTAGCTTTGGGTCTCTGTCTTTTTGGTGCCAAACTGTGAGAGTTTTTAATGTTCTGGCATGTGTGCAGAACAAAGAGCAACTGTTCGCTGGTTTAACTGGTTTGACTTGTACACAGCTCCGTTGAAAAGGTACCTTAGTGTGAAGTCTGTGTAGCGCAGTGAAGAAGCAGATGTTCCCTCCATCCCCATTGCCCATCAGGTCTGGATTTTAGAAGTGCCCCAGTCGAAGCCAACAGTGTTTGCAGTGTCCAGCGCCACTGAGAGCTAGGCCAGGTGTTAGATCAAATGTCTGGAGCTGAGCGTGTAACATTTTTTCAGATGTGCTTCTCTGTGATTTTTTTCCAGACAGATGCGGGAAGTCTGTGGTAGAGCTGGGAACAGAGCCTGTTCCTGTGCTGTGAGAGGCTGTGCGTCTGACAAGACACAGGCACGGCCCTACAAAGTAAATGTTGTGATTTCATGGCTGGAGCTGAATGGCACCCAACAGTTGCACCAGGGGATTTTTTTCTCCCAGTCTCCAGCTTCACAAGCGTTTACACTGTGGCTAAAGCCTCTGAACGTCTGAAATTCAACAGGAGTAGTTTGGTGCTTAATTTGGGGTCAGTTGCACCAGTGCATCTTTGCACTCATATTTCTGTGTGCAGTCAGTTAAAGGGTACCCTTAATGGAAGATAACCAGGCTGGAAGGCTCAGGCAGCTGGTGAGATACAAGTGAAAAGCACATCATAGGGCTACGCTTAATACCAGCTTGCACAGAAGAGTATTTTACAGCAGGAGCAGTCTGTTGACTCCAATGGCATACAATAAACTGCTTCCTGAGCTGGGCAATGGAGTGAGGACTGGGCTTGTGGATGGATGATATACACTGTGGCTTTGCTTGCTTGGTTGCGTCGTCTAGAAGAATCAAGCATTTCTTCCTTTTTTTAACTCATTAATTGAGCTTATCCGTGATGGGAGAGCTTGTCATAGTCTATGTCTGAACATCACATCCTCTGCCGGTGCTGGCTGCGTGGCAAACCCCAGCACACTGCTGGGACTGCCAAGCTCAGGCAATGCCTCGCTGGCCCATCCACAGCTGGGCAACGCTTGTAAGGGATGGCCACACCGTTGTGGTGTGGACTGCACGTGCAGCTGCCTCCTGGTCTGTCTTTTCAATGTTTCAGTGAGTGCAACTCTACAGTGCAGATTTTTCTGGCCTGCTGTTTGCATGAGTTCATGTTGAAAGCTTGCTTTCTCAAGACATTCTCTTTTATTTGTTTAAAATGTGCTGTTTCCATAGGTTGCACCTGCTCTCAAGGATACTACCCAAGGGTAAACACAGAGAAGGCATAAAGCCAGCACCACAAGTGCAGTTTCCATGGGAAATGCAGGCAGGTATATTTGTACATGTAATAGAATGCTAGGCTCTGGGATGTGGCGAGGAGCACCCAGCCTCTGACAGCAGAGAGGGGCCTGGTCTCCAGAGCAGTGAGATGGCTTGGGCGGCTGAGCACCCTAAAAAGAGTAGTTGAAACCACATCCCAACCACCCCTCTGCCAGTACAGGTCAGAAATTGTGACTTTTCTTGAGTAAAATGTCAGTCAGGCTTCATTTTCTTTTCATTTCTGTTTTAGAAAAAAGCTAAATACTGAGCTGTCAGGCAAAAAGTAGTGAGAGGAATTTCAGACTGGAAAGCAGGACTTATACTTTTCATTTAGAAGAGAAACTGGGAAATTTCTTCAGCAAAACCACTTCCATGGGAAAAGGTTGTTGAAGAACATTCTGGTTGGAAGTATTTTAGCCATCTGCTGTAAGAAGGAGGTGAAAACCCCTCAGACCCTTCCCACTGTGAATATGCAGGATTTTCTGGAGAAAAAGGCTGAATCTTTCACCTGTGGTTGAAGCCTCCATATTTTTTTTTGATTGATATCACCATCACTGAAACGTGTAAATGCAAGAAGTTTGGGTGAAACTCCAGCCCATACGGGGCAGGAAGCAATTGTGGGCTGGCAACAGGCTGGAATCAGTGACCTAATCAGCCATTTCCCTCTCTAATTGCTATGATTCTACAGCTTAAAGAATTACACAACGTGTATTTTAGTTGGAACAAGACACTATTATTGAGTAAAGTGCATAATAATTGTGTTTCAGGAGGTGAAATAAACGTCTATCACCAGGCACTTTAATCCATCATTGTACTTTGCTAAATTACTGAAATTGCACTACATTCAATACTAAAATTACTTTAATAAAGTGATTGCTGAACTGACACTTGCAAAAAGATGTCTAGTACCTACATTTGTTTTCCTAATTGACAATTTTAGGCTTCAGTCTAGGGAGGGAGGAGCACCCACAGCCCTCATTTCAGTTGATAGCAATGGAGGGCACGTAGCTCCTTGCAGAGGCAGAGTCTTTTAGCACCGAAGGATCCTGCCTACTTGAAGTACCTTTGATTTCCTATAGCTTTCAAGTCCTCGCTTAGGTCACTGGATAGATCCATTTCGCCTACATTTACAAAAACATTAGATTTTGATACAAGCCTTTCTCGTAAGGATATACCACTTGCTTATATTGTTCTGCAGTTTCTTCACTGGCCATACATTAATTAATGCCACATTTTGTAGACTGGGATAAGTGACTTGACCAAGCATACATAGCATGAAGGAAAAAGGCACGTTCCTCATCCCGGATCTCCAATGGCACTTCAGAGATGCCCATGACTTTTGTTTTTTCTTCTTCCTGCAGCGGCTCCACCCTGCAGGATTATAGTTGGGAAAAAGCAAAACTGAAATCATGAGATCCTGGATATGACATTCAGATCAGGCCCACCTAGAAGAACATTACTTTTTTGTTTTAGATAGTACCCCAAAGATGTTAACGACCTGTATAATTAACTGATGCTGAGCTAAACTCAGTTGGTTTTTTTTAAATTTTAGCTAATGTATGTGGTCACATGCTTGGGAGAATACATAGAAATTTTTTGCACAGGCTGAGCGATATCCTTTTGCAAAGGTGCATAACTCCTTTCTCATCAGACTGAGTGAACAGCTGAGGAAATAACTGGTTTATACAGGGAAAAACATTTTGCAGTAATATGGAAATGATAATTCAATTATAGTTTACAAGAATTTTATTACTGACTCCTGTCCTTGGAAAATTGACTTGCTTTCTGAAGACCAAAACCTTCTTTTCTTTCTCAGGGGTTTTCCCAGCCTAGCTCAGAACAGATCTCTAAGAAATTTGATTGCAACATGTTGCAATTTCTCTTTGGAAGAGAAACACGAATTCCATCCAGGAAACACTGAATTTAAGTCCTCTCTTGATGTTTCTATGGCCTCAGCCAAAAGGATGAAACCTTTCTTCATGGCAGGTGACATAATCTGTAGGGTTTACTGACTCTCTTAACAGAGTATCAAACGCTCTCATAGATATTTTTCTGCTTTTTCTTTACATGAAAGTAGATGTGAATGTCTCCTTCATCAGCAGTCACTATATAACATAGTCACATACTGTAAGGTCTATTAAAAAAGTTTCAATAAGCTAAGCAAATATGAGGAATTCTGATGGGAAGGAATTAAAGCCGTCCATTTTTTTCTTCCAAAATAAATATGCAAGTTAATCTTAAAAAGTGAAGAGTGCCAAATATTCATCCTATGTGCTAAAGTGACTCACAGCGAAGGTAGACAGTTTTATAGTGCAATTTCTTTACTTGTGCTGGAAATGGATAGCTTCCAAGTGACACTTATGAAACAATTAGCTGTTCAAGGATAATCAGATTTGTATGAAAATGTAAAGATAAGCGATTTAGCTGTGATCTCAGCTGGAAAGTGACTGAGGGTGGTGGGCCATACTCCACAGTAAAAATCCTCTTTCTTTTACTAAATGGCACTTTTGCTGAAATGTGCTGGATTCAAGCAAGTAACGGCTCCCTTGACTTTCATTGCTAGGATGACACACGACTGATTTGCATCATTAGAGATCCTTGCTGATGGCTGAACTGCTTTGCATATAAATGAGGCCTAACCTGAACAGCTGTTCAACTGGTGGATGTGAAGGATTTACGGTTCTGGATCAGGTCCCTGCTCACCGCTAGTCTCCAAGGGATCTCTGCTCCGGACTGCTGGAAAACACGTAATGTTTCATACGTACATGCCTGGAGCTTGGGCAAAGGTAGAGGTTGGGGTTTCAGATGGCTGAAAAACGTCTTGAAGCCTTTTTACATTTTAAAGCCAAAATGCTCACTTTTCAGTCTTGCCCTCTCCCTTGAAATTATCATGCATGTGGTGGAAGAGTGAAGTGCTTTTTTACTCTCCACATGTTGCGCAGACCTGTGTCAGTGCCCAGAGAGATGATGCTGTCTGTAAGAGATGAGGTACAGAGGTGAGGTCCCAGCCAGCCTACCTCCGTCACGCCCAGGGCAGCCAGGCTTTGACTGCCAGCCCACGCACTGCTCTGGAAGTACGTGTACACCCTCTGTGCCTGTACAGTGCCAAGACAGTTGCATGGAGAGGGATAGTACTGACAGCATCGCAAAACCTCCACAACTGGTTTGTCTCCAAATTGCCTAGGGTTGGGGGAGGCAGCAGGAAGCCAGGAGAGCCTGAGGCGTCTCTGTCACTCCAGTGCCTGTCTGTATCAGTCCATGGGTTGTCCTCTATCGAGGTGTTTGTCCTTGTGTTCCTGTTCACCGGACCTCACTATATTGTTGGCCATGTGTTTCTCCTTGAAGTAGACTCTGTCTGCTCTGCCTTTGCAAACGCACTTTGTGGAGGAAGTAGGAGAAAATGTGATGATGGCTTCCTGACTCCAGCCTTGCTTGAGCTGTACGGGAAGGCCCCTTAGGAAACCTTTTTCTGTGATATTTTCAGCTTAGTTTCCAAATCCCCAGAGGGCTGGCTAAGACTGGTAGGCAGCCAAGCCTTGAGTGACTATTCATCTGCCTGAACCCTCCCTAAAGATTTGGCTGTCTGTGGAGCAAACTACCTTGTCAAGGGCATTGTTAACGATGTGTCAGAGATAAGAGTAGCTCTCAGCCCCCGGAGATCCAGAGAGCCTTGAGATGATTTGGATCCTTGGCCAAAGCACCAGGGAGGTGTATATCCCTAGAGCAGAGGTGGTGCTGTCCTAAAATCCAAGGACTAGAAAACACCTGCACTCTGTTTAATGTCAGAGGTATCATTGCCAGTGGTCAGATTCAGAAAAATATTTAGAGGGCTTCCAAGAAAGCATTTGTAGATTTGGGTGTACAAGCCTGTGAGTGTTTGGTCTCCTGGCAATGCTCGTGCATGCAGACAAAGCATCTTGGTCTTGAAAGGATGCTTTAACACTGCTTATTCCTCCACTGAAGCTGGCAGAAAAGGGAATGAGCACTGGGATCCCATCAGCTGTGCAATAAATCCCTGATGATACAAAGGCTCTGGGGTGAAATCAGGCACCTGGCACCTCTGCAGTGAGTGTTAAGTGTGGAGCTACTGATGGTAAAATCCTTCTGATGCTGTTTATTGTGGGGCAGATCTCAACCTGTTATAAACACATCCTCCTTTCTTGAGTGTGGTTGGTTTTATCTCCAGGTTAAGAGGATGTTGAGATCGCAGATGGAAGAGGAAGCTGTTTGGCTTTCAGAGCTTTGTTTACTTATATAAGGCCTAACAAACATGGTTGTTAAGGCCCCCTAGGAGGTCTTTCTTATGAAGCTAGGGGCTATTGGATTAGGCAAATGAGAGCCAGAGATTTGCCTAATAGCTTGACAGGCTGTGAGGGATTAGACTCTTGTGGGCTGGTGTAAACTTGTGGGACAGAGGTGCTGTGGCGTGGGTCTCTTCTTAGCCGTGGATAAATGCCTTGTCAATGTGGGTTAATCTTGTTTGCCTTGTCTTCCATAATGCTGCATTACAGGACACAGCCTTCACCAATTTAGTCATTGTTGGAATTCAGTTGTAGGCTTTTGTTTCATGCACGCACCTCCTGCATTACGCAGCACTTTTAGCATTACAGGGGTCAGTAATCAACAGTAATTTCTAACTTGCATTGGTTCAAGCTCCTGAAATAGTTACTGCTTTGGGACCAAAAGTTCAATTACAGCTGGCTGAAGGCAGGTCCCTCTGGCGAGACCCCACTGGTGCCCACGCACTGCGGATCCATGGCTCCACACTCCTTTTTCAAACACTGGTATTAACCCTGTCTCTCCCTCCCCAGTTAACCCAGACCCCCTTCCCCTGAACTGGGATCCTGCCTTGTCATTATGCTGTCCTCAAGGCAGCATGCCAGCACTGGAATGGTACCCTGTGAAGCCTGAGGGACACCCCCAGAGAGCACCCACCCCTCCCTGGCACACTCTAACACCTTTCATTTGATTGAAAGGGTGAGTCAGTGGTGACTGTCCTCAAAGGCAGTGGGCAGTTAGCAGTGGGACTGAAGTGCCAGGGCTGTTAAGAGATTGGAAAGGAAGTGGACGTGGGACTCCTCTGCTCCCGGGTCCCTTTACCTTGGTCTGATGGGGTAGAAGGCTGTGAGTGTGCAGAGTTTATAGAGCATCATGGCTTTTGCAGCACCTCTCACTTCTGCTCCTGGCCAAGCCAGAGAAGAGCAGCCGCCTCCGCTGGGCTAGGTTTGCTCCCAGGGTACAGGCCGTGTTTGTCACATTACAGTGTAGGGTCCATCCCATCCAGCCCCAGGTTTATCACACTTTTTAGATCACATTTACTCAGTCCATATCTTCCCCTTGTCCTCCCTACAAGTACACCAAGAGCCCAACAGCACTGGATCCAACACAGGAGCTAGGGTCCAAACACCTGCCGCTGCTGGGGACACATAGCCCTGAGTCTTGCTTGATGGATGCTTGTCAGAGCTGAGGGAGCCAGGAAAATTCACTGCAGTGCATCCCTGGGTCTGGAGGAAGCTCCCCCCACAGCCGATTAGCATCTGCAAGGCACTGGAGGGGACAGTCCAGGTGGGAGAAAGAGCTCAAGCTGGTCCCTTTTGCCCCACAACAGACGGCATCTTGCTCAGTTGTGTAAATTGCCCGTGCACTCAGGGGGCCATAAGCCCAAATTGCTCCTTAGAAAGCCCAGCCCCTCCTGCCCCCTCTCAGCCCAGGGCTCACCCCCAGCACAGCCCCTCAGCCCTGTGCTGAGCGGGTGGCAGAGCTGCAGGGAGCAGGGCAGATGAGGACAGCGTGTCAGCTGTGCTGGAGTACCAGGTGACAGCTTCCCATCGGCAGTGACAGGGGAAAGCTTGCCTTGTGTGCACGTGCTAATGGCAGCCACCTGGGCTCAAAAACTGCAGAGATGGTGGTGTGAAAAAGTGCCCTAGGTCTTGTCCCTGACACCTTCGCTTGCCCAGCAGAGAAAAGCTGCAGGTGCCAAATGGGTTGTAAATAGAGACCTTGCAGGCTGGTCCTTTACTAACACATCCCCGAGACAGCATCGAGTCTTCCTGGGTAGATGGAAAGGGCTGCAGAGCAGTGAGGTGTTGTGGGGGTAACAGCAAGACCCTCATCAGCTGCACACAGGGCGGTCGGTTGTGCCACCCGCAGGGTGCTGGGCCAGGTCAGGCCCTGGGGCTTCCCCTGCTGTCCCACTACACGAAATGCCATCCACCTCCCACCCACTTCTCTGCGTCTTCCTCACCTTACAGGGAGTGGGAAGTTTTAAATTGCCATGTGAGCACAGCAGGGAGAAGCTCTTAGGGGAGAGGATGTATAACAGAGGATTTTCCCTCTGTTCTACAGGCCTCCATTGCCTCCTTGGCTCTGCTCTTCCCACACCACAGCACCCAGCCCTGGGCAAGATTGAAGCTGGGAACCAAAAGCTGGCCAGCACAGAGCCCAAAACACACCAGGGCATCCATGATACGATCTCAGAAGAGCCTGTACCAGCTTACAAATTCTCTGTGGAGTGGGACCTGGCAGAAAGAAGCACTGTCCGCCTCCATGGAGGTGGCAAAGGTTTGGGACTGAAGCAGCGGGAGGTAAGGTTCACCCTGCACACACATTACTGCCTGCACTCCTTCGTGCTACAGCTTAGTCACGGCTGACCCAGGCGAGCGGCTTGGGAGAACACAGCTGGGAGAATGGGGTTGTACTGGCTGACATTAGTTCTGCTTAGGGCAGAAAGGCTTCATCTGTTTTGGGCCTCCCTTGCTACCAGGCAAATGCTGTGCTCTGGCTGCAGATTGAGATATGAGCTAAGTGAGCCTAAAGCTGCACCCTGCTGCAGGCTAGCTTTGCGCAGCTCTGAAGGTGCAGAGGTGGTCTAATGCACTTTATTACTGCTCTTTATTATCAGACTCCACTAATGAATTCTACTAATGCACAAAAGCCTGCATGATAAAGAAGCCCTTGATCTTCTTCCACGCCCTTCCTTACTTCTAACCCTTGTAACGTTTCTACTGTAGCTGAGGAGTCCCACCTAGGATAGACAGCACAACTCAGCAGGTGGCAAAAAGTGTATATACTCCTGAAGCGAGCTAGCTGAGCCTGGATGCTTCCTCTCCCAAGATGTCACTGCTTGTTCTTGCATGAGGAGGAAACATTTCTCTTCGCCAGGAGCTTGCTTCCATTTTGGCCTCGAGCTCATTTAAATCAAGTTCTCTGGTAGCAGCCCCTGCTTTGTGAGGCAGTCCCAGGAGATTCCTGGGTTGGGGCAAAGAGGGCAATTGCTATCTAACTGATGGAGCCGGGCATATCACTCATGCTCCCATAGCCATCATTCCTCAAACACAAAGCTTCTGCCACCCTTCCTTCCCTAGGCATGGGAGCCTCATGGAGCAGTGCCATGAGCTTTTTTACAAAACTACCCTGCAGGGAAGAGGAAAAGGAAGGAGAGGGCTCCTGCTGCCCTGGGCATGATGCTGGGTAGCCCAGGGTACCTATCACTAAAAGAAGTCAGTGTTTTTTCAATCTGAGTGCTGGGCTTTGTAGACAGAATAAAATATCATGCAGAGGACTGCTTATACATTGCCTGTGAGTTTTGTATGTCTTAATTTAAGAGTTTACAAATTGCATAGTCCTGGGCTAGCCTTTTTGCCTAGCAGACAGCTCTTGAGTTCCCAGAAGGAAGTTCTCTGGCCACCTCCATCTGTACTGTCCAAATGTCTGTAGAAGTACCACCCTGGGAAGAGAACCTGTCATACTGTCCATCACCGAATACAGTGGGCTCTTACCTCTTGCTGTGCCTTTAGAGACCACTTTGTTTTCCAATTCCTTTTCTTTAACTGGCTCTGTCTTTACTTGCTGGAGTCCTTGTACTTAGACAAGATGCAAATTTTGCATAATAAAAGGGCTTCCTAATAGCTGTCAGTGCATCCTGCTGCTCCCTGTCTCCTGTTGCTGAAAATTAAACAGATGTAAAATTAGGAACTGAATGTCTCTGCATCTGGGGGTCTTTGTGCATAGGTGGAGATGAGAGTTTAAAATGTGCCCTTTTCCCAGGAATAGCAATTGAAGAGTTCAAGAAATGATAATCCCTAACAAACCTTTATCCAAAGAATTTTGCTTAAATACTTCAAATCACAATGGATGCGTGCATTTTTGCTCATAGCTTTCCTTGCTTCTCTTGACAGCACACTCCAGTGAAATCCCAGATTCTTCACTGAGAAATGCTTTTGAATGCTCCATCCCCACCTACGCTTTTGGACCCCTAAGGGGGACAAGCAAACAGAAGGGAAGGTTCACTGCAAGCAGAAAAGAAGTCAGCAATTTTCCTTCACCACAGGACACTTCATGCAATTCAGCATCTGCAGGCCTTAGTGCTCTATTGCCTTGAGTAACTCATGTTCCTAGGCATGGTGTCCAGGCAGAACCAAGTCCTGGTCCAAAGCAATGCACACCAGTATTTTCTTTTCTTGGCATGCCCTAGTCCATCTCTTTACAACAGGCTCCCAATTGCTTGGCTTCATCTTAGGGTGGCAATCACATAAAGAGGCCGTAGTAAGTGAATTTAATTTGTCTCCTGGTCTAGCAGCAGACCCTCTTGGGTGAATGGTCAGAGCTTGTGTTTAAAAGCTCACTGCAAAAAGTAGTCTCCCTGGCTGATTGAGCTCATGGTGTATCCTGTAAATCTGCACTTCCCCGCTGTATTTGAGAACACTGGGTGTTGGGAAACCTTGAGAACTGTAAGTGGAGAAGGAGCCCCATTAATTCCTGTCTAGACTGGCTTCTGAGCCCAGGTTCCAGAGATGAAAGGGCACTTTATTAAGACAGGGCATAAATCCACCCTGCCAACAAGTCCACACTCCTCTGGATTATTTACACCTCTCTCCCTCCCTCTGGTCATTGCCTGTCCCTATATAATCTACATTAAAGTTCTGACAGGATTAAGCCAATATATCTTAACCTTTAAATATCAGGCTCTATGTGCTTTCGTTTCCACTGTGTCACAAAATAGACTTCATGTTTTTAGAGATAGACTGAAAAAAAAAGTAGGTGTCTAAGAAAAGGAGCTTGTTATTATGACTGAGAGATAAAATGTGTGCTTAGAAGATTTTATTACAAATGTGGCCTTTGCCGCACCTACAGCTCCTCTCCCTGATGCTTCTGGCCCCGTATGTCCCTAAGGGCCAGACAGGGGCTGTATCAACAGAGCCATCTGGGCTCTGAGCATCACCTTTCTGGATGAGGGGTGACAGCCCGGGGCCAGGCTACAGCCCCTTTTTTATGTGGGACTGTCCTCCCTTGCACCCATGTGTTCAGCTGCTAGGGACGAGGACTGGGGGGGTGTGGAGGGCATGGGCAGCTTAGGACGGAGGCTCTGAGGAGGGCAGGCTTTTTTCCTTCAGAGATCGCACAACTTTTCATTGCTCTTGCAGTTTTGCTCCTTTATTTTCTGTCATTGGAAAGTTCCTATAGATTGTCCCTCGGTTTTTTGGTGCCTATGGAAAGAGCCACAGCACTGTATGAGCGTAGTAGATCCTGTCATCTCATGTTTGCATGAGCTTCCCCACCTTCCCTTGCAGCCAGGCAATGGGGAGCAAGCAGTGCTTATGGAAAAGAGCCTCAAAGGGACTTTGGTACAAATATATTTTTAGGCTGAAAATGTAAAATGTGCATGCACTGTACGAGTATCTTTGCAAGCCCTGGCTCATGGTTCATTTCTGGTGTAGGTCCTGTTCAGCCATCGGACTGAGGGGTGAGGGGTATAGTGATGTGGAGCATTAGTGAGGTGGGTGCTGTGCACTGAAATGAAGAGCAGACAAGATGCCTATAGCTACAGTCAGCAAAATTTCTGGATAACGTGGAAGAGCTGCAGCCTGCAAGGTGACATCCAGGCACTACTGCAGGATTGGACTCCATGCTTCCCGGGCATCTCTGTGTCACCAGTAGCAGAGCAGATCAATACTTTGGCAAGACTGACTAATACTTTGGATTAATTTCTTTCTTGTTTGAAAGAAAAGATGAGTTCACAAGCATGCTCTGATGCAGGACTACCTTCCTGTTGCAGGCCCTATGTACTTTCACTGTTACTTGATACATCCGACGTGATAACAGTATGTGATGATAGAGCTGCACAATGCTCAGAGCTGTGTGACTTAAAGACACGCTGCAGATTTCAGCACATTGCGGCAATGACAGGCTAAGGAAACTACAAGTCCTGTTGAAAGGACACTCTTGAATTTCTGTGCAGCCCAACAGAGATCTCCATAGCGTCAAAGTCTGCTCAGGTCTGCATTTCAGCTGACTGCAGTACTTGCAATCCTTTTGTATTAATTTTCTGTTGCAGTTTTAGCAAATGAGCTTACTGGCATGGTCAATTTGAAGACATTAGCAAATGTTTACCTAAAGTGAGTTTGAAACCTATAAGGACCATTTGAAGTGTTTCCAAGATTTGCATTCCTTTGGCCAAAGAAGTCATGATACCCGACTTATGTGTCCAATCCAACATAACCAGGCTGCTCCAATTTTGAATTCAGTGTTTGCACTGAACTTGAAC
The DNA here is from genome assembly GCF_965183815.1 of Platalea leucorodia. Classification (NCBI taxonomy): domain Eukaryota; kingdom Metazoa; phylum Chordata; class Aves; order Pelecaniformes; family Threskiornithidae; genus Platalea; species Platalea leucorodia. The sequence goes on from NC_138830.1 coordinate 14,914,086, forward strand.
AACTGTTTCCAAATCAAGGCTCAGTCAGACTACAGAAATATTTCAAATAGATGATACACAAAAATAAATCAAAAGCTGTTTACATACCTGAAGAGGAAAAGAGAAAAAAAATCACTGAATATATTAGTCATCAGCTTTCTTATTTATGGAACAATCACCTTTTTCAGCAGAATTAAAGCTCAGCGTCATCTCCCCATTAAACACCCAGCTTTGTCTCTCCATGTGCTGTAACAGCTGATAGTGCAGGTAATATACCTTGAGTTTTGCCTTTTTGCCTTTACTGTCGAGTTTATTGCTATATATTTGGGGCCTCAGTAAACAACAGTTATTAAACAGTTTCTATCCTTTCCCTTCTAGCAGCTTTCTCTGAGCTGGAAGAGCACAATATAATCCCCACATCCTTTCTGTTCATACAGAAAAATTTCCTGTGCCTTGTCATCTTTTTTCATTCCCAGGTTTGTGTCAGGATGAGCAGAGAGCTCCAGGACACAACTGAGCACAAGCCTGAATAAGACAAGAGCCTTATTGAGCCTGTCCCAGCTAGGAGCCTGTCCCCCCCGCGCCCGCCGGGCACAAGCCATCGTCCGCTGTGTGGGGAGAGCACGTGGCGGCTGCTGGATGCAGGGATGGGGCATGCTGCGTTTGTGTTAAGGACAGAGCTGGAGCAATAGGCTTTTGTGTAGCAAAAATAGCCCACAGAGTCCCAGAATTACTTCCCACTGGCTTTCCTTTGGTTCATCAGTTTCAGTATCTCTGTGGGTAGAGTCAGCAACGTGTCTTAGAAGCCATCTGTTAGTCTGGCCTGGGAGAGAAGACCGAAATACTCAAAAGTAGGCAGTGTAGGGAGAAAAATCTCTAGAAAGTTGCAGATTTTTCTTCTATTTTTTGGAGCATATTTTCACATTTCCCCTAGTCTAAACTCACCACAAATTTTAACAGGAACAGGCTCAGTTTCATGTTAGTCTCTTGCTTTTCCATCTTTTTATACAGAGACCCTTGCAACAAAATTGAAAGATGGTATATATGTGTAAGGACTAAGTCACTATTTACCTGCATGACTTTAACCTGATTAACAGTGTCACTAAATCTTTATGCTCTGTGTTGTAGGCAGTGCTGTGATGGCAGTGTGTGCGAATACGCCAGGTAGCTTGAAATTGGGAACTGCTGTTAGTGGGCTTGTTGCTGCAGCACAGAGCACAGCATAGTGCTCCCAAAATGCAAGGTAATTACCAGGACAGATGGCCCAGGAGGACCTTCATCTGTCCCTGATGATATCTGAGCTAGAGAGTTTGACAGCATCACGAGTGTCCCTGCATTGCCACATAGTCATGTAGTCGGCTTCAGTGTAGACGTGCTCTGTGTAACTATTTTGGACTCTGTTCCCAAGCATGAAGAACAGAGGGTTTATTATCTAACTACTCAAATGCATCCTCACAGAAGGGCAGCAGACGGGTTAGTGTGGATCACAGGAACAGGAGGCTTCTCCCAGCCCTCCATCCACTGGGTGTTCCACTGGTTTTCTTGCATGTACCTAGAATCACCCTGCCTTTCTGCAGGGCACAGCTCTCCAGCTCCTTATAAACCCAGACAAGTGCTTGGGTACCTCTGTTCTGCAACAGCTGGAAAAACGGCACATATTTCTTGTGAGAAGTTGTAAAATAATTTTTAAAAAATTGAAAATTTCAACAATAAGTGGATAAAAATATAAAACTTACCCATGAAACAAAATAAACGCTGTTTTATAACCAACCATCCTTCATCAGATAATACTGCTGAAGCAAGAGCTCCTGCCGGCTGGCATGTATCCCGTCTTTGATTTCCACCAGGAAGTGGGGAGAGAGAAGGAAATGGCTGGGATCCTCCAGGAACATGCTGACATGGAAAACCCCACCACCTTTGTACCGGAAAGGTGCTGCAATCACCTCTTCTAAAACAATGTTAAATAAGAGCTGGGGAGAATTATCCACAAGGCACAGAATTCTTGTAAAGTTTTGCTACCTAGCCAGGTGGGGAGGCATATTTTTCCTCTGTTTAACTTGCCTGTTATTTCCTCCTTTTGGCATTTATTAATCTGACTGGTTAACCATTGAGTCCAGCCTGAAAACAAATCTCATCACAAATCCTGTTCTCCACGGTAGACTCGGAAAAGGCTCTGGCTGAAGAAACTCACTTCTCCTGTCCTCACTCTGAAGGGCAGAACTAAATGCTGGAGATAGATGTTTACCATGAAATTTACACTAAAGGTCTCCTGTTTGGAGCAGCCAATAATGCTAGGGACACTAGGATTTCCATTTGTAGACAAGCTCTGTTTTGACAGAGCCCTTCACTATTCACCAACAATTTGGGTGCTTCTGGCTATGCAACATTCATTGCACCCATCCCACTCCTGATAAACCGATTCAGGAGCCCTAATCACAGGGGCTCTTTAATTGTTTCTGATCTTTATCTCTCTCTCCCCCCCAAAGGTTTTTCTCCTGCAGGAGGACCAGTGTTTCTCTTTGAACTGACTTTTCCTTTCAACATTTATCATTCGGGACTGCTTAAGTGCTGTTTCAGTGCAGAAGCTGCTTGCGAAGTATTTGTAGCAGCTGCTTTTTTGGAAGTTTGCTATTTGCAGTGTGTGATCCCTCGCTTAAACCATCCGACATTGCTTTTCCTTTCCGACTGTGCACGAGACCCCTGCACCACACAACCTGCTTCTGGGAGAGCTGGGGCTGACCCCAGACCTCCTGTCTCTAGTTGTTTCATATCTGACCCTGGGGGAGTATTTCCAGGGTGCTTTGGGACCACAAACCCACCATCACGGTCTGTGAGCAGTGTGCTGAGTGACCAGTGAGTGGTGAACCACAGCCAGCCGTGATGTTCAGGTTGGGGGCTGATAGCAGCTCCAGTGGGACTGTCCACGCCCCTGGGGACTGGCCTTTCAGCCTGGGAGTTTTGCAAAGAAAACCTCAGAGCACTTGGAAGGTGAACATGTGTTTGGGATAGAGGAATAAGTGAAAAATAGCGTGAGGCAGAAAGTAAAGCTACAGGCTGCTTCCATCAGCAGAGTTGTCATGTCCTATGGCTTATGTGTGGGTTTTTTGTCACATGGGGTTAATTACTGGATCGTTCTTTCCATTTGCATCTGATTATTAAAACCAATAATGCATACATTGGCCTGAGAGTGATTTACATGCACAACTTTTCCTATATGTTGTTAGCTGACAGAACTGCTCGTGTCTGAGGAACTGCGAAACCCCATGTTGCTGTCGCTGTTCCTGTCTAACATGCTCTGCGGCTCCTGTCTTTTAATCTCCGCTGGTCCCCACCTGAGCGGTTCCCGGAGGAGAACCTCACTGCGCACCTGGGAGTCCCAGCCAGGCAGGATGCAGCCAGGGCAGCTCTGTCAATATTGACTTTGCTGCGGGCTTTGGTGCACAGCGATGGTTATCTTGTTCACTAGGTAAGATTTAGCCCGTTAGCACAAGTGTCTTTGAAGCCATTAAATACACAAAATGGATGGAGTTGAAAAGGGGGGGGTCTTTTCAAATGGAGGTATGTTATCAGTCCCGTGCAGGTTACACAGACCAAGACCTGCACTTTGGACTGCATACTGGGGTGTACTAGGTGACAAGTGTAAATGGGACTTTTGCAGGGTGATCTCTGTCCACCACACTTGTTTACTTCCCATATAACTGTCTCCTCCTCTCCCCTGCATCAAGTGCATGCCAATTTGCAGGGTTTTCTTTCCTGGTGCAGCTGTGCAGCACTGCTTTCCCAGCTCTGGCATTAGACTGGATGAAAACTTTCCATCCGTAGATGTTTGCTTTATGGGAAGGAGCTTTCTGCACAGCATGAAACTTTCCATTGTATTCACGATCAGTTTTGGGCAAACTAATTCAAGGTGAAAAAATCCTGTCCATGAGAGCTGACTCCACGGGCGCTGGCACCCCGGGGCCCAGACAGCCCCTCTCCTTGCTGGAGCCAGGCCCCAGGGACAGGAGTGCTGCCAGCAAAGGGTGGCACAGTCTGACCTTGCAAGTCTGCAGTGGTGAAACCAGGACACAGGGGATGCACAGATCTCGCTGGCCTTTGGCTGTGTCTGATGTGCACGGCCACATTTAAACCAAGAGGAGGAACTGCAATTGGAAAACAAGGCCCATTAGTGTGTCGCGTTAAGGGTAGCTGAGCTCACCTGAGATGGGTGAGTTACACAGCTGTCCTGGCTATAAAAGCTGATGGTGGGAGCAGGCTGGCTTGCTGCCATGGAAGGGAGATGGGGATGAGGTGCTCTGAGGCAGGGAGACTCTTCTGGGGATGGGAGCTTTCTATCTTTGGCTACAGTCCAGGAGCTTCTGTGTTAGGGATGAGAAGAAAGGGAGGTGAGAAGAGATTCCCCTGAGATCAGACTTAGGGCAACAGAAAAGTGATGGACTCTAACAAGAGGCTCCAAATAGAAAATGGAGGTAAACCTGTGTGGATGGTATCTGGCCTAGGACTGACTCATGGGTGTCTCTGGAGATACAGAGCCTTTAGCTCGCTGGACTTTTTTACTGCAAATAATCTTGTCCCCCTAGAGAAAAGGCTCTGAGGAGAAAGGTTTGGGGAAGGGGATGTGCTTGGATGAAAAGAGGAGGCAGGGAGATGAACTGTGTTCTGGTGAGTGCACGCAGTTTCTGTGCTCATCTGACCTATCCTGCAAGGTGGTGGCATGGTAAACGCGACAGTTTTCACGCTGCCCAATGCGAAATGAATGCTGATAGCTTTATATCGCTTCCCTATGTTATAAACCAACCTTCAATTCATGTTAATAGCTTGATATGGGACTTAAATGTTCTAAATTAGAACAAAACACCAGTACCTCTGTTATTAGGAGGTCTTTAGCAACCAGGACAGGTTTAATCATTGAGTGGATAAATCTGCAGTTGGATTAAAGCCTAATTACCTTGTGATGAATCACTCTATAATATTTCATACAAAGGACCAGGTTTACAACCAAGCCTAAGTAGGGAGGTCTGCGGTGTCTATTGTTGCACTCAGGGCACTGATGCACATTCCTATTTTAACTTGATTCTGGTGCTTTAAAGGAAAGTAGGGAAAAGAAATAACTTACGAGTTCTGTCAAAGCAGCACAAAGGTATTTCACTCTAGCTTTTTTCCAACTAGAAAATAAGCCACTGTGTTTTGCCCTCTTTGCCTGCTGCAAGCCAGAGGCCGTTTCAGGACTGCTTTTACGCTGCTGTCGGAAAGCTTGGCTGCGAGTCTGGCTAGCTTGGCAAAGGCTAGAGTAGCGCCAGGCAAGCTGGCTTACGTGGTGACCTTAACGCTGCAGCTGCTCTTGCCAGAGGCAGTTAATTTCCCTAAATGCCATTCCTCAAGGTATTTTTGAGGGGTTTGTTGCTAATGATCTGTTGGCTGTGAAGTCCTGCCTCCGGCCACCGGATCAGAGGTTTCTCTGCAATGTCCAAGGGTAAAGCTGAGGGCTATGTCGTTGTTAAACTGGGAGAGGGAAACGTGGCCCTGGACTTACCCTATTTGCTAGGGGAGGCAGATTATGTTTTGCTGGGTTTTCCCATTAAATCCCTATCTCCTAATAAAATACTACAAGAAAAAATTCATTGTTCCTGCCAAATTTAACAGGAAATTGAGAATAAATATTTTACTTCAGCAAGCTTGCTTTTTAGCAGCCCAAGCTTTTCCTGGGGGTGGGTAGACGCCTGCTTGGTCTATCCTTTAAGCCAGCCCTGGCAGAGCAACTCACTGCAGGGGGCTGAGCCCTGCTTGAGACCACACTGGAGCCAGGTTTTCTGAAGGGGATGCAACTCTGACTGCTGTCACGCTTTCCCATTCACCTTCTATAGGCTTTTCTCGCAGCTGAACTGAAATACAAGGAGAGGAATATGAGTTTTGCCTCCAAACATGAAATCAGCTTTGTGTAATACCAGTTTGGGGCAAAAAAGGAAGGTTTTTAGCCCTGGTTATATTAATAGAGATACCAAGGGCACTGCTGTGCTGTAGGAAAGGGGCTGAACACACAAGAGGGGGTAAATGAGCTGACACAGAGCGGCAATCACAGTGTGGGGGCTATTGATGAGCCCTGGCCTGGGAACAGCTCTGAGAGGAGGGTCTCTGCTGGTCTGCAGAATTGCTCAGGATATGGCAGTGCTTCTCATCTGTCATGTTGTGCAGAGAGAAAGGAACAGCCATTAAAAGTGATAAACAGTCTTAATGGCAAATGGGAAGCCCAGATAATAAAGCAGGAACAAAATGCAGTTTTCTGCATCTACCAGAAAAACAAATCTTTTTAATCCAGAGGGAGAAAAATTACTAATGCAGCCCAAAAGCAAAGGAGAAGGCAAGTGGTGCATTATGAAGTAAATAAACTATTCTGTAATAGCCTTGTTAAAGCAGCAAAGGATGTTTTTCACATGTGGATTATTTTTTTGCACAGGTGGCAAGGAGGCTGATGTGGGAGAGGTGACTGGTACCTGGGAGGGCACAGCAGCCTGCAGCCCACCGTTCTCAGAGTGTGACCCCCATCCCTGGCCAGCCCAGCCACCTGAACAAAAGCTATCCTTCCCACCTCCTGTGCAGAACTAAATGAAGTCCCCAAGACTACGTGGGCCCATCCAGGTCCTTTACTAAGGTTGCAGATGGCTGTGGAAACACCTAGGGTATGGGCCAGGGCACAGCAAAAGTTTGCCAGTCACCCCCTGCATGCGGGAGTGAGCAAGCTGGAGGAGGGGTGACGATCCCCAGCACCATCTGCACGTTCTTGTAATCAAGGCTGAGTCAGAGCTGCAAGAGGTGGTGGCTTTTCTAGCTGAAGGGAAACTTCTGCCTTCTATTCACCTGCCTCTCAGTGCCTGCCAGCTCTTAAACTGGGCGTTCGAAAGCCCAGACACAGTATTTTCACCAGACGAGGAAAAGTCTTCTCTAAGCAGATAATATTTTGCTGCGCAGCATCATTTCAGGTCTTTCTGAGAAAGTTTCATCCTGGAGGAAATCTCTTTAGTTTGCCTGTTTGTTTTTCTTCTCTTGCCTGATGGAAGCAGACCCATGTCTTCCAGAAGGCGCCATCAAGCTTCACAGACTGAAGCTTGAGGAGGCCTCTCATTTTGGCAGGTCTCCCAAGGGACTAAAACTGGGGCAGCGTTTCATCTGCAACACCATCCCAGGGTCCTCCAGGGCCGTGGGACAAACCTCCAGGGTCAAGCCCATACCTCTTCTTGAGCCCTGCTACTGCTCAGCTGCACAGGTGGCTTGTGCCCTCACCCCATCAAGCCCAGAAAGCCCATCTCTGGCCTGCCCATGCTCCCGTTTCTTTCTCCCAAAACTTCGGGAGGTTACTTTGGCAGCACAGCTCTGTCTTGCATAGCCACCCTACTTGTGCTATGATGCAGGATCTTCTCAGCAAGTTTTGCTGCAGCCCCAAACCTTAGTCCTGTTGAATGTCCCAGACCAGACAAGTTGCCCTTGATTTTCAGTTCCATTATATTTGCTCAGTTGTGAGAGAACGCTTGTGGTAGGAGTGCTTTCAATTCCAGTGAAGAGCAAGCAGGGAGTGCTTACTTTTCTATAATATTTTTAAAACAACCTATAAATTCATCCATGGAGATGGAATTCCCTGTCAAAGCAGTAGCTTTTTTCTAAAACCTGGTAGAAAAGGCTTTGCTTTCTGTGTAACTGTTTAGACAGTTAAAATCATTCCTGTATGACCTTCAGGTTTCATCCTGCTATGTTCTAGGGGGCCTTTTCACAGGTTACAAATTAGACTAGATCAACAGTCTCATATGGACACCAGAGAGGCAATTATAGCTGTAAATGAAACGGTATTTCTGCTGTGCTTGACAGCAGTAAAATGCAAAAGAAAAGCTGAAAACAAAAGGGGAAGAATATCAGAAAGAATGAAAAGTAAAGGATAGGAAGGATTTAGACAAATGCACTAAAGGAGGCGTCTTCCTCTGAGGGATTTGGAAATCCAACTAACAGTTTCATCAGGGAGAAACAGAAAAGAAATACTGTTGACTATAAAGACCTGTTCTTTTTTGTTCCCTAACTCCACATCAAGGATGATTCAGGCACCCTCCTAGAAGAGAGAAAATCCTTTGGCAAATGTTAGTGAAACCCTGGATTTACGACATGCAGCTCTGCAAATCTCCTTTTTTCTGGCCAAGCCATCCTTGGGAGGATGTATGAAGGCGAGTGGGAATGCTGGGGAAAGTTGCTTGTAGAGCTTTTCATGTGGTTTCCATGGCTGGAAAAGCGTGGCTGGGTTCCCTGCCTCCTTGTAAGTGGTCAAAACAGCTGTTTTATTTAAAGCGTGGCTTGAAGTCTCAGGTATGTTACGGGAAACCAGCACAGCAGGGAGAGAGGCCAGACCACATGCAATGTGCAGCTCTGGGAGATCACTTGTTTTGCTTGAGGGTCTTTGCAATGAGCTGGATTGAGAAATCTTGATGCTGGCAGGCCTTTGCACACTGCAGGTTCCTGGGATGCTAGTAAGAGACTGGATGGATGCCATACAGGTGATATGCACAGATGCTGCATCGGGACCTGAGCTGCTGCTTTTGTTTGTTCTGCTTTGGTTCCACTGTCAGGTGGGAATAGGCACTGATTTGCTTCTGAGGGGCAGAGTCCATTCCTAGGGCTCCTTATTAAGGCACTTAAATGCACGCCCCAACTAAGATACCTGGAGATCTGCTCAATGTTTTCTTGGTCCTCAGTGAATAGTGCCTTCTACTCTCAGGCAGCAAATGAAATATATGAGCTGCAGCAGCATGCATTGCTAGATGTTGGGGAGAGAGGGAAATGCAATAGCATGTCAAGTCAGGAAACCTCAGTACTCCTCCAGACACAAGAGGGGCATCCTCCAGAGCACACAGGCAGTATTCCCTGAGCGTGCTGCTGCTGGCAGCTGTGAGCAGCAGCCCAGGCAGTCATCCTCAGCTCCCCTCTGCCTGCACCCTGCTCACCCTGGTCTGCCCGCACTCCCAGGAGCAGCATGCTGGAAACATCCGAGTGTCCACCCTAGGGATGGCTCCTGGGGCACGACAGTGTATCACGGTCTTGGGCTGCTCTGCCACTGGGTAGAGCCATCCCAGTGCATTTGTTGCTTCCAGTTGCTGATCTCAACAACCGTAGTTTTTCTTCTGATTGCTTCTGCTCCCCATGTTCATAGTTGGTTGTCCCTGTGGGTAAGCAGGTCCCCCCCGCCGGCAGTTTCACTGCTGATCAGTCCCACTAGCTGGGTTCGCTCTTGGCTGTGCTCCCCTGACTCTGTTTTCCCTTTCACTCCTACCAGCTGTGTTTGCAGTCTGATCTGTCCTGCCGAGTCCCTTCCATAAAGAAGCGGGAACAGAAAGGAGGCAGGAAGATACTTTTTACCCAGCTCTCAGACATGAAGTCATCAGGTTATTTGGCTACCTGAGTCTAGCTTTCTTGAACTGGTTGGCAGCACGGGACACCGTCTTGACAGACTGGACTCTATTTCTTAAGGAGAGCACAATGCCCCTTTGTGCGGGGTTCCTGGACCAGCCAGGTTAGGTTTTGTTTGACAAAGCCTCTTTAAATTTCATTTTTTCCCTCCATGGAGTTGTGAAGAAAAAGATTTCTTTCTTCCTTCACTCAAACCTTAGCCTTGAGTTTGCCCAAAATAGGTCTGTGATCCTAGAGCTAAGTTTCAGGCTTCCAATTAAACCTGTAGCCCAGGCAGCCTGGGCATTTTGTAATCAAATTTGTGGACAACAAAGATGCTATGATTTCAAACCTAGAGAAGAAAGATGGGACTGGGAAGCCAGAGAATTACAATTTACCCCAGCATCTCCTGCAAGCTTTGTGTAGAAAATGATGCCATTGCTCTGTATGCAGCTTCCTCATATGTCAGGAGGCATGAAGCAGTTGCGAGACATCTCACAGGAATGGTGTAAACCTCTCCCCACGTTTCCAGAGTGCCTGAGGTCCTCTCGTAAAGAGGATGAGAGAAGCGAGGGGCATGGAGGGAGTTTCCTCTGAAAAGGGGAATCCAGAATGAGAAACACATTCAGCCACTGCAAACAGCAAAAACACACGTGCTTTGATTCCAGGAGCCAGACCATGCGCGCCTCACATGTGCAGCTGCCCAGATTTATGGCCTGTTATCCTCCGAGGCAATTACTGGGGTTTGTTTTGGGGATCTGCATGAGCGATGCACAGGTTGCCCACATAGCCTGGCCTTCTGAGAAATGACACGTTGCTCGCTCCGCCAGCGCTCGCCATGTGCTGCGGCTGGGAGCAGCTGTGCTGGAAAACCACCACGGAGGAAATCACAAGTTAATGAGTCACTGAGACTGCTGCCAGCCTGTCAGGAGCCTCTCCATAACTCAGCGTTCATGTGCCTCTGCTTCTGCACTGAAGCAGGCTCAGATGCCACCTTGAACAGCAGAATCGTGGCTAGCAGGTGAGGAAGGAGCAGGAGCACGTGGACAGACAGACCTGGTTTTCGTTCTCCGGTCCCAAAGGGAGGTGAGCACAGTGGAGGGGAGAAGTCGCCCCGGCAGCCCCCAGCACCACCTCCCATGCTGCCCGCAATGCACCCAGGGCACCCCTCGGAGCTCAGCAGAGATGTTGCCCTACGCCCCTTCACCCTGCGCAGGAAAGGTGCTGCTTGGGACATGGCCAGGAGCACACTGTTCCCACGATACTTTTGGCCCAGCTGCAAACATCAATCTTGAGGTCTTCCCAAAGCTGGTTATGGCTTTGGTCCAGCTATGAGGTCCAAGTGGTTCAGGCTTTATCTGTGCATTGGGAGACCACTCGCAGCTGCCCTGGCCCAAGAACACACTCCTGTGCCTTGGGCTGGACTGCATTTCTATCACTTGCATCTATGAGAACCAGGAAAACCTGTTGATGTGTGTTAAACAGGCCTTCAAGCAGAAGCTTTGTAGCATGAAATGTGGGCTCTCATGCATTAAACCACTGGGCAGGGTAAGGGCTTTCCTTTCCAAAGTAAGGGCTGTGCTGCCCATGGCCCCAGGCCAGAGGTGCTTCTTACACACCAAGGAGGCTCCTGGAGACCAGGCTGGAGAATAAACTCCTGGGAGAAGAGGGTTAGTGTTGTGCTGCAGGACACAGAGCTGGCAGGGGCAGTGCCGCTGTCTGCCCGCTGTGCCACAGAGCCGGGCTGCCTCCCCAGGGCTGCCTGCAGCCGCTCCTGCCTGCGCCCCAGAGACAGCCCCAGCTCATCCCACCAGCCCACAGCTTTAATGGCCTCTCTTCCTTAATCCCTAAAAAGCGAGGAGCGGGATGCAGAGCAAACCAGTTCCAAATGATTGTGCTGGGAGCTCTGGGCTGGGTCTTGTTCCCCTTAAAGCCAGCGGCAAAATCCACAGGAGGCAGAGGTGCTAAGATACTCCCTGGCTGAGATCCGATGCTGTTTTCCTTGGAAGTGAGAGGGGGTCCATGAGGTGCAGTTTTGTCAGTGAGCAAGACCAGGTATTTTCAACATCAAAACAGACAAGCGAGTAAGAGGCATTTTCTATGGAAACATAGTGGATAAAGTCTACCTTTGGGATTTGTGCACAGAAATGCTTTTACTGCTTTCTTTTACAAAAACTGAGCAATAATTCTTGTTTTGGGACTAGAAGCTTTTCAAGCAATGAAATTACTCCCTTAAAATCTCAGTTTTAAAGCAGTCCATTCTGCACTGAGTTTTTGGACAAGTTCTCCCTACATTTTTCAGCCAGGTCTGTGCAGCACATGTTCCCCGCAGCAGCAAGGAGCGCTGCTCCTGCCGCCTGAGAGGCGAGGAGGGCTGTATGATCTGCCCGGTGCTCCCTCCCAGCCTTCTCCATTTTTAGACCTGTTTGTGCTCGTAGCACCCGTGTGTGCTCAACACGCCGTCAGTGGAAGATCCCCTCCACGCTTCGGCTCTCGGCTGGTGACAACCACAGAAAGATCACAGTGCCGGGGAGAGGTGCTAGGGAGGACACTTGACAGCAGGGTAAATTCTTAGCTAGGAGTCATGCCGCCTTGCGTTTTTGTTCTTTGATCAACCGCGATTTAAATTGATACTTGGACTTAACTTGCTTTAACTTCCACGTGCAAACTACCCCAAAGTAGGCAGGTCCCTTGGAGTGCTCAAGGATGCCTCCAGATGAGCTCTGGTGAGCCTTGATGAGGCAAACTCTGTATTTTCTACCCACTCTGTCCCCTTGCGGGAAGCACCCATAGGGCGTAGGTTGTTCTCTTCAGCTGCCCAAAATTCTACTCAAAAGCCCAATTTGGGACCTTCAGGTTTGAAAAATTTGGTCTCACCTTGGCATGGCAGTGGGCAAACTTCCCAGACAGTGTCAGAAATGCTCATGAAATATAAGAAGACACCTTTTCTCAGCGGCAGCAGTAACGCTGGCTGACACCGTGAGCTGGTGGTTGATCCAGTGAAAAGGCAGCATGGCCAAAGCTCACAGCGGCTGAAGCCATTTATGAACTGGGATCACATTCAGTGCATAATCTGGGAGGAAAAAAGACGGAGAATAAATGTAAAAAAGCTTTGAACATACTTTGAACTGAGAAAGTTCACTGTATTGTGTTGAGCTGCTGTTCCACTGTGAAATGTGGCATTTACTATTTTTGGATGAATGAATGAGTTTACTATTTAAAAAAAAAAAAAAACAACAAAAAAAACCCAGCATAAGTGAAACACATGAAAAGGAAACAAAATCTTTTCTCTTGGATTGAGTTAAATGTTCTGTTTGACCAGGTGTGGTCGAGGTTTTGTTAGTTTAGTTTTGTTCTATTTGCTGCCTTGTTTTGGAAAGGGGGAAAAAAGATCCACCCAAAAGGAAAACTTTCCAAGCTAAAAAATGACCGTTTCCCATCTGTCCCTGCTCTGACCTTCTGGAGGGGCCTTTACGTGGCTGCCACCTCGCAGAGGGTATCTGCACTCCCCCAGCCGACGCGGGGCTGTAGGACCTTCCCAGCTGCAGCCGTCTTCTCCAGGGCACGTGGCCGGGACACACGGTCAGAGGAAAGGGAGCTGGCTGCTGTGCATCATCTCTGTGAAGGTCTCACCATAGCCCACCTCGAGCCTGGAAACATCTCCCTGCTGATACAGCTCTGCGTAGCTGTAATTATTGTGTGCTTTGCTCATCTTTTGTATTAGCTGCCTGCTTTTGAGTTCTGCTCATCCCATTGCCTATGCCAGCAGATAAAGGCTGCCTCTCCGCTCAGCAGCTGCTTCTGCTGTTCAACAGGTGCCACTGTCTGCTCTGGGATGGCTGCACATCAACGGAGGTGATGGCTGAAAACGCACCCAGGGGACAGTCAGGGCCGTTCCCTGCATGGGTAAGATGAAAGCTGGGTGTCCTGGCACCCCGAGGCTGCCTCCTACATGTCTGTAGTCAGCAGTACAGGTGATGCTGGTTAAGCACACGACTTCTTGGTGTGAGTTAGTCTTGATCTTCTCACTGACTGCTTACACAGATGTCCTCTGGGCCTTGTGAACATGTGTCTTCAATTAATTTTCATCAGCAGGGCTAAAGTGAAACACTTTTCCAGTTGGAAAATGAGATGCCTGGTATAGTCCAAATGGCAGATTTTCAGGCCAGGTCCACTCCCATTCAAACTCTTAAGGGCCAGTTTTCTGACATGCAGAGAGGCAGCCGTGGCTGGTGGGACAGCTAGGAGAGAGCTGTTTGCATTCAACACCCGGAGGGCAGAACAGTTTGGGTAACATTGATCCTGCTGGAGGATTACTCTCCTGTAGCAGCATCTCCTGGAAACAGGCTCAAAACAAACGTTTGAAAAGAGGAATTTCTCTGTAGGAGTCCTGCATGGATGCAGACACCCATATCTCTTTCTACAGTCACTACCCACAGAGGATTTGCTTTCAGAAACAAGTTTAGTTGCATGTTGGTGCCAAGACATCACAGCACCTGTCCCCCGAAAGCTGCCTTGACATCAGGACAAAAAGAAGAAATCCACTGTTTTTGGCCATGTAGACTTGAAACTGTTTAATCCTAAAAGATGCCTTGAAGACATATGAAGCCACATGCCTCACAGCTTGAGTCAGTCACTGCCAGTAATTCAGGTGGGATCTGGGTGGGGTAGATTTCCTCGCCCCTGCATTTTGTGAGACTTTTTTCTCCTTCTGAAACATCTGAGCTGGGCTCTCAGAGGGGCAGCCGTGGGCCTGACCCGCTTGGGAGATGCCTGCAAGCAGCAGGTAAAACCCATAGTCCAGGAAGGAGTAGGTGTGATAAGTAAGTTTTACTACAATAAAATTATAACGGCTTCTCAGACAAACAGAAAACAGGTCCAGGGGTTAGTTCCCATCCTGTCTCTCTGGCCAGGGTCAGCCTGTCTCGCTAAGGAAAGGGCTGGTGTGCATCAGTGGTGCTTTGGGGTTGGAGGTACAGGGGGAACTTGCAATCCCAAACACACCATGGTACCACTTCATATTTTTATCAGAAGTGCCAAATTCTGGAGGCATTTGAGTAATATGTCCTGCTCCCAGGCCATCTTTAGGATTTTATCATTTTCCTTTGAGCTAGAAAGCAACTCAGATAGCCTTTGGAGACTGTGATTTAAATGGAGCAATGGAGATCAGGTGAAAACGTAAACAGACAAAATCTCTGTCTCTTCAACATATCTAGAGACCGTGTTAGCAGCAAGTACATGGGAAATGACCCCTTGTCATTCCCAGCGTACCTTTTACTGTTGAAAATTACCAAGAGTGGTGTGAGCAGGTTAGCTTTGCATGCCTGCTAATGCTCTTTGCTGCCATTGCTCTGATTTCTAATGGCTGTTTCTTAAGCCCTGGATTCCCTGCAGCAGGACAAACAGGAGGGTATACAAATTAGGAATTAAAACAAATGGGCCAGCCAAGGCTGGCAGCCTGTTAATCAGTCTCCTTCAGCTGAAGGAGGCCAATTGTGTAGAAGTCAAAATAGCATCCGTGATTTGAGGTATGCCTTCATTCTACACACATCGAATCCATATTTTGCTTGCTTTCTCGTACCCCAAGGATGGAAATCTCGCTTGGAGTGACTTGTTTGCCTTTGAGCAGATGGTGTAAAGTGTTGCCCCTGTGATCCTGTGAAGCAGTCGCACCACAGCCCAGCTTTGCTCAGCGGAGCTCCCCCCCCCCCGCCAGCAAAGCCAGTGCGGTGCAGAGATCAAAGCCAAATCTTCTCCTTCATGACTTTCCTGTTACAATTTTTTTTCTCTCTTCTACTTTTTTTTCCATAATCAGAGTCTTGACTCCTTTTTCTTCCCTATTCAGGCTTGAGATCAAACAGGCCAGACATCTGCTTTGGTATTTTTTAAATCATTTTAATGATTTAATAATTTCTAGGGGAGAGGGAGAAGAGGGAAATGAAAATAATGACAAAGCCAAAAAAATGACACCATTTCTTTAATTCAGGCACAGTTGGGAGTGCCTGTTCTTCCCTCTTCTTCTTTTTTTTAATCTTGAGGAAATCATCATGATGATTGTAGCTGATGTACGCTGGCAAAACATTTAAGTAGACGTGTGCCTGAAAGCATGAATCACATCTATTTTCTTCTTCTTTTAGGAAATATGTTGTCCTGATTAAAGCTTTTTCATCTGAAAATGCAAAAAACCTGTTGTAAACACCTCATCCCTGTGAGGCAGGTGGAGCTTGTGTGCTGGATGGGCAAGAGGAGGTGGAGAGTTTGGGCAGCTTTCCCAGTGGGACACAGGGAGCGATAAAAAAATTCAGTCTCCTCTTCAAAACTGGAGCATATTTTCCACTAAAAATCCATTTATTTCTCTCAGCTGCATCTTATCTGGGAATGAATTACTGCCACCGCCCAAAAGACACTCAGCAGAGGTATGGTCTCATGCCAGGCTCACTCTCCCTCCCTGACTTTTGGGAAGATCCAACCCAGATATTTGAAGGCCTCCCAGTTTTAACGAGTCGCCGGGCTGGGGTTGTGGGAGGAGGAGCGTGGCCGGGAGGTGTGCGGGGGACAGGGGGAGGAAGCGATGCTGCTGGCTTTATTCACAGATCACCTCTGTGTCGCTGGGCATCCTCGGCTTGCCGTGAGGTCTCATTTTTCACCCAATGTGACACCATTCATGCTCTAAAAGTTACAAGCGTCTTTGGGTTATGTATCAGCACCAGGCCAAAAGATTATGGGCAAACTCACCCACGTGGCTTATTTTCAGAGAGAAGGCACTCAGCCTGCCAGCCAGCTCTGGGAAGAGGTCTTTTTGTGAAGAGTGATGGATGATGAGAATTTAGGATGTCATTCTGGTTCCCTTATTTAAATTTAAATACACACTAAATGTTTTCTGATTATGGAGAGGTCGTTTGAATGTACACACTACATAGCAGCATCTTGCTTTTCATTTTTTTGTGTAAAAGTTAAAAAACTTAAAGCAGAATAGTCAATACAAACACAGCATCCAAATGTGGTGTATAATCCTCCTTATCTGCATGCCATTGCTCAGAACAAATGCATTGATGTATTTTATGTTTCATGGTTATGAGTTGCCCTAAGGATAGTCAAATCAAAATCAAATGCACCTGCAGAAGATAAGGTCGCTGATACTGTTTCCCACCCTTTCCCACTCTGGCTGCTAGTTTCACTGCAATTGCCTTTATTACTCTCTCTTAGTTTCATTGCTGTTTCTTTAAAGATTACTTTTCCATATGGATAGATTAAGTATAGGGTTTTTTTAAGCTGTGTGCTCTGGAGAAATGAGACTTGCTGACAAAGCTGGCAGTCGTAGATGTGGTCCTATGAGTGAGAAATAGCGCAGAGAAGTGGATCGCAGTCTCCCAAAGGGAGGGGAATTCCTCGGAGCCGGCGGTCTATTGAAATGCCCCTGTCTCCACCTTGCCTGCCCCTTAATCAAGCAATCATATCGGTCCCCTCGCTCCTTTCAATGGGGGAAAATTTGCAGACAAATTCCTGCCAGCGGGGCACTGGAGCTTTCCTGGATGGCGGGATAAAGATACCTGTCACCTCCGCCCGGCCCTGCCGCCGGCTCACGCTGGGAGTGCGGCTGGGGAACCCCGTGCTGGCTGCGGGGCTGGTCATTTCCAAATCCCTGTCAGAAAGTGAAATAAGACCCAGCTCCCCGATGGCTCGGCAGACCCATTGACCAAGGCAAACAACTGTGTAAGTGGTCCCATATGCTGTAGGTGCATTAGAGGAACATAAATTGTGCTTTGTGCTCACGGTGGTGGCGGCTTGTCCCTGCTGCGGAATTGCTCTCGCCTTTTATTTATTGGAGGGGCAGCTATTCTTCCCAAAAGATGCACGAGTGGCACCGCAGCTCTGAAAACAGGATCTTCCCCGCCTGATTACCTGGGGAGAAATATTTGAAGCGATACAACCACCAGTGTTTCGGGGGGTGAGCACTGCTGTCATGGGGTACCTGCCAGGCAGCAGCTCTCTCCTCCAGTCTTTGTCCCTCCACCGCTCCCCCATCACCGAATGAAGATTGTATGGGCAAGGATAAACAAAGAGCCTGTTCATACGAGGGAAGTTTTGGGGGCAGAAAGGACTGAAAGGCTCAAGATACGGCAAGGCTTAATGCTGTAAATCTGATTAATTTACCTTGTGACAATCGTAACAAAAAAGCGAAGGCTGGAAGCCGTGGCTGCGGGCTGACCTTTCGCTCGTGCTGAAAGGCGGCACAATAGGGGCTGGCGCTGGTCAGGGGAGTGACCCTGCCTTTCACTGCTACCTGCTGCTTCCGACAATGCAATCGGACACAGCTCTCAGGGTGATGAAAAACACCTTCCCGCCAAAGGCCCCTTTTCCCCCCAGCCCTGGACGGGGCCAGCCTGACGGTGTTTGGCTTGGGCTGAGCCAGCTGTGCTTGGTGCGTAAATGGGCATCACTCACCAACGTTAATATCCACCAGGCAAAACTCCCCTGGGGACTTCAGGGTCAGACCCTGTGTGGCCACCCGTATGGCTGCTGTGTATGCAGGAGGCATGGGGGACTCGGGGCTGAGCTGCCCTGCAAACAGGGAAAGGCTTTTGAGGGCTCTTGTCCCACCGCTTCATGGTGCAGAGCTGAAACCCCAGCCTGTGGGGTGGGATGTCTGCATGGGAGTTTGCTGCACCAGGGAGTGCCCCAGCCATGTCTGAAGGCATCAGCTGTGGAAAGAGTTTTTCTGTGCACCCCTTGGAGAGCATCTTCCTTGGGTGCCCTCTCACTGCCCGACGAGCACAGGTTTTATTCCTCTCTTGTCCCTTGCTAACCATGCCCTAAAGCACATGAGAAGGGCGTGCACTACCTTCAGCAGCAGCAGCACGTAGCAGTGGGAACATCTGGCCCAGAGGCATCCCAGAATAGGAAACAGGCTTATGTTTTACTCAGCAGAAATGTATTTATCTGAGGAATTAACCTTTTGTTCAATACTTGTTCTCTGGACTTGTCTCTGTCTCCAGCACCTGCTTTGCCCTGAGCAGTAGACGTTCCTACCAGATACAACTTCATGCTCGATTGAAGTGGGGTCGGAGAGACCTTCAGGTGGGGAACAGAAGCTGTATGTGTGTCCCTGCACCCAGGGCAGCACCCAGCTGTGCCCAGCATCGTCCCGGCCCTGTTCTCTGTCAGGAAAGCGAGATGGAGTGGTCTCGTACCCCCTTTGCATTTCAAGCTCTCTTCTTCACACCACAACAGTTTGGCTCAAGTTGTTTTTGCAGAGTTACTGTCATGAGGAAAGATTGGGAATTTCACAGTTTATTTTAGTTTTATCAGCTTAAAAAAATTGAAAACTTAAAAAGTAGGTATGAAAAAACCTCTAAAACTTTATGGGACTGTATACCAGTGAGGCAAAACCTATTGTCTGCCTTTAAATGCATTGGCTGGTATCTCCTGATGTGCATCAAAAATAAATAGTTAATAAAGGTGTTTTGACTGGAACATCTGCTGCAGTTCTTGGTTGTGGAGGCTTAATTGCAGACTAGAGTATCAAACTTTCAGAAGGTTTGGGGACAGAGATTGATTGGGGTCGCCAGGTTATTCGGAATAAAATCCCAACCCTTATCTCTCAAATGCAGTGTCCAATTGATTTTCTCTGGACCATTACACACCACACACTGCCGCAAAGCCCAGAAGGGGAGTGGCAGAACATCACGCTTCTCAAAATCCTTTTGACGCAAACTACTGTGGTCCATTGCGGGCTCTTTGGGAGGCACAGCTTCTCCCCATAAGGACTGAAGAACGGGTGATGGAACCATCCTGGCAAAGGCTCAGCCATTTTCCAAACTCGGGCTGTATCCAGAGAGGTCTTGCTACTCCCAGAACTGTGTTTGCAAAGCACCCAGCCACAGGTGGTGGGCCTGGGTGATTAAAAACACCAACTGCTGTTCAGACAAATCAAGCATTTCCATACAAATTGCTGAATTCCATTTATTCCAGCATTTCAGCCTGCAAAACTGGGAAGAGCTTCAGTCTGTGAGCAGAGCTGGCAGAGATGGAGATCCGTGTGGTGCAATTTGCTTAACAGGGAAATACTTTAAGGTTAAAGAGAGCTCTTCACACCAAAGCTGTGGCTCATTATCTACCAAGTCCCAGGCAGCTTGGATTTGCCAATCAAATAATTTTTAATCAAATTGCCAACACCATGCAGCCTGGAGTGTTGCTGCCCTGGGGAAAGCAGGCTTTGACATCTCAGCCAGCCCTGTTCCCTCACCGCTGAAGCTCAGGCTTTCTACGGGGGTTTCCTGGCATCCTCGTTTGGTCGATGAGTTGTCCCCCTTTTCCCCAGTCTCCTGATGGGAGTGGGCTGGGGTGCAGCCTCCCCGGGGACAGGTTTGTGCAGACTTGGGGGAAGCCCAAGCTGGGAGGGGCAGTGAGCAGAGGGGACCCGCTCGCTCGGAGCCCTCCCAGCACGTTTTGTTCTGCAGCCCCTAATCCTTTCTGATGTGCTTCTTGCCTTTATGGTCTTCCACCTACTTCAGGTTTGGGGAAAGCAGCTTTCCCTTGCGCCTCCATTGATTTACCAGCTCCAGGGTCCGGCTGTTGCCCTGGGTAATTGGCAGCAGTGACATATTTGGGCTGAATTTTATTGTATGCATTAGGAAAAGTCAGCAAACAGAGTTGAGTGCCGTGTCAAGTATTGCCTTTGACTTTCTATTGCAGCCGTTTGGGGTCTGTTTTGTCCTTGGACTGAGAAAGCCTCTGTTCTGGTGGAGCCTTTGTCTGAGATGTTGGAGGTTAGTCTGAGGAGAGCCGTCTGAGAGACCCCACTAATCCCTTTTTACTTTTTGAACAAGAAAGTCAAGTGTTTTTTTATAATAATAATAATTTGAGCTAATAAGTAACATGCTGGCTGGAGCTGCAGCTGCCTGGGGTGGAGCAGATTTGTTTTCTCCATCTAATTAGAAAGCCTTAGCTAATGTCACACATGTCTTCATTTGCGGGTTTTCTGGAGAGGTCCAGGCTCTCACAGCTAAATCAGCGCAGGCACCAGTGCTGTCTTCCACCACCCCGGAGCTTAGTCCCCTCCCTCCATCGATGCTGTTCAAACCCTGCTCTGCCCTTGCCACTGAGCATTTTTAGGAGGACCCCAGGCTCCGGTGCGGCCCTGAGGCAGGACACCCACCCATGAACCAGCCCGGGTGCTTTGCGAGGGTAGGTTCCTCTTTCTGTGGGCAGAAATGTTTATTTTATTATTCCTTTAATTCCTCCATGCTGCATTCCTGCCTCATCAAAACGCATTAGCAAACTAAATCTTCGTCAGTGAGGGAGGTCTCGCTTCCTTTCAGGGATAACAATTCTTTAAGTCTGTGGGAAGATTAAAAGTGCGGTCCTAAGTAAAAAATCATACAGCTGGGGAAGGCAAATGCCCGTAACTCTGTTCATTAACAATATTGTATATCATCTAAATGAAAGAAAGTTTAAAGGCTTAATGATTTCCTTCCCACTGATACATGCTGTTCAGTGCCAGCTCAGACAACGAAGAAAGACCAACCTGTTTTACCTCTGCCGTGCTTTGCTGGTTGTTTTGCAAACACTTTAGGAAAGTGTTCAAATTCCCATAAAATTGATTGTTGGTGGAAGTTGAAGGGAAAAAAAATATTTTCTATTGAGTGATTTTTACAATAAGATTAACTTCACAAGACCTCAACTTTGGCCCTAGCTGGCCTTGACAATGCCTCCCTTTTAAAAAGGTGATGCAGCTATCTATAATTAGCCACGGCTAGTTAATAACTCATCTGTTAATGTCCAGGCCCACAAATGGAAGGTTTCTATGTACAAGGAACCAAGGTTAGGCCAACAAGGATAAAATCATGTCTATTTTAGTTTAATGAATTCTGTTGCCATTGTTGCTGCATTTTATTTGGACAGTCAGATGGATAGCTGGGCTTTGGGACCGCTTTCAGGAGGGTTACGGTTTCCTGCAGTGCAGCAGCTTGGGCTCCCTCCGCGAGCCTCTCTGGCTATAACGTCATGGCAGAAAATGGTAAGGGCAATATTCTGCACTCATCTAAGCTTGGCTGCCAAATTGTTCAAAGCTTTGTTGGTGGTAACTTGTTTAAATATCACATTATTGCTCTTAGTATGGCCTGAAATAACAGGAGTGAACAGAGCAGTGGTCTCTGAGGTTGAGGCGAGGTGTTGCCCCTCCTTGCCAGGTGTGGGTTCTCACCCTTTACTGCAGCTCAGAAGAAAGGTCCCCTCAGTCTGCATTCCCACCGGTTTTGGTAGGGGACCTGAAAGGACAGAAGCCAAGCTGTTGAACATAGCCCTTAACACACTCCTCTGAAGAGATGCTGTGGCCCTGGTTATTACTTACTGCCTTTCAAATCAAAGATAAAACCAAGGTCCTGGCGTTAGTGACACCTTGGTCCTTGGCTGGGTGACGATATTCAATCTTTTTTAAATAACCTCCAGAGCTTTGAGGCATTTGATACAGGACAGCTGAACGTCAACTGGCTTTGAATAATCATGATTATTAGGCACCTAGCCTCATTCATGATGAAAACTAGCCAGATGATGCTGTCAAATACAATCCCAACTGGTGCTAGCACTGGTTCTAGCTAGCAGAGAGAGTTGGCAAGGACCTTTGTCTTGGTAAAGACCGTGATATTTATTTGCATGACAATTAAATACCAAAATTGTGCATTTTCCCATTTTAAAAACAAAAAGAAAAACTACATATAAAATCTCACCAAACTGACCCTTTCCCTGAAACTTTCTGCTTTGGCGTTCTGTTGAAAAATTCCTGCCCAGCTTTAGTCATGGGAAAGAATTTTCTCCTTAACGTTATTTTGGTCAGAAAAAAGTAAATCTTTGTTTGCATGACTAGGTCTCAGTCATGAAAAACTGACCCCAAAAAATGCTGCTAAGAGTTTCCTCTGGCTGTAGAGACTCAAAACGGGACATGTTATTTGAGAAGACGCATACTTGAGCGGAGTGGGGACCGGGGGGATTTGGGGAAGAAGAAACCTGCTGGAAGCTCCTTGTTTCTTACCGAGTGTTTTGTTTAGCACAGAGCACTTGAACCAAGTGAGACGCCGGCGGCCGGGACCATGTCACGTAAGGCAGCGTGTGCAAGGCTGCCCTTGCGACACTGCCCACGGGGAGCTCTGGAAAACAAACCCTTTTCCAGGCCACACGGCCCCGGCTGGGCTGGAGCTGCTCCTTCCCCTGTGCCTCCAACAGGAGATGAGGCCATCTCAGGACAGGCAGTTTTGGGTCCTCTGTGAGGACCGAGCTGCGTGTTGTCCTACATCCCCGACGTCCAGCCTGTCCGTGAGTCAGGCAGGCACTTATCGAGGTTTTGGATGATTCCTCGGTATTCTCCAGACCTCTTGGGCTTGTAAAGCCAGACAGGAAATCTTGTAGAAATGGTTTTTCCTGTCTGAATCCCAGCCAGGCCCATTTTGAGGACTACCTGGAAATAGCTGGAAGAGAGTCTTGGTGGAAAAAATTCCCACAGTTTGAGCCCTGGCTAGGGACTGGAAGCTGGGCAAAGATTAAATCCGGTTTTCTCAATTCTTAGGAAGTCCTGGGGTATGTAAGAGAGTGAGGATATAAATACCTAGCATCCTCCTGCTGCTTTAGGCTGGGCTTTCCGAAGGACATGAGTGACATGAACTCAGCTCCCCTGTGTTTCTGGGACGTAAGAGCCGAACTCCACATGGCCCCTCTGGAAATCCCCCCATGTCCCCGGGCAGAAGGGGGGCTTTCAAGTGGCAATTCCTGCCTTTCTCCCTCTGGAAACCAGATTAATTTCCTCATGTAATTGTGCTTCTCCTGGCCTCAGGCTTTCTGACAGTGAGTTCATCTTCCCCTTTGGCTGCATGGTCAACACCATGCAAGCTGCCCTCTCTGGGAAGGGTGGAAAAGTTGCTCTTTTTGCCCAATAAAGCCAGAGCAGCCTTAAGACTTACTCCCAAATCTCCTGCCTATAGTCTGACAACAAAAGTTAAATCTTGTTATAAACCAGTGAGCTCTATGGAGGCTTGTAGTTGTTGCTGGCTTTCCCACTGGAAAATACGGCCAATGGGCAAAAATCCTAGAGGTTTCAGGCATTTGGCTCTGGTAGGGTACCAAGCATGCAAAATTATTTTTTGCATTAAGTCCAACCTAAGCAAACTAAATTGCAGCTTCCATGACTAATATTTGAAGCCACAGATAGGAAGGCAAAAACAACAGTTCAGACCCAAGCAGTAAGCATCTGAACTTGAAAAACGCCCACCATTCAGCCTTCAAGAGCACTTTTGAAGCTGCCTGTAGAGAAAATAATTAAAGAGATGAAAGATACAGTGACTGATAGTAATAAATCACAGGCGGCTGTCTTTGCCCTCTCAGCAAACATAACTCACTTTTCCCTTTAAAATATGGCAACAAGCATTCTTCCTAGATTGCTCTGAATTTATTAGACAAGGTCATTAGAAATGTATTAGGGCAAAATCTGAATTTATAAACTGAGTTACTTAATAGCTTAATTGTTCAGTTAATGATGGGTATGCGCTCTGCCTACTTTTTCGGGCCAGAAGGAAGAGAGCCAGGAATGCAGGTTACTGTGCAGGAGGTGCTGCCATCCCCAGAGGCAGACCACTGGGATCACCCATAGCACAGCTGGCGCGGGAGTAGGGATGCAGCCCTCTGCCGGGTCCTGGGCTCTGTGGCAGGGGTGCAGGGCATCTGAGATGGTTGCTAATTAGCACCAGGCAGGTGTGTTTGTATCCCTGGTAATTGGCTTAAAGTTGGCTGGGGTATCTTTGCAGAAGGAAACCTGTTACAGGACCTGCAGCTGGGCTAGACCAGAGCTTGTCTTAGGCTTTTTTGTATGTGCTAATTTGGGAGGGCAATTGGGAAGCTGGGGGGTCAGACCAGTTCAGCTCCACTCCAGTCTCTGCTGGGACCAGCCAGCAGCACGTACATCTCTGCACTGTGAGGAGCTGTCTTCTATGGACTGACAGGTTTGAATTCAGCTGAATTGTTTTGTGTGCATGCAGAAGGCTCTTCTAGCCTTGAGCTTTGAGACATTGAGGCTGAAACTACTCTGCAAGGAGCTCTCCTCATTGCACTGCCAGACTTGTGTGCCCACTTGCAGGACACGATGCACTCTGCAGCATTGCCCTCCCCAGCAGGGACCATCTGCCAGGAGAGGCATTTCTGGAAGCAGCCAAACCCAACAGACTCATTTGCACGTGTGCTTCTCTTCCTCTGGGACAGGATGAGGGAGCAAGCACGCAGCAGGTCTGAGTCACAGGCACTGATGACACAGCTGAGG
The DNA here is from genome assembly GCF_965183815.1 of Platalea leucorodia. Lineage (NCBI taxonomy): Eukaryota > Metazoa > Chordata > Aves > Pelecaniformes > Threskiornithidae > Platalea > Platalea leucorodia. Next base: position 14,938,786 of record NC_138830.1, read on the forward strand.
TTTTGGTCCCACAGACCACCAAAGGGTGGTCACCACGGCGGCCACGAGAGCTGGGGCCTGCTCATGTGGTGCTGCGGGGATCGGGTGTGCGGCACCCATCTGGGGCTGTTCAAAGCAGCACAGAGCTCAGCTCCGGGAATAGGAGAAAGAGACTCCAAATATATTTAGCACAGCTTTCAGCTCACTCAGAAGCTGCTACCACCCAAGCATCTCCAGCCTCCGACTGGTAAAAACTCATCACCTGCATCTTCTGCTCTCTCTTTTAGCTTAGTCAAACATAGCTTTGTGCTTGTTCAGCAGGCAAAGCCTCCGCTGAACCTGTCAGCTGGGCCAGCATCTTCCTGTAGGTCAGGAGATGTACAAGTGAAGACTTCCAGTGAGGACCAGTTCCTCCCGGGATGTTCAGTTCCATGAAACAACAGCATTTGCTTAGTTTTTCTTCATTTCCAGGTAGAATTTGGAGTCTCTTCTTCCTCCTTCTCTGCATGCTTGTTCTGCTCGCCCAGGAGAAGCCAAGTACCCCAGGAGTTAATATAAGACAGACCGGTAAATGACTCTTGTTGAAATCAACGGGTATTTTGCTTTGTGGAAGACTTCATGATTAGACCCACAAATTTTTCACTGTGGCATGTTTTCTCTTTCTCCCTGGCGATGGGTAGCTCCAGAGTAAGGAAGAAGGTAAGAGGAGAAAACATGAATTTAATGACTGCAATGACAAACTTTATTACAGCAACTTTATGGGGGGAAAATGTCTCACAATCTTCACTGCATAACAATGTCCCGACAGACATGATGTCATTGCGTCTTAAAAGGTGTTTGAGTTGGAAAATCTTTTCAGAAGTGTTTTAAGGGGCTGTTTAAATGATTAATAAGGTTTACGCATGTGATTTATTATCTCAAAATAAAAATGTACAGTAGGTATAAAATGTATTTGAAAGGGATGACTGTGTTTATTAATGTTACAGGTGTTATACTGCCAGACATTATCAAAATAAATATTAAGTGCAAGAGAAAAATGTAGGATCTGGTCAAATTTTATACATCCGTATGTATGTGCCCTGACAATTTGTGTCAGAAGGAAGAAGTAGCTGGGCAGAATATTATTTTGGACCTCATATCATGAAATAACACAAACATGAGATTTCACCTGTTTTCCCTGCTCACTAGAGATGCACCTAGCACATACGTGATGTATACTTTGATTAAGTGCACCCATTAAAGCTATTTAATGGTGTTCATTATTGCACATCTGAGAATATTTACCTAATGGACAATATCTAAGGTTCGTCCAAACAGGGCTTGTTGAAGTTAGACCCTTACTCCCTGCTCTGCAGGCACGGGGAGGGACGGCTGCTGGGGGTGAGAACAGCACGTGACTGATACCAGCATCGGCTGTTTTCAGCCTTCCGGTTGTTTCTCTTTTAAATTCCTCTTTCCCATGGGTAGTGTCTACCTGCAGCCAAAGGTACGGTTTTGGCAAAATCTTTCTGAGACAGACTCCTATTTTTTTTTTCTTAAAAATTCAAAAAAAGACTGAGACTGCTTTTATTTCCAGTGGAAGTTTTGCTTATGGGGAAGTTTTCAGTGGCAAAATGGATTTGCCTGAACACAGCTTATTTTGCAGATCTCTGAATCGCAGGAAATTAGTTTAGATGATTAGAAATGAGGAGACTTGGGACCTTCTCACACACCAGCTGTGTGATGACTCCTTACTCTCTTTTCTCATTAACTCTCTGAAGGTTGCAAATGCCCACGTAGATATTCCCATGCTCCGTTCAAACACTCGCTGGGCCCTGCCACCAGCCCGAGGGGCTCTGTAGTGCCACAGTCCTCGCTTGCCGATGGCTAGGGAGTGCCCAGGCTGGGCGGTGGCATCCTAAACCACAGCCTGACTTCAGAAATCTTAGACTTGACTTCCCCGAGACACCGTTTCCTCCGAAGTGAAACAGGGATAGGTATTTCCCTGCCCTGATGGCACTGAGATTAAGGGTCTAGGTGAGCAGTCCCATTTCCTCCCCAGGGCTTACTCTCTTCGGGCTCTCTCAGAGGACACCGGGATGCCTCCCACCCTCCTCGCATCTCCAAACTCGGTGCCCTGCGAAGGGCTGCTCCCAGCCCTGCTCTCAGCTCAGAGCACATCACCGCTAAGCATCTCCATAGCGTCTGCCCCTGCGCAGAGTAATTCCTAAAAATAAAAGTTGCCAGAGAAACAGAGGTTGGATTTCTTTATCTGGAAGTGTTCACTTCCAAAATTTTCAACTTCCATCCCTTGGTCATGAATACCAAGCAGACAGTTGCCTACATCCCAAAGGGCTGTGGTCCCCTCCTGCTGTCCCGTAGCTGCTCTACCCCACACCGAGGGCCCTGCTAATATTGCCAACAATGCAATTTTGGCATCTCCTGGCGTTTCTAACTTTTATTAAAATAAGCCCAAATGGAAATCACATTCTGCCTCCTCTGGGGTTTCCATGGAGCAGATCTAATTATCTTTCTTTAATAGCACTAATTGGCGGACTTACAGCCCCAGCCGTTCAGCCCACTCCTCGGCGCTCCCTTTATCCCTTGCACTGCCCTGGCCTCTCGCGCTGGATGGGATTTAAGCATGGTCTGCTGGTTTGTGAAACCACTTTGACTTCTTGCCCTCAATTCGCTCGTGCTACCTGAGCTCCCCGACCTGTTGACAGAGGAGCTTTCCTTTGTCTTTGCAAATTGACACAGCTGCACACTTCGCAAATAGACTCAGATGTTGAGCTTTGGGCTGAATGGATCCTCCAGATTAGTACGGGGGAGAATTAGCTTTAAAAACGCTAAGCTGGAGCCAGCAGCAGGAGAATGGAGTGAAGCTCTTTATCGGGATTCACTGCCATAGAAAGGGGCTCCCCACTCTCGCAGCGATATTTACTTCCCTTTGGGGAGGACATTCCTGGAGCCGATAGCTCATCATGACCCTGTACCACAGCCCAGAGTTAATTAGCCTACTGTATAATGGGAGATTCGCCCGGAGATTACACGCGGTGATCTCTCACCACACACGCTGTTTGCTGAGTGGTTTGGGGCTCTTGGCAAGCACAAAAGCACAAATGCAAGCAGCAGAAAATCTGGCACGGGGGGACTGCTGCCACGGCGCTCGGCAGAGCTGCAGGCAGGGGCTGAGGCTGAGCCCGGCCGGGTCCCCCGCTCTCCTGGGGTCCTGCTCCCCCATCCTCACGGCATGCATGGACACGGCGTGTGCAAGCCTTTGCATGGCTCTTTTTGCAAATGGCTTGGAAAATTGGCCACAGAGATGAATTTGCCGAAGCTGGAGCAAGAGGGTAGAAAAGAAAGGTGACAGCCACCTCTGCCTCGCATTAAAGCCAGGATGTGAGCAGGGAGAAAGCGGCCATCCCGGGCCAGGCAGTGGAAGCCATCTGCCTGCCCTGCCTTGTCTGGAGGCAAGGGGACAAGATCGGCATTGGGGGCAATTAACACTGAACAACTTGTTAATGATTTTATAGCAGGTTAAAGAAAACGCCTCAAATAAAACTACGGGAGATCTTCTATAACTCTACATGGCTGTAAATATGTATTAACTTAATTACTATCAGCAATTACAGCTCAGTTTGGAAACGGTTGAAGCGGGTGCACACAAAAAGGGATTATTATCCTTAGAAAATGATTGCGAAGATAAAAGGGATTTATTTCACATTAGCTAACGAGCAGAGGCAGAGGTGCAGAAACGGCGTCCCCCTCTGCTTTACAGTGCTCGTAAAGGGGACAGGGAGCAGCCGGGCTCGGTGTCCCAGGGCAAGTGAGGGCCACGTGTGAGGCGGGCGAGCTGAAGGGGTGGCACTTCCAGGAGTGTGGCAGGGAAGAGCCTGGCACCAAGTGAGCCACCTGCCTCTCCGAGGGGACTGTGCCCACTGGAGTTACACCCTCATACTCATTTACTTCACCCTCAGCCACTTCTTGCGGGGGGCTCAGGACCAGCTCCCGTTACCCATCCATTCTGCTCCTGAATATTGTTTCCCTCACTTTCTCCCTGGGCCTATGCGCTTGTATTGCGTACAGCTGCGGGAGCTGGTTGGACTTGTTCAGGATGGAAGGTCTGTATTTCACAGGCATCACAATTTGCCCAGAAATGCCTAAGCTGACCCCAGGAAGAGCTAGAAAAGCATCTCTCCTTGGACTGAGAATCTGTCTCTCCTTTTCCTGGCTTGTTACAGTGGTTTCTAACCCTATCCCTTAAAGATAAATGCCTGACTTCATGTTAAATGTGCCCTGATTCCCTTTCCTGGTTTTGAGTCTTTGAGTTCTTTGAGTCTTTGAGTTCTCTACTAAATTCAATATTTGTTCTGTTTCTTCTTCCGATCGTGACTTTTAGATGTATGACCAAATGCTCATTTTTCAGGGTTGCGCAAAATCAGTTGAGCTCTGCAAGTCTCACTCCAGAGCGCTCATTTCTGCCTTCAAATAATTTTTGTGACTCTCTTGGTACTCGCCAACATTTCAGCACACTGTTTGCAGTGGGAGCACCAGAAGGTGATAACTACTTTCCCGTGACAGCTCTCTCCTATCTGTCCCAGCACCTCCCTGGTGTTTAGCCACAGCAGCATCACTCTGCTGGAGCCAAATCCTTCCAAGGACCAGGAAGTCCTCGGTTCTCACCCTGAGCCCTCCATCACCTGCTGGTCCCCTCTCCCTGCCTCAGCCCCCCATCTCTAACGCGATTAACGTCATCTTAAATATTCATTCTCCACTCTCGCTGGTATGATTGAAAGCTGAATTCACAATTAAATATTAACTCATGTTTAAAGACCAATCGTTATTCAAAAGCATTGGAACATTTTGCCATCTGCATCTGTTTCTGGCGAGCTGATTCCCTGATTAAACCAAGTAGAGGTTGGTAGTGGTGGTCAGTGATGCACAGAGCATTTCCCAAGTGCATCCCCCCATGTCTGCCTGGCCGCCTGTGGCACATGGGGACTCCTGCTCCACAACCCAGACCTGGGTTTCAGACTCCCCCAGGGCAGCATTGCTGGGGTCTCCAGGGTACCCTGGGCTCAGCCTGAAACGGCTTCTTCTCTTTGAAGATGCAAAGTGCCCTTAGTGACAATCCCCAGCCTTTGAGACTGGGGAACAGAGCTGGAAACCTGGTGAGATAAAGCTGCTTTGTGATCGCCATTGCTTTTGTTATGCACCGAGGCTGCCAATACAATTGCAATATCCCTTATCAAGTGCTTAGCCCAACCTGCCTGTTTGGGGCCAGAAGGCAGAAATGCTGCCTGGGAAAAGTGGGGGACAAGGTTAACAGACCATTCAGTAGCCCTGAAAATGGAGAACCTAAAAACAGGCAGGCTTCGAGAACGGGGAAAGGACAAGGGGCATCTGGACCCCCATGGTTTATCCTGACTTCCTAAACTTGGGCACGGGCAACCTTTCAGGCTGGCTGCCTAAGTGTAGGTGCTGCTGTTCCTGGCTGCCGCCCCAGGACCTGCCTTTCCCGAGGTCCCCAGCAGCCACCCACTGTGCCGTGAGCACCAGCGCCCAGCTGAGCACCCACAGGCAGAGGCACTCAAAACAAGGCCATTTCTGCCCTGACAGAGTGAACTTACCAGCGCCTGTAAATCACGGACAGGAACACCGCAAGCTCGGGTTCTCCAGTGCGAGCAGAGATGTTGTTTTACTGTCTTACAAACACATTTATCACTATAGAACATGATTTTTGCACATACCATCTGCTTTTCTTTCCTGATCTACCTCTTCCACCCCGAACTGAGTTCACACGTGTTCAGCACTGCTTTACAGATAATTATCCCTGCAAATGGCAACCTCTCCTGAAGGCTTCTGTCACCATCTCTGGTAAGAAACCCATCCGAGGGGGAGCCCGGGTCTGGGCTCTGGAATGGCATTTGGAGCAGTAGCAATGTTTGAACGCAACGGTATTTCCTTCTGAGAAAAAAAAAAGGGACCCTTCAACTTGTTTTCTCTCCCCCACGCCCCCCTCCTGTAGGAGATATTCGCCAAGACTCACAGATGGGATCGTTTACAGTTTCCTTTTGAGCTGCCTTGGCCCTTTCAGGTTTTGTTTATTCGAGCCGGGCTCTCAAACAGGGGAGGGTGGGACAGGCAAGGCCTCCCTTCCATATTCCGATTTGGACTGGGGTTGCTCAAGTTCCCCATCTGACAGAAGATGATTGATGAGAACGATGCTGGCTGTAAACTTGGGAGGGATTGGAGACTGGGTGGCTCTGCAATTTGCGGGGCCTTAAATCCCGGTTGTCGGAGCAATGCGGGGAATGGCATCCCGGGGTAATTACAAACTGACAACAGGAAAAGCCATTGGAAATGGCAGGCACTCCGGCATTGCGGTGGGACGGCTGGAAGGGTGGCTGGGTTTTTTTTTGGTTTGCTTTGCTTGTGAAAACACGCACATGTAGTCCTGAGCTGAGGTCAAAATGTGGTTACAAAAAGCAGGGTCTAGAGAGGATGGGGGGATCGACAGCAGAAAATTGCCTGGAAAGCTGCTGGAAGAGCCGGGGAGTGCCCCAGAGAGGAGGAAGTCATTGCTACATGCAAAATCTTTGGCAATTATCCTGGTGGCAATGGGATAAATACACACTTGTTAAGAGCATGAAACCAGCTGGCGACAGTGCTGGTCCTCCCTGACGGCCCTTGCTGGCCAGAGCTTCCCGTAGCCTCCTCTCCTGCGAGCAGCTCTCATTACACAAGTGCCAGCCTCAGTTTCCCCAAACCAAGGCTTGGAGGGAAAGGCCTCCAGGAGAGGAGAAGATCCCCATTCGACTCACGGGCCCAGGCAGCAAGGATGGGAGGCACGGGGGACTGCCATTGCACATGAGTCAGGATGGTGGCCACCGTCCACGAGGTGCACAACTTGATCAGCAAAGGTCTTCAGGGGACGTTTACAGGGAAGCTAAACTTTAATCTGGTCTGGCACATGTGCTAGGAGTGGCTTTCAGGAAAAAAGATTCAGCAGCCTCTTTTGTCATTTTTTGCCTGCCTGATTTGAGCAGGTCAGGGCTCCCAAGGCGCTGAGGAGTTGAGGGGTGTGGGACTGACCAAGGCTGTGCGAGATGGGGATGCCTGTGCCCATGCTGCTAGCTACTACATCGGGTACTGAGTCACCAGTTTCTCTTTTCCAAACTGGAATGGACTAGCACTGCTTTTCATTGCTGCTGCTGAACAGACCTGTCCTCGTGTTATCCTTGGTGAACTACAGGGTGTGTGACCTGGGTTGGGTCTCCAAGAGCTTTATTCAAAGCTGTAAGCACCCTGAAGCCTCTAGACTGGAAATTTAACAAAACCAGGAGAGCTGAGCTAGAAGAAAGCAGCCAGGGGTGAAGCAAGGCCCTAAGCTAGATGCACTTAGAGTAGCTGCTCCAGTTAGACTGGATAACTCTGCGGGGCTGGGATGGGAAGGAGGGGATTTCCCCTCCCTCTGCCTGTGCTGCTGGTTTAAATCCAACCACAACTGAGCAGTAAATAAGAGTTACCACCCGGCAGCTGCCGGCTGACCTGTGTGCAGTGAGTCAGTGAGCTCTGGCCACACAGCCCTGCAGACATCAGCAGCAGAGGAAGCCTGGGCTGAAAAGCATATTTTCTTTGGGAATGTGCTCTCATTTGGGTGAGCCCTGCAGTGCTCCCTGCACACCAGTGCTGCAGATGCATCCCAGGATGCGGTGATGCTGCATACCAGCACCGCAGATGCATCCCAGGATGCAGTGATGCATCCCAGGATGCAGTGATACTGCACACCAGCACTGCAGATGCATCCCGGGATGCAGTGATGCTGCACACCTGCACTGCAGATGCATCCTGGGATGCAGCTCTGCCACGCGGTGCAACAGCAAGTGTCTGTGTGTTGCAGCTCAGCAGTCAGGATACGTGAGGACAGAGGCCAAGCAGCATCAGTGGGGCCGTGTAACTGGAATAGCTGTGATTAAAGGGGAGCCGGTGCCTTGTAACACTGCCGAGCAATCTGCAATCAGCAAAAGAGTGTTGTGGTGCTGCGGCTGCTCAGGCTGAGCCTGTAGCAGCTTGGCCATATTCATAACTGCCTTGGTGACAATGGGGTTACTCACGTGGGGCAGGGTAAATGTTTGAATACAGGGACAGTTCCCCAGTGTCTCACGGACCTAACAAACAGAGGGGGATTTGAGGAGACATTTGAAGAGCAGAGCAGATTTTTTATAAGGAACTTCCTCTCCTGGGCAGATGAGACAAAGGGGGATAAAGCCAAGCAAAAACACATGGCTGCTTATTTACCGCTTATATTCAGGAGAGCTGAGCCATACACACCTCCCACTGTGCAGGGGCTACACAAACACATGAGGAGACTCAGGTCCTGCCCCAGAGTTTCCAGTCTAAGATGAGGAATTAAAAAAAAAAAGCAAACTCGGAGGAGTAGCAGCTCTGAAATCTCTCGCAGATCTCCATCTGGTAAAAGAAGTGCAGACAGGGGCATGTTCTCTCCACATCAGCTGCACAGCAAGAGCGGCTTAGATGAACTCTCCTGGCTGGTAATAAAATGATTTTACATATGTAGGAAGCAGGATGTGCAAAGCCCAGGAGTCTGATCTTGTTTCTGAGATCAAACAGAGTCTTATTGTACAGGGGTGTGGAGCTGATGTAACTGTCTAGTGTGCCGGACACAATCGCCGTGGTTACGCAGCTGGACCGGAATAAAGCAAGTCTGTATCTGAACTCATTAATTTTTACAACCAACTGAACCGCTCTGCCTTTTTCTTCTGCCTTTTCGGTGGCAGAGGACCGTCGCGCGGCAGCAGAGGGGCTCTCCCCCCAGCCATCGGCCCCTCGCCCGCAGAGCGGCAGGCCGGGGCTGGCACAGCGGGGGGCTGCTGGACCTGTGCGACCCCCCCGGTCCAGCCGCCCACCGTGTCCCCGGGGATGCTCAGCCAGCTGCACAGGTCCGTTTCTGAGACAGGCCAGGAGCTGGGGGGATTAGGGATTAAAACAGGCTTAACATGAGCGGAGCAGTTGCTCTGTCAGCTACAGGTTATGTCAATGTTTCCATTAGAAACCCCCATTTGCAAGGTTTATAGCTTGGCTGTGAAAGTGCCCTCCAGGCTGGGCTCTGGCAAGCCAGGGAAACCCATGGTTTTCTGCTGAAATGTTCAATGCGGCTGCTTCCACGCTTGCACATTGCTTTTCACCCGCATGCAAACTGAGGGGGCTCATTTGGTAAGCGCTGCGGGCAGCAGGCTCCGGCACACTGCACTGGGAGCCCCATGAGAATGGTCCCTGCCTGCCTGCAGGCAGAGTGCTGCGTCCCCAGGGCAGGCAGGGCAGGCAGGGCAGGGCAGGGCAGGGCAGGGCTGCCTGTCCAGCAGTTGCACCGTGGGATCCCAGGCTCCTGGGCGAGGCTTCAATGCAAAAACAAGGTGAATTTACCAAGAGGCAAAACAGAGGCACAGCATCAGAGCCAGGGGCCAAAGCCACTGGTGAGCTGTGGCAGGGTGAGGGAGTGGGACTGGGACTCCTGGTCACTTCTGGCCACCGGCCCAGGACCAGGAAGCCACCTCATGCTCCTCCACAATAACCATCCTCATGCTCCCATGGTGGCCCTCCTCAGGGGCCCAGCTGAGAGCTCAGCATCCTGGTCCAGGTACTGGAGATGCAGCCGTGGCCTGGGGACAGTACCAGCCCAGTGCTCACAGCAGGTTTTTACGCAGCGGCCAGAGCCCTGTAAGAGGCTCCCCTGGCCGGCAGCATGCTGAGCCTGGGTCTGACCCTGCCTTGGCCGCCTAGCCCAGGAGGGGCTACCTGGCCGTGAACCAAACGCACATCCAGGCCCCCTCCCTTCATGCCACCCCTTCTCACTCCTGGGAAGCAGCTCTTGACACATACGCATTTGCCTAATTTAAAGAGTTGCCAAGAGCACTTGCAGGCTGGGATTTTGCTGTGAGCAGGACCTCCTGGGGCAGGCAAGACTACTTTCTTCCCTTGCTTTTTTCCACCTGGAAGGCTGGAAAAAAGGAGAGAGGGAGATGCCAGCAAGCCCCTGGGCACAGTGCTGGGCTCCCCAACAGCACAGCACCCACCTTCCCCTGCAGGAGGGTACACACATGTCCCCCTGCCCGGCTGTGAGCACCCCTGGCCCCATGCAGAGGTGCTTCAGGTGGGCAGCTCCCCCCACCCCAGGCTCCGTGTTCCCCCTGCCTGCCCCTGGCACAGCTAATGGTCCCAAGGCTCAGACATTGCCAAAATCTGCTACAAAAGCTGCCCCTCTCTCCTAATGAGGTAATCGGTGCCATCATCCTGGTAAGAAGGTAACCCCTGCAAAGAGCTCAGTTAAGCAAACTACATCAAATGATTTACATCTCTCCCCCCGAGCCGGGACCCTGACCCAAACCTGGCCGAGCCCCACAGAGTCCCTCCTTAGTGGCACAGCAACAGCCGCCACGTCCTCGGCCGCCCTGGCCACACGCACCCTGTGCTCTCCCACCACCCTCCTTCCAGGGGAAGGTGCCTGAAGCCACGGGGTGGCCCACGGCCGAAGGGCCAGGGCTGGCCATAGCCATGGTAGCCTGGCACAGGGCAGCCATCAGCACTGGAACAAGTGGTGGTCCACCGCCCAAAGGCACCCTGGCTCTTGCAAATACAGGATGGGTCTTTGAGCAGTCCCTGCGATCCAGGAAACCCTGAGGGGGTGTCATGGCCCCAACGTGGGTGTTGGGAGGATGCCGGTGGAATGCTGCTGCCCTGGCAGGTGCCCAGGGAGATTATGAGGGGATGTGGATGGGACAAAGCTGGCAATACCAGCAGCATCCATCAGCCTCCCGTAAGGGACTCCCCTTTCCTCCATCACTGGGCTCAGTGCCGGTCTCCTGCCATTCAACTACACATGACCCCCATGGTGAACACCCCCCAGCCCTGGGATGCCAGGGGAGCTGCCAAATCTGCGTGGGAACTGCCAGGGAGCAGCGTCCGTGCCGTGGGGCTACTTTACCTCTCCCGTGCTGGGGCTGGCACGCAGACCCCCACCAGCAGCAGGAGGGTGAGAGCCCAGGGCAGAGCCCTGCTCAGCCTGGGGTGGGCAGCAGGAGGGCAGGGAGGGGGCTCCAGGGGTAAGAGCTGCAGCACCAGCCGGGGGGCATAAAAAGAAATACAAATATTAAGGAATAATTTTCAACTTTTTAGCACTGTAAAATCAAAGCATCATTATTTAGATTTACAGTTAACACTGAAGTGTATTGTGCATTTCAGCATACGGTCTCAGGCTATTGCACATCCCCAGCCAGGCAGGAGTGGTGCAGCTGGGGTGGGCAGCGCTGGGGAGAGGGCAGGGAGCAGCTTTTGGTCCCAGCTTGGAAACAGCCCGTACTCCGGGTTTCCATCCCCAACCATCCCACCAGGCCAGGCTCTCCACTGGGGCTCTGCTCTGCTGCTCCACCATGCCCACGCTTCTCCAACCCCAAGAGCAGGCTCTGCTCACCCAACAACCAACACAGAGAGAAAAAATTAAAGGGGGGGAAGAAAAAAACCCCAACTCCTTGCTGTTTTTCTGCTGCCTTTCCAGTATACTTGAGTTACCATGGTTAGGTTTTCACTGTTCTCCTTGACCCCTGCAGCTTTCCCTTATGAGTTAGTGTCCTGGAATGTCTCTTTACGAGGTGCCTAGAGAAGTAAAGCTGACCTGATGCCAGTGCCCCCACACTGAGGACTTTATTAGTTTTTTAATTTTCTGTCTGGGTGCTCTCACTTGCCTCAAACTTTCCACAGCTGCTAGGATTTATTAACGAAGGAGGTTCGTTTGTGTCCTGCCTCCCCTTCCCCGCTCGGTGAATTGGTGGTGTTGCTTTGCCAGTTGCTATTTTTAATGGCTTTTTTGGGGTTTTCAGGAGATCTGGTGGAGATCTGCTTTGCAGATCTCCATCAGATCTCCTGAAAACTGAGAAAAAGCCCAAAAGAAATGTGGGAGACACAGATGGGAGCAACCGTGATGGGACCATCCTGATGGAAACACAGGACGTGGCAAGTGGACCCCAACCAAGGAGCCAGTGCTGGGACCGGGAAAGCTGAAAAGAGCCACATCGTTGTCAGTGGGATGCAAACCCCAAGAATTAAGAGGATAAAATCATTTTGGTTCCCCCAAACTGCATAATAGCTTAAATGTTGGGGTGGGAGGGAGCCTCCTTGTCTCCCACACTGGAGGGGCCCTGGGACACCGAGCTGCAGGCTGGTGAGGAGGAGGAGGAGGCTGAGGGGTGATGAAGGACATGCAGAGATGTGCTGCATGGGGAGGAGAGGAGGATGAGCAAGGCCGAAGGAGCAGAGAGACCCTGCAATATAAACACGGCCAAAAGGATGCGGAGAGGGGGAGAAGCGACAGACTTTTAAGGAAAGAGGAAAAAGGGCCGAATATTTATTTGTCCATAAAATAAGTCTCCATAGCAATGAAATGCTTCACAATATCTTTTCAAAACAAGCCCAGCCATGTGGCGTGCAGGCAGAGCTGCCAGAGGGGGGTGTGACGCCTGCCCAGGCACCATGTTCCCTGGGATGGCCGGTCTCGCACGAGGGACTGCCAGCCTCACGCAGGGCCACTGGCAGGGGACAGGGAGGGGATGCTCCTTGGGGGCACCGGGCAGCCCCAACCCATGCCCTGGGGGGTGGCAGTGGGGTTATTTCTGTGCCGGGGCGAGGAGGTGGAGGGAGTAGGTGGCTTTTTTACAGCTGTGTCTTGTGTCAGGACATCCCAGGGGTGGGCAGGTGCGAGATGCACAAGCCTACCTGGGGTTAGGCAGGGAAGAAAAAAGGATGTGCTGCCCCAAAATGCTGGGAAGAGAAAGGGGCCGGGGGGGTGGGATGAAACGCCAGCTGCTGCCCGAGGAGCTGGTGATGCCTCCCAGGCTGGAGGCAGCCTTGGGCAAGCGACATGCAGCAGGACAGACCCCGACACACCTGGTATGTGGCTCTGGGGTTACGGGGCACCTTGAATTCATTACCGAGCACGCAGCATCTCCTGGGCTGGTGCCAGCAACAGCATCGCATCCGTGCTTTACAGCTGGGGCAAGTGCCGCACGGACCACACAGGCAGCGTATCGCCCACCCCGGGAGCCGTAGGGGATTCCCCACGCCATCCCGCCCGAGAGGAGGGGAGACGGTCGGAAGGGGCCTGATCCTGAGCCCTGGGCTCCGCCGGCAGCCATCTTCCGGCCGCCTCGCGCCTGCCACTCTACCATGTCAACTTGGCTGTTGCCTGACCCCAAAATATCTCGGCAGCAGCGTCAAGCACCTCTCCCGGAGATCGCTCTTAGAGAAATGTCACTGCAAATAATTTGGCTCCAACCCACAGGGACATAAATTCCATTATTTTGATGTCACCTGCACAATTTGTTCCTGTAACAAGGTGTTTTAACCTCGCTTCGTATTCATTGTTCTGCCTGCTTTGATTTTACTGTAAATGACTGAATTCGCTTTTGATGTGGTGCCAGTGCCCCATAAATCTTGTCACTTGCTGTAAGAAAGGAAAGAGCCCTCCCCGCTCTTTGGTTTGCAGAGGGTGGCGGTGGGGGGGACTACCAGGGTACCAGGAGGGTCCGGGCGGGAATCCTGCACCACCTGAAGCAAGGGTCGGCTCTGAGCATCCACCTGATTTTTCCAGGTGGGGAAACACTCCGTAAGAGGGGAGAAGGCAGTGGGGAGGAGGAGTTGCATTTCTCTTGCAAACCACTAGCTGTGAGCCAGCTTCATTCAGAGATTCACGGCTCCTTTGAGGACCCAGCCGGCGCTTCGAGCTTGCAAGAAAACCCCAGACCAACTGCGATTTGTGTGGTTTGAGGTTTCATCCTGAGCTGCTTTTAAAAGTGTTTCGGTTCCCAGCAACTCTTTTAGAGTGTGCTGGAGGTGAGAAGGGGCAATAAAACCACCCCCCACAAAACCCACACTTAACTGAACATTTCCAAGCCCGGCAGCACTTGGGGGACAGAACCTTCCATTACTGCCATCGCCCAAATTCCTCCTAACCCCAGCGGCAGTCGGATCAGACTCCTGTTTTCCAGCCGGTAATGCTGCTTGGGTTTTGTTCCTCATCTGCCTGAGTGTTTCTGCCCGGACAGCCTGGTAATTCAGCCCAGTGAATTTTGGAGGTATTACTTGCAGGAGACCCTGTTCCCCGGAGCCCGCCTGCCCTGGAAGTGCGAGCCCCCTGCCTGCACCTGGCAGGGACTGAGGCGCCAGCCCCGACGCTCACGCCAGGGTGAGGGTCGGACTCGTGACTGGGAGGAAGCCGTGGCCCTGCCGCCACCGAACAATCGGCGGAAAGGGGCCGTGGCCTTGGCTGGCGTCCCAGGGATGGGGACGGCTGCCTGCCGGCAGGGGCAGGGACCCTGCCGCCTCCGCAGGGGACAGACCCGGTCCTGCCCCAGATGCATTCCAGCCAGATGCCTTACCCTGGCGCTGCTCCACATGCAGGAGGTCCTTCAAAGGGAAAGGCTGTAGCTCCTTCCCCAGGTCCTAGGAGTGCAGGAGCACAGGGAATTGGGGTGGTGCCTGCTGTGGGGTGCACAGTGTGCAGTGCACAGCGCACAGTGCCCAGTGTGCATGGCATGGTGCACAGTGTGCAGTGCCTGGTGTGCATGGTGCGGTGCCCAGTGTGGGGTGCACAGTGCCTGGTGTGCATGGCAAGGTGGAGTGTGTGGTGCACAGAGCCCCGTGTGCATGGCGTGATGCCCGGTTCATGGTGCACAGTGTGCAGTGCACGATGCCCAGCATGCACGGTGCGGTGCCCAGTGTGGGGTGCACAGTATATAGAGCCCAGTGTGCATGGCATGGTGCACAGTGCGTGGTGCACAGTGCATGGTGTGGTGCGTGGTGCCTGGTGCCCAGTGTGCGTTGCCTAGTGCCCACTGCGCATGGTGTGATGCCCAGTGCATGGTGCACAGTGTGCAGTGCAGGGTGTGCATGGCGTGGTGCCCGGCGTGCCCGGCATGATGCCTGGTGCGTGGTACACAGCATGCGAGGCACCGTGCAGGCTGTGTGGTGTGCAGCATGCAGTGTGCTGACCTCTCATTGCCTCTGGCCCTGAGCAGGGGCCAGGAAGGGAAGTGCTGCTGGTCCCACTGCTTTCATCGGAGATCTGGAGCACCGAAGCCTGCCCAGATCCTAATCAGTGTGGGAAAGCAACGGCAGGGCCTGCTCTCGCCCTGGCCTGATGGAGACGCCTTTTATTTTCATAAACTTTATCGCAGCCCGCAGCCCCTGATAAACCACCGTAAATAAACGGAGGGGAGCGTGGCGGCCAGCCAGGGCCGTTCGCAGGCGCACGCGCTCGCTGCCGTCCCGCTCCCCGGGGGGATGCCCCGTCACACGCCAACTTTCAAAGCCTTCCTTTTACTCCCCCGCCGCCACCCGGCACAGGGAAACCACATGGCCTCGCCATTGGGGACCAGCCGGGCAGCCAGCGCCCGCCGGCAAATTCCTGCCCTGCCCCAGCCTCCCCTGGTGACCCCGGCCCGTCGCCAAGCTGGGGTCCTGCTCCCAGTGCTCGGCACAAGCCCTCGTGGGGCCACGGCGACTCAGGATGTGGCCAGCTCCCACCCCGGGACCGGGGGAGGACAGTGTCCGGATGGTTGCCTCCTCTCCAGGTGGCGAGAAGGGGGTTGTGTCCCACCGGAGGCCTGAACCAGCAGTGGGTCTCAGTGCCTCCCCCGGGGCTTCTCTGTTATTGAATTTGAGGATTGCTGGGGTTTGCCACAAATTAACTGTTTGGACTGCTTTTTTTTCTTTCTTTCTTTTTTTCCTTTGCTAAAAAGTTTGGGTTTTGTTTAGAAAGGTTTACATTCTTCTAGGAGTACAGAAAAACAGGATCCGGGGGGGTTGTTTTCACGCTGGCTCCACAGACTGACAAAGACAAAAGTTAACCCTTTTCCATTTCTGTCTGGAGTTGCTGCGGGTGAAAGGCATCCTGGCCTGGGCTGGCAGCTGCCCCGCAGCTCCTGCCCGTTCCCAGGCACGGGGTGCCCCCCTTTCCTGTGGTCTCCTCTCCCCTTCAGCATCCTCTGCCTATTGCAGGCAGGGGCTGGGGAAAACACGTTTGCTTGTGTTTCCTTTTGCACCGTGACTTATGGTAGCTAATTTTAAGCTGTACCTTACCCCAGCATTTGCAGAAAGCAGCTTGCTGCAGTCGAGTACCAGGTTTTTGCTTCTACGTGTGCCTTCCCTCGCTGCAGCAGGACAAGCTGCCTGGGACCAGTGCAGGAGGGTTTCAGTTACTGCTGGTTTATACTCTGCCTCCACTGCCAGTTGTGAGGGAGGCTGCCCAGCTGGTGCTGACAGCTTCTGCTGTTAAACCAACTTGATTTAATACAGAAATGGCTCAGACCACAGCACTCTGAATTAAAGGTATATAAATTGCGTGCCACGTCACGTGTGCCAGAGCTTTGGCCGAGTGCAGCTAGTCCAGTCCCGTCCAGTCCAGCCCAAATGCAGTGGGTGCCCATGGGTGACTGTCACCTGCGTTTGCAGGGCTGCATGGGAACCTCTTCTGTCTGCATTTGCCCGGTCAGCAGCATCTCTTGGGGCTCCCTCTGTAGCTCCCGGGCTGCAGCAGAGGTGGCAGCAGGCAGCAACCCAGGGGACATCTTCCCCTGCCCGGGTCCCTTCTCGCCGGGGCACGCCGCAACACACTACCCCCCCCCGCCTTCAGCCTCCTCCTGGCTTTTCATCCCATTTCTCCAGTTTGCCACAATCCTTTTTCTGTCTGCGGCCCCAGCCTTGCGTGGCATGCAAATGTAATAAATACGCCCTCTGTTTCTCCACGCTGGCCGTTAATGGGAGTGCTCAATAGCAGCTTTCCAGCCCCACAGTGAGCCATTGAGAGCTGCTCTCGCAATACCGTCCCCCCGCTCGCTCCACACCCATCCTGCAGCACCCCGCCTGGCCCCGCTCCCCACCGCCCTACGGGCAGGGCAGGCAGAGCACCCCGCGCCAGCCCGCAGCCTCCGGCCCACAGCCACCGCTACTCCTCGGGCTTGTTATACCCTGCTGATGAAGGAAATTAACTTGGCCTGACATGTCTCATTCTTGACAAAGCCATGTCAGATATTACTCATCTCTGTGCTAGCTTCCAGATGCTCACAAAACTGCCTCGGATTATTCACGCCAGCATCTTTCTGGGATGGGAAGCATGACGGCTGGGCTGTAGCCCCCCCACTCCACCAGATGGGTACTGTGGTTGCTGGTCTTGAGGTACCAAGAGAGCATCTTCCCGGTGCTCTCACAGGTAACCACTGATGGCTCTGAGATCCCAGCAGGGAGTTTGATCCTAGTTTGATCCTAAGATGGATAAGGCCCAGTCAGTCTGAAAACACTAAACACACCATGTAACATTTTATAGTAAAAAATATTGAGGGTTGTTTCTCCTACTTGCACGATACTTTTGCCTCTGATAAAGAGGCATGTTGTGGAGGGACTGAACCCTCCACTATTACAAATAAGAACTACTTTATTTTCCAGGCTCACCAGAATTTTGCAAAGACAAACACACTGACTTTCTGCAACTGTTTCCACTCTTGGAAGAACATCTCCTTCTGTCAACAGGAACGCTTTCCTGTTGGATGTTCCAGTTACGCTCCGTTTAATCTTTCAGGCGAGGATCTCTAGATGCTCTGCTCCTCCTTGTGTAATATCTTGGCTCCGAGTCTTGGCTCTGTTGAAAGTGAAGGAGTCTGAGGGCTTGTGGGGGATTGGAGGATTGGGCCCATGGGACAGCAGTGGAAAACATCCAGAATGAAGACTATATTTGTGAGAGTCCTTAGGAGAGACACTGCAAGGCCGCTGGTTTCTCACCCAGGAGTCCTCCTGGGGAGCTAAGCAGCACGGGGTGCTGGTCCCCCTTGCAGTGATGGTGCACGCCAAGGTGGCGTCCACAGCATGAGCCACCTCCACATCCCCACCCTGGCTTCTGAGGGACTTGGGCTCCTTCTGGAGGACTCCAGTCATGAGACAAGCCAAGGCCCATCTCCAGTGTCCTGCCTGTCCAAGAGCTTCCAGGGACACTCCAACGGGACATGGCATTGGCCGCATGACCAAGGAGCGTCCTTGAATCCTCCCTGGGATTTTATTCTTTAAGGTGCTGGCAATGAGAAAACCCTCTCCATGCCCTTCCCCCACCCCAAAGCATCCTTAATAAAAATAAAGTGCCCAAAATAGCCCTAGACAGTGCTTGACATTTGCCAGACAGCTGCTCTCGAGAGTGCTACAAAGGTTATGGACTGCTCTCTGCTGCGCTCCTCCTCCCACCCCACCGCCGCCCACGTGAACCTTGGAGCAGGGCCAGGTTTCATGGGAGTCTCGTGGTTTGAAAACGACAGCTTTGAGAGGGAGCTGGGATGCAGGGAGGTGTTTGTGGGTCGCTGCCTCCCGTCCCGGCTGGGCAGCTCAGAGCAGAGCTGGGGTGACCTCTGCGAGGGGAGCTGCAAACCCTTGCGTTAGCTCTGCCCATGCCTGGAGCTGGCAGGATGCTGCTTCAGAAGCCTGGTGGCTGTGGTGGGCTGTCCCCACCTGCAAGGCATTGGGCATTGGGCACCTTTGCTTGCTCTTCCAGGTGTCTGAAGGCACAGGCAGAAGTGTTGCCCTGTGGTGTGCACCTCACCCTGTGCAGCCAGGAATGGGGTCACACCTGGCTGCAGGGTCACAGCCAGACCTAACGGGTCCCCAACAAATGCACGGTCAGCCCGGAAGGCCAGGAGGCCAGCGGTGCCTGGGAAAGTCATGACTTGAAGGAAGACTTGGGAATCATCTTGGGTCAAAGCCCCAGCGCAGGTGTAAGGAGTTGTGCAACCTGGTGAAGGAGCAAGCAGAGTGGAAGACCTGCAAGGACGCGGTGACCGGTGCTGGAATCAGCACCTGGAGAAGGATGTGGGGACACGGTGAGAGGCCAAAGGAAGGGCCTGGACAGGCAAGCCTTGCAATGAGGGCAAAAGGGACTCAGCTTAGCAGAGAGAAGGTCAAAAGGCAATTTAAGCACCTGCAAGAGTCGAGGGACCTTCCTTCCTAGGTGGTCCTGTGTAGCCTGGTAGGTTTATCATCTTTCTTGGGAGCATCCAAGAAGAGTTGTAGCTGGGGACAGGGCACTATCTGTGATCTGAAGGGGATCTGAAATTCCCCTTCCCATGGAGCTTGGCTGGTGCTTCTCATACTAGGACAAGGTCTTGGTGTGGAGCAGGAGGAACCCCCCTTCTGTGGCACCGGTGTTTTATACAGGGAACAGAAAATCACAATCCAGGCCTGAAAAGTGAAAGATAAAGGCATGAACTTTTAAATTAAATACATAGAGAAATACATGAAATCCATGATCTTAATCAAAATGAGAAGCCAGCAGCAGCAAGGCATGACCCAGTTGTTTTATCTAGTAACCAAATAAATATATACATGTATTTTAAGCAAAAGAGTCAACGACCTTTAAATAGGGAAAAAAGCGTACATGCAGGAAGGAAATTTATCACTTAGGACAGAACAGGGTCTTTGAAATGTTAAATACAGTAAAAATTGTTTTAAACTATACAAGTTAGGAACAGAGGCCTCAAAGAGCATCTAAGTCCCAGCAACTTCACCAGGCTCATGCTGTGCTGAACTGGCGGCAAGGAGGCAACCAGCCGGCAGGGACAAGGGCAGGATCACAGTCAGCTCCATCCATGACCTCACCAATTTTGGGAGATATCAGTACTGGGAGGTCTTCAGGTATGGTTTTGTTTTTCCTTATCACACCCGTGGGGCTCACTCCTGTGCAGGGCAGGGCTGTCCCCGCTCCCTGTGCAGCCCTCAGGGCTCTGCTGTGGCTGAGAGATGAGGACGGGGGGACGCTAGAGAAGCTGTCCAAGGGAGTTGGTGGGTCTGGCAGAGACGCACGACCCAGAGGAGCCTCACAGACAACCTGGCTGGCTTGGCTTTTTTTGGCTTTTTCCCCTGACTTTTATGTTTATGCAAATTAAGGTTTCCAAGGAAGTGTCGGTACCGGCTGAGGCCGTGCTGCCAGTTTTCTGTGGGATCTGTCTTGTTTCCTGGGACCTGAGACTATTTTAAGGACTCTTCAGATCTCCAAGAAAAGTCACCTTTAAGATGTTTTTCCATGCCTGTTTCTCCAGCCTGCACACTGATTTGTCCCTGCAGTTTCACCACCCAACAACTTTGATGTCTCGGAGTCTGACACGCTCACCTCTGAAGCATTTCCCATCACATGTCTGGCTGTTTATACCTTCGAGGCACGCAGCCACCCTTTTCTGTTTAAGGACTGTCTTGACCACATCAGTAGAGTGAGAATTTCTAAAAATAGATGAACTGGCAAACTTCACAATCTGGAAAATGACATGCTTTTGAAATCTGTGGAAAAGAATAGATTCCTTAAAGTATAGTTTACAAATACTGATTTCATTATTTATGGTAGCTGTAAAGCACAGTGCATTCGGAAAGCATCGTCCCATTGAAGAAGTGTGTTACTCATTACGATGGCTTTAGCGTTCCAGCATGTTCCTCAACTGAAATTTAGCCAAGAGAACAAGCTGGGGGCATACACAGGGGCAGCCTGGAGGGAAGCTGCTTCTCATTTTGTGTTGGAAAGATGCGATGAACAGGAGAGGGGGGAACTTAGGGGGACTGCAGGAGCCTCTGCTAGAGTCTCTTGTAGCACCAGAGGAAGAGGGCAATGCAAAGATACTAAAAAGTAGCAAATTCACAGCTGCAAAGAGAAGGGATAGCTTTTCATACAGTGAATGCTCAGCCCAAGACACCCGCTGGGCTGAGGATGGAGCTGGGTATCAGAGTGGTGGGACACTTCCCTGGCTAAGGCACTGGGCACCAAAGGTTAGGCACAAAACCCATGAGTTTTGGAAAGAAACACCCATGCGTGAAGCACCTAGAGGATCTCAGACAGGTCATTTTCCTCCTCGCATGCTCCTGTCTGTGTGGGTGAGCTGGGGGCTGTAGCTGGGAAAGCTGCTCCTGGCCTGGAGCCCACCTTGGCTGTGGTGCGCCCCGGCACAGGAGAGCAGCCCCGGAGGACCAAACCAGAGGGCTTTTAGGAATGAGTCTCTCCACTGCTCCATGCCCACGATTGGGTCCAGCACACGCAGCACGGAGGGGACCATGAAGCATTTCCCTGGGTTTAAGACAGTTCCTCTGTGCTCAGGCACACTCAGCACCCTCTCCTCCCAGCTCTCCTCAGTACACAGAAAATTTCATAGGTTCTTTGCTGTTCTTCCTTCAATATTTTGCTCAAGTGCAGCAATCGCTGACATTTCTTTTCCTCACACACTGTGCTAGGCAGAGACTACCTCTCCTCCAAGCCTTTTGAAAAGTACCCAGCACCAGGAATCTTTCTCAGGATCCCAGGATTTAAATTTCTCTGTTTTCCCCTGCCACTATGTTGTCCTTCACCCACTCCACTTTTTTCATTCCTAAAGTCACTGGTAGCCAAGGGAACGTGCTCCTTTTTATGCCAGCTGTCCTGGTCTTATTGTTTCTTTTAAAAGATTTATTGCATCATTGCTCTCTGCTTCTCTCACTATTTCCACTAGTGTATTTGTAGACGCGGGTAAGTATTGCAAGACCGCCTGCACCTGTTCCTCCGAGTCCTCCTTCTCCTCTGCATCTTGCCCTTCTGTGAAACCCTCCTGCAGGAATTCCTCACCCGGGCTTGTGTTTCACCCTCGAGCCGTACCTTTGGAGCTCTGAAACCATGCTCTGAAGTCTTGGCGCTGCAGAAGCAAGAGGTTTCTCAAGAATGTTCTCTAAGGATTCGGGGTCTGCTTCAACTGTTACAGCCATGTATAGATATATGGGTGTATATATATATACACCAGTGAAATTTCTGACATCCCACCACAATGGCAAGCGATTGGGGGGGTAACTTCTTGGCACCAAGGGTGGTGTCCCCAGCCCCTCTGCCAGTGCTGGTCCCCTGCAGGAAGCCTGCTCCGGCTGCTGCTCCTGAGCACCCGCACGGCCCCTTGCTTTGGGAATGCTGCCCTGGTTTGGTACTGAGGGGATGCTGTGCCTCCTAAGTCCTTACCCAGATGGCTGTGCCAGTGCCGTTTGCACAGTGGTGGCTGGAATGGGGATCTTCAGGACTTTTCCTGTTCCTCCTTCAATACATGTGCACTGGGAGGTGCATGTACATACCCATCCATGGTGCTCCACTGTACAGCTCAGAAGAGGCTGTTCCACATGGCGAGAAAATCCTTGCCATTAGAATATACTCACCCTAAAATTTTACCAGTTGTGTCCTCAGCTGCTGCCTCCCATGGTCAGCATGGCTGGGCATGGGGCTATCCTTGACTCTCGCCTAGCTAATCACACACCGGGGCACAGACTGTCCTTCAACACAGCAGCACACTCAGATACCCAGCCTGAGAGATTCAGCAATGCATTGGACGGGACTGAAACCCACTGCAAGTGCCAGCACCCAACCAAATGCCCATCGGCAGCAGATCAGCACTTGCCAGTGAAAGGAGTTGGCACACATTTGGGTCCCGTCCCCAGGTTGCTCTTGGCTCATCTCCCAGTGCTGGAAGCTGCCCGGGGAGGTAAGCAGCACTCCCGAAGCAAGGAGTTAATGCCGTGCTGTGATTATTTGCTCTCTGATGTATTTATAACTTTTACATCTATCTGACATTTTATGGCCAGGCAACATTACAAGGGACAACTGCTTTCCATTACTCACTGCCATGAACTCCCATTCATGGCTTCTTCACCTCCCTATGACATCATGTTTGCACGGCACAGGGGGGGCCCAGTGCTGGCCCCCGCCGACACAACTCGGGATGCCCCAGGAGCTGAGGAAACAGATTGCCACCCCGCAGACGAGCCTCACCTACAGCCAGGCCCTGGGTGAAGGACTTCTGTTTTTCCAGGATGGACTGTAGGTATTGCTTTTCTGGCAGCGACCTCCCCTTAAAGGTGACAATAAATCCCATCCCAGAGCGGCCCACTGCTGGAGCGGTCCTATGTGAGGCTTCACGGAAAAAGGAAAAGAAAAATGACTGGGAGGGGCAAAAGCACCTTCTGTGGCCCATTTCTGAGAAAGAAATGACCAGGGTTAAAATTTGCATGGGAGGGGGAATATGCACAGCTCCCTGAAGCAGGAGCCGCACATGGCACCTCCCCGCTTGCCCTCCCTCGCACATGGCCCCGCGGCCGCCCTAGCTTCAGTGTCAGCCGCCAAGCTGGCATCCTTGTCCCATGCCTCAGCTGACATGGGGACAGAGAGGACTTTGCACCATCTGGGTATGGGGAAAACATGCCCAAGGGACAAATGTCACCCATATGCTGATGGCACCAGACCCGGTGCACACAGACGGCTCCTCCGGCAGCCCTGGCATGGCTGCGGATGGGAGGTAAGAGGACACCGACCCACCGCCGACAGGTCCTGGCACCAGCCCTCCCTCCTTTCTCCTCCCAACCGAAATTTTCCAGCCTGCGGGTCCTGCTGCAAGCCAGGGCCAGAGGCAGACTTCTCACTTCAATTGTACCCTGCAGAGCGCTGGAGCAGGAGCATTCCTGCTCTGCTTCCAGGCAGCATGACCCCAAAGCCAGACCCGTCTGCCTCCTGTGTGCAACCTGCCCCTGCATGCTCCAAGCCTACAGAAGTTTTACAGGGGCAGCTGCATGCTGCATGAAGGTGTCCCTGGGGATCAGCGACTCCTTGGGCTCGGAGAAGCCGGGCTCCGGCCACTCTCTGTCCTGCTCGGGTGCTTGCAGCCAGATGGGACGCAGTCTCTCCTTCACCTCCTGCCCGAGCATCCCCCTCCTCCCTCTCCCCTGGCCTCCCCCATCTCTGCTTCCTCTCAAATGCCACCCTCATTCCTGGATGCCTCGGAGACGCTGGTTCTCCCGTGTAGATTTGATCTGTGCCCATGTTTGAGCTGATATCCAGCATTTCCCTCCAGTCTGCCATCACGGTGACACATGGGGATTGCCTCGCCTGAGCCGTTTGCAGCCCTGCAGGGTTACAGCCCACCAGTGTCCCCATGGGATCTGGGGTTGTGCACGGAGCAGGTGCTGTGAGGGGTTGTGACACAGGCAGCCTTGATGTTGGGGCTCTGATATGCCCATATGCATTACGAGATGACACATATGCACATATGCATCTTCTCCCTTTGCACCGAGAAATTGCTTTGCATTAAAGTCATTTCTCACGGCTGCAAAGCTGCTGCTGCTCCTGTCCCCCCATCACCCCCGGGGCGGGCTGCACGCCTGAGTCCCAGCTAACCCAGGAAAGACAGCTTTAAAATGAAAGGGGCTTCCCAGAGCGTGCCTTGCAGAGCCCATCGCCCACCACCAGCTGCAGACAAGCAGCATGTGTAAACGGAACGAGCCAAGAGCCCAGCTCAGCCCCCAGCAGCCGGCAGCAGCTGGGCAGCGAGGATGGAGCAGAGGGCTAGGGATTAGGGAGCGCAGGCGAGGGGGGTGCCAGGGCCTGCGGTTTGGTGGGAGAGCCAAACCCGCCACCAAACCTGCTCCCCAAAGCCCCTGGTGTCAGCGACGCCATGCTGGAGGCTCTGCATCTTCTGCTGTGCTGGCAGAGATGAGGCAAGGGGGGCTGTCAGCAAGCCCGGGGTGCCCCATGGCCCCGCTCTCCTGGTCCATGCCGCTCCTACCAGCCCAGGGATGGGGACCAGCAGGTCCCCGGGGGTCTGTTCCCAGCCACTCAGCACAGGCTGAGGGAGACGACTGGTGAGGCAGGGATGGTTTGCTCTCCCACGTCTCCCTCCCACTCCTGTTCCCTTATCCAAAGGGTGCTGGGGGGTCTCCAGCATCCCCTGTCTCCTGAGCTCCTCTGGGAGCAGGGGGCTTTGGCTGGGTGGAGGTTTCTCCCTGCAGCTTTCGGGAGCTGGACCTGGGGCCAACAGGGAAAAGGAGGGGGGAATAACTTTTCTCTTTGGAGGAAAGGCTGCTGATGGGTGATTAATGGCCGTGGCCAGACCACTGTGCTTGTGCCATCTGATAAGAGGCCTCCTGACAAAACAGACCTGTTGCTGGGGAATTCATCATGCCTCACTCAGCAGCCATCAGATAAGAGTGGGATTGGATAAGTCCCATTCATCCTCTTCATTCCCGCTTCTCCACCCTCTCCTTTCACCCTGTTCGCCAGAGCGTTTCATTCTCAGAAGTGAACTCCTAAGGCACAGGGATGCTGTGCCATGTGTGGGGAGAAAGAGCCAAGGCTGACCCTTTTTTAGGGTGTAGGGGCAGGGGTTTCCAGTCTTGCTTTTTACTAGTCCCCTTGTAGGATCTTGCCCCCTTTTTTTCTCTCCTTCCATGAAAATAATCCAGTTTTAAACCAAGGAGTCATGCTCATAGGGAGAGGCCATCTCCGGGGGTGGCAATGTCTGAGCATGGATAAGGCACCTTTCGTGGGTGAAATGCTGCCAGGTGACAGTGAGAACTGGTTGTGTGTCAAATTCAGCCCATCCTGCAGCTCTCAGCCAAAAACCAAACTTGCCACATTTTAGTTAGTAGTCCTTCTACTTTTTCAGCTCATACAGGGAGGAGGGGGCTTTTGGGGTACTGGGATGCTGCAGACCCCACACAGCTACAGCCACACTCCCCACTGGCACGAGGTCTCTGCTGCAGGGCTGCAGGCTGTGCACGCACGTGTGTCTGTGCCAGCCAGACCTCCACGTGGGGATGGATGCCATCCCAGACCAACAGCATTCGAAAAAAAGCAACCCTTCCACCTGGCGGGTCCTGGGAGGGGGTCCCCCATAAGTGGCCCTGTGCTAGTCCCCAGGAGGCTCTTAGGGAGCCCCGTGGGGAGCGGGGAGGGGGCCAGCCAGGCTGCTCAGGCTCTGCTGTGAACGCAGGCAGATCTGATAACGCTGCAGACCTCACAGTCCTTCCAGCCTCTTCTCTCTTCCAGCACAGAGCCGGCTCAAGCACCCTGCCCTGCTTCTGCTGGGAGAGGGCAGGCTCCCCAGCCCCGCACCCAGTCCTCACTACCCAGGCCACCAAAAAGACCCCAATTTCCAGCAAACCTAGTCCTACAGACACATATGTATATACACACGTATGCATGTCTAGCTGGGACATGGGGGCGGACATGCACTGTGTCCCCTGCGCTCGCCATGCAGCACTGCAGGGTCTTGTGGACTTGCAGATGATGGATGGTGCCCACGACATACTGGTACGGGAGTGCTGTCCCCAGTGGTGGGGACACAGCGAGCCCCTGCGTGTAGTGCTGAGCTCACGTGGATGGCCCTGCGCGTCCTGGGGAAGGCAGGTGGGGTCGGCTGTCCTCGGAGGCTGGCAGGGGTGTGGGTGTGCAGCGGGGCTGCATTTGCACACTCACGCTTACACACTCCTTCTCTCCACAAAGAGTTAATCACCTTGTGACTGGACCTAAACCACTCTGAGGCTCTTCTCACGGGATTTAGCATGCAACAGGGGCACTTAATGAAATTAGGGATCTCCAGCAACCCTGGGGTCATATTTTCCTCCCCTGCCAGACTGGGAATGGGGCATGGACCCCAGCCAGGGTGAGCACTGGCCAGGATGGGCCACCGTGGGCCATGGACCAGCCCCACACCGGGACGCTTCCCACCGCTCTTCTTCAAAAAGGCTTTTGCAAGCAATGCCCCCGAGCGGATTGAATTAGAGCCTAATTAAAGCAGTGGCAATTTGCAAACTGGAAATGCTCCAGAGCGCCCAGGACTAATTCATTAAAGTCTTCCCCCTCCCCTCCCTTCCCCTGGAGGTATCTGGTTGAAGGTAGCCGAGCTTTAGCCCTGCTGTCCTGGCTTTCCTCCCACGCCCCAGCTCCTGCGCTTGCTGTCGCTCTCACCTTTTTGGTTTTCTCCTGTCAAAAACAACAACAAAATGATTTGTTGAAATGGTTTCAGATTAAAGATAGGACCAAAGATTGATCAAAATCAAAATTCAGCATCAAAGAACTATTTTTGGTTGAAAAATTTTGGTATTAAAAAAGCAGTTGTTACAGAAAGCGTTTGGTTTTAGGGTAAAGCTTTCAAGTACAAAACAGCTTTTGTTTTTTTATCACACTAGGACTTGAATAAAAACAGATAAAACCAGATTTTTTTTTAAAAGATAACATTTTAGGGTTTTTTTTTCCTTTTGAAAATAAACTAGAAACTAGAGTAGGAAATATTTTTAAAAATCAAAACTTCTGGCTAAAATCATTATTTTTGACCAGTTCAGCCAAAGTCCCTCCTTTTCCAAAGAGGCAAGAGCTCCCAGGACTTGGCAGGGGTGGGTCCTTGTCACAGTATCCTGCTCCTCCCTTGTCACAGTGGGAGAGTGATGGTGACCCCCAGGCCTCTCCCAGGGTCAGCGATGACAGGCAGCTCACGGTGACACAGTGCTGACACTGGAGAAACCTGTGGGGCTGGGGGGGACGACAGTCCCTTCCTCCCTGCGGGGGGACAAGACCTGCCCCTTGGGGACACCAACCCAGTGTGGGGGCTGCAGGACAAGGTGGCACCTCTGCCCCTGGGTGCAGGACCCTCACTCCCAGCTGGGGACCCATGGGTGTCTCACCAGGCACCTGATTTTTGCAATTTTGGGGTAGCCAAGGGGCTGTGGGACCTGCTGTCCTGCTTGCTGCCCCTTGCACTCCCTGTGCTGTGCATGGCGGTGCAGCAATCGCTTGCAGGAGGTTTGAGCCCACTGCTGGGGATTCAAACCGCGACAACCCCTTGGCCAGGTTTCCTGAGCTGCCTTATGGCAGCAGGTGCCTTGAATTTGAGCCGTGGGCCGAGCTGGGCGTCAAGAGCTCAGGGTGACTCTGCCATCCCAGCAATGTGCCTGCTAAGCAGGGATCAGCAGCAAGGAGAAACATTATCCCAACGGGCCCCGCGAGCGCTCAGCAGCTGAGGGCAGAGCAGAGGGGAAGCTGCCGGACCCCTCGGCCCGCCGGTGATTCCCTGTCGGCATTTTTGTTGCCCTGCCTGCCAAGACTGCCACCTCCCAGTTGGCTGGAAGGGAAGGAACTGTGGGGACATGCTCAGAGGAGGTGGCCGGGGGCACCCCAGCATGCACCCCGACACTGACCAACGGAGGGGGGCCGCAGCTGGCCACCAGCCACAGGACTCCTTCAACATTGCATCAGCACTGGGCAAAAGCCAGCCAGGGGACAGTGCAGAGCGGCGGGATTGGGGCAGGCTGCAGGATCGTTTTGTGGGAGATTTAGGGTGGAAAATAGGCTCACACACACACAGAGCCAGGTGTTCCACTGTATATCTGTGCTATAGCTCAGCCCTTGCATGAGCAATGCATGATTTCTTAGTTCGCTGTAGGGGATGGGTATTCAGTTACTGCTTAGAAAGCACCTAGATGCCCCTTGATAAGGAATTTTGAAAAGTGGTTAATTCATCTTTAGACCTCCTGACAACCTCTAGCACCCCCAAACTCCTGAGTTACGAAATTATGAACTATCCATCAGCTGCCTTCTCCTTGCCCCTAATTTCGGAGCCTTCAGCTGACGTTGCAGGCTGCCCTCTGCAGACACAGGGCCACGGCCGTTGCCTTTCTCATGGGATGGCTCAGCCCTCACTGATTGTCCTTGGTGACCCTGGGTGCTGCCAGGCTCCTCCACAAATGCAGGGGAGGTTTAAGCAAGATAAATCACTCTTCCCATCTTCACATCCCATGAGAGTCAAATGTTGCCCAGCAAATACACCCAGTAGGTAAACACGGTCATTAGCACTTCTATACATGTATGCATACATGCTCCAGTGACTCACTGAGGAGGGGCAGAGCCGACAGAGAAGGGGAGCCCTACCCGCCTTTAAAAGGGAGCTGGTCCAGCACTAAGGACATGATGTGCGGCCATAGCAGAGGGCTGGTTAAACCTCACACTTCACCTTTCTTCCTCCTTCCAGTGCAACCAAACCTCTGCAAAGTGTCAATAAGACCAATGCTCATTTGAAACCGAGCCTCCAAGCCTTGGAAAGATTTGGCTGATCCTTTGTGAATATTTGATTGATGTGTTTGGAAAGTGTAACAAAACCTGAATCAGAGAAGGGCTGCAGGAGCTGTTTGCTTTTCTTGCTCAGTTCTGGCAAGGAGAAACTGCTGACCCCAAGCTTCCAAGTTCAGTTCCTCCTCATGCAAGCTGCCCCGCTTCAAGGGCTTTCAAGCAAGTAGTTTAGGTCTACGCCTAGCACCAAGAGCAAACATTTTCTCCACTTGAGAGGCCATGTGGGGATACTTGCAGGCAAGCAGCAGAGTGGTGGGCACGGCTTGCAATCAGGGTCTGTCTCCGCTTCGAGAGCGGACACAGCTCAGCTCTGCAGCAGGTGACACATCCGATGTCCTTGCAGTGAGAAAGGCTGCAAGCCGTCGTGGTTGTGGCCAAGCAGTGAAAAAAGTGCCAGTGGGATGCTGAAGCCCCAGATCTTCTCACTGTGCTGGAGCTCGTCCACAGCCAAGGGCCAGAGAGGCCACGCTGCTGCCTTTGGTTTGCAGAGATAAGCCCGAGCCACCCTGTTCAGCCAGTGCCTGGGTCAGAGTTTTCCCAGAGCCTGGGAGCATTCACATCCAACATCTGGCTTGGCCCATGGTCTCTAACACCCCAGGGCCTCATTTTGTACCCACTAATATCATCGTCTGTCTGTCTGCAGCAGACTCCCAATTTGCACGGATGCAATCCAGGAAAGACTCCAAACTAATTTCATTAGAGCTTTGGTTTGTTTGGGTTTTGTCAACAGATTTAAAGGCAGCTGAAAGCCCAAGCTCTGCTTCTGCCTGACTTTCTGAATTTGTGTAGCTCTAACTGGGTAGTCAGCATCACTCTCCAAAGATTTCTGAAATAGCAAAGGACTGGAGTCATGAAGAAGCTGGTGGCAGTGCAGTATCGGAGATATTCCAATCCTCCACTGGCTGCAGGGCATGCAGAGCACTTTTTTAGGGAAAAAGAAGGGACTCTGCCTCTCTTCTTATACCCTTAAAACTATAACTGGCAATGGACACATCATAACATTTGACTAAATACATCAGGAGCTGTGGAATCACATCTCAGGTGAACTGGGCATCTGAGCATGGCTGTTGGCCAAGCAGCGTGTCCTGGGCACCGCAGGGTCTGGGGACCAGGTTCTGCCGCCTGAGCACCGCTCTTACTTTAGGGGGAGCAGATGGGAGATGTTGTTTGGGGTCTGCAGGGCCAAGCTCAGCGCTGGACCCAGCAAGGAGCACTGCAGCTGGTTGTGCCAGCAGGGGCTGAGGGCACACCGGCATCTCTTGGACAAAGTGTCTAAAAAGCAAAGGGAAATTTTGGACTGTAGCCATCTGACCCTGCTCGTGCCTTTATAAATATCTTGGCCACCCCAGCAGGAGCTGTGGCTTCCCATGGAAGATGCTTTCACCAACCCTGCTCCCCGAGAGCAGGGAGGGCACCCGCTCACTGGTGCTAATGTGGGCCAGGAGCTATGGCAGAGATGGACCTGGGGCTGCCAGCACACCTCCAGGACCTGCTGCGGGTCAGGGACCATCATCCTCGTCCTGCCTGGTCTGGGTTGTGGACAGGAGTAGGAGAGCGGGGCAACATTGCAGCAAAGCGGAGGGCAGAGAAGCTAAGCAGCTTTATTTTAATTGATCCGAGTTCACTGAGCCTGCCAAGTTAATGAGTCCCCAGTAAGCAGCTTTAACGAGAGCCTGTGGCAGGCTTAGGAGAAAGAGATGAAAATGAGGGCAGAAATAGATGCTTGTCTGCAGAGCCTGATGGGCTGGGGCCAGCACGGCAAGGAGGAGCCGGGGAGGGCTGGCGGCAGGCGTGGGGGCACTAGCCGGCCACTGAATGTGCTGCTTCAGTGCTTTGCCTTGCTGCCCTCCTGCCAAGCCCCAGCCCAGTTCTCGGGGCCGGCATTAATCCCCTGGCAGGGGGCTGGGCCGAAAAAGGAGACGGGCTGTTCCCCACCCTCTATTCCGCTCAGTCTTGCTTTTGTCTGACTTTAGAGCTGCCGGCATGGACTCCCGCAGTGAGGCAGCCAACCCCTCCACACCAAGCCGGAGGGCCACGTTGGGGCTCCAGCGCCGAGCCCCTCTGGGAGGTGCCATGCCCATGGCCACTGCGATGCCCAAAAGGGCCCTGGTGAGCAGGGAGGATGCTGGAGAGGAGGAAGGGGCTGGCTGCTCCCCCAGGAGCTGCGGTGCAGGCTGCAGGAGCATCCCCCCATGGCACCCAGCATCTCCTGCCCCCTGCATCCCCTCGCAGCCAGCGGCAGGCGTGCCTCTGTGCTGGATGTGGGGCTGAGCGGCGAGGGGCAGACTGACCACGGCCGGGGCCCTGGCTGGCTCCAGGCACCGCGGGGCCTGAAAGGGGCCATTGTCTGCCCAGGGCTTTGAAGACGAAGAGTCTTGTACAAGTGCCAGGTGGTGCGAGCTGCTCCCTGGGCTGCTGCTCCTGCTGTCAACATCCCCCACACCCTTCGGTTAAAAAAAAAAAAAGAATGAAAAAAAGTGGGGAGGGAAAAATTGTTTTCCAAAGGAAAAAAAAGGGCAGCAGCCCTTCCTTCCCCATCCGTGGTGGCCACAGCAGGCGCTGGGGCCTCAGATGTTCTTTGTCACCCGCGGGGCTG
Source organism: Platalea leucorodia (assembly GCF_965183815.1). Lineage (NCBI taxonomy): Eukaryota > Metazoa > Chordata > Aves > Pelecaniformes > Threskiornithidae > Platalea > Platalea leucorodia. The sequence goes on from NC_138830.1 coordinate 14,970,333, forward strand.
GGGGTTGGCAGCGGATCCGCACGGAAACGAGCGGGAGCAAACCGCCGTTCCAAGGCCTGCGAGCCTCGGCTCCTGTTTCTCCCGCGGCGCGGCCGGGCCGGGGCAGGGCAGCTGCTGTGAGTTCACTGGAGCAGCACTTTCCCACAGTCTGGAGAAGTGACACATGGCTCTCACACATTCCTGCGCCGGCAGGCTCGGCCGCGCTTGGCCAGGAGTCAAGGCAGACGGAGGGCTGCCGCTGCTGGGAGCTGCTGATTAGCAGGTTCCGACTTTGGCACCAGCCCGGCCCTCGGAGGGCGAAGGAGACGGAGGGGCCAGAGCAGAGCTGGGCTCCGGGGTGGTTTGTGCAAGCTGCTTAACCCTTTGGAGGCAGGCGCTGAGCAAAGCTTTCCGCCGGGGATTTTGCTGTACTTCCCCTGCCCTGCCTTTGGAGAGCCCGCAGCGCGGTGCCCAGCTGCCTGCACTCCCTACCTGCAGTGCAGGCATCTCCCCCACACCTCCCCATTGCCCCTCGCATCCCTCGGCGTTTCCCCGCGAGCGCGGGTGGGGTGTGCGTGCAGGACAGCGTTGGTGCTCGGAGGAAGCGTCTGAGCCTGGAGAGCAGCGGGGCTGATCCTGCCAGACACCAGCCTCGCTTCCCACGCAGGCTGGCCAGCTTGCCCGCGGAGCCTGGCAGGGGGTGAGCAGGGCTGGCAGGGGGTGAGCAGGCCTGGCAGCGTCCCAGTGCACCGGTGGGTGCTGGGGCAGCCTGGCAGATCGCCGGGAGAGGTGTCAAATGAGCTCCTGGTGCAGGAAGGAAAGGGTGTCCCCACCTCCTCCCTGGGCTGGCAGCTGCCCAGGGTCAGGGTCCTCTTTACAGCCTTTGTTCGTGTGCATGGGGTATTTTTTTTCTGAATTTGTGCTGACTTCAGAGCCTCGTCCCATGCATGGGGGAAGGTTTGGGGTCTGAGCTCCTGAGCCCGTGGAAAGACTTGCAGGTTCCCAGGAGGGCCAGGCGAGTATCTCCCAGGGCTTCGGCAGTCCAGTCGCTCCCAGCCCTGCCTGCAGCCAGGAGACTCGGGGTCTTGGAGAGGACGGCTGGACCATACCCGAAGGAGACCAGCAGCACCCTGCTGGACCCTGCCCAGCCCTTGCCCTTGCCCGGGGACAGGCCCCCACATCGGGAGGTGAGAGGCGTACCCGGGCATACCCGACGCCTGCCTGGCCCTTGCCACTGTGGGTGAAGGATCCAGCCACACGCCGGGGCTGGTGATTCACAGTGTGGCGTGACCGGCATCGGCCCTGTCTGCTGGAGCGGTCCAGGCGGTTCCCAGCCTGCCTCCACTGGGGCCTCCATCCCGCAGAGCTGGCAGAGGGCCCGGGGCAGCGGCCGCGGGGCTGGCTGGGGGGGCTATTCCTCACCTCCGTGCTGAGGCAAAACCTCTCTTGCGATAACATCAGTTTCCCAACCCTGCGGAGGCTGCAATGCGCATTCCCATGGAGCACCCGCAGCCTCAGCCCCTTTCCTTCAGGAGTCCAAAGCAAGGACACGCACATCCCAGTCCCTGGTGCATCACACCGGGGCCCAGCTGGCTGGGAGGAAAGCAGAGGAGGCTGGGGTGACCCTGCCTTTGCCTGCCACCCCCTTTCTGTGTCCTGGGGGAAGCTCCCAGGCTTGGGTTTAAGAAGGACCGCAGCATTTCACGTGTCATGGTACCCTCCTCTGCAGTGGGGCCAAAGACTTGAGCGTGTTGGTGGTGCTGCTGACACTGCGCTGGCCCGGGCATCCCTGCCCCACTGTCACATCTCAAAGCTGTGCCAGGCTCCCACGGACGTGGCATGCTGAGCTCCCAAGGGCTCCTCGGGCTGCTCCAGCTCTTGTCCCCACGTGTTTACGCAGCTGAGCCCTGACCCTGCTGCTTGGGCAAGGCAGCCGGTGGCCACGGCTGTACCAAGGGGATGGCAGCTCCAGCTCTGCTTGTGGGAAAGTCATTTCTTGCCTGTTTCCACTCCTCTTTTGTGTATTCAGGCCACGAGTTTTCTCCAGAGCCTGGAGCAGCTCCAGCCTTAGGTGGGGTCTCGGTACTGTCATGCAAAAGCTGTGGCAATCACAGTGCTACACCACCACCAGCAATTGCATTTACAAGTTTCCCAGTCCTCCCAAAAGTCAAAAGGAGCTGGTTTCATGCCTTCCTCCCTGCCTGCTCACCTTCACTTGCTAGTTTTGTTTGATTCCAGACTAACCATGACCTCCTCAAAGGCTGGAAAGAGCTTTTCACCAAACAGCTGGAGGCAAACCCGGGATGGCTGGGGAGTTCCAGACAATGCAAACACTCTCTTTTATCTTACCTATGTATTTTTGCTCCTTGCAATTAGCTGCCTGCTCTGTCTTCTCCCTATTTCCCTGCGGCTCTTCCCAGCAGCCCTGCCTCAAACATTTTGACAGAGAAGCACATCCCCATGCCCTTTAGCTCTTCCGACAGCTCTCTGACAGTTGTGGGTGTTGGCCCTGCATTCACACCCACCGCAGGCACCAGCAAGGCTCAGCAGTGCAAGGACCGGCACCGCAGCTCACGGCAGCCCGAGCTTTCGGCCGTCTCTTCTGCAGTGTTCCCCGAAGGAGCTTCTTCCCCTGCCCTCATTACGGGTGACAGTCAGGAACCAAACACCCAGGGTGTCTGGATGCTGCTTAGACATCCCCCAGAGACGAACCGGCTCCCCAGGCGGTTGTCCACAACCGTTTGCTCCTGGAGCTCTGTCTCCTCTTTCTGCTTGTCTTTACGAAACCTCCGAGAAAAGCTGAGGGGAAAAAAAGGTTGAGTGAGGTTGTGTGTCATTATTGCCTGTAGGGATACCTAGTCTCCGGCACCAAGCTTTGGGGCTGGCAGGCTCCTCCAAGACTTGAGAGATACAGCCTGACTTTCTGCTTTCCTGCATCGGGAGGAGGCAAGAGCATCCACCTCCTTTTTCAAAAAGATATATTAAAAAAAATAAAATAATGAAGGCTTCCAGGGGCACCACTAATCAGGTCTCAGAGAGGGTTCGTTTGCTTGCCATATGTGTTCTCCAGGCCAGGAAGGGGACCACAGTTTTCAGTCCTTCTCAAAATAGTGAAGGAAGCAGAACAGCCCTTTAAAGTATTTGCTTTCACAAGAAACCAGATAGCTGGATCACAGCTATATGAGCACTGCCGATACGTCCTCTCCCTGCACTTGGCTGTTACCTGGCCATTTCAAATATTATTTTTTGAAAACCACTTCCATAAATCAACAAACATAGCCCAGCACCAGCAGAACAGCCCACGCGGCTGGAGAGCTGGTGGCTGCTGCCAGTCACTGAAGTAGAACAAACTAGCAAGTACGCAAAGAAATGTGATTAATGAAAGACAGACCACAAAGCCTATAAAAACACATTTCTTGCTTTTATTAGACCAAAGCAACTGTATAAAATGAGCAAGTGAGCCCGGGATGCCCGGACAGAGAAGGGCAAAGATCGCCACTGCCCCATAAATCCGAGGCGTGCAGATCCCACGCCTGCCCCTCGTGCTGCCTGCCACCCCAAGGGCATGGGGGAGAGGAGGCTCCACCACGGCGTGCCCGGCTGGCAGGGACACGCACCCCTGCCGGAGCCGGCTGGGATGGGGAGGAGGGATGGAGGGGAGAGGCACAGACAGAGAAATGTGAGTTAATCACAGCGATATGGCAGCGCTGGTGAGAGGATGGGGGTTGCTGGGTGTCCGGCACTGGTGTGTTGGCACCACACAGCCGAGGGGAGGATGCAGCAGAGTTTCATCACTTGTCTCTCATTCACTGGGGCCTCCAACCTGTGGAAATGTTATTTTTGCCTCTCCAGGCACTTCTTTTCAAGTTAAAAATAAAATCTCCCAGCAGTGGAAGGGAAATGTTTGTTGTCACCCCCCATTCAGCTTGATGGAGACAGTAACAACAGTGGGAGATCAAGGGGGGGGATCAGCATGGCACTCTTGCTTCCCAGGGAAAATAAAAGCTACTCCACTTCCCTGCCACCGGCATGGCCTGGGCATAGATATTAAAAAAAAAAAAAAAAAAAAAAAAAAAAAAAAGAAGAAAAAGAAGAAAAGAAGAAAAAGAAAGCCCCTTTTTCCGCTCTTCAAGGCAAGATCTCCTCGGCGAGCGCTGGCAAAGAAAGGCATCTTGTTCAGGGGCTCTGAAAGGCAAGATGAAAGGGGAAACCTACATTTTTCAGCCCAGCCTGTTTCTGACATGGGAAAATAGCGCAGACAAGAATAGATAGCTTGTTGGCTCATTTTTTCCTTGACAGATTATCTGTGTGAATGCACCGTATTAAGCTGGGAGTAAGACGCCAGGATCCCCCCGCCCTCCCTCTCCCCCTTCCCCAGCTACCTTGAGAGCAGCAAGGAGTGAGGAGCTGTGATTTGTGAGCGTGCAGGGCGCTGGGGGTGCACGGGGCAGCCATCCATCACCGGCCACCTCTTTTTGCCACCTCCCGTGTGCTCAGCAGTCTTCTGCCCCCGCACTCAGGCTCCTGCATGCCCTAAAAATGCAACCATAACCATGCCAAAAGCTAAGCTCAGGTTAGGAGCTGTGCTGAGATTAACTTAGTGATGCTCCCCGCAAAACATGTCCCAGCAGGACACGTGGGTGGTGGCGTTGGAGCGGGACGTGCTGCCATGATGGGACAGGAGAGGGTGACCACGGCCATCGGCAGCCCACGGGGGCCCAGACTGGTGCCAGTGCTGTTCTTGAGGGAGCCCATTTTGGCTCCAAGTGCTGCTGCTGTTGCAGTCCCCTCCCATGGTGGCTTTCACTGCACTTTCAGTAGCTCAGCAGCCATCGTTTCTATCCCGGCGCCGCTCGGATTGCGGATCATTAGCTGCGGCCGGCTGTGTGACCCACCAGCGCTATCACCCATGACGGCTGCTCTCCGCTGCCTGCTGCGGATCGCCAGGCACCAGGTTATTAAAACAAATGTTCAGGTGCCACACTTAGGGCTTGAGTGAGGCTCACATCAGCCTCCTGCCTGCCTGTGCCCTGGCTGAATCAGGTTTTCACACTGCAAAGACAGCAAAAATGGCCCAAGCGAGGGCTCTGCATCTCCCTGGGAGGAGGCTGGCGCTGCTTCCGTGGGCAGCAGAGACGTGGCACCATCGGTCCCGCCGCTCCCATCAGTGGGGTCACGCTCTTTGCTTCTGTTTAGAAATGAATCCCTGTCAGAGGGCAGAACTCATGGCTGCATTGCCCAGCCCCAGGCACGTGCACCAAAAAGCCTCACTTAGGCCAAAAGCAACATACTAGCTTAAAAAAAATGCAATTAAAAGTCCTGTGCATTTTGGATGGCCTTTGTCCCCTTCTGAGCCATTGCGTCCTGTTGCCACGTTTCACCCCACAGTCAGAAGAAAGAACTAGCAAAGGGCTTAAATGATGACTTTCCCCTCCTCGCAGGGCTCCAGCGGGGTCTGCAAGCCACCAACCCCCAGCTGCAACAGGAACCCAGGCACCAGCAGCCCAAAAATGCAGCCACTGAGGCATGACAGGATGATTAGGGAACGTGCCTGGCTGGACTATGGGTCACTGGGAAGATCCCTCCACCTCCAGCACCTGGGATACTCGCGGGGCTGAGCAAACCCGCTCCTGTGTCCCCCTGCATCCCGCCACCCCTGCAGCCTCTGCTGCTGCAGTGCTCTGCCCCGCCAGCCACGCATGCGTGGGTGCGTCTGCCCAGGCGTGCTGCAAGGTGCTGCACCCTGCCCAGGAAGCGTGTGCGTGTGCGTGTGCATGTGCGTGTGTGTGTGTGTGTACACCAGGGAGACCTGTTTGCATATGAAAGTGGCCGTGTGCTCCGCAGGGCTGTATCATTTATTGTATGATCTTATCTGGCGCGTGCCTCAGCCGCCCTTTCCCACACTCTGCATGCTCTGCTGCCAAGGCCCCGGGCTTAGCCTGTCAGCATTACCCGGGCTCAGCAGGCAGGCAGTAATTCCCTGAATAAAGAAAACATTTTAAGGTTTGACAAGTCCAGCATTTGCATGTCTGTTTTCAGAGAAATAACCATCTCAGGGGATTAAGCCCTTTTTTTTTTCCCATCCAGCCCAAAGTATGAAAACATTCTTGACATAGTTGCCTGAAAAAAGGAGTTCTATAGAGTAAAATACCTTGCGTCCTGTGTGAGTCCAGCGATTTGCTTTGGGGGGAAGAAAAAAAAAAACCAGAAAGGAAAAAAAGAAAGAAAAGAGCCGCTCCAGTCCAATAGGTTGTTGGTTTTAAAGTGGGTGAAACGCGCCAGCGAGCGCTGCGGTCCCAGGCGACGCACACACCGGGAAGGATTTGCATCCCTCCGTCACTGCCCACCTCTTTGTGCTGCGCCGGCAAAGCCTGTCGGCTGGGCTCCCCGTGGGGCTCAGGCTACGCTGGCTCGCAGCATCGCTTGTGAGCTGAATGAATCCTCCCCGGCTCAGCAGCCCCGGAGAGGCAGGCAGCTGCCTGAGGAGGAGGGCTGGGGGCTCCGGGGGGCTCTGGGGCTCAGCTTGCTTGAGATGTGCCCCAACACAGGGGCTTCAGCTGCCCATGCCAGGCACATCCCGGAGGAGTGCTTGCTCACTGCACGGCCGAACCGGGGGATGCGCTGCTGCAGGAAAGCACTGGCCCCGGGAGGACTGAGAGCAGGTTATGGTGGAGAAGCGCGGCCAGGTTTAGGATGCTAAACACTTATTTTATTTACTTGGAATAAATCGGATTTACAAAGGGCTAGTCACCCTCTGACTGTAAGGAGGAGGTTGTGCTTTGCCAAAGTCAGGCTGCCCAGGATTTGGCCCTCTGGTGCACTACTGGGGGGACTGGGAGAGACCAGCCTTTGCCCCAGTACCGTCTGGCAGCTCCTGCACTGGCAGCTGCCTTTGGAGCCTTCAAGCAAGAAGGTGCATGTGGGAATTACAGACACACACCAGCCTGGGGCCCGGGTGGATGACGAGCATCCTTCGCTCCTCCGGGCTCTCCACCGCGGTGCTGCTCGGCACACCCGGGATGCTCCCAGCTGCGCTGGCCACCGGCTCCCATCCCGCCACAGCTGGCGGTGGAGCCTGGCGTGGCTGTTTGTAATTTGTCAGGGTGCTTTGCCTTCCTTCCCCCTGCCTCCCCCCGGTAGTACACTGGTTTTCTTCACAGCTAAATGAGGCTTTAAACCGGGGGATAATACAGCTTTAACACGGAGAGGCTTAAAAAGCAAAAGTGAATAATTTCTCAGTTCTCCTTCCCATAATCTCTCCCGGTAACATTAATTATGAGTTTGCACAGAGTGCCCCAAGGCAAGCGCTGCTTTCCCAGGACAATTAAAGTTACTTAATTATTAAAAACCGTGTGTGCTGTTCCTGTGCGTTCCCCAAAGCACCGTGAGGCAGGCGGGCCGCCTCGGCTCACACACTTTCTCAGAGCGGCAATTGAAGCATCTGTGGGAAAGTCTGCTCCTTTGTCATTCCTCCGGCATAATCTCTACAAATCCCACCCCCGGCCCGCACCCCGAAGGGCAAGCGATGCCGGCGGCCGGGCCTCTGCCCCCGGCCCTCGCGTGCGGGATGGCGACCGGGGCAGCAGCCGGGGCGGCTGGCACTGGCCAGGCTGCCTGCTGCGGGCAGGAGGAGCCCGCAGGGCTGCCCGTGGCTGGGCATTTGGAGGGGTTGGATGCTAGTGTGGAGCTGAGCTCTCCTGCAGGTGCTCCAGGTTCAGAGCAGGGCTGGCCAGCCTTATAGGCAGCAAATGGCTTTACACTAGAAAAAGAACAGCTTGCCAAAAGCCACGCGTTGCCCTGACAGCCGAGCCCTGCTGCCCTGCTGCCTCGCTCTGCTTGTGGGTGCACCAGGCTGTGCATCCAGCACCCACAGCCCAGACGCCCGGGAGAGCCCCGGAGCAACGCAGAGGCAGGTTCGACTTCTTTTTCTTCCTGACTCAAGATATTTTTCAATCTGACAGAGAAAGTCTTGGTCAATTTTTGCTCATAAAAACCAGGGAGGGGCAAAGGCGCTGGGCAGCGGAGACAGCAGTGGCAGGCAGGGGAGGATTTCTGTCTGGCAGCTCAGAGCCAGAGCACGGCACATGGGAAGTAAAGCACCGGGGCACAGCTCCCTGCCCAACTCTTTGCATCCCAGAAGGTGCCTTCATGTGCTCAGCTCAGCCTTACGGTCTGGTATTCTGGTTCCTTCACCCCTTTCCCAGGCCAAGGATCGCCAGCTTGCAGCACGCCAGGTGCTGAAATACTCCTGTTCCGGCGGGAGCGGTGCCAGCCCCCAGTACCCCCCTGCTTGTGCCAGTGGCAGGCACGGGGCTGGCGGGGGAGCAGGGCAGCAGGGCCGGTGGAAGCGAGCTCCGTCCCAGCTGCTTGCAGTCGGTGTCTCAGGCTGACTCAGAGCATCAGTGGGCGCAGCTTCCCCCACCTTGCGTGCTTTTGGCTGCCACAGCAGCCCGTGGCAGAGGGTTTTGCAGCTGAGCTGTGCCTGGTGAAGGCAAGGGCTTCCTCCTCTGTGTTTTGGACTTGTTCTCACCATGATTTCACTCTTCCCAGTTTGATGCCAGCTCTCCCTCCACCTGCCACTCTGGCTCCTGGGACCTTCATCATCTCCCTTCAGCTTTTCCAAGCTTATGTGACATGGACAGCTGATCTTTCCTGATCTTTCCTCACCCAAGCATCTCTAAGGCCTTTCTTCATACTTCTTTACTCCCATTACAACCTTTTTGAGAAAAGAGCTGCACATAATACTCAAGAGGAGGATCTATTTAGTTGTTCTCTCTTCCTGTCCTAATCACACATTACGCTTGCTGTCTTGACTCTCACCCAGCATCACAGAAGAGGAGGTCAGTGTTCTGCACAGCTACTTAGGGCTGCTTTTCTGTGGGTTGCTGCTTTGCCTTTGTCAATACTGAATTTCATCTGCCAGTTTACCAGCCTGAAGTTTAATACTGTGAGCTCCTGCTCACAGTAGCTTTACATTTGGTGACCCCCCAAGTCTTTTAACCAGTTGTTTTCTCCCTGCAAGGTGAATGTCCCTCCAGTCCATTGGGCATTCAGGGGTTTTTGGCGAGGTGCCAAGGCAAAACCATTTTGGAAGTGCCGCTGCCCCATCACTGGCGCATCACTCTGCTCACCACGCTTGGTGACCTGGCTGATTTGCGAGGCATGGCTTCTTCCTGCAAAGTGGTGTTGAGTCTTCCTCAAGCGCTGTATTGACCCAGACTGTTATAGATGACTTCTCCCAAATTGCCTGTGACATCCCCTGAGCCCCTCTGGCTCGTGTCGCCTTCCCCACCCACTGCCCCAGGCTGGCAGGAGGGGCCAGGTACCGACCCCAGCTGGGCTGGCATCACCTTACCCCGGACACATGCCACTCCGCAGCTCCTCGCTTTGCTGGAAGATGTCTCCAGCAGGTCCCCGCCAGGAAGGCTGCTGCAGGGGCACTGCCTGAGCATCCTCCCCGATCTTCAAACCACCCCTCAGCTTTTCTGCTGAGGCTTTGCCTTCCCTGGGTGCTCTGTTCGTGCCTCCATCATCCATGACCTGCACTGGCTCACTGCCTGGTTTCCTGCTCCTGGCACGTATGCAAACATGCTTATTTTCAGCTTTTAATACCTTTAGCAAGTTCTTCCCCAAACTTTTAATTCACCTTTATTGTGACCTTACTTTTAACTTGCCAGGGTTTTGCTTTTTTCTGTTTCTCACATTACAGCACCATGTCCACTTCTGAAGGCTCTCTCCACCACTAACTGCCTCATTATCTTCTCCCAGTAGCTGCTGGGCTGCTTTTAGGCCCTTCCTGAGTCACCAAGAGGGCTGGGGGCTGCACAAGCCCCAACTGCTGCTCAGAGTCGCGCTAGCAGAACAGGGCAGCTGGCCCGGGGGAGTCCTCCTCCCCCCAAACACCCGGCCACCCCCTGACTTTTGCCCCATGTACAGCAGAGGCTCTTTCACCCCCCACCGCACGCCCAGGCACTTCTTTCCTTCCCGTGACAAAGCCAAACCCGAAACAAAGATTTTCTCCAGAGCTGCTGGCAGCTGGTTTGACTCCTTGAAGTAATCGCTGTAATTGACCCTTGCAGGCGCTGAGCGCCGAGGGAGCGGGGCCGTTCATCAGGCTGACGGGGTGTGAAAACCATCAACTCTTTGGCTGGACTGGCTCCAGGCCCGTCAGGCTGTGCCGGGCTGCCGGCGAGCCCCGCGGCCGTCCTCGCCCCGCGACCCCGCTCCTGGTTCAGTGCGGGGGCTGATGGGTCCCCGGGGTGCAGGTGGGGAGGAGGTGAGTGGTGCCCTCATCCTTGCTGGGCATCCCCATGGCACGTGGGGAGCGGGGCTGGAGCACCTTCACAGATAGTCTGCTTTCACCCAAAACCTGCCATGTTTGGGTCAGCAGCTCTCTGGATCCCCGGGATGCAGGGACAGACCCTGCTCAGCACTGTGGCTCTGCACTGCCGGCAGTATCGCGGCGTGGGGCGGCATCGCTGTGCACCATTCCTTCACTGCAACCCGCACCCCAATCCAGGGTCACTTGCCATTCATCATCCAGGGAATGGAGCCTGTAAGTGGCTTTTCCTTAGGCAAGGGACATCTTCAAGGCATAGAGCTGATATCAGAGGTGACAAGCATGACGGTGATAAACCTCGCAGGGCTGGCTGCTCCTCGCCTCTGCCTCCAGTGCCTCCTCCGCAGGCTCACGGCAAGGAGCGAGCTTGTGCTCCTGCGCAAGTGGTGGTGAACGAGGCCACGGAGACGCAGTGCAGGGCACGCCCGTACCTCACCAGCCCACTCCAGCTCATCCCTCTCACGTGTGGCTCAGGCTCCAGCGAGCGATGAGGTTATTTTCTGGCTGCTGCCGCTCCTGCCAGGACTTGCTCCAGACCTTCCCAGTCCCAGTGATCATTTCAGCCCCATTTTTCTTCCCAGCACTTTTGTCGTTCCCTTCTGCAGTTTTATTCCTCTGACTGGGCCACGCGTGTGTAGCGAGCACGTTGTCTGGCCACCCACCCTCGCAGGCAGCCCCGGGGACCAGGCAGCAGCTCCCAGCCCCACGCCAGCCTCCACATCTCACTCTCCCGGCTGGGGAAACACATTTTGCAAGCAAATGCTCCCTTTCTATGTCCAAGTCACTGGTGGAAGAAGACCAGAGCCATCAGTGTCCTCCCCAACCCTCCAAGCACAACTGGCCGCCATCCCTTGCTCCTGCCCCTCCCCATGCTGCAGCTCGTGGGCTGAATTCTCGTTCCTCCACTTCAAAGAGCATCTTCCCATGGCGCGGCCAGTGCTGCCATGCACCATCGCAGGGGGCAGCAATCAACTGGCGCTGCCAGGTCTAAAAATGGTGTCTTAAAAAAGCAGACCTCGGATTAGCGTGACAGAACTCTCTAGCCCTGTCTGCCCCTCAATCTTATTTTCTATTTACACGTCCTCCTTTAACTACCTCTCTTCCAAAAGGCATTAAACATGTTGTACATGAGTGAGTGCAATTTAAGGGACTGGCACACTGTGGGCTGGGATTTCATGGGATTATGGCTTCCTCCCTCCCTATATCTCCCAGAGACAGAAGATTTGGGATCCCTGGCTGCTGCGTCACCATGGGAAGGCTGCAGGAGGAAGGCTCCAGGTGGGACCTGCCTTTGCTGACCTGCAAGTGCGTCTCCTCCCAGGACAGCAAACCTAGTTAGCAGGGCCAGCCCAGGGACTTCGGTGTCTGCTTTCCCCTGCCGCAAGCAGCCTCTGCTCATGGCTGTTATCCTTGTGCAGATGTCCAAGGCGGAGTTCACGGACCTCTGCCAACCTCTGTGTGTCCCAGATTCCTGTGTCGGCAGCAGCCAGCTGCGGTGCCGTGCTTGGTACCCAGCATCCAAAGGCAGATGCACGTGTGTTTCCCCTGGCTGCCAGCTGCCGGGGAAAGGCTGTCGTGCACCAAGGGTGCCGGGCCGGTTCTCTGCTGTGACCCCGGGACAGATCTGCTCTCCTTGTCCTCCAGAGGCCATTTGCTTTACGATCTGTGAACATCAGGAAGAAATGAAATAGCAGTGGAGAATTCCCTTCAGCAAAGCTTTGATGGTGAAAAATGTGCTGTTGGGTTGTCTGTTCCGCAGAATTCAGGGGGAAAAAAAAGACAAGGAAAAGAAGGAGGAAGGAAAGAGAGAAACCATCTGCTTTTTTCAGAAGTTCCTCACCCACACACTCCATCGCCGCTGCTCGGAAAGGCCTTTTCTCCTCTCCCCTCCACTCCTGTGCAATCAGATAGTCCCCAAACTGCCCCTGGGTTAATTGAAACCAGAAGCTGCTGTCACTTCCAAGTGTTATGAGCACAGGGACCACGAGGAGCTCAGGTGTTTTGGAAAGGATGATGTCAGTAGGGTCTGCGATGAAAGGCTCGCTGACAGCCTGCGAGGCGATGCCGCGGGAACGGCCGCAGGTAGGGGCTCAGCCCTCCGCGGGTGCCGCCGGCTCCGCTGCGTCAGCCCCGCACCGCCAGCTGCTGTGACCAAGGCCACCCTGCACCACCGGCCCCCCGCAGCAGCCGCGGCAAGGCTGGACACGAGCTCAGGGACTTTGCCCCATGCACTCCCCGCACTCACCCCCTTGCTGTTATTTTTAGGGAAAAAATAGTTAGATTTTTGTAAAGAAAGAAAGCCCAGAGTGAAAAGAGGCTCCAGAGCCCTTCCTGGCAGGGGACAGCCGGTGACAGTATGTGCCCGGCCTCCCTTCAAAGTGCGAGTGGCTAATCTTGTCTCAATAAAACGAGCATCGTGTCAGGGTAACCAGCAGACATCAACACTTTAATGGCACTGGCAGAGCCCCAGTGAGGTCCAGGGGTTATCCTGGCTGCATCGTATTCCCACGGGAAAGGTAGATAGCAAGCTCCCTCCTTCAGGTACACATCCAATGGCTGTCAGGTGCCGTGGGGCATGCGTAGCGCTGCCGGCGCCTCTGCTGCAGCTCCACCTGGGTTATTAATGGGCTCTCTGCTGCCTGCAGCCATCTCTCCTGGGCATCCCGCCTGCCCGTGCCGGGAGGGGACGGGAGGGGACAGGACGGGACGCCTCGCTCGCCAGCAGGCAGCGTAAATCTCGGCTTCCCAGGCGGGGCAGCTCTGTAAACCACAGCAGCCTCAGTGCCGGGTTTATACACTTACATTTACAACAGGCAAATTGACAGATGACGCTGTGTACACAGATTGTGTAAACTGCTGTCGGGTGCTGCCCCGTGCCCCTCGCTGGGCGCCGGCGGGTGCCCGAGCCTCTCTGCAGGGACGGGAGGGAGATGGGGGGACCTGCTGGCGACGCAGCCCGTGGCGAGCCCGGCGTGCTCCCACGTACCTGTCCCCTCGGCCTCAAGGGCAGGCCCGCAGGAGAGCAAGGGGGGGTCGCATTGATTTAAGATGTGAGAAGGTCAAAAGTTTTCTCGAGCAGAGTTGCTATCACGACGCCGAACACTTCATCCCCCTTTTTATCTGCCCCAGTATTTATTGTCCATGAGCAAATACTTGTGTTTTTATAAATTCCTTTAGAGTGAATCACCCTTCTCCTGTTTAAACCAGCAAAGACCACATCAAACAGTATCACTCCATCTAGAATTAATCATTAATTTGAAGTATTTTACAATATTTTGCCAGCATTATTTCTTCCTCTCCCCAATTAATAAAGGTTAAGCCTCGATACCGGCACTTTTGCAGGACACTCGGTGCACGGTGGTGTTGCTGGGAGCTCACCACCCCCAAACCTGCCCCGAGCAGCACAGGCACGGGATGTGCTGGTCTGGACCCGGCTTTCAGGCAGATGGAAGCAGCCTTGCTGCTGCCTGCACATGGTGTGGAGCGGGCAGCTGAGCCGCCACGCTGCCCAGTGCAGCCCCGGGACCCTCCATCCCGCAGCCGGTGAGCTAATGCACACAGGGGCTGGTGCCAGAAGCCTTTTCACTCTCGGGGAAGCACAGAAAGGCTGGTCTGGTCTAGACATATGTAAAAGGAGATGGAGCCTTCCTCTGCCTGATCTCACTGCAGCTCCACAAGCACAGTTTCAAATCAGGCCAAAATCTGATCTCAGATGGATGCATGTGGCTTCTATTCACTTGAGACAGAATCCAGCCCTTAAACGCCACATTTTGTACTTTGGTTTTGTTTTATGTCTCAGACGTGTTTTGCTAGGACACTGCATTTCATTTAAAAATTATTTTTGACAAGGCCTTATGGTTCATGAATTCCTGCACGCTAGGTCCTGCAGCATGCATCCCAGATCTGCTGGCCTCTTCTGAGGCATCACATCGGGGTGGTTTTGCTTCCCGCTCACAAACAAGCCATGAAATGACCTTGGTTTTTCCCATGTCTTTGTGGCAGAGCATTTTCTCAACACTTTTATGCCAATCTATTGCAGCCGTTGGATCGTTTGCAATCTAGCCTGCTTGGATGCTTTGCTATTTAGAGAGCGTGGCTGGTTGCTTAAGTCATGCGGCATCGCTTCTTGCTTTCGAACAGATGGGTAAAATGTATAAACACACAACAGCACATGATGAAGGCAGAATATAGCCTGCTGTCCACAAATAGCACACCAGAGACGGAAAGATCAGGCATGGTAAACTAGCCATGCCGACACCACCCAGGCAGGCTGAATGAACTCTAGGTCTTTGGCATTTAATGAGCACATTTGGCTATTAATCTGGTACTTTAGGGAGTTAAATAGGGGCAGGCTTGGGACCTTTTGGCACGGTTTCCACACTGCAACACTCCGCGAGGTCCCCTCCAGCTCCCCTCGCTGAAACAAACTGTTCTCCAGGTGCCTACAGCAGACATGCTCCAAATCTGCAGGTGCCTTTCGCTTCGAGAAGAAAGCAGGGACAAGCTCCTGGATGTGCAGCACAAGCAGCCTCTTCTAGCTCTTTCCTCGTCCTCTCCTCCCTGTGGCATCCAGGGTGCTTATGATACAGGCGGCAGGGAGTGCACCACCGTGCGCTGCACTCCTGGCTGCGGCTTGTGCTGCTCAGGAGCGTGATGGAGATGGTGCTGGGCAAGGCACGAGCGTTATTTTCTTGCCCCTCTCCAGCAGCGGGATTGCAAAGGCTGGCTCGCCTATCATAAAGCCGGTGGCAAGGGTCGCTGCTTGCCTCGGAAGAAATCACCTGCCAAACTCTCTCCAGATTTACACCACAAGAACCCCGTTTTATTGTGGGGCAGCAGCAGAGAGAGCAGGACAAAGCGCTCCGTAACAACGGACTGGGCCACTGTAACATCCCTGCAGCGAGCATCCCTGCCCACTCTGGCCGCTGGCATTTCTCCACCGGGTTTATCACTGTATCAGCCTGTGAATACACCTTTTTTATGGCATGGGCCTTTCAGTGGACTTTCTGAAAGACAATGATGTGCCTTTGAAGGTTTGGCTGATCCTGTTTCCTGTATGCTCCTGAGCCTTGTATACATTTAAATTTGACTTGTTAACTTTATAAGGATACTTCAGACTTGTATTGTGCTGAAATTGGCTGGGATCTCAGTATCTCCCTTATTCCCATGTACTTTTTCTTAGAAATGCTTTGTAGTCATGTTATTGCTGTTGGGAGGTTTGGCTTTAACAGCCTCCAATAAAGATATGAGCCTGCGAGAGGGCACCAGTAGCCCAAGATTATTCAAGAGGAGCAACCGAAGGGCAGGTGCCTGCTGTTTGCCCGGACTCTTATTTGGGGCAGCGGCAGCCGGCCCGAGTTCCGGCAGCCAGCGCAGCAGCGGGCAGGCAGCAGGCAGGGCTCCTCACGCTCCGCAAAACGGGACCTGCCCATGACAGGCACAAAGTCCCGCAGCCTCCAAACTCCTGCAGCCTCCTGCAGAGCAAGCAGAGGCTGTCGGGCATGCACAGGCAGCAGTGGGATGCAAAAGCCCCCTTTGCTGGGTTTATTTGTTGCTGCTTCTGTTTGCATCCTCGCAGAGAGCTGGGGCCTCACTGGTGCTCAGGCCGTGGCACTAACACCTCCCTTTTGTCGCCAGAAGTACTCCCCGCTCGCCTCCTCGGGTCCTGCCTGTGTTTTTCACAGCCCCGCAGTCGTCCTGCCATCAGCCAACACTGATGTAAAGCCTCCCAGCCCACCACAGACATCCACGATTTTTGTCTCTGTATTCTCCCTTTGCATTTCGGAGTATTAAAAAATTGCACCTGCGTGAACCTAGGTTTGCTACTCTGCTCTCTCTGTCGCGCCTGGAGGATTCCTGCCTTCTCCTGTGCTCCCAGGCAGCCTGAACGCATTTCTGAGGCAGCTGATGAGAGCACTGCCCTTCATTGCAGGGGAGGAAGGACAAGGCCCTTGAAATCTCATTTCAGGACATTTCATCATTTGGATTACATGTGAAAATAAATGTCATTTCATACGACATTCCAGATTACTTATCAAATAATGATCTGCCTTTTAATGCCTAGACTACTGGAATCTGTGCAAATTAAATGTTGTACTTGCAAATGTATTTACTCATTATGCTTAGCAATTAACTCATGATTTAAGTAATTGAGCCGTAAATTATCCCCTTGTTTATAAAATAACAACATCCTCTGAGGGATATTATTTTCTATGACAGCAATTAGTAACACATCAGTTCTTGACTAGCATGTAAAAGATGTAAACTCTCCACCTTTTCTCCTCTCGTATCAGCTAGTATGAGAAAAACTGGTCTCCAGCATGATCTCCAGCACCAGGGCATGCCCACAGCTCTGGACTGGTGTACGTGCGGCTGTGCATAACCAAAGCAAATGGAGAATGCACAGGAGTTTTCCCAAAATCCCACGCCTTGCTAACGCATGTCAGTGGCCAAGGGGCTAACGGCGAGGCTTGGCTGCAAATCAGCAAGAGAAGGAAGGGAAATAAGGGAGAAAACCAGTCCTTCCTAGCACACACCCTGCTCTGCTGTCAAAACCTGCAAATTGAGGATTTCAAATCACCACCTCCCACGTCAGGTCTGACCGCCCTGGGCAGAAAAATAAACCAAAATCCACCGTCCCTGTGTCCCCCTGGCACATCGCCCCAGATCGCCTCACCTGCCGCCGAGGCTTAACTCTGGCGTAATTCAGGTGGCTCGCCAGGACTGCCGCAGGCAGGAGGCAGGGCAGGATCTGGCTCCCCGGAGAGGCGGCAGGGACGATGCTGAGGGTGTGCTGCCACGCCGCTTAGCACCGTGCCCTGCTCGCGTGTATGAAGACGTGTGTCTTCATGAGGTCGCTAATCCTAATAACATATGATCATCCTGATATTCTTAATATAGCAAAAGGACTAATTTTAGCTCTGCTATCACCTCGAATAATGAATATTGATTTTAGGAATGCAGCATTCAAATTATATATACATTAAAATACTAGTGAGATGATAGGCTAATTCTATCCATAACGCTGGCAAGATAAAACAAAACCGAAGGCACCAGGGATATCAGGTGCCAAGTGCAAATGATTCATCGTACCCTGGATTTATCAGAGTCCAGTTACTTACCACTTCAAGAAAGACGCTGGCTGTACAAAGGCTCTATTTTGCAGTAGCAAAACACTGCACCCTGAAGTATCCTGTGTTTTCTCGAATAAATGGATATGGGAATAATGGAAATGGGAGGGCTGGCAAGCTGTGGCCGACCCTATCTGTCAAGGGGAAATCCCAGGGGCTCCAGGACCAGGTCAGACCAGGGGGGCTGCCCTCGGCGGGGCACACAGCCCCTGTGCTGGCCGTCCTGCCCGCCCGCCCTCAGCTGAGCATCCCAGCGCGAGGCAGGGCTGCCTGTGGCAGCACCTCCCAAAGGTCCCAAATATTTTCTTGCTGCATCGCTGTGGTTGCCAGGCTTTTAAGGATAATGTGCAGTTTACACACCGCTCTCCCCGCTGCCAGTTCATGACATCAGGAATAAGAGATGATGATCAGCTGGTGAATTTCACAGAAAGCTCTGGGGCAGTGATCAGTCCATGCTGCTTTCTTGGACTGATTAATGCCAAGGAGAAGGAATTGTGTTGGAAAATGTGATTGATCACTCTGCAGAGGAGCACAGACACTGCGGTCGAGGGCTGGCCCCGTAGGATTTATGAGCCTGCAGTCGGTGAAGGTTGAGTCCCCAGGGAGCCGCGTGCCGTGGCTCCCACCTGCCCTCGGCTGCGGGTGCCAGCAGGGCCAGGGGAAGAGGGCAGAGGGGGCACAGAGGGCTCGTGTGCCGCGACTTGGAGGGCATGCTGGCACACCCAGGCGCGGTTTCCCTGCGCCAAGGACGGCTGGCAAGACTCCCACATCGCCACGCTCCGGCCTGCATCTTCCCGCCCCCCGGCAGCACCGATCCAGCTGCGCACAGCTGGGCTGCAAACCGCACTGCTGGTCTGATCTGACTTAAAAGCCGTGTTCTGCAAAAGCCTGCGGGGCTTCCTACAGCCATGGCATGCCAGCGATCACATACGGCTCAGCATGCAGGTGCTGCAGCAACGCGGCTGGGGGCTGGACTCAGTGCATGTGGAGATGATGCACATCCACCTTTGCCTGGAGGCTCTCAAGAGGGTGCCTTCTGCTCGGGGTTTGGGAGAGGGACATTTCTCCAGCCCCACCATTGCCCAAGTTGCGGTATTTTTATATATGTGCCCAGGCTCCATGGCTTGGAGGGTCTCCCAATGCCCTGCAAGCACACAGGCAGCACAGCTCCAGCACAGAGACAGCAGCCTCAGGCAGCAACACAAGTGGGATCTTAATAAATAAAGAACTCGGCTCTCACTGCCAACACCTCCCACCACACAGGGAGAGGATGACAGCCGAAAGACGCTCCTTCCCCTCTCCGGAGTGCAGCAGTGACTGCGCATTTATTTCTGATTCTCAGAGGGATACAGGCTCAGCTGTATGTCCCTCTGCCTGGAGCTGCTACATCTTGCAAAAGATACTGGCTATTGTGCTGGAGCGGGACTGCCCTGTCATAGCCAGCAGACTGCAAATTCGCGGTCCATTGAACTCCGGTCATGTCGCATGGAAAGAGCATCTCTAAGAGAAGGGTGTAAGGCAGCTCCCAGCCTCCGGCTGGCAATGGCAGTGGCAGATACAGGTCCAAGCCCTGCAAACAATTTGGGGATGTTCCCAGTGCTTGCTCCCAGCTGCAGCGGCTGCCAGCGCCCACCCTCACTGCCAGCAGAGGACCAGGCTGGAGCCGGGACGCTGCAAGGGCGCAAAGGGGAAAGCTGGGGCCGCACCATCTCGTGCCCATTAGCACATGCAGCTGCTCCAGCCCAACCAGCAATCTCTGAAGTAACGCCGTGGGTATCAGGGCAGGAAGGGAATTCCCATCCACATGGGTGGCATTTCACAGCTGCCAAAATGCCCTCCTCGCCAGCTCCCCGGGGAGCGTTTCCTTGGTTCAGCAGGATAGGAGCCTGCCAAAAGGAATCAGCTTAGCAAGAGATCCAGGTACCCTGGCTCTTGTCCCAGAGCCCTCCGTGGTGCAGAGCTGTGCTCCAGTCTGTGCTGGGATGGGACGGGGAGATGAAAATAGTACATCAATCCCTGTCCTTAGCGATGTCGGAGTTTCTCAGGGTGGTACTTTGCTACTCCAGCAAAGCCTCTGCCACTTCCTCCCACAGCTTCCTGCAGCATTCCCAGGGATGCCTGCCTGGCCATGTGGGCAATACAAGGAAGGGTACCAGTTCCTGGAGCCCACAGATGCCCCCCCAACGCAGGGAGTGTTTGCCACAGAATGGCCGGAGCTCCCCCGCACCCAGCCTGACTCACACAGCGAGGAGTAAAATGAATAAACACTTCAGCCTCTTCCCTGCAGCGGCAGCCAGGGAACAGCTGAAAGAGCCCGCCTCCTGCAAGGCACGCGATCGCTGGGGGAGCAGCCGTCACACAAGCCCCCCGAGACTCATCTGCCAGCATCGGCATCCTGGGTGTCAGCAGGCCCTTGGGAAATGGGTCCCAGTGGAAAGGAGAGGGCAGGATCTGCCATAAAACGCGGCTGCCATCCCACCCAGCAAGCTGCTCCTGCCATCGGGAGGGCCGGGCAGTGACACTGCTGCACGAAAGCTGCCCTTTTTACCACGAGGACATGGTGTGTAGGGGAGCAACACCCATGAAAGCTTTGCTTCACCTAGGGAGCTTTGTCAGGAAGTCAGTTCGAAAGTGACCTTGCCCCAAAAAACTGGCAAATGTTTATGGAGGGGAGAAAAAACCCTGAAACCTGCGCCCAAAGCTTCTGAGATCACCCCCCCCCAGGGGGGCCAGCCGGGTATGGCTTATACACCAGCTTCTGGGCTGGGGACCACGGCTGCAGGCACGTGTGCAGGGCTGCCCAGAGCAGATATCTGCGCCAGGGACATGTCCCTGAGATGCAGCACTTGTTTTTCAGCCTTCAGGGTGGTGACAACTTTGAGCTCCGGCCAGGCTAGGATTTCAGTCCATGACCCAAAGGGGAAAGGCTTGGTGTGCCATTCCTGGGCTCCAGCTTGTACCCCAGCTCTTACAAGCAACTTGGTTTCTCTTTTCTATGTTTCCTAGGATCCTGCAAGCTTTGGATATTAAGGCTTTTAGATGTCTGGAAGCATTTTTCTTGTCTTGGATGCTTCGTAAAGGACTGGAGAGCAGGCACAGCCAGCCCCGCCACCTCCTCGCCTCCTGCATGACGCACCAGCGGCAGCACCCTATTTTATTCCACCTTCCTGCCGCTGGGCCTGTGCCCAGGACCAGTCTGAATTTTCTTGCCAATACATTTTTCCTCCAAGATGTTCTGCCAGTCAGTAATGCCCTAATGTGCTGTCTAAAGGTTCTTCCCAAATCTGTTTTGGACAATTCCCAATTTGTAACCCAAGATTACTGCCCACGCAAAGAAAGTCCTCCTTGCCAGAGGACTGCAGGACAAGGGACACCCCAGCTCCTGGGGCAGCCCCTTATCTTGGGGCTTTATGCCCCCTTGACACCTCTTTCACAAGCAAAGGCAGGGCTGGAGAAGCCCAGAGGATCTGTTCCGGGTCGCCCCAACAGTTACAAACCCCTTCACCACCTCCTTCCAGCCTAAATTTGGCCTGGGCCACTTCATTTCCAGAGACACCCTTCCATGTAAATTCTCCCCTTCCTCTCCTGATCCCCGGGGAATTCACACGTAGACATGCTTCTGCCCGGGGACCGCAGCCTCGCAGGCGCGAGGCGCTCCACGTCAGCATGCACGGCAGCATGCACGGCAGCATGCACGGCAGCATGCACGGCAGCATGCCGGCGCGGAGGAGGCGGCAGCGGGGACACGGGTGTCGCTGCCTCCCCGCTGCCCCGTGCGTCCAAGGAGCCTCTGCAGCAGTGGATGCTTTTGCAGGTCCCCACAGCCTGGCTCCTCACAGGCCCCAAAAGCGATTCCCTCCCCGTGGGCTCTGCAGCGGGCAGGGACCGGGCTGCTGCCGGGCGGCTACCAGGTCCCGGGCGTGGGCGAGTGCTGGCAACCCCTAATGACAGCCTGCTCTCGCTGCCGGCCCCGCTCTCCCGCCCAGGGACACCGACCTGTTGCCGGCAATTAGAGGCGGTTAGCAGCTCCTCGGCTGCCATAAGCACGGCCGTAATGACAGCCTGCCCTCGCTGCGGGGCCGGGCGGGGCCGGGCCGCCCCGGTCCGCGCCCCCTCAGCCCGCTGCAGCGCCCGGCGGGAGGGGGAACACCCGCTCGGTCACCGGGATAGCTTTCCTTTCCTTCCCCCCCAAATACACCCAAATACCAGCACTAGAAAAAATATTATCATGGAATCATAGCGGAGAACTTTTTAGGCTCTCCCGAAACGTATGGCAGTTTTCGTGCCGATCCCTTGGCTCCCGTTTCCCCATAAAGGCGACTGAGAAAAGGCTTTTCGGTCGCGGCTCCCCCAGCGCAGCCTCGATCTTTTCCTCGCTGGAGTTTGTCCGAATGCCTGGCTAATTGAGGCTTACGTCAAATATTGCTCATCCGAAGTTAAATCTTACACGCTGAAGGCTGCTCTTTGTTTTTAAATCAAAAGGCTTGTGGCTCCGTCAAGGAGCTGAAAAAAAGCCTGGATTTGTACTTTTCTGCAGTTTCAAACACGACACTCTCCCTTTTATTTATTTTCCTTTTTTTAAAACTCCGAAGGCTCAGCAGGCAAGCCTCTGCAAGAGAGGAGGGCTTTGCACCGGTGAGATCTGCAAACATGTCTCTTCTTTCTTGAACTTTGTTTTTCTCACGGTCCCTGAAAAGGCGCGATCAGGTGATAGGTGTGGGATTGGCCCCGTGCAGGTGCAGATCAGGTACTGGGGGAGGTGGAAAAACATTACTGTGTGTACTCAAAAAAGAAAAGAAAGAGACAGACAGAAGGAGCGAGCGAGTGAGCGCATTTTTGAATAGGCCAGGTCTAGTTCTTGGCAGGATGACTCAGGCTTAGCTGGCAGACTATGGGAATAGGAGTGTGAGAAAGTCAGTCAAGCGGAGGGGGAGGAAGAAAAAAAAAAAGATTCAAGTCCGCAGGCAAAACGCTCCTTTCGCTGTCAGAGTCACCCACGGGCCGCCCGCACCAGCCGCAGGGGGCAGAGGCAGCGCGGCTGGGCCGCCGGCACCCACCGCCCTGCGGTTTCGCCCTCGCCCCGCGGTGCCGGCCCACGCACCACCGCACCCGCGGCCCCGCCGCCGCCGGCCGGCGCCGGGCAGCGTTAACCCGCGGTAGCGGCTCCCCTCGGCCCTGCCGCGGCCGCCGCCCGCCCCGGCCCCCGGCCGGGCGCCGAGGGCCCCGGCCCGGGTGGCACCTGCGTGCGGGCAGGGGCCGGGGCGGGCAGGGGCCGGCCGCCGCGGCGACGCCGGGGGCGCGGCAGGAGGACGCGGGCCACCGCAGCGGCGGCCGGGGCCGGCGGCAGAGCCCCGCGCACGGTAGCGGGGCTCCGGCCACCGCGGCCGGTCCCGGCCCGCCGCGTACCCGGCCATCGCCCCGGAGGGCCGCGGCCCCCCACAGCGCAGCCCGCCCCGGGGCCGGCGGCCGGCGCCCCCCGAGGGGAGCGGGCGGGGCCGCGCCTGCCACGGGCGCCAATTAACCCGGTAATTAGCGCGGCGCTCCCCGCGGGCCGCCCCCCCCCCCCCGCGCCGCGGGCGGCGCCCGAGGGGTTAACCGCGGCCGCTCGCCCGCCCGCCCCGCGCCATTGGCCGCCGGCCGCCGCGCGGCGCCCAGCCAATGGGCGGGCGCCGTCCACGAGCGGGGCCGCGTGCGGGCGGCGCCCATTGGCTGGGCGCGAGTGTGGGAACGGCGGCGGGGGACGTTTCACACGAGCCGCGCGCGTGCGGCGCGCGCTATAAGTAGGGGCGGCCAAGGGCGCGCGGCACCCGCCGGCCCCGCCGCCGCCCGCCGGCCCGGAGCGCGCGCCCCGCCGCCCCCGCCCCTCCGCCTCCTCCTCCGCCTCCTCCGCGGCGGCGGCGGGCGCTGCCGGCCCGGGCGCAGGATGCCGGCCGACCTGATGGAGAAAAGCAGCGCCTCGCCGGTGGCCGCTACTCCCGCCAGCGTCAACGCGACGCCCGACAAGCCCAAGACGGCGGCGGAGCACCGGAAGGTAAGGGCGGCCGGGCCGGGCGGCGCCGGGCCGGGCAGCGCCGGACGGAGGAGCGGCGCCGGGCGCTGACCGCCGCCTCTCTTGCAGTCCTCCAAGCCCATCATGGAGAAGCGGCGGCGGGCGCGCATCAACGAGAGCCTGGGGCAGCTGAAGACGCTCATCCTGGACGCGCTGAAGAAGGATGTAAGCGGGGGGGGCCGGGCCCGGGGCGGGGGGCGCGGGGGGGGCCGGCGCCGCTGCCGGGCCGGTCTGAGCCCCGCCTGTGCCCGCAGAGCTCCCGGCACTCCAAGCTGGAGAAGGCCGACATCCTAGAGATGACCGTCAAGCACCTGCGGAGCCTCCAGCGAGCCCAGATGACCGGTGAGTCCCGGGGGAACCGGGGAGAGGGGGGGCTGGGGGCATCGGGCTCTCTGCCCGCATCCCGGGTAACGGGGGCACCCGGCTCCACATCTGCATCCTCGGCACTGGGGGGTGATGGGGGCACTGTGCTTTGTACCTGTATCCCTGGTACAGGGGGCCGGTGGGCTTCCTGCCTGCATCCAGGGTGCTGGGGCGCTGTGGGGGGCACAGTGCTCCCCGCCCGCATCCAGGGCGGCGAGGGCACCACACTCTGTACCTGTAACCCCAGTACAGGGAGGCTGGGGGGGGCTCCGTGCTCTCTGTCTGCACCCTTGGTGCTGGAGGGCACGGGGAGGGCTGCGATCCCAGCTTGGGTCCACTCTACCGGCAGAGCTGTGCTCCCCACCTGGATCTGTTTTGGGGGGACAGGAGGCATAGGAGCCACCAGGAGGACTGTGCTCCCAACCTGGCTCCCCAGTACTTAGGGGCACAGGAGGACGCTTGGGGGTTGTCTGTTCCCCACCTGGGTCCCTGGTGCTGGTGGACTTGGTGGTGGAGGGGCTATGCTCTCCATGCAGATCCTCGGCACCCGGGAGCACAAGACAGGCTGCCAGAGGAGCTGCACTCTCCGCCTGGATTCCTAGCTCAGAGGGGCTGCAGGATGCAACGCTGGTGGGCTGCACGCCCCCATTCCCTGCGGAGCCTGCTGACCGCTGTGCACCTCTCTCCCCCTGCAGCTGCGCTGAGCACAGACCCCACGGTGCTGGGCAAGTACCGCGCCGGCTTCAGCGAGTGCATGAACGAGGTGACGCGGTTCCTCTCCACCTGCGAGGGCGTCAACACTGAGGTGCGCACCCGGCTCCTGGGCCACCTGGCCAGCTGCATGACCCAGATCAACGCGATGAACTACCCTGCGCCCCCCCCACCGCCCCCGCTGCCACCAGCCGCAGCCTTCGGGCCACCCCTGGTGCCACCGGGCAGTGGTACGGGGCCGCTCCCGGGCATGCCCTGCAAGCCGGGCGCCGACGCAGCCAAGGTGTATGGTGGCTTCCAGCTGCTGCCAGCTTCTGATGGGCAATTTGCCTTCCTCATCCCCAGCACCGCCTTTGCTCCCGGCGGTGCTGTGCTGCCCCTGTACGGCGGCCCGCCCACGGCTGCCACCACCGCCTCACCGCCTGGCCCGCCACCCGGCACGGCCGACTCGGTCTGGAGACCCTGGTGAGGGTGGGAGGCATCGGACTGGACTGAGCACTGCACCCCGTGCTGCTGGCACGGCTGTACATAGGTTATATGTTCATATTGGATTGTGCCTTTGTACCATAGCACTCCCTTGACAGTGTTTCGTGTTTTACACGAGATCTTTTTTCTCCCTTCCCTCCCCTTCCTTATGTGACACCAAAGATCGGGGGTTTTTTTTTGTTTTGTTTTGGTTTTTTTTTTGAATGCTCTTAAAATAAAAGTGTCTCTTCCATTTTGGAAGGCCTTTGGAGATAAGTCGGAGTGCTGGTATGTGCGCATAGGAGGGAGCCCAGCTCCTGGCTTGCTCCTGGCTGCCTGTGGATCCTGCTGCTCCAGGGCTGCCTTGTCCTGCTCTCCAGGCTGGAGCTGTCACTCAGACCCTCTGTCCCCTCTCCCTGCCCCGGGGCAGATGTAATTACTGCTTCCTTGGGAGCAGCTCAACTGATCAGACTTGTTAAAAAGAGCTTATGCTTGCAGAGCTGGTGAATGCGCTGAGGGAGGCACCTCTGCTCTGGTCCTGGCTCCTCGGGCTGACGGAGTGGAGTAGCCCAGGTAAAGCGAGATGGATTCGGCACAGAGCCTGACAGCCCTGCTCCCAGTCTTGGCTGCCCGGGTGAGCCTCCTGCCCTGGACCCGGAGGGGCCCGCTCCTGGGCCATGTTGTAAATCGCGAATGACTTCAGACAGTTGATTTAGAGAGCGGTGCCTGCCAGCTTCTCGTGTTACAAAAACAGCGGCTCTCTGCAGGACAAGCCTGACACGAGTGCTCCTGTCTCCTGGCTGACAGGCTGCAGCAGGCGCTGGGCACCACCTCCACCTGGACTTAAAAGCACAGAGCTGTTCCCAGCCCTGAGCACTGGCCAGGCTCTGCTTGATGATTGATGCTCTGCATGTGTTTTTGATAGAGTTGGGCATTTCCTCTGCTGTTATATGGAAAACATATGTCTGGGGGAGTGATGTGGGGCTGTGCGGACTGTTTCTCTCCATAACCGTGAGTGGCAACTGACCCCTTTGATTTGGGGATGCCCCATTTCTAGGCAAGATGCAAGCCCCAGATAGAGGTGAGCAGCAGTCTCGGGTTACAGCTTGCATCGCCTTTCTTAACAAGTCCTAACTCAGAGCGGATGGCTTTAAAATGTGCCAAGATCCACTGGGGATTCCTTCCAAATCCTGCTGCAAAAGCTTGTTGGATTTTGTCTGGATCAGCCAGGTGCTTGACTGTATCCAGGTGCTGGGGAAATGAAAGCTGGGGAGAGTGTGAGACCAGACAGATTAAACCTGCTGGGGTTTGAATCCCTCCCCAGCTTTCCCCCGTTCTCCCTGTATACAAACATATCCTCCTGGCCTGAAAATACTTCTTGGGATGGATTTTGGAGGGGGAGAGAGGCAGGGGGTGTCTGGGATCTCTCTCTGCCGGGTGTACTGATGAGGTTGGGGCCAGTGGCAGCTCTTTTAAAAGGGGCTGCAGGGGCTGATCTCCCTGGGTGATGTAGAGCTTCCCCTTCTCTGTCTGCCAACACCTTGCTGGCCTGCCTGCATTGCCACCCTCACAGTGGTATCTCGCAGCCAGGTTTTGTGTGCCAGGCTTGGGAATATTGGATTTGCTGTCCCTAGGCAGGCATGTAGCCGTATAGGCTGAGCCTGCCTTCCCATCCACCAGCCACAGTGTCACCTTTCTGTGCTGGAGGTACCGAGGGCAGGACTGAGCCCACCTTGTGTTCAGAGAAGTGCTCTCAGGACCTGTCTGGGAATCGCCTCAGACCAGCTCCTGCTGCTGGACGGCCTGTGTGGAGCTGATGCAGACCCAGTAATGCATCACCTGTAAGAGCTGAGGCTCCTCCAGCTTAGCAGAGTCTTCCTTTTCTGCTGAAGCAGTTGGTTTGGAAAGCGCATTAGAAAAAAGACAGACTTTGCTGTAGGCTAATGGAGAACACATAGCAGATCCAGGAGTGAAAGACAAGACGAACCTATTTGCTAATGGAGTTTAAATAGCCTAGTATAAAGCAGATATACCATGCTTGGACCGGTTTCTCCAAAGCTTTCTGTGTTTACTCTATCCCACAGCCTGTTGACATGAGAGATCTGCTTGAGTTTGTGAGCTTTGAGGGGATCAGAGCAATTCCCAGGAGCTGTGCTCTTGATGCCAATTCACTGAGCCCGTGACAAATTGGGATGACAAATGCAGGCTGTGGGTCTGTGCATCATTATGTGCAGGAGTTGCCCTTCAGGTGCAGCAAGTGCCTTCAAACTGGGGCTGTGGGATGAGCAGGTGAGGGTAAGGAGGGATGGGGAGTGCCAGGGAAGGGACAGGGCTGAGCTGCTGGATGGTGGCTTCTCGTTTGTCCACGATCCTGCACAGGGCTGTGCAGGACAGGTAGGAAAAGGGACTGGAGTCTGCTGCTGGATGGGATGCAGCTCCCGTTGGCTTCCCTGGACACCCTGGTGAGCCCTGCCTACCAGCAGGGAGGACCCTGGGGAAGGCTGGAGCCAGGTCTGTCCGTCTCAGGTTATCGCTCTTGGGCTTGTAAGCAGTTCGCCACAATCCGGTGCGTGCATTTGCAGCCTGGGGAGGGCTGAGCTGGCTGGAGCAGTGCTCCATCCCTGCCCACAGCGCACCTGCGTGAGGGTCTGCAGGCAGGGGGCTTTGCCTGCCTCCCCCAGCACCCTGCCTTGCCCCCCCCCCCCCCCCCCCATGGGGCTTGCATCCCTGGCTGCCCCTCGCATCCCTGCAGCTCCCTTCCATCGGCCGCTGCTGCCGTCCCGGGAAACCTGTCATTAAAGTCAATTAACTTTTCCCACACTCCTCGCGAGTGGTGCAAAAACCCTTCCTCGCTTCCTCCTTGGCTCTTAAGTGCTACCATATGGCACAGGCCCCCGCGCCCGCCCTGCCTTTGATTCCAGCCAGACAGCCTGAGCTTTATGATTTAAGCCGGGAGAGCCCTCGTACCAAGCCCTGGGCTGCTCTGCGGCCAAGGTGGTTTTTTTAGCAGGCAAGGCTGTTTTCTGGCAGGAAATGAATAGCTCCCAGATGAGCTCAGGAACCTGAGAGGTCGTGAGAAAGGAGCGAACCCCCGGCGCGGTGGCGGGCTGCCAGGCGGCGCGGGGAGCGCGGGAGGGAGCACGCCGACGCCGCCGGCACACGAGCCCGCTCTGGCCCCCGCTGGCAGGCGGTGAGGCCGAACGCCGGCAGCCCGCCACCGCCCGCCGCCCGCACGCCTCGGACGAGACCCGGCCCTGTGGCGGTGCGGCCCCCCGGCCGGCTGTCCCAAACCACCGTCCTCGCTCGTGCCAGGGACCCGCGGCCGCCGGCCGACCTTGGGCTGAGATCCAGGCCTCTGGCCCGCAGGGAGCGTGGGGATGGTGCAAAAGCGGCCTGGCAGCTGGGATGGGATTTGGGCGGAGTGAGGTGGGTTGTCTGGGGGTGCAAAGGCAAGAGCCCCTCGGGACCAGCACTGCAGACCTCCCTGGGGGCTGCACGCCGCAGGTGTGCGAGCAGGTTGGGGATGGCTGCTCGCTGCAGGGACCAGGGGTGCTCCAGCCCCGTGGCTCCCACCCAGGGCATGGAACCCCCTCAGCCCCACAGTGGGGCCAGATCCTGCCCAGACCTAGGGAGCCCGTGCCTCGGGTTTGTGCCAGTGCCCTGAGGCCGGCACCCGCCTTTGCCTTGCCGCTGCCCCTGGGGCAGGGCAGGGAAGGGGACCTGTGATTTACAGGGGTGACATGTGTTTTACTTAAAACAAGTCAAACAAAAGCCCGGTTTGTTTTGCGGAGAGCAGACTTCCTGGGGGGGTCAGCCCAGACAAATGACTCTGCGCCCGTTCATTAAACATTCGCGGCAGCCACGCCATCAGCTGGCGCTGGGGACATGTTCCCAGCTGAGCTGGGACAAACTTCTCCCCTTCCCAGCCTGTGCAGCAGGAGCGATTTCCCATGTCCCCTGCCCCAGCATAGCTGTCCCCCCGGCACAGCCGTGCCAGAGCCGTTCCCCAGGGGTACCAGCTCCCCGTTACGGTGCCTTGCAAATGTCCGAGGACAGCGATTTGACCCACGCGGGCTCTGGCTCGCTCGCCTCGTGCACAGCCGTGGCTCAGCCCTGGGCTGGCACGCATGGTGAGCACCCAGAGCAGGCTGGGGACATGTGCAGCCTGCTGGCACTGCAGTGAGGGTGGCCGGGGGACTGCGTGACAGCGGAGGGGTGCAGGGCTGGGGGGGCTGCCCCCGGGGTGTTCGCCGAGGGCGGCAGAGGTGCAGGGCAGAGGTGCTGTTGCCGAAGGACAGCCGCGGAGGTAGGGCTACCTGTAATCTGTAATGATTAGGAAGCTGTTTCCAGCCGGGGTTTATTGCCAATAAAGCTAGCTCAGCACAACCGCTGGGGCATTAACCCTTATCTGCCCAGCACGACAAGAGCCTTGGGCTTTGCATTTGGGCCCAAGGAGACCAAACACCCGCTGCAGGGCATGGCACAGCCCACACTGTGCCCTCCCGTGCTGGGGACACAGCCAGCACCCTGCACGGGTGGGACGTGCCGCCCCGGCACGTGCTCCCAAAGCCCCCGGCCCCAGCTCCCTTCGCCGAGCACCCGCCACGTGGGGAGAGGCAGCAGGAGCCCAGCCGCAGGGGCAAAGGCTCCGTACCCGAACTCCTGAGGGGTTCAGCTGTACAAAAGCAGCATCTCGCTTAATTAAAAGCAGACCTGCTGTAACGAGCCTGCCAGCACACCAGCGTGGCTCGGGCAGCTCTGCTAGAGCGGAGGCTGGGACTCAGCCTCTCAGTGGGACTGGGACACGCGGTGGCCCAGGGGCTGGGAGCCAGGGCAGGGTCACCCTGTGACTCCCTGCAAAACCACGTCTCCCTTTGTGTCCTCCACCCCCCTGAGGAAACACAGCCTGTCTCCGATCCAGCCTGCTGCTGCTTAGCACCTTGCCAAAAGTCATCCCTAAAATTGCCCCCGGCGTGGGGCCTTCCACCCCCACGCAGGTTCCCATGCCATCCCCAGGCTGTCGGCTCCCATCGCACCGCTCAGATGTGCCAGCACCAGGACCACCAGCGAATGTGCCTGCCCTGCAAGGGAGATGTCTACCATGGAGCCATGGCAGCACCAGGAGGACGCTGCTCTCTGCTTTGGGTCCTCGGGGACTGGGATGGCACGAACCAGTCTGGATGTGGGTGCACTGGAGTGTCTTGCAAGAGCCTTTCCAAGGGTGGCGTGCATTTTGTTGGCTTTTTTTGGCTGCCGAGGAGGTCAGAGGTCTGTCAGCAATGACTGGAGGCTGCTGCAGCTCTTCCCACTGCAGAAGATGGGCTGCAGCTTTGTTCTCTGGAAAACATTATGAGTTCTTGAAACCGTAAAACAATCTGGCTGGTGTCTCTCCCTCTGACGTTGGAAATCTGGACAGTGTTTGTACCAAGAGAGGGAGCAGGATGTAGAGACACATGCCGAACCTCACAGTTACGTATCTTGCCTGGCTCTCGCTCTGCAGCCCTGCTGCAGCCCAGGCACAGATAAAGCCTCATCTCTTCTGGCAGCACCAATGCACGTAGGGCATCTGCCAAACAGGGGAGACAGTTCTGGGCCTGAGCCCGCCGCAGCCCAGCAGCATCCTCACTGAGGCTAACAACTAGTATAAAGCAGGACCAAAACAGGCTTATCCTGCCGGGTTCGGGGAACATTTGGCTTTGTTTGCAGCTCCAGCATCAGGCTGAGCCCCATCCCTGCCTCCATCAGTAACAGGCTCAGCTCCAGACCTGGAAGACAACCTGCCTTTGTCCCAGCAGTGAAATCAATCCAGTTTATGGTGGGGGAGAGCAAATGGCGTGTTGCACTCAGGGCTTTGACTGCAACACGTAAATGCAGAGCATTATCCTCCCATGGAGGAGACGATGAGCCTGGAAGGGGATGGGGGAGCTTTGGGATGACAATGTATTGGGACAAACCCTTCCACTAGGCAGCATTCCCAATTGAACCAGTCCCATGTGTGGTGAATGGACAGGTAAATTGGAGCCTTCATCCCCAGCTCTGCATCTGGGAGGGCTCTGGCTGGTCAGCAGCCGCACAAGGGTCTCAGGGCAAGGACCCCAGCAGGCCTGACAGATGCATCCTTTCTCCCTGCAGCCAAGCCTCACTCCATGCCATGGGATCGGCACTGTCTTGTCCCGCAGCACAGAGCTCTGTGCTTCCCTTCCCACGGGGTGGCTTGCTTTCAGCCACCCTTCTGCTTTCATTGTGCTCTGAAACAGAGGGGCTGGCAGCTGGACAGCCCGGGCTGGTGTTTCTGAGCGGGCTCCAAGCAGCTGTTTGTGCTCGCAGACGGTGCTGGCACTCACTGCCCTCCCTGCTGGGCTCAGCTGCGTGCGGGCAGGCTGCAGGGAGAGGCTGCGGGCAGCCCCCTGCCTGTGGCGCTGCCTGTTTGGGTCTGGTGCTGGACACCGGGTGAGCAGGGTCACATCTCCCAAAAGGGACAAGGAGCTGGACCACCACGGCCACCCACTGCTGGACAAATGGACAAGGGCAGCGGGACGGGAGCAGGCAAACAGGCAAAGGGGAGAGGGGCATGGCCGTGAGCTGCATTGTGCTTGCTCAGCCAGCGTCGTGGCAAGCACGAGGGTCGCAAGGCGCCTCTCAGGGAGCTCCTCCTGCACCGGGGCAGCCCATGGCACAGCCACTGCTCCCCGCTCCCACCCTCACCCCCGCGGCAGACCTTGCACAGGGCGAGGGCTCCCTTATCGCCCGGTGTTTGCCTGTCTGGAGGAGCACGCTGCAGGCGGGACTGGTTAACCATCACCCATGGGAAATAGGAGAGGGAAAGGTCTGACGGGACGGGCTGTCCATGACCTCTCATCCTTCACGGGGGAGGCTCAGACCCCAGCTGGCCCCAGCACTCGCTAACGGCTGCGGGCTGCTCCAGTGATGGCTCCGGTGTCAGCCACATTTCACAGCTCAGAGTTGTCCCTCCTGCGCTAAAGCCTGCTGAGACCCCCCTCCCAAAGTAAACAGGAGCCAGTTTATTGCTCCCTGGAGTCATTTCCCGGGGAGGTCAGGAGGGCTCTCCTTGGGGCTTGTGACAGCCTGCTAAGCTCTGCTGAGCCAAGGTGTTAGGAGAGCACCATGCGCTGGGAAGAACAGCATTTAGCCCTGGGGATGCCTGCAGCCTGCTCTAAACCTTGTGACAAAGTCCTGTTTGTCTTCCCTTGCTCTTCAGGGCGCTGTGCTCTGGGCTCCCCTGCCTGCTTGTTTACGGCACTGATGCAGAAAATTGTGATGGCTGTAATTGCCAGCGGTTTGCTGATTGTGCGCCTGCCCCGTTTGCTGGGCCGGAGACAAAAGCCCTAAATCCCTTTCCAAGGTTTGAAACCGTGTCATCCTGATGGGCAAGAAGGGGAATGAATTTACTTATGCATTTGCTTAAAGAGTGCCTGGACGTAAAGTAAGACCGGCGCACCTCAGGGCAGGAGCATCCCTGGGGACTGCCCTGTAACGCCGGTTCACTGGCCCTGTGTGCCTCCCTGCGCTGGGGAGGCAGCTGGGCACCCCCACACCCCCTCTGGGCTTCATGTGCAGGAGGCCAACCCCCGCACAGTCTGCCAGCTCTTCTTCTGGCACCAACCCCTCTGCAGCTCGGGCAAATTGGCAGAAAGCTTTCCCTGGGGGCCAAGGCACCATGGACCCGAGCTCTGTGTGCCAGAGCCAGCCCAGCATCCCGGGAGACCATTCCTGGCAGGATCCCTGCCTCCAGCCGGATGCTGCCGGGAGGGTCCGCAGGGTTTTTGAGAGGGGGGGAACCCCAGCCCACATGCAAGACCCCAGCAGGAGCTCAGCAGCAGCTGCAGCAGGGCTGAGCAGAACGATGCAAGATGTCTGGAGACGGCCAGCTACCGGCAGGAGCGCGTGGGAGAGGAGCTGCCCGCCACGGGGCTCTGCCTGCGCACGGGAGGGACCACACAGACAGTTCGCCGTCCGGCCCTATGCAGCCTTGAGGAGCCTGGAAAGAGCAGCACAGATTTTTCCATCTGCCCCCAGGTTGGGTCCCCCATCTGGGGCTGCTTCATCACCTCCCAAAACAGGTCGGGCAGCAGTGGAGCCCCTGGAAGTGGGGCTGGTGGAGCTGTGCTTGTGCTGCTGGGTGCTGGGGGGCATTGAGCATTGGTCTGGGGCCTGAGGGGGTCACTATGGCCAAGGGAGCTTCGCACAGGACCCTGGGGAGGACACAACGAGGATTTGGCCAGACAGAGCCCCCGAGGGCAGCCTGGGGAGAAGGGCAGCAGAGCTGAAGCTGGTGTCAGCACAGCAGAGTGTGACGGGCATGGGGACACCCTGACACGTCCTGCAGCCACAGCTGTGCATTGTGCAAGACAGGGAGCACCAGCAGCTTGGCTACAGCCCTGCCAAGCCCACAGGGAAGGACCCTGTGCACAGACAGATCGGAGCACATTCGTGCAGACAGGGTAAATCTTCAGATGCCGGGTGTTGTTTCAACCCCGGAGTCTCCTCAATAGCGAGCTGCCCTCTGGAGACCTCCCCTTCGGCCGCAGAATGGAAGTAGCAGCCTCAGCACTTTGGCAGGAGCAGCAAGCTTTCTGCCTCCCGGCCCTGCTGAATAGCAGCAGAATTCATTATAGCCCCGTTTCACTTTTCCCTCCAATTATCCCCCGGGACAATGGGCCGGGGCTGCAGTGGAAGGTCCCTTTCAGGAGATGCCGGTAGCAGGACATGCTGCTGGGGCTCGGCTGAGAGCCCCTTTGCTGGAGGGCAGTGACCTGAGTCCAGCAAATGCCACTCTTTGGCCCGGGCGGTGAGCACGCACAGGGCGGCAGGGCCAGCCCGGCACTGGGGACCGGGGGATGCTCCCTGCAGGGCAGGAAGCGCTTGGTAACAAGAGCTAGCCACAATCTGCGAAACACCTGCAATATGGGGGTATTTTGGTCAAAAGTAAGATATCAATGATTACTTTAAGTACCAGAGTGTCATTTTATCTTTACAAACACAGTGGTGATTCAGCCCATCTGGCACTTCTCTCTGCACAGTGACTTTGGAGCCAGCAAAGACTAGAGGCGCTGCTTGTGTTGTGGCTCTGACCCAAGGGACTGGGCTCCTGCAGGTGACACCTTGTGTCCAAGGACCCAGATATCTTCCTTGCTGTGCTGTGGCCGCCTAGATCACCGCTCTCCAGCCAGCCATCAGCTGCTGAAGTGGAGAAACCAGCAGCAATCGGTGCCAGAGCCCGTTGGGGCTCTCTGAGAGCCTGGAGCTGGGCTTGGGGGGTCAGAAGATGGCCATGACACCCAGGTAAGGGCTGGTCTTCCCCGGTCCCTTCCTGGCTGCTTGGAGAGTCCCCCCTCTTCCAGAGATGTTCTGCCCTGACCACGCTCATTGCTGCACAGTGCCCCAGAGCCTTGCTCCTGCCCGGAGGAGCAGAACTTGCTGGAGGGAGATTTGAGGGTGGTTGATGCTCAGAGCAAACTTTGGTGTAGGGAAGGGGGGAAGAGGCAGGTGCCCAAAGCCCGTGGGCTTCATGGGAGGATATGCAGCCATGCAGGCAGGGAGAGCCTGGAGGTTTGTGCAGCCACCCCATCCCTTCAACCACTGGCTTTGCAAGACATAAGGGCTGTTTTGGAGGAGCTGGCACAGGGGAATGACTTTGCACCAGCAGGTCCAATCCTGGCACGCTCCAGGCCATTGTGGTGTGCATGTAGCCAAAGCAGGCTGTGCCCCAAGCTGGAGAGCCTGCAGAGAAACCCTGGGAGAGCCCAACAAGGGCTGAGGATGTTTCCAGGACACTCAGCCTCCTTAGTTTATCAGGAAGAAGATCAAGAGGCAGCTTGATTACAGTCACAAGGACCTTGGTTCGTAAGTACCTTGGCAGAAATAACAAGCCAGGTACTTAAGAGCTCTTTAATCTAGCAGGGAAAAGCAAAACAAGGGCCAATTGCTCCACATTTCTAGCAGTCCGGATGATTAACTCCAGAAGGAGAGGCAGGAACCCAGGCTGCCTTCCCCTCCACTGCTGCAGGGCTGGCTGGGGGCTTCCACCTCAGCATCACCTGGAGCAGCGTGTTTTACCTTAACATAAGGTACAAGAAACTTTGGGAGATAGCGGAGGGGCTGTGGGCCTGGGGCAGCATGGGGTGACCTGTCAAATGCTTCGGCTGCAGATGGCACACCTCTTCTCAGCAGGTGAGGTGGCCCCCACTGGTCCTTGGGACAAGGCAGGGTACAGTTAGCATTGTCTGGGAGCAGTGGGTAGCGTGGCACGGGGCAGGTGGCTCTGGCCAGGGAATCTGCAAATTGGCATTTCTGTTGAGATTGCATCCAAAGGCTCTTTGTGACAGAGGGATCTCCAGCTGCTGAGGTTTGAGCTCCCGAGCAGAGGGATGATTGACCCCCTCTCCGCAAGCTCACAAACCCGACTGCGAGCTCCCGAGGCCACAGGAGAGCTGGACCGTGCAGCAGCCAGCAGCACCCGGGGCTGATCCTGGTAATGTGCCCCCAGGATCCCCTGCTGGACACAGCTCACAGGTACTGGGCAGCTGCGTCTCCATCGTGCCAGCAGCACAGCGAAGCAAAAGGAGGTACTGAGCACTTATCCCATGGAGCCATTCATGTTTCTATTTAAATCCTGTTATTTCCCCCCTTATTTTTACAGTTTTCTGGTTAAAAATCAACAGCCTGGCCAGGGCCCTGTTGCAAAGCATGGGGCAGAGCGCTGGCCCGGGGAGGCGTCGCAGGGCCCCCCGTGCGGCCCTGACGCCCGGCGTGCCGCCAGCGGGGCTAACAAAAGGCCAGCAGCGGGGCCAGCCCGTGCTGGGAGCGCCGTGGTGCCGCTGCTGAATAGCTCTTCCTGCACAGAGGAAGGCATGAAGAGGCATAATCAAATAAGGGTATCAGCATGGTGCTCCTTGAACGGCGCTCCCAGCGTGAGCTGGCGGCAGGGCCGGTCGGAGGTGACAGGTATCTTTATCCCGCCACGCAGGAGAGCTCCAACGTCCCGCTGGCACGAATTTGTCTGCAAATTTTCCCCCATTGAAAGGAGCGAGGGGGCCGGCGAGGCGCGGGCTGAGATGATCGCTTGATTAAGGCCGGGGCAGGCAAGGTGGAGAGACGGGGCAGCTCCCAGGGAGCCGTGCTCCCAGCCCTTAACCTCTCCTCGGGAGACCGCAAATTATCTCTGTTAATGTATCAGCCCCCTGGTATCCTACAAATAAGTCATCTGGCTAAGTGCGTGTCAGACGTTCGCAGGAGGAGTTGTTACCTTTTCATCACTTAATAATTTTCATCCTCATCATCTTTTAATTTATCTTGCAATAAACTTTAACCCGGTGAGTCCCAGGGAAGGCAGGTAAAGAAAGAGACTTACCAGCCCAGCTGGACTGTACACATGAGCAGGAGGCACCGGCTGCAAAAGGGGTTTGAAGAGCAGAGGGAAACAGTCTTCCCTGCTCCCCCATGGAAGTGGGAAACCCTCTGCCACGGGGACAGGAGTATTCCCAGCCCCGCTTCACATCCCGCTCCCCTGCCAGCCCGGGACGAGGGGGTGCGCAGAGCTGGGGTCCCCCTCCGCCGGGGACCGGGAGCGGCCGGAGGGAGGATGCTCCCCCAGTGTACCGGGGCTGGGGAGGGGGGCACATCACGCACTCCCCCTGGGTGCCAGAAGTGATTTACACAGTGCACCGAGAGCAGAGTCAATTAAGGTCACATTTCTGTGTTGCTAAACAACAGGCGGCTCTGGGTTCAGGCCCGCTGAAAAGAAAACAAAAGCCACCCCTTGAAACGGGGGCTTTGAGAGGGTTCAAAGGAGCACGAAACAAAAGGCGGGCTTTGTGGGCTGCCCTCGCCCGCGCCTTCCCGGGCCCTTCCGCCACCAGAGACACCGTTAATGTGGCAAGGGGGAGTTTTTAATTGTCCAGCACAAACAATGCTGGCATATTTAGGCCGGCCTCGTTACAGAGCCATCCGAAATGCTTGAGAAGCATTCCCACCGCTTAGCATAAATAGCAGAAACGCTCTTTCACCAGCAGAGCAGGTCCCATCTGCTCCCAGCCCGTCCTCACCTTGACTTGCAATGGCGAGCCCATGGGGTCGGCCCCTCCGCCCCACCGCTCCCAAACCCCGGCGCGGGAATCTGCTTCCCTGCCCTCAGCTTGCCCCGCTGTAGGGTGCTCCCTGCACCCTACGGGAGTGGAAGGCAGGAGCCCCAGGGATTTGCAACGAGGGGTGCTCAAGTGAATCGGTCGGTGTGGCAGCCCTGGCTGGGGTTTGCTCTGGCCGCCTTGCTCCGGTGGCTCGGCCATGGGTGCTGGGGGTCTCGAGGGGCGGCATGCACGGCTCCTGACCGGACAAGGCAGTTTGCATGTGGCCCCGGTGGGTGCTGGCTGATATACCTCATGGGGAATGAGACAGAGAAGGTCTGGGGGACCTTCTCCAGCTGGGCTGAGTCTGAATTAGGAATAACACTGACAATTCCCCAGAGCGACCCAAACCCGACTGGGAGCCGGGGTCTGGGCTCTTCATGGCTGTGGCTGGTTCAGGTTTACACCCCACTGCACTTATCGGAGCTCCCTACCGGCTTCCCAGCCGGTGCATGGGTGCCTTTGACCCCAGCAGAGTGTCCCACCAGCCGCTCGCAGTGAGCCACGCTGGCAGGCTGACCCCCAGGCTGGGCAGAGGAGCACGTGGCTGGGAAGGGGCTGCCCTGGCAGGGACACAGCCCCCCGGGGCTAGGGAATGGCATGGCTGCGAATGCCTCTGGGTCGGCTGCCGCCACCAAGCCCAGCCATGCGCCTGGCATTTCCCGGGCAAGCGGTGCTGACAGGTTGCAGCCCAGCAGCCAAGGCGAGGGCAGAGCTGTGCTGAGCACAGCAGTGAGCTGCAGGCACCATGGGGCTGAGAGAAGCCAGCCCCAATCCCCCCAGTCAAGGGGTCCTTGCAGGGGCTGAGCTGCGCTCCCTGCACCAGCATGGCTAGGAGTAGTAAAGTCACTGCAGCCACCCACCCTGTGTGTCCCACAAGTTTGGGGAGCATAGGGACCCCTTTGCAGCCCAGGCAGCTTCTGTGCCCCCTGCCCTGCCTAGCTCCCCCGCTTTCCCGCAGGACTCGCAGCTCCCATCCCTGGAGCAAGCCGCCCTGGCAGCCACGGGCAGCCCGGCGCAGGGCAGCCGGGGCAGTGAGCCTGTTTTCACCGCGTGGGTCCTGGCAAAGAGCCTCGTCAGCCCACAGGGATCAAAGCGAGCGGCGTTTCCCGACCGATACCTGATCCCAGAGCTGGAAGGGAGCCGGGAGGCTGCCTAGTGCCTCCTGCACCGCTCCCACCGCCACGCAGCGCCGAGCGTGCCGAAGGCCCCGCGCCACTGGGCTGCGTTTTATGGCACTGTGGTTTCTGCCAGCTCCCTCTTCCCCCCCTTTGCCTCCCCTTTCTTGGAGGCAACCAGCTCCCCACGCCCCACAGTTTATTAAAAATCCCGGGTACCTTGGAAGAGACAACACAATAGTGTACTTGTTACAGCTGCCTCGTATTAATGGACTGCCCCTTTTGATTTTAGAGTGGAACTTTTGGCAGAAAACCAGCATCCAAAAGGGAAAATGGCTGTAAAACTCGGCAAAAAGGCAGGGGGGAACCCCCAGCTTTGATCAGAAAGGCTTGAAGATGAATCGCAATGATGCCCAGGCAGATTTGCTAAAGGTGAAGTTCAGTTGCAAAGAGGGAAGCCAGGGAGAGCATGGAGGGGTCTGGCCAGGGCGGTGATGGGGCTGGGGTGGAAGGGAGTCAAGGCAGCCAGAGGTTCAAAGGCCTCTGCAGCGAGGAGCAGAATTGGAGGATTATTCACTTTCTATATTTTCACTCCTGCAGCACACATGGGAATCTAATTGGCCAGGATGAGAAATACAGCCAGACAGCTTACAAGTGGGCTTGAGAAGACAGAAAAATATTTGCAGCTGCAAGCCATTAAAGGCAAACCCAGCCTCGCTCTTACACTTTAATTACCCTGCTGTACGCTCTCCTCCGCGTACCAGTGCTAACGTCAGTTCAGAAACCTTTCTGATCTTAAAAGGCCAAGCGCCAACGCCTGGCTGCACCGGGGCGGCCGCGCTCCGGCACAGCGAGGGCTGCACACCTCGCCGGGCGCCCAGGCATCAGCTCTCCCCCCCCACCCCAACGCAAACCCCAACGCTGCTCCTGCAAGGTTGACAGCAGCCTCCCCCGAAGGGGTTAGCTTGGCTTTTTATAGAGGGAGGGCGCCCAGTCTTGTGGAGTTGGGGCTTCCCGTGCAGCCTGTGCTCTGCAGGGTCCGGCCAAGCTCATCCCAGCATCTCCCTGCAGTGGCAGTGTGTGGCAAAGCCCTTTATGGGGCGACGCCTATGGGTACATCCTCCCACAGCCTCCCCAGCCATCGTTGCTGCTTCTGCATTTCAGCCAAGCCACTTATTCCCCAGGATCCAAAAGCACTTACCAGGGAGATTTTTCCCTTCTCGGCACCCGGACCCACCCCGATGGCTGGAGGCAAAGGGTGACAGAGGGACCCCATCTCCCCATCTCCACCATGGCAGCCACACCTCCAGGTCACTCTTCCCAGTGCTACGGGCACCGCAGGCTGCCTGGGGGGACCACGCTGCCCACGACTGCAGCGCAGCCACCCTGGGGTGCTGGCAGCACAGCACTACCCACGGCGGGGCTCTGGATTCGGCAAGGGGTGGCGGGGCGGCACTCACAGCCCAGCCCGCCCGGCCACCACCGTGCTGCTCCCGGCTCCTTGACTGCTCATTTCCTTTTCCGCTCCTGCAGTGACACCAAAGATGTTATTGCAGGTGCCGGCCCCACTCGCTCCCCCGCATGGTTTACCGTGCTTCTCCTGAAACCTGAGGAGAACCGAACTCATTTTATGCCATTTTATTTCAATGCTCCAAGGGTTAACCTTGTGCCAGGCATTTTTAATCCAGCTATAAACACAGGAGAGGAGAGGGGCTGCAACTTTGCTTAATGGGGCCATTTTTTATTGATTATTTTGAGGCTTTGATGCAATCATCTCCTTCCGAATGCATGAGCTGGGGGGGAAAAGGGTATTTGAGTCTGGACTCATTTTAACTTGAGCTTAAAGTTGCTTGGCAGCATAAAGGGGCATTGCAGGATGTAGGCAAGGACCCCAAAAGATGGGGAAAGACCCTCAGGTGGAACATCTGAAATGAATATATGGTGTTTGCATTGAGATGTTAAACCCAGGTGCGTGAATGGGACAAGGGGAAGACCTGCCTGGAAGCACTGCCGCTGGGACTGTGCACCAGGGTGTGGACAGGGAGCTCTCTGGTCCTGAGTTCCCACAGTGCCGGTCCTGGGGGGCTGAGAGAGCTGCCCTGCTTCTGGGGGAGATGCTCCAAGTCCAGCAAGGAAATGCAGGGACAGGCAGGCTCAGGAGCCCAGCGCTGCCTGGGGACATCTCTGCTGGAGCCAGCGTGCTGGGGGGTGACGCGGCATCACCAGCGCTGCCTGAGGGCCGATGGGCACAGCACGGCAGAGCCTCGCAGGGGCAGTGAGGCAGCGCTGCCGGCAACCCTGGCAGGCCTCCACGCATGGAGTGCAGTGAGCAGGATCCGGCCTTTCTCTCTCCTGTCCCAAATCCTGCCAACCTGGCAGGAGCTGGCAGGGAGGGCAGAGAGGGTGCTGTGCCCGGGGATGGGGAGGAGGTGGCCGCAGCCCTGGCCGACAGCTGGGGAGGGCGAAGTGAAGGCTAAATAAGGATGCTGGCTGCTTCTGGCTGCCAGCCCAGCGCTGCCCCCGCAAATCACCCAGTGGCAGATGAAAATCAAACCCTCATGGGAAGACGATGCCCGGGGCCAGGCTAAGTGCCAAAGGAGTGATGTTAGCTCCTCCACAGGGCGCGGGGCAGCAAGGACCTTCTCGGGCATCGTGTCCCCAGCAGGAATTTGCTGGAGCCGGTCTCACCCCTTGGGGGAGGTGGATGTTCCCTGTGCCCCCAGGAGAGGACTGGCGGGGGGACGTGTCTCGGGGTCGGGCAGCCGGGTGGCTGCCGTGTGCCCGGGCCAGCGTCGGGGCTGCTCCCGGCTCTGCCCCGCTCGGCTGCTCCCGGCCCCCGCCGAACCCCAGGGGGCAGCGCGGGGGGAGCGGGGGCTCCAGATTGGAACCACATGGAAGCACATTTGCAATGAATTAGGCCGGGAGCCAGCAGCTCTTACTTGGCCGGGTGTGCAGCCAATCTTTGGGGATTGTCAGCTCCTCCCAGGTTTCCACAGCGGATGTTCCCCGGCCAGAGCGCAGCTGGGCTCTGCGCGAAGCCGCGGCCAAGGCAGCCCAGAAGGAGATGAGCACACGCGCGGGCAGGGACCCCCGCCCACACGCACAGCCCCGCCGGGTCAAGCGGGCCCCTGCATGCTCCCCGCCTCAGCCGGGGATGCTTTTGGGGGGTGAGGATGCCCCAGCACTCTGGGGGAGAGGAGGTGGTGCACAGGAGGGGTTATCTGGCCGCTTCCCAGCCCGGCAGCCCTGGGGCGAGGGGGCAGCTGCAGCGGGCATCATGTCTCCCTGCCTGCCCCAGCTCACCAACCCCTCGAGCTGCACCCAAAATTAGGCAGCTGGGGAGCTGTGGCTCAGGCGCTGGTGTGAAATCACATCTCCGGGGTACCTGAGAAAAGGGCTGACCTGAGAGGTGGTGAAGAAAAGCTCCGCCTGGCAGCCCTCACAGGGGGCGAGAGGGTTAAATCAGTGGTACAGAAAGGCTT
Organism: Platalea leucorodia; assembly: GCF_965183815.1. Taxonomy (NCBI): domain Eukaryota; kingdom Metazoa; phylum Chordata; class Aves; order Pelecaniformes; family Threskiornithidae; genus Platalea; species Platalea leucorodia. The sequence continues at coordinate 15,012,112 of NC_138830.1, forward strand.
TGAGTGTGCATGTCAAAGAATGACACTAACAACTCATGTGACAACCTGCCAGGAAAACTTTTCAGATCATAATTCGCATAGCGTTTGTATCATGTTCCCTTCCTGTTTAAAAAGACAATATGGAAACCGTGGAAGGGGTTATTTGCTGGTCAGGCCGGTTTGCTGGTTACACTCCTTGTCACGCGCGTCCCTTTAGGAAGTGATGCCACAGTGACAGACATCATTTCTAAAAATAACACCATCCCATGCATTAGTCTCCAGTGCCATTTGTTCTAATAATTAATTCCCAATTAAAGAATAACGGCTAATGCTTAGCGGTGGGTGCATACTAAGCCCCTGGCAGAACAAGAAATTGGGCTGCCTCCCCACAAACCACCTGAGCATCCTCCTCGGTGGCATGTCCTACCGACAGCGGAGGACAGAGAGGGGACGCTGCCTTCCTCCGCCCAGGCCAGCCGTCTCAGCCCTCACAAACCCGTCAGCAGTATTTCACCGATCCTGCCCCACCTCTACAGGACAAATCCCGGGGGCACCCAGAGGCCCCGTGCAGCCGCAGAGCCACAGCACGATGGATGCGTGGGGGCCCCAGAGGCACTGTGGCTCTCCGATAAGGCCATGTTTGCTGTAAAATGGCCTCTTGTTTCACAAGTAAGGATATTTATGAAATGACAGGCTGCAGTGTTAATCTCTGGTTGGCAAGCAAGCGTGCCAGGAGCACGGCAGCCGGGCACAGCCTGTGAAAGCCTTTTGCCTCAGTCCAGGCAGGGAGGCGCTTGGGGAGGTCCTGGAGATCAGCCCGTCTGCCGGTGGGTTTCACCTCCAGCACTTTGCGCAGCCCCGGCTCCCTGACACCCACGCTGCCCGTGCCCAGCTCCTGGTGCAGCAAGGCTGTGGCAGGAGCTGCCTGTGGGTGGGCACCCCCAGCTGGGGGAGCTGCCCTGCAAGCCCCCACAGTGCTCCCACTGACAGCCCTGCAGCAACAGCGGCCCAAACATGACACCCACCCCCCCCTTGGATTTTTTTTATCACCCGCATAGCACCGGCAAAGGAAGGGAGGCCACCGCCAGGGAACATCTGGGCTCCATTGCTCATTGTCTGGCAATTAATGTCAGCGCTGAAGACAGAAGGGACGTCAGATATTAAATAAACACGACCGCACTCTGCAGACCAAAACAGCCCCCCTGGGGAAAGGCGCACATGCACCCGCACCCGCACACCCCCCCCGGCACGGCCCCGGCCAGGGCGCAGGACACAGGCGGCTCGCCGCACACACGTGTGAGCACAGCCACACACGCTCGCAGGCTCCCACACAGCTTGGGTTTCACGTCAGCTAAGGCAGAGTAGGGAAAAAAAATAGAGCTCCTTTTCCATTTTCCAGCAGGCAGATTACATCTGCAAGTGCAGAAACTGCTGAAAACTCTACCCCGTGAAACAGGGTGATGCAGGGAAGGTGGTCAGAGGCTCCCGGGGTCCGGGCTGGCCAGGACCCCCACAGCCAAAGGTGCTGCTCGGGGTCTCACCCCTGGGCTCGACACATGCTTTTGGCAAGGAGCAGCCATGTGCCGGTCCCCGTGGATGTGCACACTTCACACACGGGGCTGTGTGGGCTGTGCCCTGCCTTTACCGGTACACCCGGCCCCTCCTGCTACACTGACAGTCACGGCACAGCCCGGCACATTGCGGGGCTGACAGCAAATTAGTACAAGGCCCTGTCCTACGGGTTTCTGTGCATCCTGCTGGCCAAACAGCAGGGATGGACAGTCCCACCCTTCCACCGGGCTGTTTCAAGGCTGTGTTTCCCCGGCTCTGACCTTGGCGGATACTGAAAGCCTTTTCTCCTGCCCTTTCCCTGCCTGTGCTCAGAGGCAGAGCAAGCATGAGAGTGGCCAGACCCCCAGAGAGCGGGGAGGCTGCCTGGCCTCTGCACAATGGCAGACACATGCCTCAGTGCTGCTCCTGCGGGCTGCCAGCCCCTGGGCTGAGCAAGCTGGTGCACTATATTTAGTGCACAGGCCAGGGCAGCTATTCCCCACGGGCACAGTTGGGCCGCTGGCCCAGCCCCAGCCCGCAGGGCATGCCAGCCGGGTCGCCGGAGCATGGCAGGGCTCAGCATTACCCCTGGGCGCAGGCTGTGGCACCTGGCTGGGCTCAGCTTCATGCTACCGCACGGATGCTGCTCTGATTTGTGTGTCAGAGCCACACCACAGCACTGGGGCACAGTAGGGACCGGCGCTTGCCATGCGGGATGCTCCTGACCTCTGCTGCTGCTGCTGCTGCATCACTGGAGCAAAGTTTCCTGCATCCCGGCATGTTCCATCAAGCAGGAGGCATTTCAGCAAGGCATGTTCACCCTGCGCAAGTGCAGGGGGAAAAGCAAAACACAGCAGGCTGGTAGGTGCCCAGGCTCAGCCTGGGTGGTCTCCCATCCCTTCTGGCCTTAAACTTGTGGGTCCTGTAAAGGGCAGCGAGGAAAGGGACAGGCAGCGCAACATGCCCCGTTCGCACAGGAGAGGAGTGCTGCACCAGCCAAGGGCAGCACGCAGGGTCTGCCGCTCCTGTGTGCGGCGGGGACTCATTAGCTCAGGGCTGGCTGTGCCTACTTTATTCTCTGGAAGCTTTTGTTCCCTTACAGAAATGTAGTCTCTCTCTCCCTCACCCTTAGCCCCTTTTAATATTAAGGTCAATAGGTTGACGATTAAGCAGGAAAAGGGCATGAAGAATCAACCAAATTAAATCTTGTGTGCAAACAGGTGGGTGTGAAATTTCAATCAATGGCTGGTGTTAGCAGGGACCCCCGGGATCCCAATTTCCCAGGGGAAGACTGGGCAGCCCCAGGGGGATTTGGGTACAAAAACTCCAGACATGGGAGAATAGAAAAAAGTCTTCTCAAAAACCAATATTGACAAGGTCCCTGTGTTTGCACCCCGGCTTTCCCCGGCAGCACAAAGGGAGATGATTATCCCGGGTCCAGTGGGGAGGGGATGACGGGAGCTCAAAGGTGAGCCGGGCCCCCCCCGGCTCCCCTGGCCCCAGCCCCTCTGCTTAATCCCCCTCTCGCCCAAGCTTTGAAGTCGCCAGAGGTCAAATATGGGATGTAAATCACGTTAGCCGCAGTGTGTGATCACAACGCCCCTGCGAGACAATGCCGTGCTTCCCCCGGCGCCCGGGCATCCCGCCGAGCCACGGCCGGCACCAGGCTATAAACAGCCCCGAGCTGTGGACGAAAACAGGGAGCGAGGGTGGGCTGTGGCAGGGGACACCCACTGCAGGTGGGAGAGAGCCTCATGCTCCGCCGCAGACCCGGGAACGGGAGCCCTGGCGGGCACCGGCGCCCAGCGGCCGCGGGACTGCCAACAGCAGGAGCCTTGTCCCTGGGATTAATTAGCAGAGGCTGCGGCCTCAGAGCAATGTAAAACACGAGCCATTTGCTGGGGCGTTGGTTACCGGGGCTGTCCGGCAGCGTTGCACATCTTGTAAGCATTAGCATCACGTAAGAGGAGCCTGCACAGAAGGACGTGGGGTTTATTGGGTTGTAAACTGCGTTGTTCCCGTTACAGTAACGACGTTGCTGGTGAAGAAATGTGCCTTTTGCACACAAGGCTTGGGAACCAGGTATGCCGGGAGGAAACATAGCAGGGTTTGGAGGCTCTGCTGTCACCATTGGGATAACAGAGAGAAACAAAGCAGGCATGGGAGAAAGCAGGAGGAAGCACCAAGGAGACACTACCACTACCCCTAGGGCTGCTGTGCCTTTCAGCCCTTTGCATTTATCTGCCCCAGAACCAGCTCGGCAGTGCTCAGCCCCCCTGCTCCCCGACACGGGGCTGCACACCCCGCCTGCCACCTGGGAAGCTCGGACCTGGGGTGCGAGGGGTGACAGGGAGACAGCAAGTAACTGCTGGCTCCTCGGCTGTTTTCATGCCCTTCGCTCTGCCTTGCTCCAGCACTTGCACTGCCTCCCGTGGTGCCTGGGAAGATGTGACACATGGGGTCTGCTGCCCAGGACAGAACAAGGGCACCACTGCCCAAGTGAGGAGCCCTGAGTACCAAGAGCTTCCCTGCCCCATGGAAAAAAGTCCCATGTTTAATTTTCCCTTAGCCAAGGAAGCAGCCTCCAAAAAAAGTGACAGCGGACCCAAATAATTAACCCGTTTCCTTTTCTCCCACTGCCAAAAAACCATCCATTCTCTGCAGGCAGCAAGTTGGCTGTTTTAAGTCTGTTTTCACCATTTTACACCCAAACCAGGACTGATTGTCCAAGACCAGCACCAGAGCTTATCAGCCACCGCTGTCCAGCTGTGCAGATCTGGATGAACTGCGTTACAGGCATGTCGTCACCAGCCTGGCTCCAAATGCCCCTGGTTTCTCCCCAGAGCTGTCACCTGCCTCAGTGGCCCCAGCAGACCTTCCCGAGCAGGTGCCCGGCGGGAAACACAGGACCTGTCATCCTCCCTGCCCGGTGACGAGGGACAGAGAGGAGCTGGGTGATGCCGGGGATCTGAACCACATGGCATCAACGCGACCGCACGTACCCGCTAACAGGAGCCAGGCGCGGGTACCAGCCCAGCTCACCCCCCCGGGCTCCCCTTCGCTCCTCTGCAGCTGGAGGGGCTGCTCCATCCCTGCCCGCTGCTGCAGCGCCCGAGCACAGGACCCTGGCAGTCAGAAAATATCTGCTTTCAAAGCTTTTTTTCTTTCTTCTTAATTGGGAGACCAGATGATTTTTTTTTTTTTAACAAAATATGTTGTTATTGTGGAAAATATCTGCTCTCCACAGAAAATGCCTTGCGTTCACTGTACACATTGTAGGCCATACCAGAAAATATCTGATGTGCTTCCAAAACCGCTGGGGCATTTCTTTTCCTATGAGAGTGGAAATTTTCTTCAGGAAACAAGTTTTACCTAGTTTGCACTGACATTTGCCACAGGAGAAAGCAAGCAGCCCTGTCCCCATGCCACCCCTCCATCTCCGGGAGGTGGCATCGTAGGGGCACCTTGGCAGGACCAGGCACCCAAACCTGCAGCACAAACCCTGGCTTCAACCCAAGCTTTGACCCAAGCCCTGTGGGCCACCAAGCACCAACCGCCAGCACCCACCCAGGCTGGCCCATGGGGGAACCACGGCTTCTTGGGGCAAGATGATACCTGTTTGAGAAACACAGAGGAAAATACATTATTTTAGTCCTATCAACAGCTCCCCGGTGCCATGCAAGAGCCAAGAGCAGGCTCCCAGGGTCACGCTGGCCCAAGGGCAGTTATGGAGATGCCCTTTTCTGCCCCATCATGTGAGCCACCCGATACTGCGGCACTGCTCTTTGTCCCAGGTCAGAAGAAAAGTCTAAAATTTACTGTGGAATAGCAATGTTTGACTATTAGATCTGCAAAAGTGACCTGATTTTATCACCATATCTTCTGCCCAGATTGCTGGTGTTTCACAATGTGGAATACTAAGAGTGGCCAAGACAAACATCTAATATATTCAACATTAGCCAGTACGGCTGTACAGCATCAACACTAATTGAAAGTTTAGAAAGCTAAGTCAAAACCAAACACTGCCATTTCAATTTAGCATTTTCTATATGGAAATGGGGGAAAAAAAAGTACAAAAAAAAGAAAAAAACCTGCAAAATTTCACCCGTGTCTTTTAAATTCGTCTGTGATAAGCATAGATGTCAGGATGGTGATTACAGCAACTCCACCCATCAGTTTTCCTGCTGTAGGAAGCACCCGGGGACGACTGTTACGGTCCCTCCACAACAGCTCCAGCTGGGTCTGAATCTGACAGCCCGGGACTTAAACTCTGCCTGGCTCGGGAGGAGCTGCACCCTTTCCAGTTGGGGACTATTCCTTAACACCGTCCCCCCCAGCAAAGCCTCCAGGGACAGTAAAGAAAATTGCCTGTGCCTTCCCACCTGAAACACACTTTATTTACCAACTGCTCCTCATCAACTGTTTATAGGGTCAAAACCATGGCAGCTTTCCTTGCGTGCCAGAGAGCCGGGGGCTCGTTAGGCAAGGGCTGGCTTCGCCAGCGACGAGCCCAGTGAAGATGCTGCAGTGTGGTGCAGCCAGCCAGGCCACAGCCATATTCTGAATTTCTTTCTTTTTTTTTTCCAAGCAGTCTTCTGAGAAAACATCTGCTGTGCCCCAAGCCTGCACCGGAGCTGAAGATCAAAATAAAGGACTTTTGTCTTTTTATTAACCATTTTAGCAAACGTGACTATTACATTCATATTATATTTCCCTGTTTTGTACAAACACGTTTAAGTCAGCACTAAGAGGATTACGTTTATGGCGCACCAATCTCTGCTCAAATGGGCTGACTAAAGAAACTCTTGTTAAACAGTATTTTCTCTAATGCCTGTTGCTTTTCTTCCTTGCCTTAGTGCTCAGACATCTATCCAGGCTCCCTAAATCCACCCTGCTCATAAGCTTTCAGATCAAGACTCTTCCCCCCTCTGCCCCCCTCCGCACCCTTTAATACAGCTGAAGATGAACATTAGCGCTTGGTTCAACTGCACTGGAAAGGGAAAGGGCAGATTCATCAAAATCTTTATACCTCCATAGAAAAATGTAGCCTTTTGCCTTTCCTCGAGTGAATGCCTTTTCTAGAGGGTATTCATTAGGGGTTCGGTCTGTTTTTGCAGACAGCTCCACAGATGTTGACATTTTTTTTCTTCGCTGGGTTAAGACGCCTTCTATAGGCTTTCAGTCTTCATTTGTTACTTCTTTATTATCCAAGAGGGGTTTTTCTTTCTCTTTTTTTCCTCTTTTTTTTTTTTTCTTTCTTCCCAAGGAGTTGACTCGGTTCTCTGAAGAGAGCAGTGGTAGTCAGGCTCATTATTATCTCGGGCCCTTTTTCATCGCCCCGGCAGGCCGGCCGGGGCCGCGGGGCCATTGTGGCGGAGCAGCAGGTAGCTGTGGCACGGCGGGGTCAGCGCTCCGGCCGACGCGGTGCCTTTGTGCGCCCGCCTCATGCTGCCGGCTCCGTTTGTCCGGCGGTGGGAAAGGTCAGGAGCACACCACCGCTCCATACCTGAGCTTTTGTCTCCGGCCTCTGCCGAGAGCTTATGGAAATAATTTGTTGGAAAGCAATCGCTGGACCTGGGGGGGAAGCAGAGTGAAGGGGTGGAGGTGTGCCGGTACCGGAGCTGCCTGCTCCATCAGACACGCTGCTTCTTGGCCAGGGCTGTTGCATGCTGCCAGTGTCCACCCTCTGCGTGCCGCTCGGGAAGCCACGGGCTTGCCATGGTCCACGAGGCTCAGTATCATCACTTTTACACATTGGGACAGCTGGTTTCCCACAGTAAACTTTGCAAAGAGAGCAATTTAGCTCAGTGTAGAGGTTTAAAGCATGATGCAGGCAGCACCCTGTGCTGATGTCCCCATCACCGAGACCAAACGCACCACGCTTCGCCCAGGACCCATCACCCTTGCCTGCAGACATACACCAGCCAAATATTCCACCCCAGTGCCAGCAGGTGTCCAAATACCCTTACCCCAGCTCCCAAAGAAAATTTACTGTTTGTCTAGAGATTTTTCCCCAAAAAAGATTGCTGGGGCAGGCACAGGAACTGGCAAAAGCATCATAATTCAAGGGGTGCTTCAGGACCTGCCGTAACAGAAACCGGAGGTAAGGGCTCCAGCCTATTCACAGCTGGGCTCATTGTGTCGCCTCGCCGCTGCAGGCCATGCATTATCTCGGGGAAAAGGAAAGCCCTCCCGCTCCTCCCGGGAGCCCTCCTGGCCCGTTCCCACACTGCCGGGAGTCACCAGCCCCGCAGCCAGCACGGGGCTCCCCAGCCGTGCTCTCAGTGTGAGCCGGCGGCACGGCTGGGCAGAGGCGACAGGTACCTTTATCCCGCCACCCAGGAGAGCTCCAGCATCCCACTGGCAGGAATTTGTCTGCAATTTTTCCCTCATTGAAAGGAGAGAGGGGGTTGAGATGATCTCTTGATTATGGCCGGGGCAGGTGAGGTGGAGAGATGGGGCAGCTCCCAGAGAGCTGTGCTCCCAGCCCTTAACCTCTCCTCCCCAGCCTGATGATTTAATGCCTTAGCAGGCACGTCGGCTCCAGCCATGGGGCAGCGGGTGGGCACTAAGGGTGACGTGATCCCAGTTGGCGCTCGCTGTCTCAATAACGCCGGCTGTGGTTCGGAAGGAAGGTGCCTGGCCAGCAGGCACAGCACCCTCCTGCCTTCACAGCACTGCAGGGTTGCACTGCTGCCGGGTGCCCAAGTGCTCCCCAGCCGCCCTCACCCAGCCGAAGGAGGAGGAGGAGGGCAGCAGCTCCCCGCCACCAGCTGCAGCCTGGGACACTGAGCTCACTGGCCAGAGTCCTGATGGGAATATTGATGGAGACACTAAAAACCATCACGTTCAGCCCCCACCAGTACGCTAAAAGCTCCTGCCATTTTCCCTTTTTATCATGGCTTCAGCAAGAGAGCTCCCATTAGCTTTACACATCATCCTTGGGGAAATAGCGCTGATAGATATGTGAGATCGGGCAGGTGGGTTTTCTTTTCATCACTTATGCCAGAGAAGCCTTCCACTGCTACAAGCAAGAGGAGAGTGAGCCAGATCTTGCAGCCTGATAGCAATCCACCCAGAGGGTCATGGCTGGACTTCACACACCATGCTCTGCACTGGTGCCTGGGGCACTGCCTGGCCCTAGTGCGCAGGGCAGGGTCTGGCCCAGAACAGCACCGACTCAGAAGCGCTTTCCTTGGGGCTGGACTCCCCATTTCCCCCTGCACAGGGATGAGTCCCCTCCCGGTGCAGCATTTCACCCTGGCAAACTCCCAGCCACAACCACAGGGAGAAAGCAGCTTTTCTATAAAAGTGGAGTGATGGCATCCCTCGCTGCACCTGCTCTCTCTCACCCTGGTGTGTTTGCGTTGGCCATTGTGCCCCGAAGCGTGCCACAAGCTTGGTGGTGCTGCCCGGCTGGCACCCACACGCGCTGACCAGCATCAGGGATGCGAAGGAGCCCCAGGCGTGGGATCCGCAGCAGCCTTTGCATGAATGTTGCGAGTGCTGAGGTTTATAACCCAGAAAATCTGGGCTCTGAAGGGCTCTATCTGGCGGGGCAGGAGGCGTGCCGCCCTGCCCAGAGCCACTTTTATGCCATTGTGCCTTTTCAGCATTGCATTAAGGCAGCCAAAGAAGGGGGATTTTTAATGGTTCCAGGGGAACAAAGCGGGAACATTCGGCCCAACTTCATTACAGAATCATCTGAAACGCTTGAGGAACGTTTCCCACTAATTATCATAAATAGCCGAAAAAAATCTTTCCCTCCCAAAGCAGGTTCCAGCTGCCCCTCTGTGTTTTCTCACCTCCACTTCCAATAGCCTGACCCTGCCCCCGCACAAAGGGGAGACCCCATCTCCGCTCTCCCAACACTCGGGGGCTCTAAAGAAATACAAACAGGCAGCAGATTAACAGCACTTGTTTGCACCTTAAACAAACAGGCGGCTTCCGCCCCGCCGGGCTCTTCCGCTGCCCAAGGGAGGATGCGCCGGCTGGTTTTCCTTGCCCTTGCTGTTGTGCCCTGCCCAAATCCTGGATAAAAGCACGGGCAGCATAAGGTGCAAAGCAGGCAGACCAAGGATGGGAATGCTGCGGCTGCCAGCCCCACACCCTCTTGAGCCCTGTCCACTGGTGGGATGTGGCTACAGCCCTTTTGCAGGAGGGTTGGGAGGTGCCAAGGCCGAAGCAGATGAATGAATGTCCCAGTTTAGCTCCTGCCCCATGCATCTCACGCGGCTTCGCAGCAAGGAGCAGCCTGACACGGCTGGACGGGTGCCGTGAGTTGGCGCGGGGAGGGACGCTGTGGGTGAAGGATGGGGAGGGAGAGACAGACCATCCAGAGGACACACGGAGGAGTGGTGCTGGTGTTCAAAACCATCACCAGCATCAAGGGGGCACAGCAGACACCGAGCAATGACTGCCAGCCCACGGTCATCTCTGCTGAGTGCCAGACATGCCTGCCCAGCCAGTCCTTAGGCTGATCCCAGCAGCTGCCTCTGCCAGGGAGCTGCCCCAGCTCGGGTCCTCACCCTGCAGGTCCTGTGTTGCCCATCCCACCTCTGCAGGCAGCGCTGCCACCACCTCCCTGCTTCTATGGGACCCAGTGCCAAACCAGCCCCTTCTCGCCCTGCCCGCAGCACATGGAGCAGCCAGCCCCCAGCCCCCCACCCCGCCGGGGCAGGCAGTCACGAGAGACGTGGGGGCTCAAACCACACCAGAAGCCGGCGAGATGCCGCTCCTGGCACAGCTACGGCACGTGTTTGGGGCTGGCACATGAGGCGGGCGCCTGGGGAGGAAGCCGCGGCAGCGCAGCCACGAGCTGGGGCAGGTTCCCAGCAGCAAGCCAGCAGTGGGACTTGCCCACCGGAGGCTCAGGTTTGCTCCCTACTCGGGTTATTGTGCAAATCCCCCCATGCAGGTGTTCGTTGCCCCCCTTCCCGCCAGCCACAAGAAAGGGCTGTCGTTCGCAAGCCCCCTTCCTGCCCGTGGGGCGCCCCAGGGGCAGGAAGGGGACCGGAGGCAGGTGGCAGGGACAGGCCACTGCACCCGCAGTGCCGGGGGCTCCCGGCGGGGCTGATGGGCAGAGGGGTTACAGGATGGTACTGCTGCACGAGTGACAGGGCCATGGGAACCACGTCTCATCTGCACAGGGCAGGAAGAGAGCCAGCGGCGGCTGCAGGACTCCCAGGCCATGCTGGAGACCCCCTGGTCCCAGCGCCGCTCAAGGACACGCACGCACGGTGTCCTGTCTCTGCTTCTAACTGGTTGTCACTTGAGGCTAACTATGAGGACCTCAGGCAGTCACGGAAACTGGGAAGAGGTTTACAGTGTCACAAGCAGCCTGGAGACACCACACAGCCATGCTCACCTCTTTTTTTTTTTTTCCAGTGCAAGAACCTGGGGCATCCCATGCAGAGAGCGGTGAGCAGGGGGAAGCAAAGGGTGGTGCTGCCTCATTCAGTCTGTGGGCAATCCTGGGCACTTCTCACCACAGGGTGCTGTGGGTGCTAAAATCTTGCCTGAGTTCAGAAAAACCAGAGACATTCAGAGATGAAAAAATCATCACGCGCTACTCAGTGCAATGGCTGTCCTGCAAAGGGATGCCCGGGCTGCCCACAGCAGAGTGGGGAGGGTGTGCTGGGGGCTGGGCACTCCCCGGGCACCTGCCCTGGCCATGTACGTCCCCGCTGGGATGAAGGCCTCTCCTTGGCATCGCAGCAAAGTGCAGCTCTGAAGCAGCAAACCTGTATACTGGTCTCCCCAGTGCAGATCCCCCATGCTCTGCCCCATCCCTGTGTGTTCTCTCTGGCTGCTCTTGCTCAGCGATTAGGAAAGCCAAGCATGTTCCTGCCCAGGCACATCACCCCCAGGACACCCTGCATCCCACCCATCTCTCAACCTCTTCCCTCCTGGGGGACACCAGAGCAAGCAGGGGCAAACAGGAACGGCTGCTAATTCCTCCCAGCCCAGCACAGCCGTAGCCCTCCAGGGATCGGCCCCGCAGCAATGGAGGGAGCCGACTCCTGCCTGCGAGCCAGCTGCACCAGCCTGGCCCCAGGAACATGGGCAGCTGTATTTTCATTGCAAATTAGAAATCAATCATAGCAGGAAATTCCCGTGCTGAGAACACCCTGGCTATTATTATTTTATAGCACTCGGAGGTGTTCTGGGCACTTAGAAAGACGTGGTGCTTTCGGGGTATTATGGGGCAAATTAGTTTTAAAGGCGGCTATAGGAATGTTGGCCGTTTGGTTTCCGGAGTGGGACAGGCACAGGTGGAGGCTGCGGGGCTTTGTGCTGCTTTCAGATACACCACCGCTCTGCAAAGAGGGAATCGGCACGCTCCGGCGTGAACACCTCTAGCCTGACCCCAGCTTTATTAATAACAAGTAATTAATATGAGAGCGGATGTGCCTTGTGTCTCTGAAGACCTTTTAAGATGTGATTATGTTGTGCTAATCTCACCCCAAAGTACTTCCCTGTTTAGACTGTGCTGGGCCATTAAATATCTGAAAAGCCAGCAGAGACCCCCCCTCGCCGCCCTGGGAAGTGCTCGGGGTCTGTTCCCCGGCAGCCAGGCCCCGCTTTCAAACCCTCTAAATCAAGTATTAAGTCAAGCCCATCTGGACTGCCAGGAAAAACACTCCCTCCTCCTCATCTGCCTCTCATTACCTGCCATGCCAGGCCCGGCCCCGCGCCGCTCGCTCCATCCCGCCCAGATGTGCTGCCCCGCGCTCGCCTCCCGTATTTCACAGCCGTCAGCAGGACTTCAAGGAGCAGCCGAAGGGCCTGTAACACTGCACAGGCTCTTAGCAAAGACATATATCCAGGTCCCTAACGCATAGCTGCAGGCACATACCCTAACGCGAAGCCCCTTTCCCCCTCCCTTGGTCTTGCACCAGGCAGGGGAGCTGGGACGCTTGGGCTCCCTGGCCAGGAGGTTTCTGAGCCACTTCCCCAGCACGTGTCCAGACTATTGATTCTCAGGGGTTCTCCCCGCTGAGACCCCCCAAAGCCAGGCAGCCCCTACACCCTTTGGGAGCGGCACCCAAAGGCAGGGCAGGACCGAGCAGGCACTGGCAGCAAAGGCGAGGAGTTGAAGACAGACACCTGCAACCCTGCAGTAACCAGGGTGACTAAATTTGGGAGCAGCTCACCTGGCACAGGGCAAAGTCAGCACTGAGCCTAGAGAAAATAGGTACCCAAAGACCCAAACCAAGGAACAACCCCTGTGTTCATCAGCTCAAAAATCTCCTGGCCTAAAGCTTTCTAGTGAAAGTTTCAGCATTTCCAGAAAACCCACAGAAACAGCTGCTTTTGTTTAAGTTTGGCACTTTCCTGGCCCTGGCGGCAGCCCGGGACTGCAGAGGTGAAGGCGCACATCAAACCTGCGTTTAGGAGAAGAGATGAATCTCCTCCTGAGCTTCAGAAGAGCTGGTGCTCAGCCTGCAGTCGGGCTCGGTGTCCGGTTAAGTCATGGTATGAGCACCACATGGCCGGTCACGCTCAAACATTACTCTTCCAGAGAGGCCAGGGCAGGCAGCATCGCAAAGAGGTTTTGGGGGCACGAGATTTAAGGGGGGGGGGGGGGGAGAAAAGCATGTCTGTTGTCTCCCTGTGTCGCTGCCTGCAGGAGGGTGTGCAGCCCGGGTCCTGCACTGGTCCCTGATGGCCAGCACTGACTGAGGACCCCACACTCCAGCAAGCAGCAGGAATTCCCCGCAGCAGGTCACAGAGAGGAAAGCCCTGGGAAGAAAATACTCCACTTGCCAGCCCTTCAGTGCACGGCAGAGATGCAGGGGAGGCTTTAATATTGGTGAGGAGGAAAGGGGGAAAGAGAGGGGAAGAGGTCACAGTGTTACGATGGACGTACAGGCACTGACACATCCCGTAACACAACGCAGGGAAGAAGTCCACAACCTGTAACGAAACGCGGGGAAGAAGCCAGGGCGCGGGGAAGGAAGCCTTAGGAAGTCCTTCCCCAAGGACTGCTTGCACCCTGCAGGTACCTGCCAGGGACGGGGAGGAGATGCAGACAGGAGCCCCAGTCAGACCCTGCAAGCAAGAGCGGGCCGTGCCCGAGGTCCAGCGAGGTCCCCAGCCGGCCGGGTGCAGGGTCTCCAGCATTTCGGTGCGGTGCCTCCAGGGCCACTGGTCGTCCTCTCTGCTGCCGGTGGCCCTGGGCAGGCGGTGGCAGCCACCGCCTGTGTCGGGATGCCATCTAGTGTCGCTTGGCAGAAGGGCCCGTCAGGCAGTGACACTGTGCATCATCTCCCCAGGCTCACAGCATCTCCAGGGGCCAGCTGGGAGGCACCCCAAAACGGCCTGGGTGCTGGGACACCCACCCCTGGGGGACTGCACCCCACTGGTGCTGGTCCGCACCCCGTGACATACGCACCCCGTCGCCAGCACAGCTCCAGACCCCAAAGGAGAGCGACGGGCATTGCCCACGTCATGCGGCAGCAGTGAAGCTCAAAGCGGTGCCCGGGCTTGCTCAGGGGACCCCGGGGTAGCCAGGGCTTGGAGACTCAGCAGCCTCACCGGCAGCATGGGGTGGCCCTGGCGTCGGGTGGCTTGGTGAAGGAGAAGGGCGAGCATCCCCCACAGCAGCGTGCAGCCCACCTGCAGCACCAGCGCGGCCAGGCCCAGGGCCAGGGAGACCCAGCAGTGCCGCGGGCTGGACCGCAGGGCAAAGCCCCAGGCGTGACGGCCGCTGGGGGCCAGGGGTGGGGAGGCCGGCCAGGGGCTCGTATGGTCTGGCAGCGGGGGGACAGGAGGTGTTAGGAGCAGGATGGTGCTTGCAGGAGTGGGAGCGTGTTGGAGGGCAGTAGGAGTGGGCTGGGTGCCACCCGTGGACAAGCCCCACACAGTGGCATGGTCCCGCTCCGCATCTGGCGCAGGAGCATCGTGGGACAGGGAGTGTGAGGTCAGTGGGACCATGCCTGCTGCAGCAGTCCTGGGGGGTGGCCAGAGTGCCATGGGAGGGGCTGAGACAAGGGAGATGGTGGGCGTCCCCCATGGGATGGTGGCTGGCCTCTCTGTGGGCACCGGAAGAGCAGGAGGCACTTGTCTGGTAGTGGCTGCCAGCGGGCTGGTTGGCACTGGTGCGGTAACAGAAGCTAGAGTGGACAGTGCAGGCTCTGGGCTGTTGGCCCCAGGAGGCTGTAGGCTTACGATGGATGGAGCTAGACACAGGCTGAAGGCCTCCTGTGACATAGCTGGCAATGGGGTGGTGGTGGAAGCCTTGGGCAGCACAGTTGGTGATGGGGTGGCAATGGAGGTCTCGGGCAGCACAGTTGGTGATGGTGTGTTGATGGAGGCCTTCGGCAGCACAGCTGGTGATGGTGTGGTGACAGAGCCCTTCGGTAGCACAGCTGATGAGGGGGTGGTGACGAAGGCCTTTGGCAGCACGGCTGATGATGGGGTGGTGATGGAGGTCTTCAGCAGCACAGTTGGAGATGGGGTGGTGATGGAGGCCTTTGGCAGCACAGCTGATGATGGGATGGTGATGGAGGTCTTCAGCAGCACAGTTGGGGATGGGGTGATGATGGAGGCCTTTGGCAGCACAGCTGATGATGGGATGGTGATGGAGGTCTTCAGCAGCACGGCTGATGATGGGGTTTTGATGAAGTCCTTAGATGGCATGGTTGGTGATGGAGCAGTGAAGAAGGCCTCTGTTGGCATTGTTGGCAACATGGTAGAGGTGGCCACAGGTGACAGCATGGTTAGCATTGTCATGATGGGCAAGGCTGCCGATGACAGCATGGTTGACATCCCTTGAGATGATGTGATGGTGAATGGCAAAGATGGGGTAAAAGAAGCTGAAAGAGGCAGAGTAGCAGGGCAAATTAAGTCGTCGTCCCTCAGTGATGTCACTGCTTGTCCTGCTAGGTGGGGTGGACTCTTGCATGACACTTGGGTGGACAATTTGACCTTCTCACTGTTGCTCAGGATCCAGCTGCGCAGGTAGCAGAGGTTGCAGTCACATCTCCATGGGTTCCCACTCAGATACACCGAGCTGAGCTTCTTCAGGGGGTCCAGGAGACCTCGGGGGACACTCTCCAGCTGGTTCTTCTGAAGGTTGAGGGTTTTCAGATTTGGCAGAGAAGCAAAGACCTCATCATCCAGAGCAGAGAGCTGATTTGTGTCCAGCTGGAGGTCCAAGAGCTTGCTGAGCCCAGTGAAAGCTCCTCTTGGGAGGGCTGCTAGCTGGTTGTGGGACAAGATGAGTTTGCCAAGAGATGTGAGGTTGACAAAGATGCCATCTGGAAGTGTGGCCAGACTGTTCCTGCCCAGGTCCAGTTCCCGCAGGTGTGGCATGGTGTCAAAAAGGCAGCAGGAGAGCTCTGTAATGTGGTTTGAACCCAGAGTCAGCAACTTCAATTTGTTTAAACCAAAAAAACCCTGAGGTGGGAGAACCCCAATGAGGTTGTTGTCCAAGAGGAGTTTCTCCAGGTGAGACAGGCTCCTCAGGAGCATGGGTGGCAGTGCCCCGAGCCTGTTCCTCTGGAGGCTGAGCTCCAGCAGCCCCGGCTGACTGTCCAGCAGCCCCTCTGGGAGGTCCTGCAACTCATTCTCATACAGCCGGAGGACTTGCAGCCGGGGGAGTTTGCTAAAGGCATCCCCAGGAAGACTTGTGATCCTGTTTCTAGCCAGGTCCAAAAACGTTAGATTGACAAGAGAATCAAAAACACCTTCTGGAAGAGAAGGAATTGCATTGATGTACAGCGAGAGCTCTTCCAAATTTTCCAGCCCATCAAACAAGCCTTTGGGGATGTATTTGAGGTGGCTCTCTCTCAGCTCCAGCCTCTTCAAGCTTGGGAGGTTTTGGAAAGTGCCCACAGCTAGTTCTTCTAACGAGGCACCAGATATCTCCAAGTCCCTCAGCTTCTCCAAACTATCAAAGGCTCCAGGTTCAACTGTCTTGATCTTGTTGCCAATAAACAAAATCTTGGTCAGGTTGGGCATGTACCTGAAGGCACCTTTCCTTATAGCAGTGATGCTGGTTTGCACAAAGATCATCTCAGAAATTAAGGGCTTTGCAATCTTTGGGATCTCTTTGATGTCATTTTTTGCCCCTCTGTAGACCTCCTGGTAGTCTTCGGGCATTTCATACAGATCTTCACCCAGGATTTGATCTTGGCATTTATGGGAATGGAAGGAGAGGAAGAAAAGGAAAAGGAAATGCTGGTACATCGTCCTGAAAAAAAGGCTTCAAAAATCAGTTATGAAGAGCAAAAAAAAATCTCTGTTCACAGCTCATGAACTGTGGTACCACGCTGTCGTTCAGCTCTGTGGACTCTTCTATTCACACATCATAACTCATTTTATGAGAGAGACTGTACAAGCCAATGTATGCTGCATTTACAAGAGTTCACTGCCCTTGGTATGGAGGGATGGAGAGAAAGGGAGAGTGAGCCAACTCATCGCCTGGCACTGGGAGACGCTCCAGGAGGGGCAAGGGCTTGGCGGTCTGTTCTCTGACCATCCTTCTCCCACGTTTGGGCTGTAGGCTTGGCATCTGTCTGGGTGAAGAAGGCAAAGTGCTGCTGCCCATTAGCACTGCCCCGGTGGGTCCAGTTACTCAGCAGGGCAATAGCCCATTCATGCAACAACAGAAGCACTCAGCCCTGCGCTTGCTAATGAGGGACCACAAAGGGTCCCAGGAGCCAGCCAAGACCAGCTGACCTTGTTTACACAGAATTTCCACGCTGTGCTGGATGAACTTGCTGTTTCACTGGTGCTTCTCTCAGTTCAGGGGAGTCATTTAAAACATTGCTTCTAAGCTAATATGCTAATTGCATCATATTTTGGCCTTGGTCATGCAGCTCTGTCAGATAGAAATGGTTAACTTGTGAGCACCAACCAAGCTTTAGAGCAAGGCTTGTTAAAAGACTATGAAATGTCCACAGATGAACTCTTTAATACATGACATTTAGGGCTCTGGCCTGCAGTTAGGAAGTAAAGTCACTGATGCATGCCCACCAGTAGCCACGTAAAGCCTACCACTTCCATCGAGTCATTTGGAAACAGTCAGCTAACACATTGGCTGGAGTTTAAAAGCCGTGAGCATCGTACTGGGACAGTAGTTTCCAGCTTGTGATTCACAGCCCTGGGTGGGAAGCAGGGGAAAGGGCTGTGGGTTGCTTCTTGGGTGTCCATCAAAGCTGACCATGCAAAAAAACTTATGCTGGGAGGGTAAATTTGCTATGAAAAGTTATTTTTTGAAAAAATGTTGAGAGGTCAGCAAATACAGGACGCTAAAAGCCACTGGGTTTGAAGAGAAACCGATGGGAGGTGAAGTATGTGCCAGCTGCCCCACAGGGCTCCCCAGGGCAGAAGCCACTGCTGATCCCTGCCCATCCTCTCCTCTGGGGACTCGGGTGCAGGAGCTGGGGCGTGGGTGCAGAAGTGCCTGCTTCACTTCAGCTGCAGGGGCAGCGCAATGGGTTCAATGCGCAGGTGGGAATGACTGGGCTGCATGCACAGGGATGAAATTTAACAGTTTTGAACTGCAAAGCTCTTTTAAAACCCTCTCTCACCCCGTCTGGCTGCAGTGGACCTCAGTGTGATCCCCTGCTTGTCCCACCCTCCATCAGCGCAGGGACGCAGAGGGACGCTCCCAGCTCAGGCACTGCAGCCTCTCCTGCTCCTTGCTGCAAGGAAATGATCAACAGCCCCCCAGAGCCGCCCCTCCTGGCACATTTTAAAGAGCAAAAAAAAGCATTTTGCGTCACTTACTTGGCCAAGCGCTTGCCAACGAGTCCAGCTGCCGGAGCGAGCCGTGCTGTGCGAGGAGCGAGGCCACCAGACCGGACGGGGGTCCCATCACCTGGCCAGGTCTTTATCCATGGCCCAGGCGCAGGGCTTGGTTTCGCATGATGTCAGGGTGCAGGGCTGCGAGGGGAGATAAGGGACGGCCGGGGAGCGGGCAGCAGAGCTGTGCCCCAGTGTGGGAGGCCGTTTGCAGAACCCCCTCGGAGAGGACACAGACACTTACTCCTTAGGCATTATCTGCTGGTGCCACTTGACTAGTCACATCCAGGGAAACCTGAAGGCCTCCAGGCCAGCCTGTTTTGCAGCTGAAGCTCTGCAGTCCCGTATCTCCACCAGTGTAACCCAGCAGCTTCACAGGCACCACCCCCACCGAGACAACAGAAAGGAACTCTTCCTATTTAAAGCATTTCCTATTAAAAATATCCAGCTGTTTCCTTCCTCAGGAATTGGCTTATGTAGCTAAAGGTGCTGCTCTGAAGCCATTTGTTTAAGCTTCTAACAGTGATGAGTTCTGTGGCCGGACAGATACGCTGACATCCCGGCTCTGGGCTTGGCCCCATAGCCCCACACCTCGCCGGCCGCAGGGCTGGGGCTGAGCGTTGTGCTCCCCTCCACCCTTAGCACAAGCCAAAGACCCTCCCACGGTGATACCCGGGGTTCTTGGCTGGTGTGGGGCTTCTTGTGGGAAGGAAGAAACACTCTGTTGGATGCAAAGCCTTAAAAAGACAAGGCATCCATTGCTTCCCACCGGATAATTGCACTAGTTGCATTTAAGCATTTCTTCTTCTGTTTTCATCTGCTCGGATTAAGGTTCAGCTTGTGCTCCTGGGCTTTCCTGGCAAATTTAGAAACAATTCGAACTATTGCACTAGTTGCATTTAAGCATTTCTTCTTCCATTTTCATCTGCTCGGATTAAGGTTCAGCTTGTGCTCCTGGGTTTTCCTGGCAAATTTAGAAACACTTCGAACTATTGCACATTTTCAACAGCCTTACCCCTTTCCAACATCACCCCTGCACGCATCCCCCTTGGTACCAGGCTGCTCCAGAGGCTATAGGGTGGCAGAGCCAGGGTG
This sequence comes from Platalea leucorodia, assembly GCF_965183815.1. Lineage (NCBI taxonomy): Eukaryota > Metazoa > Chordata > Aves > Pelecaniformes > Threskiornithidae > Platalea > Platalea leucorodia. The sequence goes on from NC_138830.1 coordinate 15,031,492, forward strand.
CACGACGGGACGGAGCTTGCAGCAGGAGTGACACCAGCCTCCCTGGGCCGAAGACAACACACACCCCACGGTGTGCAGCTGTGCCGGGGCTGGGGAGCTGCAGCCAGCCTCAGCCTCCCTGGTCCAGGCTTGGAGGTGGCCACGCCAGCATCACCTGGGAGATGGCGGCAGGAGGGTGGCTGTGTGGGATCGAGTCTGGGGGCGCAGCATCGCCCGCCTGCCTCCCAGGAGCTATCACAGCACGGAGCCTCCGCTTCGCTCCCAGCCCTCCGGCTGGGCAGCAGCGGGCAAGGGGCTGGCAGAGCCGCACAGCCCGGCAGCCAGAGCAGCGCAGCCCCAAGCAAGGACCCCAGCTCCGCCGCTGCCGCCTGGCTCAGAGGAGGGTGGCCCGGCGCAGGCAGGGCTCTCCCAGCTCTGCCTGGCCAGCAGCGCCCGTGTCCCATCGGCCGCAAGAGGGTGCAGCAACACCGCGCCGCAAGCCCCGGGCCGGGCGCCGCCGGGAGGGCCGCGGGGCGCGCGCCTTGCACCCCGCCCACGTGCCTGCACCCACCAACACACACGCACCCGCACCCACGCACACGCGTGTGCGTGCACACGCACTGGCTCTCTAAGGGGAGCAGCCGCCTTACCTGCCATCCCCGGGGCGGGCGGCTCTGCTGGGACTGTGCGCCCCATCTCCGTGGGTCCCGGGGCCCCTCTGGGGCAGACGCAGGGTCCCATGGGGGGGCTGTGGGCCAGGCCCTGCCAGGGTCGGGGGGGAACCTGCTGGTGCACAGCCCTGGGCTGGAGCCCGCCCTGCAGCCAGGGCCCCTCGCCGGGCAGCGCTTGCCCACGGACACCCCACACCAAACCCGTGCCCTGGGGGCTGGGGCCAGGCTGTAGCTGGGTCTCTGCACTGCCAAGGGAGAGGGGGAAGGAGGAGGGGCTGCAGAGCTGCAGCAGGCAGAGATGAGCATGCCCGAGAGCAGCATCTACTCAACACCCTGCATCTGCACCCATGGGACACCACGCACAGCCCCAGCCAAGTCCCCGTTGCGTCACAGTGACCTTCGCTTCCCCCAAATATGCAGATGGGGGGGACGGGGGGAAGAGTTTCCTCCCTCCACCATGGGAACTGGTTGCACAGAAATAATATATACATTTTAATCATATTTGAAATACACAGGAAACACATAGCTGGGAGAATAAATACCACCAGGCCAGCTCTTGCAGAGAGCTGGGTGACAGCTGGCGATCGTGGTAGGGGTAGCAGAGCGAGACAGAATGCCAGTTCCCAGGCTGGTTTGGAGGTTGCCAGCGCAAGAGGAGAGCAGAAGCAGGCACCTGCCCAAGCCCTAGGGCGCAGGGGGGAGGCTTGGCAACATGGCCTCATCCCCGCTCTGCACCGTGACGAGGACACTGACCTGCAGTGTGCCGCAGCGGGAGCGCAGCACCCAGGCGCCCTGGTACGTCAGCCCTGGCCCCACCACCTGCCCGGGAGGAGGAAGAGGAAGGAGGTGAAGGCTGAGCCGCTGGCAGCTCGTGGCATCGCAGGCCATGCTTATAGTGCCCTCGAGGTTGCTGTAGGTGCACTGCCCTGGAGCATCCTCTCCCGGCACCCCATCCCAGCCCTCCTCCGGGGGGATGCTGGGATCTCCTGGGCACTCCAACCGCACCTTGGGGACCTCCAGCAGGGACCGTCCCTGGAGGGCGGCCGGGCTGGCGCAGGAGGCTTGCACGTGGGTGAGGGGTTCATCAAAGCCCTGTAGCCAGCCCAGGAGATAGGCCAGGCGGCAGTCACAGGCCCAGGGGTTGTCAGCCAGCCCCACGCTCCCCAACTCCTCGTTGGCATCGAAGAGCCCCGGGGGCAGGTGGTCCAGGTGGTTGTGGTCCAGCGCCAGGGAGGTCAGGAGGGGCAGCCCGGCCAGCAGCCCAGCCGGCAGGCTGGAGAGGTTGTTGTGGCTCAGCTGCAGCGCCACCAGCTCCGCCAGCCCCTGGAAAACCCCGGTGGGGAGATGGACCATGGCGTTGTGCGAGAGCGCCAGGGTCTGCAGCACTGACAGGTTGGCAAAGAGTCCCTGGGGCAGCATCTCCAGCCGGTTGCGGGCCAGCGAGAGGTGGAGGAGATGAGGGGTGCTGGCAAGGAGGGCGGCAGGCAGAGTGGCCAGGCGGTTGCCCTCCAGGCTGAGGACAGTGAGGTTGGGGAGACCGGCGAAGATGTCGGGGGCGAGGCTGCCCAGGGCGTTGTGCTGCAGCTGCAGCCGCCGCAGCCCCCCCAGCCCAGCGAAGGCACCAGCTGGCAGCTCCTCCAGCCGGTTACCATCCAGGTGGAGCTCGGCCAGCTGGCCCAGTGCCCTGAAAGCACCGGGGGGCACCCGCGCCAGCAGGTTGTCGCTGAGCTTGAGGAGGCGGAGGGCAGCAAGGGGGGCCAGCAGCCCGGCTGGCAGCTCGGCCAGGACGTTCTGTGAGAGGTCCAGGGTCTGGAGGCGCCGGAGCGGGCGGAAGATGCCGGGGGGCAGCGCCTCGATCTTGTTCCCTGGCAAGCGCAGGTCCTGCAGGCGGCAGGCGGTGGCGAAGAAGCCCGGCTGCAGGGAGCGGATGGCGTTGGCACCCAGGGAGAGCTTGCTGAGGCTGGGCAGCCCCACCAGCACCCCCGGGCTGACTGCAGGCAAGGGGTTGCCCGACACCTCCAGCTCGGTGAGGCTGGGCAGCCCCCGAAAGGCACCAGCCTCCAGATGCTCGATGTCGTTGTTGAGGAAGACCAGCTTGGTGAGGGTGGTGCTGGAGCCCAGGGCCCCGCTGCGGATGCTGCTCAGGGCCGTCTCCACAAAGAAGAGCTGGGTGGCGTTCCCTGGCAGGCCTGCCGGGATCTCCCGCATCCTCTCCTCCGAGCAGAAGACTTTGGAGGTGTCGTAGCACTGGCAGGCGGGGGGACAGGGTAGGGGCAGCCCCCCCACCAGCAGGGACCCCAGCCCCAGCAGGACATAGACCACCAGCCTGCACTGGAGAAGGAGATGAGCCTCATCCCCTGCCTCGGCAGGGCAGAAATCTGCACCCGCAGGTGGCTGCTGCTGGGGAAGCTGCTTTTGCAGCCAGAAACTCAGGGGAACAAGCCCTGGGGCACTGCCAGCACGGGCAGCTGCCCTGGCCACGGGGCATCCCTCCAGCCCCAGACCCCCGCACCATCCCAGCACTCCCCTTGTGGGAACAGGGAGCACTTCCCTCCCAAATCTCTCCCCGCCTGCCCCATGCGGTGAGTTGGGGCTCTTCCCCTGCACCCAGCCCTGCTCCAGCCTGCCCTTTGACAACCAGGGTGGTGCCACCCTTGCCAACACTCCCCACATCCTGCAGAGCAGCAGCCGAGGTGGGAGCTGCGGGGTCCTGCGGGGGTCTCAGGGGAACCCGTGGCCTCATGAGATGTCCCTGTGCTCACGGACCCGGCCACTGGGGCAGGACAATGCGTGAAGCACGGGGATGTGCTGCACACACTGGGTGATGGGGACAATGCTGCAGGGCTGCTCTACGTTCAGTGACAAAAGGAGCGGGCTCCACTGGTTGTATTTCTAATTGCCCATCAAGTACTTCTTTCTCTGCAAGCAACTAGAGCAGCATCAAACCTGCCCGAGGGATATTTGGCTTGACCAAATGCCTGTTCATAGCCCACGGGAGGCACTTTTTGACCACCTGAGCAAAGCGGTGGCCTCTAGACCTCCACCAGTCCCTCCCTACCCAGCACACATGCCAGTGCTGCCGGGTGATGGGGATGCTGCCTGCCCCACAGCAATGCCCATCTGCAGACACCCTGCACAAGTGGGAGTATCCTGGACTTAACAGCAGCGGTTGAGAGCAGCGTTGAGCTTGGTTTTTGTTTTCCACCATCTCGCTTGTTTTCATGCAGAGCCAACAGCAACTCCCACCTGTCCCAGGCCCCCCCCAAACCACCCGAGCTGTGTGGCCACCACTTACCGAGCGTGGCATCATGGGGACCACCACCAAGCCCGCGGCAGGTTTGCAGGGACGCTGCTCGCTGAGATGGGACGATGTTTTCTGAGGCGGATGGGAAGCCAGCTGATGAGCCGTTCCTGCTGGGGCGGAGCTGCCCCTCGCTGCTTATCGGCGACAACAACCCGTGTCCTTGGAACGCTTCGAAAAACAACCTGACCCCAGAGGGACTGGAGGTGAGGCCAGAGGCAGCTGCCAGAGCATCCTGGCAGGGAAGTGGGGTCCTGGCCCCGGATGTCCACTGGCCCTGGGATGGTGGCAGGGCGCTGCTGTCACGGGTGGCACCGGTCCCACACTGAGATCAGCATGTTTGCTTGAAGCAGCCCCCCTTGATTAAATCTCAGTGGGGAATGGGGCTAGCAAACGTCCCTTGCATGAGAGAGGGAACCAGGCACGGCTTAGCAAGGCAAAGCAATGCTATGGGGTGGGGACCACCCTGGGGCCATCATGTTGAGATGCACCAGGCGCTTTGTGGCCTGGGACACACACCCAGCCAGTGGTGGGACAGCCAAAGGGACCCACGGACAGCTGGACTCCCAGGGAGCTTGCGGCCTGCCCGGGGGAGCAGCATACACCACCTTAAGGGCTGCCCTGCAAGGGCCTGTGTTGGAACGGCTGGGGTGGCAGCGGCCACGGGGGCACCCCCAGGGGCCTGAGCAGGGACACGTACGTGCATTCAGCCGGACCGACGGAGCAGACGGTGGTGCACGGAGAACCTCAGCTGACTCAAGCCAGCGGCAGCCAGCTCTGAAGGGAGCCAAGTGAGCTCTCCCCCACCCCGGGTGGAGCTGGAGAAACCCTCGGGGCCCTGCCCCAGGGAGAAGCTCACCCAGGTCCAGCTCACTCTCCAAAAGCCATCCTGCTGCTGTTGGATGGCTGAGACCTCCTGGGTCCCTCACCCCAGGTCAGAGCCCACGCCAGTGCAGGCTCTGCGGCACAGCCCACAACCCTCTCCCAGCCCCACCAGCCTGTATGGGCTTTTCCTCAACAGGAAAAATATCTCTTAGCAGATGAAATCAAGCGCAGGTTCTGTCCCTGCTGGGTCATTCCCCGGCTACGCACCGCGGCGGAGCAAACGAACAGCTCTTGGCTCTGGGGGTAGACAACTGTGCTTTAATGGAGAGGTCACAGAGCAGCACCCAACAGCCCCGCGGCACAGTCCCGTCTCTCCCACCACCATGCAGATCCCAGCCCGGAGGAGCATCCCATCACGCGCACGAGCATGGGGCTGCTTGCGCCAGTGCTGGCTCCTTGGGCACTGCAAGCAGCCAGCACCATGGGGGGCACACCAAGTGTGAGCTTTGTCCCGTGGCAGCGATCCCCAAGGCAGCCTGGTACTGCCACACCGCACGCAGAGGTGAGCTGGACTCTTCTGTGGCCATGCCATGGCTGAAGGAGTCACAGTGGCCACTGGACACAGGTGCTGGGGGACCGTGTGGCCCCTGCCTGCAATTTGCAGAGCAGCCAGTGCTTGCTGACCCCCGCATCCCCGCTGCCTGAGGGCTGCGAGCAGGCAGCAGGACCGGGCACAGACACACACAGGGGGACACTCGGGGTGGGAAGAGGAAGAAGAGAGGGGAGGAGAGGATGTAGCTTTGCCAGGCAGAGCAGGGCCAGGCTGCTCAGTAGCTGTCAGTGTACACACGAGGGTGTCAAGGCAGCGAGAACCAGGGACAGGGTGCAGCAGGAGCAGCCCAAGCATGCTCCGGCAGCCCGGGGGCACAAGTGCAGGAGCCTCTCCCAGCCCCTGGCAGGCAGCCCTCGCAGGGGAAGGGGTGGCCAGCATGTCCAGGGAGTGGGTCCAGCTCTGTGCATGCTTTGCACCCCACCTCTATAATTCCCCTGCAGCAGGGGCTGGCGTGAGCCCCCCGGCCACCTGCGGGGTTGGAGCAGGGGGCTGCAGGCAGGGGCAGGGCTGTAGGAGGGTTAGCACCAGTGTGAGGTGAGGGCTCAGGGGATCTGCCGCTGTGCCCAGACACTGGCACGTGGAGCCATGGCTCTCCTGGCAGGAGATGCACAAGCGCAAGGGGAGCAGGAGGTTGCTTGGGGTGCGGGAAGATGGTGGCTGTGCTCTGGCCCGTGCTGCCTGCAGGCAGGGAGGGCAGCTTGGACGCGGCCGCGTCACTCGGGGTGTGCCACCCTAGCAGCAGCGCCAGGCCCAGGCAGCCCAGCCCTGCGGGGATCCCCACCCGGGTACAGGCGAGCTACAAAGCAGCACAAGGACACGCAGCTCTGCTGGGGGTGAAGGCACTCGCTCAGCTCCCAGCCCTGCATGAGGGCTAGCGCCTGCCCGGGCAGGCAGGGGCAGAGGCTGAAGGCATGGGGTGGGGGGCAGATGGGGAAGAGGGGCTGGGGGAGGGCAGCAGGCAGCGCAAGGGCAGGCAGCGCCAGAAGGGCGATGTGAGGTGAAGGATGGAGAAGTCCTGTTGTTTGGGTAAGCACCATCATGGCCAGGCTGTGGCTCCCGGCTCGAGGGGTCCCTCTCAACTCCCCCACAGCCCGGCTGCTTCCCCCGGGCAGGGGATGGGCACAGAGGCTGTGCTGGAGGCAGGAGGGGCTGGGGACAGAGGGCAGCCATGGGAGGTCACCTGGGGGGATGCCCTGCTGCAGAGCAGGGACAGGGCAAAGCAGAGCAGGACAGGGGGACACGCAGCACACAGGGTGATGCCAGCCTGTCCAAATCAGCGAGGGCAGCTGATGCAGAGCTGCTGTCGTGTCCCTCGGCCCTGTGGGGAGGGGACGTCCTGACAGCACCGCTCCCCCCAGCATCTACCAGGCACTCAGGCTTCATTAGGTGCCTTCATCCTCATGAGCACAACATGGCTCTTCTTCCTACAGCCATAGACCACCAGTGCCACGAGAGCAGCGAGCAGGGCCACGCACACCAGCACGATGACCGCCACCACCACCCCACTCTGCATGCGCGTCAGCCCCCACCGCCCCCTCTCCTCCTCCTCTTCCTCCATCTCCTCCTCCCGAGGGGAAACTGGCAGCCCCATGGGGGGCTCCGTCCAGGCAGCCTCCGGGGGTGCCGCCTCGGAGGGGCAAGCGGGGAGTGGGGTGCTGGGAAGGGGGGAGGCAGTGGGGGGCTGGGGGGTGAGGAGCTGGTCTGGCAGCCTGGCGATGGGGGTGCCCCGCAGGGTGGGGGGCTGGGCACAGAGGGGGGGTGTCTCGCCCACCTTGTGGGGGTTGTCCTCCAGCCAGCCCCGCAGGGGCAGGATACCCTCGTCGCAGCGCCACGAGTTGTTGTGCAGTTTCACCTCCCGCAGGGCGGCCAGGGGGGAGAAGATGCCAGCAGGCAGGTACTCCAGGGCGTTGGAGTGCAGTTGCAGATGCCGCAGCCCTGGGGTGGCCCTGAAGAGGCCCCGCGGCAGTGCCTGCAGCTGGTTGTGGTGCAGGGAGATGTTCTGCAGCTTGGGCAGCCCCTCCAGCGCCTGGGCGTCCAGGTGGCGCAGGGCGTTGGAGTGCAGAGACAGCTCCAGCAGCTCTCCCAAGCCCCTGAAAGCCCCCGGGGCCACCGAGCACAGTCTGTTCTTGCTGAGGACCAGGAGCTGCAGCTGGGTGAGGTTGCTGAAGACAGCGGCAGGGAGGGTGGAAAGCTCATTCTCGTAGAGCCACAGCTCCCGCAGGTCGGGCATGGGCCCAAAGGCGCCGGGGGAGATGTCCCGCAGGCGGTTGACATGCAGGGTGATCTTGGCGAGGGCGCGCAGGGGCAAGAAGATGCCGCTCGGCAGTGTGGTGAGGAGGTTGTTGGACAGGTAGAGCTTCTGCAGGTTCCCATTGTGCATGAAGAGGTCCGGGGACAGCATCTCCAGCTGGTTCTGGTGCAGCCCCAGCTCCTGCAGCTCTGGCAGCCCGTCGAAGGCACCCGCTGGGATCTGCCGGAGCCGGTTCTCATAGAGCCGCAGCACCTGCAGCCGCGCCAGCCGCTCGAAGGCCCGGGGCGGCAGGCGGTCGATGTTGTTCCTGGCCAGGTTGAGCTTGGTGAGGCTGGTAAGCTGGTCGAAAACCCCCTCCTTCAGCTGCTGCAGGTTGTTCCCGTGCAGCTGCAGCTCCTTGAGGTTGCTTAGGTGGGCAAAGTGAGAAGGCTCAACCTGGAGGATCTGGTTGCTGGAGAGAAGCAGCGACTCCAGCTTGTCCAGGGGCTCAAAGACCTGCACAGGGAGCTCCTGTAGCTTGTTGCTGGCCAGGCTGAGGTAGCGCAGGTCGGGCAGGTGCTGGAAAGCCCCGGGGCTGATGCGCGACAGGCTGTTCTTCTCGATGCGCAGCCCGATCAGCAGGGAGGCGTTGCCAAAGGACGCGTCGCCCAGCTCGGCGATACGCGTGTTGATGATCTGGAGGGTCATGGCGTTTGCGGGAATGGGGCTGGGGACCATGGTGATGCTGGCACCAGAGCACTCCACCTGTGCAGTCCGGACACACTGGCACTGCTCTGGGCACTGGCCACTAGCCAGCTGGATGCCCACCAGCAGCAGCAGCCACCGCCACCAGCCTCCCTGCTCCATTGGGCCTGTAGCAAAAACAAAGGAGGGGGGCTCAGCCCCTGCGATTTCCCAGCCCACCAGGGCCACTGCTAGAGATGGGTGCTGCTTTCTCCCTGGAAAAGGCCACTGAGTCTGTGGCCACACTCCTGCCCACAGCACAGCAGCGAGGCAGAGGAGGGCAGGCGAGAAAAGCTGGGGGCAGGCAGGGCTGGGCACAGCCCAGGCGGGAGCGCAGAGCGGGACAGAGCCAGGGGCTGCGGCGCCTGGCTGCCATACCACAGCTATTAGTGGCATCCCTGGCGTCCCCCTCGCTCAGCTCCTCCAGTGGCCAGGAGCGCGGTTTCCTGTTTTGCAGCAAGCATGGCAAGCTGCTACCAGCGGCGCTGGCCTCCTGGCCCCACCGAACAGCCGAGACCTTCACCGGAGCTGGCCTATGGCACCCACAGCTGAGCAGGTCCCAGGGATGCTGGGTGGGGGCGGGAAGAAAGGCTTTGCCCAGCAGCAAGGGCTCTGAGCTCCTGTCGCAGAGCCAAGAGCAGTGCCAGCACCCGCTGCCCTGGCATGCTTTACCTCCAACCCTGCGGGAGCCTGGGTCAGCCAAGCCCTCTGCCAGCCCCCCAGTCCAGGCTGGGTACAGGGGTGGCCCTGTCTGCACCCCATCCCCAGCAGAAGGTCTCCGCCCTGGCCGATTTTTGCCATGAGAGCGGAGTGTCTGGTGTGGGCACCTGTTTGCAGGCTGGTCCCAGGGGTGGTGCCTGGGGGAGCCCTGGAGCCTGGGGGAGCAAGGGGTTTACAAACAGGTCCTCCACCACCCCACAAGCACAGCCCCCATGGACAACCTGTCCTCCCTCCTCTAGCATTGGAGCTTTCTCCCTCCGTAGATTAAAGCAGCAGCCTTGTGCCAGGCTGGCATGGAGCAGCCCCCCACTAACAGCTTCGAATGGCACAAGGGAAGGAGAAAACCCACGGCTCCCCCGTGCCCAAGCACGGCTCAGCCAGACAGGCAAGTCCAGCAGCGCAGGGGTCCAGGCACGGTGCCCAGGCTGGCACGGCACCCCGGGGTGCTGGGGGCACAGCCCCTGCCCTCCGCCCCAGGCTCCCTCCAGGGAAGACGCTGGCTCCCGGCAGGGAGGGAGGAACCCTCCACAAGCCAGCACAGTTTATGTTTCCCATATGGAAACAATCTGCATCCAAGAACAGCTTTTTTTTGTAGCAAGCCATTTATAAACTTCCCCAAACGCTCTGCACATCAAAAGCCCTGCTCATGTCACTCCCTGGTAAGGCAGCTCAGAGCATCCACGCTGGAGCGCCCTTCAGGAAAGGCAGCTGCAAACAATTTATCTCCTCTTTTTGTCTAGGGACAAAAAGTTTACAGACCAAAGAGCTGATTATGCCCTACCGCTCAGCCCCTCAGCATCCCACTGCTCCTAACCTCAGCCCCTCTAAATCTTACTTTGCCCCCTTAATTTTCTCTATTGGTTATTATTTAGGATATGTCACCTATGTAACTACTTCAGCTTCCACAATGCCTAAGTAGTCTTGCTTCGTTGGAGAACCCTTACAAGACAAACATCTCCATCAAATCAAAAGATGCTGAACGTGCACATCCCGCTGCCACACCACCACCCCTTGGAGCTGCCCCGGGAGCCCCCAGGGCCACTCACAGGAGCGGCAGTGGAGAGGAGACTTACCCGAGTGTTCTGCAGCCGTGAGCGCCGAGCGAGCACAGCTCTGTGCTGGCAAGAGAGCCGAGTGTGGTTCATGCTTCCCCTCCCAGTATATAACCCGTCCAAATCAATGAATCAGCACAGGGGCAGTGTCAGGGTTAGGGAAAGCGCTGAAGCAAAGCTGCTTCCAACTCCTATTTCCTCAGCAAACACAGCCATCGTCTCAAGGATGGAGTTTTGGGTTTCCCTCTCCTGAACCCCAGCGCCCTTGTTTGAAGACAAGCAGCCAGCCCTGCAAACACGCTGCTCATGTCAGACAGCGTCCAGGTAGCAGCTTGGCCCCGGGAGGCCCCCAGTGGGACACGGCTGGGTCCCCTGACCATGGGGGCAGGTGAGGCAAAGCCAGGCCCCCGGGCACCCTCCTGCCCTTCGCTAGCACGTATTCACAGCGGGGCTGCTCCACGGCATTGCCTCGGTACATGCACAGCACTTGCCTCCCCGGCTATGGCCCCTGCAAAGGTCAGGACCTCTGGCTATGCCCCAGCCCGGGGCTGGCAGCGCAGGCAGCCCCCCAGCATGCCGACCCTGCTCAGGGTCACAGCTCTCATTCACTCCTTGCAACTGCAGATGCAAACATGCCAGGAACTCGCAAGCACCCACTCCAGGGCTCTGCCCCGCAGGCACCTCGCCCAGCCCAGCCAGGGTGTGGGCACCAAGCAGGGGTCAGCGGCATTGCTGGTGCCAGCTGGAGGCCAGGCTGCTTCAGAGAGCCCTCAGCCACCCAGAGCATCTCCCACCAGCACTGCCGTGCCTGCGGGCGGTGAGAAACCCCCTCAATGCCGACTGCAGTCAGCCTCGCAGCCCCAGAGCAGCACACACCGCCATCTCCCAGGGGCTGCCACGGCTGCGCTGCAGCCTGCACGCTGCTCTTCCTCCTCAGCAGCCCCGACATACGGGTGATGGAGCCCAGCGCCCAGGGGTGTTTGGGAAGCAGGGCACAAGCCCATCCCATCCACTTGTTCAGGGGCGCCTGCTGCCACCCCTCCTCTGCCCGCTCCAGCCCACGCGGGTGAGTGGGGGGGTGCCCTTGGTCCCCACTGCCCAGCCCAGGTCCCCCCCTTCGCCCACCTCTCCTGGGCAGCCCCGGTCCAGCAGCCGCCGGGAACGGATATTCGGGAGGAAGCAGCTGAGGAGAGCCAGCATGTGTGGCCCCATCGGGCTTCCCAGAGCTGCAGCAGCACCGTGCTAACCACGGGGCAGCTGGAATTTCACTGACCACGTCTAATCCTGTCTCAGCCCACCCATGTTTCCGCCGGCTGCAGCAGCCCCTGCTCGGGTCCCAGCTGGTGCTAACGAGCTGCTGGAGATGGGAACAGCACGGGGCTGCTGCCGGAGATGGGGGAGGAAGGCTGCTTCCATCCCCACGCCACAGCGTGCTGTGCCATGAGGGGTGGGAGGGCACGGGGCTGTGCAGGGGACAAGGACCCTGTTCAAAGTAGAGATCAGACCAGGATAAACAACAAACTGCAGGGACGGAGGGGGGAGCTTCCAGCCAGACTCTGAAGGTGGCGACAGGGATCGTGGGAAGAGGGTAGAGAGTGGGACATCAGCCGGAATCAACCACCACCAATATGTCGGATTGCATGGGGGGCCCCAGCTGCCATGGGACATGCCGGATGGCCACGGACCCCTCTCCGGCCAGGGAGCGAGCACCGAGGCTGGAGCTGCCCCCCAGCCACCCTCCCTGCCTGCTCCTGGGGAAAAGCCCAAGGATTTGGGTACAGAGAAGGGGTTTTTGAAAACACCACCCACAAGTGCTTTAGCTCACACTCTATTAACATAGCAGATTTTCTCAGCGCCGTGATTCCCAAAATAACCTCCCAGCTTCCTTGACAGCGGTGCAGCTGAAGGTCAGGCAGCAGGCTTGAGAGCTGCCCGTTCCCTGCAGCCCTGGCACAAGAGCAGGGCTCTCGTAGCCTTATCACACCCTTATCGCCGGCTCTGTCTGCCCCCGCCCGCGCCAGCACTGCTGGGCTCCTGCCTGCTCTGACTCATCCCAGAAGCACACAGCTTTTCAGCAAGGCAACACAGAAATTAAACCCCAGCACTTCCGAAAAACCACCACTCCAAGCCCAGTCCGACAGAGGAATGTCTCCGAGACTCCGCTCCTTCCAAGCAGCGCTGCCCCGGGTGGGACATGGGGATGGGGATGCAGCAGTGGCTGCCCTCAAACACCCTGCACCCAGGAGGGGGGTGATCAGATTATGGTACCTACAGCCACGCAGAGCACCCAAAGCTTCAGAGGAGCCCAGGTAACAGCTCTGCCAAAAACCCAGCTGTCTCTAGCCAGGCCTCAGGAACCTGGCTCCGGCCCCTGGCTGGGAAGAATGAGTCTGTTTTCAAGACATTCCTAAAAATAAAGCAAGGCTGAGTAAGAGCACAAGCCCGCACACCGCACCCGCAGTGGAGGGGGAGCCGCTCCCGGAGGTGAGCACAGAGGAGCTTGCCCCAGGCTACATGCAAGGGAGAGGAGCGGGGAGCAGGCAAGGAAGGGGACCTGCTGCCTGCGGTGCAAGATCTTGGGACAGATGCACGGACACACTCTGCACATCTGAAGGGGAGAGGCAGCTCCCTGAGACAGCATGTGGACGTTATTGAGGGTGAGATAAGCTTTTTGCAAAAGGAGGCTGCTCTGTGTAGCTGGGAGATCTCATGGTGCTGGATGGAGCGGAGCAAGCCTCACGCCATAGAAAAGTCCCAGGGTCCAGCAGCGCTCTGGGGACCTTCCCCAGCTCCAGCCATGCTGGCCAGAGAAAGGCTGAACACCCCAGACCAAGCCTGGGACAGCGTGGAGTCACTGCCGTGTCCCTACACCTCTAAGGGGATGATGGAGCCCAAGGATGGGCACCTGCCAGACCCTGTGCTCTGTGAGATGGGGCTAGTGACGAAACCTGCGGTCACGGCTGGCCCCGGGGGCTGGCTCCTTCCCCCAGAGCCCCCAGCCCTCCTCGCTGTCTCTGCTGCCTGCACAAATGCGGTTTTCTGATTCCTCACCAAAGGCCATGGTCAAACACCACTGTGTGGGGAAAAGCAAGAGCACATGGTGCCGCCCTGCAGTCCAGCCGCTGCCGGCAGTCGCAGCCCAGGCTGGAGGTGCTCTTGCACCCAAGAGACCCCAGGACTTTCCATGGGCATTTCTCCGCATGCTGCTCAGCCCACAGTAGGGCTGGAGGTCCTGTGGCAAGCGGTCCCAGCTAGCGTTACCCTTTGCGCTGTGACGTAACCCTGGCTGGGGCTCCCGGAGGCTGGCAGGGCCAGGAGCAGGCAACCCTTGGCCACGCTGAGCCACTTGCATTTGATGCAGTCTGAGTTCCCAGCCCCACCAGGGCTCCTGTCTGTCCTGTGACCTCTTGCACAAGCCCTGGTGCTTCCCCCAACCAAGCTCAGCCCCGAAACACCACCAGCCACGGAGGTCCCAGGAGCTCCAGAACAGCAGCGTCACCTATTTTGGGGGAGGTTCGCCTCGCTCCTGGACAGCAGGACAGTCCTGGGTCCATCCGTGCTGGCACACCTCCAGGGCATCCCCACGGCTGGGGTGGTGGGTTCAGCAAAGCCGAGTGGCTCTGAATCACCCAAGGGACTCAAGACTGCTTGGAAAATTCATGTAATCACTAAAATTAGCAGCTTGTGGGCTTGGCCAGGAGAGCACATTGCTCATCTGCCAAACAGCTGAGCTCGCTCACCCACGCCACAGGGCTGCACAGCCCAGCAGCCTCGGCTCCCCCCGGCCCCTGTGCCTCGCACACCTCCAGCTCCTGCCCGAATTCACACCCCTGGGAGAGACGGGACGTCCCCAGGCCCTGCCGCTCCCCACAATGCAGGGCTGGGACCCCCCCCCCCCCCCCGTTATTTTGCACTGCTGCAAGCTGCCCACCACGCTATGAGAAGCCCCCACGGTGGCCCCCGGTGCTCGCAGAGACTGGCTGACCCGGGGCATCGGGCCAAACTCTGCTCTGCTGAAGCGGAGGAGGAGGGCGGGGGCTGGGCCAGGGGCCAGGGGAGGGGGTCCCCTCTGTGCTCCAGCGCAGAGGACACCTCTGGGCCCCAGCCATGCAGCAGGACACGTAGGCTCGAGCCACAGCTGGGGGGTGAAGGAAGGTGCATTAGTCCCTCAGGGACCGGTGCTGAGGCCCCCACCACCCATTAGAGGAGCACCAGCAGCCCCTTCCCCACCACACACCCACCCTAACCCTTTGAGGAGCCCAAACCAGAGAGCTCCTCCACAGGGCCAGGGATCCAGCCCCCACGGCATTTTCAGCTCCCTGCTTGAGGAATGCAGGGCCAGGGCTGCCTTGCTGCTCGTGGCCACAGGATGCCCCATCTGCATCTGCCCCAAGGGATGGGGACATGTCCTGCTCTCCCTGGGGAAGCGCACGTGCAGGGTGGGAGCTTTGGGAAGGGGCAGCAGCCCTGGTCCCTCCAGGATGGGCAGCAGGGATGGCCATCAGGTTAACCTCCATCCAAGCACCAGCACGAGACCCACTACAACCCTCCTGGAGCTCAAGGAAAACAGCATTTAGGATCTCAAGTGCCAGTGGGGCTCACCTGGCCAGCAGGACCATCTCCTCCAGGCTCAGCCTTGGCCCGAGCCCTGAGCGATAGCAGCAGCACGCAGGGCTTGGCGCAGGCTCAGGGCAGCGCTAGGCTGGAAGGAATGTGGGGCTCACAGCCAAGTCCGCCTGGAGTGATAATCCGAAGCGGAAAGAGCTTGTCCGATGGGCGCTGCGAGAGGGGGGGAAAGGACCGGCTGGAGCAGGAGGCGATGGCAGAGGGCTGTCCCTGCTCCTGCTCTGCGAGGTGTTTGCTGGACCAGCTTCGCCCTTTTCTGCATCTCCGTAAAGCCATCCCTGGCACCAGGGAGTGCCCCAGGAACCCCTTCCCCACACACCAAGGGGGAAGGAGCCCCATCCCTCCCCAGTGCCCAGGGAAAGCCAGCAAAGGAGTGCACAGCAGGCTGTGGAGCCGCTGCCAGCCGGTGCTGGCTCCCTGCCTGAGGCCTTTTTCAATTAGAGAGACACAAAGGCACAGCTGAAAGCCTGGCACATTGCAGAGAAACACGACAGTCCTGCAGCAGCGATTGCACAAGAGGGGCCGAGCCCAGTGACAAGATGCCTCCGGGTGCCACTGGAGCAGCAGACCCCCACCCTGCAATGAAGTGGGACTCACCCACCATGTCCCAGGCAAGAGGCTTTGCCAGGGCTCATCCGCCCATAAACACCCAGGAGGGAAGGGGATGTGAACCCAGACTCTGGCTAGGAAAACAGAGGTGTAAAACCTCCATAGCTTGCCCATCTCTGGACAGAGGAGGGGCACAGCAGGAGCTTCAGGCCTCCTGATCACTTTGAGAGTCTGTAAACACTCGCAACCCCAGCCTTGTCCCGCGGGTACATGCCTTTGGCTGCATCTCCTCCCAGCTATTCTGTCATCCCTAGGAAATGCTGTGCTCCAATATTGCAGCTGCTGAATCAGCTTCCCCAGGCGATGTGTGTTGGTCAGAGGCCTGGAGGAGACAGGGCTAATGCTCAGTACCATCAGCCAGAGGCTCCCAGAGCTCCTGCCTCGCAGCCAGTGATCTCACACGCTCCTGGGTGACATCTTTTTGCCACTGGGAGAGGGAGGGTTCGAGGTGCACGCTCCAATCTTGCTGCTCCATGCTGGGGCTGAGCTCGCTCCCCTCTGCAAGCAGCAAAGGCACTCCAGCAGCTGCCGCCTCACCTGGCAGAGGTGATACCGAAAGGGCAGAGATGCCAGGGACACAAGCACAGCACACGAGTGCTGGTGGCTTGGAAGGGTCCTGCAGCAGCCAGGGAACAGGCAGAGAGCTGCCAGCACTCACGGCAGCAATTAATTCCCTCCTCGCCACCCCGTTCTTCAGGGACTCTGTGCATTCAGGTCCTGACAAGCAAAGGAGAATAGCACCTGCAGTGGCATTAGGCTGGAAACACGCTGGCTACTCCTGTGGCCCAGCACAGGGGGTCAGAGCTCCCACTGCTCCAGGGCTTCCTAAAGCAGAGAGCGCAGGAGCAACCACTGCAGAAACAGGCGTTTGAGGGAACCGAGTGAGTTACAGAAGACCCTTGCCTAGGCTGCGTTGGTGAGGTACCCCAAGTGCTGCCAACTAGGATGTGACCCCAGAGGCAGCTCCTGGACTTGGAGGTTTGGTTAACATGCAGAGCTGTTACCCATGACTCTGCATCCCCTGCAGGAGCCAAGGGTGCGGAGCCGATCCCCTCAGCCACCGAGTGCAGACATGCTTTGCATCCATGCTTTCCCCAGCAGAAGGGAGCCCCCTGACCCGGGATGAGATACCTCCAACCTTTCCCAGCCCGCTGTCCCCCCAAGCCCAGCCTGGTGGTGAAGGCTGGGCAGCAGATCACAGAGGCGTGGGCTGCAGAGACTGGGAAACACCTTGCCAATACACTGGCGATGGCAAGCCATCGGTGCCTTTGGGTGGCAGCAAGTCAATGCTGCCCAGAGAGAGGCTCCGAGGTGCAGCTGCACTTCTCCCGAGGAGCCCTCCCTGCTGCCTCCCTGCCTGCCACAGCCATCACGCTGACCTCGAAGACCGTCCCTCCTCCAGGTGAAACGGAGATGGGATATAAATAAGCATGTCCTTGGATTTCCCAGGCCAGGGAGTTTTGCAGGAAGGGCTGAGCTCTGCTGGGCAACAAGCAATGAATCAGAGGCAGCTCAAAACAGGACACCTCAGAGGAAGAGTTAGTAAAACACCCAAGGCCCTTATTGCTCCAGCCTTTTGTTGTCTGCTGACTTCACTTCCCCGTCTGGCTCGAGCGCGGGGAAAGCCCGATGACAGCATGTAAAGACAAATCACCCTCCTCTGAGCACTTGACGGTACGCAGCCGCGTGCCAAAGCCCCCACGTGCCAGAGCTCAGCGACTGCGGAACAGGAGCCAAGGGAGCAGCACGGAGACCCGGCTGGCCCCGCCGCAGGGCTGGGGCAGCCAAAGGAGGGTTTAAAAAGATGGCAGCTGCCACTGACCCGCTGCTCTTTCAGAGGCCGGGCATTAGGGTGTCGTACGCCCATATGGCGACCGAACTGTTGCTTTTTCTTAGAAATCAGACAGTGTGCATCCGAGTACCTGTAACCATGAGCGCACTTCTTCAGTGCCTGACCGAGGCAAACAATAACCAGTACAGTTTGTAAAACCATTTCCTCATTAGTCCAGATTATACTTATCTCCTGCCTGCTGCAAGCAGATGCTTGCGTGGCACCGGTACGACGGCGCTGGAGCTGGAACAACAGTAAGTGGTCATTACAGTCGCCTAACCAAGAACCTAAATTTGTAACAACCACCTCCTTTTAAGCACTAGCATGTAACAACCCAGAACCACCACCAAGAAAGCTTCGTGTCAGCTTTGGGCTTCTCTTAAATATATTGCAATAAATATTCTGGTGCTTCTGTTTATGAATCCAGTCCCAGTTTGCTTCGCACGAGCTGTAGTTACTTGCATTTCTCCTCCTTTAGAGATGCCTCTACCTACCATTTAGGCAGGCTTGCTAAATTTTGTTAAACCTCACCAGCAAGACGATGGTTATTTAACACCGTAGAAGTACACTGCCTTTTTTCACAGCATAGAAGAGGAATTCAAGTCCAGCAGCAGAGCACCCTGAAACAAAGCAGTCCGTAGTTTATGCTCATTGCCCAGAGCAGCACACAGCAGGGAACAAGCCACAAACCTGCAGCAAATGCAAGCTCTCTTCACCTCAGGCTTGTAAAGTGCCATTTCAAGGCCATCCGAAGACCTCAATAGTCAGAAAGTCAGTAAGGCTACTACAGGACTCCTAGAGTACAGGGTCTCCAGCCCAAGGAGCCAGGGAACCACATCCAGAGGCTTTTTAATACAGCCCTAGCTTTTAAGCACAACATCAGAGCTTTTAAGAACAAGCTAAGTCACATAATTAATATAAAAGCTATGAGTTAAATCCAAGAGCTACTAAAGCACATGCAGTCTGACAGCTACCAGACTACTTACAAACTAAGATACTCCTACCATTCAAAATACTAAAAAAACATTTCAGTATGAAGACGAAAACCCACACTATTGCCTCGTAGCTATCTTTGCATATCAACACTTGAAAGGGCTGGAAGTCAGGGAGTAATACTATGGAATAAGAAATGGTAAAAAGTACCGAGACCGAACACCCTACTGCATACTGCAATTCAATGGAGATGCGTATGCTCCCCAGCCAACTTCAAAAAAAGGTGGCGACACTTCAGGGCCCTCAGATCAGGCAGGGTCCCTGGCACTTTGCTGCACGCCTGTGTTTTGCTAGCCAAGCCCAGGAGAGACCATCCCCTTCTCGCCCAGCTCAGTCAAGACCAGCTCTCAAACCAACTGCGCTGCTCTGGAGCCGAGCCTCAGTCCCAGGCATCTGCCTGGCACTCCGGTTAAGTAACACCACCTTGCTTTTCAGATCACTGGCTAAAGTTTAAGGATGAAAGAGTGTTTACTTAAAATTCAGATTTGTAGTAATGTTACAAAGTTTCCAAAAAACAAAAAAACAAACAAACAACAAAATACATCAAGATTATGCCTCCTACCCAGCATCTTACTTATCTTCCTCTGGTTCAGCTAGAGGAAAGCACTGTTAGCTTTAAATGGTACCCCTTCCTCCTGCCACGTCCTGGAAAGGGGCTGAGGACAGAAAGCAAAAACTAAGAAAGACATTTGCACCATATCATTCTGACCCCACCTCCGTTTTCAAAAGTTTTTTTTTCCAGCATCTCCTTCCAAAAATACTATTCCTTTTCTCAATAAGGAGACAAAACACTGCAGGCAGTATAAGGCATAATAGCATTTGGAATACTACAGGCAACCTTTAAAGCACGGTTAAAGCTGTGTTCCTACGTAGACTTCCCTACGTTGATGCCACTTCCATCTGAGCAGCGTGAGCGCGACAGCAGGCAGTGGCGTGGTGTCTGGCAGGGACAGGGCCGCAGTCCAAAGCAGGGAGCTAGGAGCACGCACGTAGAGGTGACCATAGATTTTCTTTCGGCTCTCCCTCTGGGTTCATGCACCAAGCGCTGTAGCAATGTACAGCGATTACAATCACTTTGGGCAAACACAAAGTGCATTTTCATTATGCTGTAAAAACAAGGTCTTTATGGTTCTTGCTAGGAAGATTTGTAATCCATATCCGAATCGAGTGTGAACTGCCCAAATGCTCAAAATGCATCCAAAACAGTTCTTCTCATCCTCTCTTTGGCTGGTATTCTTGATCTTCTTAAAAATGTTATCAGAACTACAGGCTGAGCAGGAATATTTCTGGAATGCAAGAGCTCCCTGGTTATACCCATCACATACAGACTGAGCACAATGGTTACACTCTGGAGTGCTAAAATCAAAGTGTGAAGGCACAAGAACAGCTGACAATAAGCAATTCTGGTACTAAAATAGGGCTTAGCACTCCTGCGGGCTGTCAGCTCATCCCACCAGGCAAGAGTAGTTAAATCTGTTCCTCTGACACTGCTGGTTTCTACTGTGACACTGGGAGAAGCTTGGGTTGGAGCATCTGAGAAATGAAACCTAGGCCGTCCAACATCTTGAACATGTGAGTAGGTAGAACCTGGAGTTGCAAGAGGAATTGATGTGGGTGTGCTGGTACCCATGCTGGACACCACTGTTACAGTAGTCTCCCAAGATGATGTCAAGTGCTCCTTCACAAGAGAAGTCGAAGCCTGGGAATAAGCTGAGCTGAACATCTGGTATGTAATGGCTGTGGTTGGCAGGCACTTCAGGTGATGATCTGTTAGAGCCACAAGAGAAATATTCTGTAGTGCCAGTGGGCTGTCACACATTAGAGATGGCACATTTTTAACTATCTCCATGCTCTTTTGGAGCCACTTTTGGAAGCCAAGAATTTGGCAATCGCATTTCCAAGGGTTGTTGTCAAGGAAGACTTCTTGCAGCTCAGGTAAAGCAGTAAAGAAATCTCCAGGAAGAGACTGCAGCTTAGTACTATTGAGGTACACCTTCTGAAGGTGCTTGAGATTATGAAAGAGGTTTCTAGGAAGAGCCTCAAGCCTCGAATCATGAAGGGAAATGTTCTGCAGTTTCTGAAGGCTCAGGAAGATGCCCTCTGGCAGACGAGAAATATTATTTGTATGCAGAGAAAGGCCCCGCAGTTCATTCAGACCACTGAATACATTCTTAGGAAGAACACTAAGCTCTGGATTAAAACTCAGCACAAGCAGCTCTAAATTTGTCAAGTTACTGAACACAAAATCTGGTATTGTTGAGAGCTTTGTGTAATACAGCCACAGGCTACCAAGATGCCTCATTTCTCCAAACAATACTTCTGGAAGAGACTTCAGTGGGTTCCTATACAAGGTCAATTTAGACAGGTCATGCAAGTGCAGAAAGAGCCTAGGAGGCAAAACCTCAAGCTTGTTTCTGGAGAGCGTTAGGCTTCTCAGTTTATGAAGACGATGAAATGCATCAGGGGCAATGGACTGGATGTTATTGGAATGCAGGAAGAGTTCCAGCAGCTCCTTCAGGCTATCAAACATACCAGACTCTATTGAAGACAGCCTGTTAAAATACAACATCAGCTTCTCAAGCCTGGTTAACGCACTAAATATATTTCTAGGCAGTGCTGCCAAGTAATTTCTCGACAAGTTCAGTACTTTGAGTTTGGCAAGCTTCTTCAGCACGCCACTAGGAAGTGTTGTTAGTTGGTTTTTGTTCAAGAAAAGCTCCTCCAAACTAGCTAGTTTGTCAAACAGATTTTCTTCGATGGATTTCAACCTGTTATTTTCAAGGATCAATTGCTGAAGCTGTACCATGTCATCAAACACTTCTGAGGGAAGTTCGACCAGCTTATTATCTAGCAACTTGAGGGCTTTTAGCCTTCTCAAGCCTTTAAAAGCCATTGGTGAAATCAGAGAGATGTTGTTTGAAGACAAGATGAGATGCTGCAGTTCCTCCATCCTAGAAAAAACATCCTGTAAGTATGTTACATTCGTGTCCGTTATGTGAATTTCTGTCATGTTGCACGGCAGATTTAACAATTCCAGGTCTTTTATGTGGGAACCAGAGCAATGAATTGCATTTTTTGAAGAGCAGTCGCATTTCTCAGGACAAACAGATGCATCCAACGGGAAGAAAAGCTTGATCATCACTGACAAACAGAACACCAACATCCTTGTTGAAGTGCCAGAAACATTAGCTGTTGAGATAAGAGAGAGTCAGGATTTGATCACAGGTAGTTAATAACTTAGCAGCCAACAAAGTTGTGTGAATATATCATAAAACCTGCAAACGTGTGCGAAATTTCTCTTGGCTTGAAAGCAAACTTCAACATCTCTATTACCGTTGACTGCAAATATTTCTAAGGTGCTCAGCTTACACTGAGAAGTACAGATAAAGCTTTTTTGTAAATCTAGTATTCCCTGTTTATATTTGTACTAGGCAAGTATAATAAAAGCATACGAAAATCATGATGGAACTCTTAAGTAGTCATGAAGCATATATTTATTTGAACAGAAAAGCATTATACTAAGTTACACACAGAAACTCTATAAAAAAAATTATCAAAGGGTCCTGCACCCACAATATTTTTTTATTGTAGGTTACCTGAGGTTTAAAAACAAAATTTAGCCTGCAAAAATAGATAATGGAGGTAAAAAGGGTGTCCTATATTTTAAGTGGCCAAAAGCAAAACAGCACACAGTTCTGTTAAATCATCTGTCAGCATTTGCAAGTGATCACTTCTTGAAACAGCCCAAGAACACACAAGAAGCAACAGGCTATTTTTGACGTAGCCTGAAATAACACACAAGAGCTCATGCAGCACAGGACAGTAGTGGGCCTCTGATAACCAATGAGCCTCATTTCAACAGCTTAACACAATACTAAGTTATCAGTGGTATTAAAAATACAATGAAATGAGAGGAAAGAAATGCCATGAGGTTTGCTAGAAAGCTGTACCAATAAAGGTAGATCTGCATGAAACATACCACAAAGTTGGAAAGTTGTATAGACTTCCAAACAAGCAAAGGAACAGGAAAGCAATCGTTGTAGCTTCAATGATAATATTTAAAAGACTAAGTCAAACAGAAATCCTCCACAGTTGAGAAATACTTCCTTAGTGAAATCATCAGGTCCAAGTGTATCAGAAACCTGGAAGTCAAGCACCTAGCTGATCAGGAGAAGCAGCAGCTGAGACGGCTGGAATAGCTGGACAAGTTCTGCAGACCTAACTGGAATAGCTGACACCTTGTCAGTCTTCAGCACCGAGAACACTGGGAGAAAGGAGGGCTCCATCTCAACATACCCTTTTCTAGCGGCAAGGATGAAGCTGTCCCATACCAACCCCACAAACAGACATGGCACAAACACAATCACCTAAAAAGGAGTAAGCCAGGTTGGAGAGCAGAGCTTCTCACGTGCCTGAACTGCTGACAAGAACATACCACCATGAAGCAAGAACACCTGCTGTGCCAAAAAAAAAAAAAAAAAAGGCAAAAGAATACTTCAGAAAAAGATTCTTGGTTAGTTTCAGGGTACTGAAGACGGGTGAAATCTGCCTCCCTTCCTCAGGAAGGACACGGCGCCTAGTGGTATCAACTACCAGCAACGTGGTGCTGCAAGGCAAGCTCTCACTGGCCTTTCTATGACTCTGTTAATGAGACCGTAAGTCACCAAAAAAAGGCCTTGAGATTTCACCCTTCCAAAGGACTTTTCCATGTCAAAAAAGAATGTTTCAGAGAATCTCGCCCTCCTAGTAACCCCCCCATCCGACTCCAAAACTGACCATCTCACATAACCCAGTGATGCCTTCACCTCAATAGAGGAACTCATAGGCCAGCCTGTCCCTGATCCTACCTATCCCCAGCTCAGCACGCTGCTGAGGAGCACATCCCCGCGCACCCAGGGCATGCACCGCAGCCTACAGCCCACAGCACGCAGAGCTGGCAGCCGGCGAGCTGCTTCTGTGTGGTGCAGGAGCACAACCCTCCACGCGGGGCAGAAACGCACCGGGTAATTGCTGTTTCAAGCCCTAACTGGCATCTCAACCTGCACCAACTCAACCCAAGACCACAGCAGAACTACAGGATTCAGTGAGACGAGAGAAATAAGGAGCTAGAGAACCAAATGGGGAAAAAACAAAACAAAACAAAACCACAACAAATTGTTATGCTACAGACTGCCAATGCAGGTCCCTCAGAGGGCATGACTGCAGGCCAGAGTCTGTAGACTGGGGATGTCCATTTTCCTGTCTCATAACAAAAGGTAAGAGCATTCAAGGAGACAAGGTTAGACACTCAGAAGTGCCAGAAGACACACATTTTCACAAACAAACAATGGAATGGTACAAATTCTTTGCAAGAGATTAAGGCCACAAGCATATGACTGGCACAGGAACTGGATAATCCCATGGATCTCAAACATCTAGAGCTGCTAATGGTATTTTTTGAAGAAATATTTAAACTTCCACAATTGAAGATTTTAGTAGTAGAGAACACAGTAAGATCCACCTAAGGGTAATATTTATACATTCCCGTGCATTAAAATTTTCTCCAACCCTCATGTGAGACACCTGCCATTCCAGAAGGGACACCAGCCTGGCTGGTCACCTACCATGTTCTGGTCTACAGCCTCTTTCTACCACCCCCTTAATGTTTCTCAAGACTATGAAAGGATGCCAGAAGCAATACATTAATACTGTCAAAATATTAAAAGTCACAAATCAGTTTTGCACATAGTTTCATAGGATACTGAGCACACGTATCATTTACTATGGCGCTTAACTTTTTTACTTTCTTGCCAAGTTCCTAAACTCATATGAGCATGAAAAAGGAATTGTGAACTGTACCTTAGAAACTTACCTGCTTTTTAGAGGAACTTACTAGGAGCATAGCAGGCAACCAGGCTTCACCATGATTCTGCACTTTAAATGGGAAGTAAAACAGCAAAACACATCCTGTAGATAACACTTTCACCCATATTTGCATAACTACTGTGAACGGCCAAAGAATATTTTAAGCTTCAGAGCAGATTTTGCCTACATTTAGTTGTGTAAGCAACCAGCTTCCATAGGTTGTATGTAACTCCTAAAGTAGAACTTGAGACCACTCACAAAACAGGAGAAAGTTTGAAGCCACACGTGCAACAGCACAAAAAACACTTGTAGCTTCCTTGACAGTAATATTAGAGTATGTGCTTCAACCAACCCAATGCAAATCTGGCTAGAGTCAGAAATCTGTATTTCAACATGAATTATGATCAGAAAGAAATTTCAAATTTGTTAGACACTTAGTTTCACCACAGTCTGCTCCACAGGTGCATTAGGTTTTGAAGGAGTGGACACATGTACTTTAAACAACCAAGTGATTGATATGTACCTTCACAAGGCTGCTCTGACTTTTACTTTCTTGCGGGATTGGAATCAAAGCAATTTGAGTAAGGAACGAAGAGTTTTCTACTTAACCCTTTGGCTAAGCAAACCAGGGTTGACCCATTTGCCTTCTGTTTTTCCTCCAAGTCTTCTGTAGTCACAGGCCAACAAAACCTAAAGCCTGCAAGATTCTGAAGAGAGAAAAGCGTTAAGTTTTCAAAATACTAGCTTGAAATTAAAAGATTAAATTTTTGTAATGAAGTAACCCCGTGTTTCAAACATCTTATCTTCAAGTTTAAAACCATGTGCTCTGTTAATGAATGTTTAAACAGAAGGTGAGACACGGGATGGAAAAAGACACCTTCGTTTCTGTGTGATTTTTCTGAAGATGACTGTGACAACAGTGCCAGCTCACAACCAGGAACATTTGCCCAAGAGACTTTTCAAGATAATGCCTCCCACACATCAAAGAACAGAAGGAACATCTGGATAACAGAAGGTGGAAACAAGTTGCTATCACAGGTACAAGGAGGTCTGGCTGTAAAATGGCTCTCATAAGCCAGATAAAAGTACGGTCAATATTATCCTGCTGCAGAACAGCAGTGCTACCGTATGCATTGCTAACACACAGCATGCATACTTCTCTACCCATCTTCAAAAATACAGAGGCACTGAACAAGATACCCATGCCGTCAGTGGGAGTAAGTCTGTATGCTTCAACAAGCTTTGGATCTAATTGTATAAAGAATAATTAAAAAAACAATTTCATGAAACTAATGAAAAGAGTTAAAATATCTGTTCATTTTAATTTTATTTTCAAAGAGCTTCAGTCACAAAAATGATTTACAAGTCTATTTACAATTCTATTGTACAGTTATTTATGTATGCCTCTTGACAACAGGGTACCATTCTAGAGCAGCAATACATATTTTAAATACAAAGATGTAGTAACATTTCAGATTTAAAAATAAAAAGGAAGCTGAGCTTCTAGAGAGCGCTGTAATGATGAGCCTTTTAATCTGTGTTAGGCTTGAGGAATTCATGACAAACTGAGTAGTTTCTGGTTCACATAATTATCAAACAAGCTGCAGTTTGTTGAAAATAGCTTTAAAAACCTGAAGCTTTACTGTATAAAATCAACATATTCAAGACTCTAAAAATTGTCAAAAACCCACAGCTTTCCCTTAGACATACAAAAGCCTAAGTTTACAATTCAGAATTTCATGGGAGAAATCCTACAGAACTTTAGCTCTCTCATTTTGTGATGACCAACATAAGCATTAAAAATTTGCAGCATAAAAAGGACTCCACATCTGCTTAGTATTATACTGTATAGACATATACAGTACAGGATTATTTACCCAATTTGGGATGACTGTTCAGCACAACCTTCATGAAGAAAGAAAAAAATAAATAGAATTAAAAATCCAACAACTTTTTAAAAGTGCAACAGTAAGAGTTTCCAATTTAAAGTTACGATGAATATGGACAGTCAGTTCTGTGGGTGTTTTAGCCGCTTCTACTCAAGCATTATTCGCAGCATTTTGTTTACAGTAGATTTAGTTCTATAGTACATGAAACTAGAGTTACTGCTAATTGAATCTGAAGGGAAGAGGAGAAAAAAAAAAACTTTAAAAATAACCCTGAGGGATATACAATTTCATGAACTTGCAATTTATTTCTAAAAAGTAACATTTATTATTTAGCAATTGCTTTTCTGGGTAGACCAGTCCTTTAAGTATGTGCATAAATAATATTTAAAAATCAGTAATATTTACAAATCCTGATACATCAAAGTAAAATATGTACTGATTAAAGTCTGCATACACAAATAATTTAATAATAAATCAAACTCCTCAATGTAAGGCCAAAATATACAGCAGAAAGAAAATGTCTACCAAGTATCTAGTGGAGATCACTAAATTGGTCTGTTCACCTGAATTTAGACTTCCAGGATGAACATTAGAAGAGATTCTTTTCACTACAAACTGAATTTCATCTTACTTCAAAGCAGAAACTGAATACACTAGTGCAAATCTAGTTTGCCGCATTTCTGAAAACCAGAAAAACTAAACTGCTCAAAATGAGAAAAATTATAGGTGGCCAAACTCAGCTCTTGGGCAGGAAGGCATGAATCCCAATAATTGCAGAAGATGCAAAAGCTTAGTTTGTGGCTGAACTTGCAACAACAAGAAGGATTCTCAGAAAAGCCGATTTATTATTCTTGAGTAAGCATCAGAAGTAAATAGGTCAGAGCTCAAGCATGCAACCTCAAGAACATTCACTAACTCTGAACACATACCTTGAGGAAACCAGCTCCTGTTTGCAAAATATTCAAGTTTAAATAGGCTCATGACCCATTAGGTACTCAATCTAGGGAACTCCTACTAAAACTGATACTGCCCAAAATTCTCCAAAGACAAGCCCACCTTAATAAGCTGTTTCCTCCTCACTTTCTAGGTAAGTCTAATAAACTAGAATAAGATTGAAAGACTAGCTTCAGAAACTAAACAAGCTGAGAGAAATTACCAGTTTAGAGAAAGTATTAAGCAAAAGCATATAAAAGGGAAAGACACGTATCTTTTCTTTCACTTCTGATGGAACAACCAAGCTAAAATGGTCAATGAAATGGAAAGCAAAAGCTTATGCGTTTAAGGATGTCACAGCTC
The DNA here is from genome assembly GCF_965183815.1 of Platalea leucorodia. Classification (NCBI taxonomy): domain Eukaryota; kingdom Metazoa; phylum Chordata; class Aves; order Pelecaniformes; family Threskiornithidae; genus Platalea; species Platalea leucorodia. The sequence continues at coordinate 15,058,715 of NC_138830.1, forward strand.
CCAGGTCCAAGATGCATAGCTTCACAATATTTTTCAACTAAAATATTATTTTTCTTTAAATTTGAATACTACTTACGCAGCTAAGAATTATTCTTCATCAGTTACTCCATGCTACAAAGATTTTGTAAAATCAACATTGACAGAAATTAGCCAACTGACTCAAGTTCATGATTAATAAATTTATCCAAGTCCACAGACCCCTTAAAAGCTACCAATGTTGTTCGATCTTTATGACCCTAAGAAGCCAGGATAAGACTTTTACATTGCTCTGCTGAATGAATGTTAAGAAAACCACTTCCCCCCTTCCTCCTGCTCCACCCCTCAAAAACGAACAACAAAAAAAAAAATCAGGAAAAGAGTTGACAGCTGGACTAGATGATAGTACACTATATGCATACTATTTCTGAGGAGCAAGTGCTAATAACTTAAACCCCCAAGTTATAGGAAAAAGTCTTCCAAACCATTTAGCACCACTTTTAAATTCCCCATTGGCACAGTATGTTCAACACTGCAGAAACCATAACGTGAGCAGTGAGGGGGGACTGTCCATACTGCCTTACAGAACAGCACAAGGGAATTAGGCCCGACCTGAAAAATTCCCCTTATTAAAACAATGCTGGAATGGAATCGTCTCCACAGGAATTTAAAAAACAAACAAACAAACAAAAAAAACCAAAAAAACCCCACCATACCAAAACAAAAAAAAAAAAAAAAAAAAAAAAAAACAACAACAAACACAAAACCAAAACCTCAAATTCCATCATCAGAATACACACAATTCAAATGGATCCCAGCCGGCCAGGGAGTTCGGTGCCCCCCTTCCACAACTACTCTAAAGGACCCGGCTTCCTTCTCTTAAGATTCTACAGAATTGTGATTTCTCCAGATCGCAGATCCCCTCCCAAAGCTTGGAGGTGTCTGAACCAGTCAGTTGCATCTGGTCAAAACACACTAATCAAGAGTTGATATTTTTATCATCTTCTCAAAGACACCAAAGACTACTTTGCTGAAAGTTTAGCAAGTTGAAGATGGGTTGGAGATAAGTAATTTTAAATTTTAAAAAGGTAAATTTAAAAAAAAAAAAAAAAAAAAAGGTTTTAAGCTTTGCACGTGAAGACAACGCCTGCCTCTACATCTCTGCAGATCTATTCTTCTAGTGGTCTTGTGTTTTGACACCACCTAATGGCAAAATGATGTATCGCTACCCCAAGCGCTTAATCAGCATTATTGGTGATGCAAGCTTTTCTTTTTTCTTTTTTCTTTTTTTTTTTTTTTTAAATAAAAATCCACATAAGCCTTATAGTTCTGCAACAAGACAGGTTTTAGCTCATCTATTTTCTCTTAATTTTGTTTCATACAGCTACATACAGAGCTTAAGACACTGGCAGACTCTATGAAATGCATATGTTCTTAACATGCACAAATCCAAGCATGGGCATGTGAAAATATTCCTCCCTCCCACCCCCATTTCCCTTGCAGCAGTAACTCTGGCCTTACTACTTCAAGGTACATAGGAAAATCATCTTAAGATTTACAAATAAAACATGGTCCACAAAGGGATAATCCAACCCTTCTGCTGGAAATAGCAAGGTCTGTGAAGAAATGCATAGCTAAATGTAATAAAACATGAGACAGAAGAAAGCATTAAGATTCTCCAGCCTTCCTTCTCCAAAAACTTTAGAGTGTAGCCAAATGCCTCCTCTGGAGGAGGCCACCTAAGCCCTTCCTTGGGGTTAGCTAGGAAAGAAGCTAAGAACCCACTTGAAAGCAATGTGCTTTCTTCTTAAGGACAGAGCATATTGCTTTTATAGCATTCCCCATTCCTGCTGTGGCAGACTAAAGAATTAAAACCTAAAATCCAAACTTTACACCTGGAAACACTCCTTACTAGTAGGGACAAACCCAGAGGTACACACACGAAAACTTTAGAACCGTTCTGAGGCACAAAGCTTTCCAACAATGAATATTAAAAAAAAAAAAAAAGGTCATGACAAGGTTCTTATGTGCCTCTAGTACTACCATGACACCATTACATCATAGGGTTTACATGAACACGTGCCCAAGTAAGCAGGTTAGAACAATGATTAAGATACTCCAGGCAAATAAAGTGAACCTGTTTTAACTGCCCTGCAGTTTAAACCTTCAAATACATCTCACTTAGGAATAATGAGATTTGAAAGAAGGTGGAAGGAAACAATCATTTTTGTTCTGCCTAAGGTAACCTACATTTTTAAAATTTATAGCCATAAGATGTCTGGCTCTGAACTTTGTATTCAGAGAGACAAAAGAGTTGGAAATATCTGCATTAGAATTTGACATTTAGTATACTGCAATTTCAAATAAAGCCTGAAAATTACATTCTTCTGAATACTACTAAAGACACATGCCAGCAAGATCCACTGTTACGTTACAGTGATGATTTGATAGGAACCATTTTCTTGGGATGGTACTTTCGCTTCTGTTGTTGTTCTGGGTTTTGGTGGCCACTCTGGATCAACCAGCAGTTCCTGAGCTAGATGCATATACTTGGCTTTTGGTGTCTTCTCTCTACAACCAAACAGGGAAGAAAGGAAACAGACTCCACAGCGGTCCACAGCCTCCTGCAGAAGTGAACAGATTTGAAAACTGGATTATCATAAGAAAAATTGAATAGAACTAACAGTACAGTAAATCGTTAGAAGAAAAACTATGATTTTAGTTTCTAATTTACTATTTCATTGTCACATTGGACCTAGAAAGTGTAGTACAGGAACTCTTCTGTTGTGTCATCTCTTCTATACTATGGTAGCAATGACATTTAAAAAACATTAAGAAAAACCAAGTATTCTGCATTATTCTAACACCTAAGGTCACCACCAGCTTTTATGCATATTTCATAATAGTTTCAATAAACACAGATGTAACAGTCACCATTAAATGATGTTACTACTGAAGAATAAAAGCCTGGTCTGGAAAAAGCAGTCAAATTCCCAGAGTCTCAAAACACTTTTTAAGCAATTGTTTAACTGAAGGCAGGCAGCCAGCCAAAAGTGGCAGAATTTAACTTGCTGATACTGTGAAACTTAAGTCCTACAGGTATTAATAGTTATTAAAACAGACACAAATCACTGAACTTAAGTCTTCCTTCCTATTTTTCTGCTCCCAGTCCTAAAAGCACGTAACTTAACTAGCTGGAGAAGAGAAACACCATTCCTCGTTCTCAGGACTGGATCCCTCTCATGCCTCAGAGAGCACCTGTAGTCTGCAGGGCTGATATTTTAATGGACATATAATATTCTATGGTTTTCTTCATACTCCGAATTTCTATCACTTGGTGAACTGAACCAAACATGATCCTTAAGTTCAACTTCCATTCTTCAGTGAACACAAAGCAATCTTTTCTTAAACAGCCTCAAAAGGATAAATGTAAACCTGAAGTGAATGCATTTAATAAAATTTAGTACTGAGAAATAAACCATTGTAATTTTAACAAGAACAAATGTACAACCAGCTAAATGTAATAAGCCAACAGGCTTAAAAAGAAAAAAGCTATTTTTTATGGGATTCACATAGTTTTCCTTCATGTATTACTGACAGAGGGGCAGACCAGACCAAGATTCGTGGTCACCTGAAAAGCAGAAGCTAAATCCTTCAGTCTCCTAAACCATCTGAAGTAGTAATAACATACTTTCATTTGCCATTTTGTTTTGTTTCATTTGTACATGCTATAAATTACTGCTCTCACAAGACAATGTTCTAAAACCCTAAACTGAATTAGTTTAATAAAGAACTGGATTAGTCCCAGCATCAGCAATTCTGCTTCCAAGCAAATCAAGATGTTCTCCAGTCCTAGCATACCAACTTGTGACAATGCAAGTAAAATTTGCTAATGTGCAAACTGAAGATAAAGTGCGAAAAGTCTTAAAAGCAATCCTATGGGTTTGCTTCACAGTTCTTGTATACAGAGCTAAATTCTTTAAGTGCCAACAAGGAGAAAAATATAAAACCAGAAGCCTTTCCTTTTAATATTCAAGTTACAGAAATCTAATTTAAACAGTCTTAAGCTTAAGATAAGGCAACAGACACTTAGAGATCATAAAAAAGACAAAACTGAATTCATCTGCATGCACTCAAATGATGACAGCAAAATACTAGTCTCCAACCTGAGGCGGCTGGGGTATGGTGAGGCGATATTCTCCTTGTTTGTCTCGATTGAACACAACCTTCCAAAGGATCATATCAAGGAGGACATTCTGTGAGACATTGCAGTGAGCGGGAAGAATTAAAGAAACTAATGATCATTTGTTGTTAGTGTGCACATTACAAACAAAACCTGAAATAGTGTGTTAGGCATAACTAATTCAGTGCCAGGCAAAATGGAGAGTTTACGTTACTTGTCAATACTTAAGTGATAAACATTTTCATTCTTAAAGTGCTCACATGAGATTTAAGAATATGAACATGTACTTTAAATCAATAGCAACAATGACCAAAACTGCAGCCATCGATACAGGTAAAAATCATAAATACACATTCTTAATGTGTTTCAATACTTTAAAAAAACCTGTGAAGCACTGCAGACTTGAGTGCTTAAAGGAGTTTCCCCTCAAACCATCTTTAACATTATAGTGTACTTCATGCTGTAGCTATGCTTCGTTTGTAGTTTGTTTTAAACCAGTGACATTCCCAGAAAAGCTTCAGTGGGGTGGCAAAGCTGAGCCACCAGCAGGAAGCCTGAAGGAATTCTGTAGGAGCCACTCCAGATTTTGGAAGAGCGGGCAGAAGTTGAACAGTACGTTCAGTACATCTGGTTATTCTCATACGGCTGTGTGGGCGGATTCAAGAGCCTTGAACAAATCCAGCAACACAGGTGTGAACCTGTATCTTCCATGGCCTTGAGCCTACAACTCTGATCTTTGGGCAGATTCCATTTCTAACATCTGACTAACCTCTGCCATTGAGAAAGGGGAGCTGATCAGCCAGACTTTTATAATAGATTTTATAAATGCTTATGATTTTACAACACACCAGAATTTTATAGTGCTTTTATAAAGCACTTGCCAACAAATCTTCAGCTTGTTAGATGCTCATGTTTGAAGCCAGTCTGGTTTAAGTATGTCTATACCAGGGATCAGGGAAAGGAGGAACCACTGCTAGGATCTGCCTTTGTTGTGCAGTATTTTCTGTCATCTGGTAGAAAGAATATGCGTGCTTTGTGAACCTAGTCTGGCACCCACATGGAAGGAGCAAAAGCTTTACACAGCATTTCAGAAAACATGTTTGGGACAACCACAGTCAGAAATCATTCATGTTGTAGAAGCAATTAAGACCATAGCGCGACACAAAAGCGTCAAACTGGAAGCGTGACAAAAGAGGACAGATCCAATCTCTCATGTATCTCATCATTATGAGACACTTAAAGAGGCAATTACGGAGGGATTAGTCTCAGCAGAACAAACTACAGGTGATATACCTACAGAGTACCTTGTTAAAAGAAATAAGGCAGTGCCACCAGCAGCTTTTCCTAGATACTCAGAACATGACCTGTGGTACCCAGGAACTCTGTAGCAAAAAGTGTAGTGAGCAGAAAATCCAGCCAGGCACACAAGGACAGAAGGGCAGTGAGTTATACTGGAAGTGAAGGAATGAAACAGCCTGTGATTTCTACACAACACATTGGATCCAATGAGTTGGCACCACGTGAGAAAGCTTCAGGGAGCCTAGAGTAATACTGCTGGAGTTGGACACATACAGGTCAAAAGGCGGAACAAAAGCAGGTTGAAGTTATGGAAGGTGAAGAGTATCTTAAAACAAGGCTTGGGATTTGAGGATCACTCGGTAATGCTTCTGTTGGACACCTGCTGTGCAGTAAGACAACTTATCTCTCTGTCTAAACAAAGCGCTCAACTAACAGTGAAAGTGGAAGAAAGAGGTTTTAAGTCAAAGCAGAACATCCCAAACAATGAATGTCAAGAAAACTAAATTCTATAGTTACTTCTGTTCCACTACTAAAAGTATGGGCAACAAGATAAACAGGTAAGTTTGGTTAAAAGGAGCGTGACAAAACTGTCATTACCAAAACTGGTAGGATGATAAGTGACTAAAGTGTTGAAAGATGCCAACTCACACCTGCACAGGAAAAAGAGTGGGGTGGGGTTTGAAATACTGGGTGAAAGCAAATGCTCTACAGTAATTATATTGCTTAGGTTATGCTTACCAGAAACTCGGAAGTTTACAAATTGATGTGGCAACCAACAAGGCCCAGGAGTGGAACCTTATGAACGTTTAAACCAGAGAACCACTTGTCCTTGAGAGAGACGTGCCGATACGTGGACTGACACACTGTACAGACTTTCTACTAGAGCCCTTACGCTTCCAGAACAGAAACACCGCCAGGTTGTATGAAAGTTAGAAAGATCATCTGCAGAACAACGTAATTTTTCAGCAGAAGCTAAATTTAATTTATTTCTCTCAGTAAAGTTTATCACCGGCCTGAAAATTGTAACCACCGCCTATTTACGCTCCACGTACCAACACAAAGCTCAATTCCAAGGAATAATCTTAGCACTTCAGAAGAGCTGATTTCCCAGAGATGGTAATAAAAACATCAAAACTGACTAGAAAAAGTAAACAGGAAAAAAGTATTTTTATCTAGGAGGTTTGTTTTAAACTTATCAGAAGACAAAAAAGCCATGATTCTGCAGCTTCAGAAAAACTATTTCGTTTCAGTAGCAAAGACAGCAATATACATAAAATTTAACTTAAATAAAACCAGGCAAAAAAAGAAAACTACGAAGAGTTTAGTAGTACAAAAATAATGAAAGAATTAAAGGGCATACAGGAAAACATTACAAGCAGGGTTAGAGTAAATATAGGACAATGTAAGAAAGGCACGGGACCTTTAGGAGAGGATAAACTTGTTAACCACAAGGCAAAGGCTAAAAAATTTAATATCTACTGCCACATTTTGGAAAAGACAAGTTATCGCCTATCATGTGAAAACACTGAGAAACATGTTCCAAGAGGGAGCAACATAATAGCATATATTGCAAATTCTATTTGGAACATTTTGAACACAAATCCTTGATAATTTTGATTAAAGTATCCAAAAAACTTTGGTTGATTTTATTTCTACTAAGCTGCGAATAAAAGGGAAAAGACTAGTCAACTGGAAAGAATATTAATGCTGTAGTAATCTTCAAAGGCCAAAATGGTATGATCCAAGTAAACATCATGCTGGTTACCTTGATAGCAATCCCTCACATGGTAATGGAAATACTGACTAGAAGCTGCAGAAAATGTTATACAGTAAAAACAGATAATTGTAGTGTGCAAGCACTAGATAACGTTAAAAGGGTTTTTCATCTCGCATAAAAAAAAAAATAGTGACTAATGGCTGCAACCAAAACCCAAATGTATTCAGGTTGGAAATAAGGCATCAATTTAACAGGGAGAAGAACTAACCACAGGAATAAATGACTGGCTTTGAATCCAGACTCTTTCTGGAAGATGTATCTGTCAAACTCCGATTCTTGGAGTAAGGTACCTGGGGTACCTGGATGAAAGGCAAGGCATGTTTCTGCCCACATTAACTCTGGAATTACAGCAGAAAAGGTCAATATCCAGAGTGACTAACTTCGGACAAGCTCAGGACTGGAAAAAAGCAGATCTATATGAACATCTCTTCTTCTGGACTTGGACCAAATCAGATGAACAAGTCATCTAGACCCGCACTATTCTGAACAATAAGCTATGTGTATGATCCAACTGAATGAAGATGAGGTCCCCTAAGGATTTTATATAGTTCTTTATTATGTTATGCTATTCTGAACTGAATTAGCACAGCAAATAAATACGGAGAGTATTGTCCTATGAAATAGTTGAAATAATGTAGGTGTCTTTCAACTTTTAACCCCTCTTTCTTTAATTAATAAAAAAGGTTTTAAAATTATGCTTTTAACACAGAAACCTCGACACCTTAAATCTAGCCTACAAGGACATCTTTAGGAATACCAACTTAAGAAAACAGTGGCCACTTACATTGGCATGCAGTGAAAGGAGACCTTCTAAACAAAAGACAAACATGTACCCTGAAAAAAACCCCACTTAACAGACAAGCACTTTTTCCATTTGAATTTCTTACCTCCGTCAGCATGGATACAATTGCATTGAGAATAACAATGATGAGAATTCTTAGGCGCCACTCATATGGCACACACACGAGCTGTGAGAAAAAGTTTCCAGAGGTTAGCAACACGCATATGAAGTAAACGCACATTCAAAACAGGCTCAGAGTTATAAATTCTCCCTTCCCGCCCAGAGATGCGAAGTTAAAGCTCTAAAGGGGTCAAGCTTGCCCAAAAGGCAGCCAACCAGTTGTCCCAGGAAGTACAGACACCTGCTTATCTGCTGAATCTTACCTCAAGAAATGTGTCAATAGATTCAACAGGATGCAACATGATGAAGAATATGAAGACATAAAGAACTATCACAGATATAACAAACAGAACTGTAAAAGAAGAAAGAAAATATTTTAATTGGACTATCTCTCAATCAGAGTTTTAGACAGTTTTTCCATGTATCATGGGTTCATTACTCCCTGGAAATAACCTCTTTTCTCCCTCTAAACCCCCTCCAGGTGGATCTTGGCAATACAAGTTGTGCTGATAGCCATAAAGAGACAGAAGGCCAGACTCAGTTTCTCACTGGCTCACTGAAACGCATATACACATATACTTCTACAAACAAAGCAACTATTAACACAGATTTCTCCATATAGTTTAATACTTTAATATAGTTTAATACTTCCCTATTTCTATCTCTGATTATCAGAGGATAATTGTACTATGTTCTCCTAGCAACACTATTACTGCTGAAGTGGCACAACAGAATTGTAAGCAAGCCATGGATGAGTCTTGGAACTGTATATAGTAAGAAAGGACTTACAATTTTTGTAGCACGGTTGTCTAAAGGGCTTTCCTTTAGAAAAGACAATTGCCACTATGAGGTACTGAAAGCTGGATATAAAAAACAAAGTTGTGTTTTCATAATTTTGAATGTAATGTTCATCATGAAGAGTCTCATTCTCATGGTGTGCAGAGCTGGTGTTTGTGGCATCCAATACATTACATGCACTACAACAGAAAGAAAAAAAAAAAAAAAACACAAAAAAACCCATTTAACACTGAGTTAAGGAGAAGATGCAAACAAGGCGTACTTATTAACAAAAGTAATGACAGAACAAATTGCTACAGTAGATAAAAAGCTTATCCTTGAAAACAGGTCATAAGAAAGAAGTCAAAACTGCATCAGGAACGTAGCAATTTTTGTGCATTCTGAGCTTCGAGTTCTTTTATGCTTCCAGCTTGTAAGTTCACTACATTTAAAAGATGTGTAGACGTGGCACTTAGGGACAGGGTTTAGTCATGAACTTGGCAGTGTTAGGTTAACGGCTGGACTCGATCTTAAAGGTCTTTTCCAACCTAAATGATTCTATGAATGCATGAACTGTTTAGAAACTATCACTGTAGATACACTTTGAAGACAGGTAAGAAAATACTGCAATCTAAAAAAAGATGAAAACATCTCTTCATTTTCAGCAATACAAATTTGATTTACTGGAGTTCTAACAGGAAGACAAAACTTTATAATATAGAAGAGTTAAAATAGGTCTGAACCATTAAGCTCAAATTTCAATCTCAACTATCCCAAAGCTGAGCAGTCTTCAGACCCTGCAGTCTGGCTTTGACCCAATTTTGCATTTCAGCCATTGGATAACTCCTACGTATTAGTATGCTTTTCACAAAAAATTCAGCAAACTAACAAGCTGCCATACAGAATCTTTATTTACAAAGTCCCCAAAGCAGATCAATAAAGAAGAGAGCAATTATTGCCTATAGCTTTCTGATCATTACAGTATCCTGCATGGAGCCACTGAAACACTTACTCAGATTCCGTTGTCCAAGGCTCATACCAGGACTGCTGTCTGACCCAAAAAAACCCAAAGGTTTGGAAAGCAAGGCAGATGATGATCTGAGACAAAACGGAACACAGAAGTGGACCTGAGATAAGACCCGATGGAGGCCTTCGCGCAACAAGCTCCTTCCAAGCAGGGTTCAGACTCACTGCAAAGAGAAAGAAAAATAAATTACACATTACATCATTATGGTTTTCAAGAGTTACCCTGCTCACATTCCGTGGAATTAGAATGGCTTGCTCATGACATCACTTTAAGAATTAGTCCAGAACTGTAAGTGTGAAACCACCTTGAAAAGATTATACTGCAATAGAATAATGCCACAGTGCCTTCTCTAGGCTCCTTACCCCCAGCAGCACAGGATAGCAGGGGACGATAATAGAAGCCATGAGACTTAAGGAATTAGTGGTGTCTGGCCAAATTCCCTTTGTCTGGCACAAGGACTTAGAGCTCATCTCCTCAGTTTTGGTCTGCCATTGCTTCAAAGCAGCAGTTTCTAATAAACTTGAAAATGGAATTCTACTGCTAGCCAGTAAACTGAGTGCTAGGTTCATATGTGGAATCAAATATTTCACTAGATTACAGTTTTCAAGTATAACATTTTGTGGACATAAGTTCAACTAAAAATGCAAGAAATCAAAACATTGGAGAAAGATTATGTTGGAACAACTCCTGTTTTGATTCCAAAAACAGTTTCCTCACGTCAGTAGAGATTTATGACTTCCTGTACTGTCAAGAACTACTTTCCTAAGATCATGCCCACAACCTGCTTTTTGTATGAGGACATTCCACAAACTTCCGATTAATTTAACTCAGTACACAGTGGTTTGTTTTTTTCAATGCATATACTGTAGTAGTTGTAACATCTTAACTGTATGTCACAGCGCTTACTCCAAAATATTCCATATTAAAGAAAATTTGACCAAGCAAAAACAGCATTACAGAAGCCAGCCGGGGTAATTCAGCACAATACTTACTAGTGAAGACAACCACCAAAATGATTGCCAAATCAATGAAGAGAAACTGGAAATCTCCCAAATTGCTCAGGATCTAGACAGAAATCACAACTGAAACATTGGTAATTTCTTCACACCAAGAAACATCTTACAACGACACTCCTATGGCATTAATTCTTTAAATTTCACTCTATAACAAACAGTCTCTTATCAAACTGGCTTCCTTTATCTGCAGGAGTCTGGAGTACTCTACAATTCACAGATCAATTCCTGAAGTATCAAGGTATGAAACAATTTCAATTTCAAGATGCATAAGCTATTTGTAATTGAAGTTCGTTTGTAATCAAACTTGTATTACTGAATCTCACAAGCCAATGAAATAATAGCTTAGGCCCGCAGTTCTCTAAACACCATAACCTTACTATGTAATCGTACAGCTATCAAAATTTCTACCTCACAAGTCCTTTAATACTTTGCATGTGTAACTCACTCAGAATACAAATTAAAATACAGGATTTCTACCACATGTCATATTGTGAATCCAATCATATTAACAGGAAATAGTCCACTTTGATTTTTCCCCCTCTCCTAACTCAATACTTGCAGCTGCTCTCTTTCAATCCTTACATAAAAGGAATGCATTGCCCTTAAATAAAGTTAGGCTATTTTAAAATGCTGATATTTTTTAAATAATGGAAAATTGTATTTTTGTTCAATTTATATGCTTATTTGGACTTCCCACTGTAGGGACTTTCTATTCACAGGCATTAGTTATTGCCTTTTTTTAAATAGATAATACCATGTTTTCCATACAGTTAATATAAAAAGAGGCAAAAAATACTAACAATACTTTTAGTCCAAAGACAGATTTTAGAATGTGGGAGTTGTGTACTCAGAGAGACTTGCAACAATTTACATTAAATATCTATCAATTTTCAGATCTCTGAATTACGTTGACACTGCTTAAGCACAATTAAATACTTACAGAATATAGCAGAGTAACACTGATGTACTGGATAATGCTGTATAATGCCATGAACTTAAATACACAGAAGGAAGTTATTAAAGCAGCACGGCCTTCCCTGTCAAAACAAATGCAATCATGTAACTAGAAAGCTTTCTGGGGAAGCAGTTAAACACATCAGCGAATCCTTTGAGGGACATTAGGCTGAAGACATATGGAGAAAAAGGGGTCAGAATGGTACACTTTCAAGGACATCAAAGTTGCGAGCATGCCTTCTGAACTGAGCCACTACCTTACTTCAGTGTTCTTTGCACTTTATGTGGTTTTCCAACACAGGTTTGAAAATCAAAGTCTGCTTGCAAAAGCACCTATGAAGCGCTAGTTTACTACACGGACTGAATGAACATGCAGTCAGCCACAGAGTTGCTGACTTCAGAAATGTTTCTGTTTACGCATTACTTCATTAGTTCCACACAGACTTAACTAGATTCTTCTCTGGCTGACCTTTATCCAAAATTATTACCTAATTTCCAATTCTAGAATCAAAAATTGGTCAAACCCTACTTAGAAGATTTGTTTTCTACTTTGTATGGTGCTGAGCAAGTTATCTGAAGAACTTTACTGCTTGCAATTACATGCGGCCTTTATGTAAACTAACATAGTCACTAAGACATCAAATTAAATATTAACCTATAGAAGCTTGCTTACAGTCTAAAAAACTTAACTTTACATGGACAAAAGGGTTTATAACAAAATACTAAATCATGCTATGGCAAGTCTGCTCGGAGTACCTTCAGTAAAGAAACAGAACTACTGAAAACGTATGGCTTGTTCTTTAATTCAAACTGGCCTCCTACAGCATCAAGCATACACTAACATCGGGTATGCAAAACGAGTTACACAGACACGTTTAAGTTCACAGGAAGTGGCACTACCTGATCAGCTTTGGCACGCAGGAAATACTAGGTGTCCTGGAAGTGAACGGTGACGCCACAGAAGCCTCAAGTTCCGACAAAGATATACCACCATGTGCCCTCTTCAGCGCCTGCCAGTTAGGATTGAAGTAGAGAACGTTTTAAAACTTGATTTCAGCTGTAAAATTTAACTGAACAGTTCTGTACAGAAAATAAAAATATACTTACGCCACAGTCGTTTGCTCCATCTCCACACATGCCCACATAGTAACTATAAAAACCAAACAGATGTCAGCATTCTGGACCGTTCCTTAATCATAGCACATTTAGCTTTTTTCATTAAATACATCTATATTATTTGACTTATTCAGTGTTTGCATAGCAATCAGTGATTATTAATGCTGAAAGCAATTACTGTTCCCATTATAAATATAAGGAAGTAGAGCAAAAAGTAACATGACTTAGCCAGGTCACCCAAACCAATATGGTTATCAGCCCTCTATCCTTCCAAGGTGGTCTAAAGCATCATTGCTCTAGGCAAAGAGACTTCTGTAGTATTTTGTACAGCTGCAGGGCCTGACACCATCGGACAGTATACTGACCATATGTGAACAGAAGCCATCCCGTTAATACTACTTTAATACACGGAAGATGTTTGATGGATTTATTAAGCCAAGCAGTCAGATTTATAAAATATGTTAGTCAGTTTAGTTATTCATCATTTATAACTTCATGAAAAGTCTGAAACTTTCACAACTAGCCAGCAGATGGTACTACTCTCATTCCTGCTCAGCCAATAGGCTGATTTACCAACTCAAGGAAGTTATGTTAGCCCAGCCTTTTTCATTTGGCAAAACAGCTAGCAGCATACATAATTTTTCTCCTGTTACACCGAACACTGTCAATCCTCCTGCTTTCTATGCTTAAGCAAATACTTACTCTACGTTTTGTAAAGCTTCCACCAACTGAGTCTTCTGATCAGGCGCCATGCGAGCAAACACAGTGCCATGTAACACAAGCTGGAAGACAGAAGATTTCTTACTGCTCACAAGGCAAAGTCTGTTCACCATCAAAAGTGCTCATACTCAAGTAAAATGCTCACCTTGGGTACCAGGTCCTGAAAGTGCTCCAAAATCACTGCAAATGACTTTCCATTCATTGCAAAATGGTATTTGGTCATCTGGAGATCCTCAAGGCTTTCATGGACCAATTTAACTGGAATATCCTATCAAAAGTAGTTTAATACTCTAGCTGTAGTGTTTTTATACAGACACCTTGTAATTTCAAGCTAATACTCAGGGGGTATCCCTAGATATCCCACACTAGAGGAGGCTCCTAAGAATGTTACTTGAAAGAAAACCTCATACAATGAAAACACTTATTTAGTAATAAGAGAATGTGGTTTAATGTTTCAACTGCAAGCAACAGATTGAAATGTGGGAAAAAACCTGTCTCCTGCACAACTAAAGTATCAAATGTCACGTCACAGTTGAAAAACTAGCTCCCCTGGCTGTTTTACTACTCTTTGGTATCTTAAGATCTGGAAGTTAACTAGTAAATCAATTTTTATTTGACACTTAACAGCAGATTTGCTACTTAACGGAATAAGATAAAAAGAAAGAAATTCAACAGTAAAACTAACTGCTTACACTCTAAGGGCATAATAATGCTCACATTACCTCTGAGTTTATGGCTGGTGATGAACTAGTGCATTTTGCGAGGGTATCTGCATAATGCCAGTTGATCCTGGCAGCCCGCCCATCTTTTGGAGGTAGTGCTTCAGCAATAATGACCTTATCCTGAGGTAGAATCATTCCACAGTCTCTGGCCACAGAGATAGCAGTTAACATGTTATCCCCTGTTAAACAATTGCACATAAAAAGGTTTGAGTTAGAAAAGGATCAATAGCATACACTGATATTCCACGTAAGAGAAAAGCCAACAAAAGCTGTTTTAAACTAGGAGGAGAAAAGCCTAACGTACCAGTGACAACCTTAGGCCAAACCAAGTCTACAGACAAAATTCAAAGTCTAGCCTGTTAAACCCCTCCCCTGCACTAGCATCACTAGAAACTTTGTACGCTTCTTTCAGCCACAAAGATCTCTTATTGAGCAAATCTAAAATCAGGCAGAAAACATGGGGCCATTTAAAGTATTGCTTTTTAAACATGGTCACAGATCATGCAACACAAACACCCAGTTGTATTACTAGCCTATCAAAACGCTATTGCTAAGTTGCAATACCTGTGATTTAAAAAACACACATGCATATTGCATGCAAAACACTGAGCACAGATACCTAGCCCACTCAGGGGAATATAAGAAGTCATTCTTGCAAAAAAAAAAAAAAATATCCACTACAAAGTGACTTATAATATAATTAAAAATGGTAGGGACCCTCAGAAAGTCATCTAGTCCAACCTCTTTCTCAAAGCAGGGTCAGTCGTAAGAGTAGACCGCAACTTTTACCTAGTCTGATTTGGAAAACCTCCAAGGTTTTTCACCCTTCAATTCAGCATAAAGTAACTTGTGCAAGGAGCTAGGGGGAGGAAGCTACAACATAGAATTAACCCCCATGCTGGTTTCTGATTTCTGACTTAGCAAAGCAACTTTCACCCAAAAAGAAACAGGTTGGTGTCTGAATACTCTCACGATAGTTTCTAAACTTCCTTCTTGCTATACAGTGTAATCTCAGCCTATTGACACTAAAAGTTTACTTATACACTACAATCAAAAGACCACCAAAAAGAGATGGATTTTTGAGTATGAATGTTTACATGCTAACCTGTAACCATGACAGTGCGAATGTTGGCTTTATGCAAATCTTCAAGTACAGCAGGGGTTTCTTGCTTTAGCTTGTTTTGCATTATAATTAACCCCATAAAATCCATGTTGCTTTCAATAGCATCTCTGTAGAAAAGGAGGCAAGGAAAAGAACAATTATTAGATGTAGCTTAAAGAGCCTGAATTTCTGTTTAATAAAAGGAAATGTTTATTTTTAACCATTACAAGTGTGAAGAATTTGCTCTATAAAAAGTGACCCAAGAGATATCATCAATAACATTCATTCATACTTATTTCCTTTGTTTTAGTTTAAAACCAGTATGAGAAAATGTTGCTTCCTCTCAAGCACAGTTGTTTCATTTCTTCCATGAGAATTCTTTTTAAAAGAAATTACATTCTCAAAAAGAAAGATCATTGCTAGAAAAAATGCTCTGAAACTAACTGCATTTACAGCCAAATTTTAAAGATTTGTTTAGAATGCAGATCTCTAATTTCCAAATTAGCTGAACCTCAACATACAAAGCTACCAAATTATGTTGCCAATACTAGTAAGATTGATAGACATTAGCTAATTAAGTAAAGCAACTAATTAACTTTGTTTTACATGAAAGTCAGTATATTTACAGGTCTTGGGTATTCTACTGCCACTACTAGATTTTCACACCTGAAATTGGAAAACCCATTTCTCTGCTTTGTACTGTTTTGCAAAAAGTTCATCTTGTGCACAGAGCTGATACAAAAGAACAGAATCAAAGTCGGCATTTTCATAGCGATACTACACTTTCAAACACTATGGAAAAGATACCATTATCCACAAAACTAAGACCAGCTGAAAAGTAATTAACAGGAAATACTACACTTTGAAGGAAGAAACCTTTCTACCTTCCAAACCTTTCTGACAAGCTCTGCAATGAGAAAATGGACATGGTGCCTATAGCAGGTGAAGAAACTAAATCAAACATGCACAGGAGGGTTTCCACTACATGCCATTACCTTCAATAGACACAGATGATACAAGTATGTTCAAGTGACAGAGAAATCAGATGAGGCTTTCTGCCACATTAGCACAAGTTAAACCTCATGAAGAATTATTATTACAGTTCATTGCAAGCTTAAAGATGTTCCTCAGAATTCACATCATTGCAGAAAAACTTCCTTATCTTAAATTTCTATGTATTGTCCAGGGTACAAATAAAGAATGCACAGAACTACATATGTCAAGACAGAAGAAAGCTTCGAGTAGCAACTGATTTAAACGAAAATAAACATTACATAATTAATTCAAAGCATGCAGCTTTTAAAGCCTGTGACTTATTAAAAAAGTGAAGTCACTCTTACCTATTAATAGTCTGGACTTTGTGCCACGTGAGCTTGGACTCCAACTTTCTGTGAGCGAGAGCAATAACTCGGAAGCCCTGCTTCGTGTATTCTTCCAGGACACACTCAAAGTCAACAGGAACTTTAAAAAGGTCAAGTTTAGAGTTATTAAAATTATTCCTATTACAGCTGAGCTACACAAGAAATAAAAATAGTTTGTTCCTTTACCTGTTTCCTGCTTACACAAGCTGGCAATCACTTCAGGGGCACCTTTCATGTAAGCATCCATTCTCTTCTCCCCTAGAACTCTCGCTATTACACACATACGTTGCAAAACTGAAGAAAATGGAAACTGGCGCACAATTCCAATCTCATAACTGGTCTGTGTCATGCAGGAAGGAAGGGAGAAAAGGGTTACATAGACATACATTCTGAAAAAAGAGAGGTACATGTTTAATTGAAAAAGCATACTTACCGAAAGCTCAAACAATTCCTAAAAAAAGAAAAAATACATTTACTGTAAATATTAAGGTTTTTTTTTTTTTTAGCTACAAACTATTTCAACATAAATCAGTAAATTAATCTACACAGCACTCTAAATAAAGTCACACTGTATTTGCAATGGATTTCATGAAAGCTGAATATGAATATACTGCATCTGTTTAGTATCCTTTACTTCAAGTGACACATAGAACTTTACGGCTTGATTTCTTGATTAGAATTTGCAAGACCTTTCACAGTCCAACCTGTGCCTGTTTAGCCTATATAAATGATTAAAGTACCATAGTATTTCGGAATAAGTCCCTGATTATTAAGTATAAGCCAAAAAAAATCACGTAGTAAGTTTCAAGAATGTTCACATGTCAATTACTGCACAATAATTACTGCTGTGCATGTACACTGAGTTCTGAACTAAAAAAGATGCTTCTGTCCACTTAAAATGAGACTCATACAGAGGAACCAACCTGCTACACCCTCCTGCTACCCTGCTCTGTAATAATCTGGATATACAGTCACCTGTTTAAAAAATACTTCAAAATGCAGACAGAAGAATCTTAAATCTGCATTAAATTAAAATAAACATCTCTAAGGTACAACGGTGGCAAGAATTCCGTACCATGCAGTGACATTAACAAGCGATTGTTTTAACTGAAACTGTGAAGAGAGCACACCGAGGCACTTCATTAGCACAGTAAGAATTTGGTAATGATACTAATACTAAAATGCGTAGGCTCAAAAAGCATTACAGCACTTTATAACCAGTCTGTAAGGGTAATAATGCTTGCAATCAGTCTGCTCACCTTGAAAGTGGCATATACTGAACCTTCACCAATGGTTTAAACATGTCTGCTCTATCTTTGCCATCAAAAACCACACAGTTTTGATCCTGTTTGAATTGTATCAGCCAGAACCACAGCATACGATAAAATGTATTTGTTTAACACCAAGGATTACTTTAACTCAAAGAACTGCTTTGAATTTTTATACCATTTCTTGATTTGTTGCTTGCTTGGATTCTGGGGAAAGTTGTTTTGAAGGTCGAACCACTGTTGGCATGATTCGATTATGAAGGGCTGTTTCCTCTTCAGTTGCTTCTTCTAAAATCTGTATTAAAAATAATCAACTAATTTATATATTCATTAACTTTGATTTTCTCATAATGTAATTTTCAGAAAAAAACACAGCCTTGGAAGTCAGCCCAAGGTGCAGCGATCTTTCTAAACAAGATTCCCTGTGAGAATTAAGTTTCTTAATTTAGCGGTTAACTTAACATCCACTTAGCTATTTTACATGTTTATTATATGCATTGAAACCTTGCCACACACAGCGTCAGAAAGCAGTAAAATAGCTCTTCAGATTCTTTCAGTTCTATGAATTGTTGCACAGAACACCTTTTAGGAACATTTTCATATTAAGACTTCCTTTGACACACAGGCATTATTGTCAAAAGCCCACTATTTTATAGTTACAGCTTGAAACAGCATATAATGGCTTATCTTGTATGTAACAGCATAGGAAATTTCAGATTACTGATCTTAAAAACGTTGCTTCTCTTGAAACAAGCAGACACTTACCCATCCTATTGCTTCAAACATCTTCAAATCAAGAGGATCCCCAGAAAGTACCCCTTCAATTTTTGTAAGGGAATGACAAGTTGCCATGCAAGCAACAAACTCAGACTTCAGCAAGCTCTCACTGCAAGCCCTCTCTTCCGGCAAAAGGAAACTAAAACAATGAAGTCATAATATACTTAGCACTATAATTATTTATTATGAGCCAATTCAAAAAGTTTGTTTAGATTAACAAAGAAAATTGACTGCACAAGTCTCTTCACTTGTATTTTCACACAGAACAGAAAACAGATTAACACTCTGGGCTGGAATCTTCAGAAAGAGTCACAACTTCTGTCTCGTTCAAAAACTGTGTTAATTCACTGTCTAGTTTGATTCCTCATACAGAGGCCTCTTATCACTTTGTACTTAACGCAATTAGCTAAGCTAATTCATTTTAGCAGCTCAAAAAGTCATCACTTAGGAGGACAGGATTAAGGAAACATGCTATACTTTAACCGCATCATGTCTGCAGTATGAACCTAACAAGGTCTCAGACTTTAACAAACTGAATTCCACCTCAGCCTCTTGAGAATTATAACTTTCACTACACCTAAAGTATATTTTCAGTTGCATTCTTACAGCTCATTACAGAAATGCAAACATATATGAGCTCACACTGAATTTTCTATTCTGCTGAAGCTGTTGAAGCACAACTAAGTATCATATTTGCTATCAGCTCTAAGCTTATCCTTACCGAGCATTTTCCACCCGTTGAATTCCCCAAAGATCCAAGCCATCCTCAGTAAGCGTGCCAGTCTGCAAAATAAACCAAGGGGCATGGCAAGAAGAAAAAGCCGTCAGAAACAAGTTATCCTCAGGTAAAGCAAAACTAAACAGCTAATTAACCAAATTTCACCTGAACAATTCATTTTATTTTGTTTTCACTTAAGAATCAAGACTTCAGAACAGGAAATACAGTATCTCCCTTGGGTTTTTCTACTAAGTTCCAACTCTGTTAAATAAAAGCCATTCAAAGCAATCATGCCCCTCCTTGGAGACAGGACAAACAAAACAGACCCTTAAAATCCAAGGATGATAGCTCAACATCTCTGTATTCAGGGATTGGGGGCAATAGAAAACAGGTACTAAACACTTAGTACTACTTTATTACATAGCTAAAACAGAAACTGGAGTATATTTACAAGGGAAATAATAAATTTATTGTGGGTACTTAAGATGTTAGGTAAAAATCTAAGGAGGAAAATAAATTTTATCTAAGAATTAGCTAAAAGCAAAGGATTCTGGCTACTGGCTTTACTGTCTTTCACTCATGTTTCTGTTACAGAATAATAACAAAATATGCTGGTGTGGCTTTTCATTAAATGAAAATAAGAAATAAGCCTGACCCCACACTTCAATTTTCCAGAAGCCTGTGTACTAAATAAAACTCTTAATAGACCCCAACTCTCGCATTTCCGGGGTGACAGTAATAAGTTAGGACTTGGGAGTCTTGAGATAAGAAAGCAGCTCTGTATAAAAACTTTTTAGAGCAGACAAAATTAAGCGCATTAACAGGTGATAAACACTGAATACCTGGAAGCTATCAGGACAAAAATTTATCTAACTTATATGAAAGTAATGAACTTTCTTGTAGTTGCTAGTCTATGTGAATTCCCGTTTATAATACAATGCCTCTCCAGGTGGCAACACAAAGTTTCAAAATTCATCTAACCTTATCAAAACACACAAGATTCAGCTGGCCACAAATGTTTATCCTTTGTGGGCTGATGCAGAAGATGCCAATTTTCTTCAGCCTTCTTTGTGCATAAACAATGCCAGCAGTCATGGCAGCAGGGAGCGCGGGAGGCACCGTGATAGTGATAATGTCAAGAGACTCGATGATGATGGTGTGAGCTGGAACCTGCAATAAAGGTCAGAGTTAATGACCAAGAACTCACTACTTAAAGATTCACTATCCCACTGAAGCGTTACATCACTGTTACCAAAAGCAAAATCCACACATTGCTTTCCCCAGTACAGCATGTTCTGGATTGCCCAGAAACCTAGCACAATCTTCACCCACCATCAGCCACCATGATAATCCAGTCCTAAATTATCTAGAACCCATAACTTCAAGTTTTCACTTTTTCCCCTGCAAATATATTACTTTAAACCAGTAACTGAATAATGCAAAATTTTTGGAGAGAAAAAAATTACAGTTATCAGGTTATTAGTGATAAATTTCTTGGTGAGGATTTTTTGCCTGCAGCATGCTTTAGATGTGCTGTATCCTATTTCTTCCAACTGGGTATCAGTCAGATGGTAATCTTGCATATAATAAAGATAAAAAATCTAGTAATTGGGTCAGGAGAAATTGAGGTAAACAAATTTCACTGTAACATATTCAAATTCTGCTTTCTCTGCTGTATTTTGTTCTCAGTAAGCTTGTCCTTCTCATTCCACTGATAGAAAATAAAGCAAAGAAATTTTCACTTAAAATCAAATTATTTCTCATCATCTGAAGCATGTTGGAAATCATGATCAACCCTTTTCTAAAATAAGGCAGCTCTGGACCAGAAATTAAAACATACCTCATTTAAGATGCTATTGACAACTGTGTAAAGAAACCCAATGCCTGCCACCACTACCAGAGACAGGAGAAACAAATAGGCATCTCTGTAGAGTTTAAAATCAGTTGGCTTTGGATACAGTATGGAACGAACAAGCTGTCCTTTAGCAGTACTAAAGCCTAGAAATAAAAAGGAGTAAGTTATTAAAAGTATAACCAAGAGCAAAGCTATTCAAATATATTAAAAACCTCAAAGAAACCCTTAAGCTACTCATTTTATTAAGACTGTTTCTCAATATACAGTAACAGATGTTTTGCAATACTGTAATTAAGGTGCTTCAAAAATGTACATGCACATCATACTAAGTGCTTCTCTCCTTATGGCAAGGGCATGCAGCTGATGCAAATGAACTCCTCTTCTACAGCTGCAGTAAACCCTCAAATGGTTTGGCCTGGAAGAGTTTATTGTACTGCATTTTGTCCCTTAAGAGTGCAAAGCTAGTGTATATGTTTATTAGTTGTCTAACTAAGTCAGTCCTTGCAAAAAGAAAATGAAGTTATTCATAGCGTCCAACCTTAAGTACTTAAATGGCAAGTCTCTGTAAGCTCCCTCCACAGTCAGAAAGATTCAGAAAAAAACTGCAGCGTACAGAGTCATCTTTGGAGAAAACCTTGCCTTGATCGCATTTTGACACTGTCTAGGAGACTAGACTTCTAAGGGTCTTAGAGTCAGACAACCAACAGACACCCTGAGATCCTCCTTGAACCTTTGCCTCAACATGTGAAGAGGCCCACACCACTGCCCAATTTCGTATGCCCAAAATATTTCGTATCTGCTTACACTTCAAAGTCTATTACTACAACCTCAATAACAATGTCAGGTCTGCTGGCATTAGTGACAGCTTGTCAGTCTGGAAGCCATCACAGCAAAGGCTAAGCCCTCCAAGCTGATATATGTTCTGCCAGAACGAAGCAGCTATTGCATCAGTCTTAAAGAGGACGAGTTCATCACAAGAGGAACAAGGTGTGAAGCCTCCAGGCTTTGAATTTGCTACTGCAGAATACAAACCATGGGCCTGTTCAGAGAAGTTCAGTATGTACTTGAGTATTTACTCATGAATGCTTTGTAATTTGACACAGCAGTCAAAAAAAAAAAAAAAATCAGAACTACTTTTGATTTCTTCTAATGGTTTTGCAGAAGGTTCTGTAGCCACATAGGCTAGAACACACCAGGGTAAAACAATAAATGAAAACCTCATGTGGTGTCTTGAGAACACACTGGACACACAAATAGCTTCAGCGAACATTTCTGTTCTCTAAATAAAAAAAAAAAATTACCAGTTTTGAATTCTTTACAATTACAAGAGGAGCCACAATGACATGCACACTAACAGATCCATGAACTGCGTTTTAGGAGCAAAAAAAAAAATTAATACATTTAGTTCATTAGTATTTTATGTACATTTCAGCTGTAACATCAAACATTTCATGTTAAAGGCTTAACTCTGAAAAGTACCGTGAGTACAGTCCCAGCATGATCAATCTTATATCCTGACTTACGACAAGATTGCGACTACATGTCTTTGCATACAGCCATACGGAGTTCTGCTGTCCTAGAATTCTTTTAAGGAGTAAATTTTCCAATGTCTTCATTTCTGCGGCATCCCCCATCCTTGGATAAAGGGATTTTTACTTGTATCTCACAAGGTAAGAATTACATTAGTCCTTACTATCTGACATCTTAGGAGTGAGAAGCTACAAGCACTGTGACACCTATCCAGTTCTGCGAAGTGGGAAATTCCCTACTTGCCTAAAAGCCATCCCTGTAAACCAGACAGGAGAACAGAAAGGATTTTATATCCCTTTGCTACTCATTCTCTATATAGTCATAGCAGGAAAAGTGTACTTGTCCACACGCAAAATCTGAACAAGGTCCACAGAGTTAAATTCATCCTGTTTACAACATAGGAGCTAACTCTGACCTGTCATGGGCAAAGAGCAGATTAAAAAAATGAATTCACATGTCAGGGCAGTAAGACTCAGTGTGTTAGAAGCAATTACAATTCTCCTTGTAAGAGTTCCAGACTTTAAAAGAAAAGCAAACAAACAAACAAAAAAAACATTATCCTTCCTGCAGAGTAGAAGAAATAAGTCTTCAGCAGTTCATTTCTGTTCCTGTTTTGAACCACCTATCCGTATATACACGTCAGGCTGGGCACATAAAATCTCTTATTTAAAAACAAAAGAAGTTGAGATGGATATTATTAAATGGGAGATGTGTTCAAAGGAAATATTTTTCTTTGAAAAAGAAACTAATAAAAGCCTCTAGAAAGACATTAATGAATTTAATAAAAAAGCCAGAACCTTTACTGCTAAAACAGAAGAGAAGACACCAGAGAAAGAAGAGGCTAATTAGGATGAAGTTACTTGTTGCAAAACTTGCTTTAAGTAGTATTCTATCACTGTAGTCAAATTTATTCTATCCAATTCTATTGTAGCTTGGATTATAGCTTACATTCACCTATTTTGGGGTGGTTTTCTCAAGATCATCTTTGTAAAGCAGAATCCCGCAACTATGTTAGTCTGTGCAATTGTTTTTAATAGAACATCTGTATTATCTAAAACCAAATCTTTACCATACTAGTATGAACAAGCACTTCTGTAGAAAGGGCTAGATTGAACACATTATTTAAGCAAATATTATGGGCTTTGACAAAACTACGGGCAAAGAAAAACATTTGACGTTGTCAATGACTCCACTAAAATAAGCGGTTCCCCACTAGCCACTGAATCTGATGGTACGCCAAACCTTTTCAAAAAGGCACATGTAGTTCAACCAACACACTGTAAAAGACATCTAAAGGACTTGAAAATGCATTCAGATAAGTTTTAAATTCATGCTAAAGACTGATTCACTTTCTTCCTTGCCAATCGATACTCTCCAGGCCATTATCTAGTTCTAAGACGTTTATCAAATTATTTGGGGTACACTCATTTAACCAAGCTTAGCAACATTCAACACAATACTCCGAAGTATCAGTTGACATACACCTACAAAAGCGAGTAGTACGTTAACGAGTGATAAACTTCACAATCAATACCTGTTCTCACTACTAGAGCTTTGACCAATTCTCCAGTATAAAAACGGGTTTGAATGACGTTGGTTCCACAGAATAAAGTATGCCGTTTATGCACTTCTGGACTGTATATTTCATCTCCCATTGCTTTCGGATATTCTGAAGGATTTGGTAGATTAATCTTTGTGACAGGAACACTTTCACCTTAAATGGAAAAACAGGCTCTAAGCAAGATCAAACAAGAATAGACATTTTTTCCTTCACAACTTCAGGTAGAACAATATAAAAACTCACTTCATCAGCACAGAAGCAGACTTATGGAAGAAGTCATCTTCCTCTCAGCACATTATTAGGTAGTCTCTCACCTATTAGCCTCAGCTCACCAGATTCCTTATCCAAATCCTATTTAACTGTATTCGTTATTCACCAATACAGCTTTTGTGCCTCTTACTTCAAATCGGATAAGTGCAAAATACAGTTCATTGAAAGAAAACAGGACGAGCTTCCTTCTCCTGCTGCAAGGCATCACCCCATCTTTACTCAGAAAAACTAGAAGCTGAAGAAAATTATTCTCAGCTCCTTTGGTAACTGAGTACCATCAAGCTAGGGCTGCAATCAATTTTTATCAGTTGCTAGCAGCAGCAAGAAGCTCAAGTATATTCGAAGAATTGAACGTGATAAAACGCAGAATCTCTGAACTACAATTTTCTAAATGCTGCCAGTTTGGACAGATTGTTCTAGGAATAACAAAAAGTCCATCCTGTTCACTGAAGCTTTTCTTCAAATATATCGGGTCCCTGGTTTCAACTTGAGATAACAATTTCTGTTTTTAAACAGAGCAGAACATTCTACTCACTACCTTCATTCTTGGAAGCAGCTAAAAAGTTTGGGCAAAAACTTTCTGAAGAAACATACTGCAGAACTCAATCTGTACTGAGAACACCAAGTCAAGAGGCAGGAAGACAAACTATCAAGAAGAAAGCTTTTCAACAAGAAACCACCACTCATTTTTGGAGTTGCCAAGCAGTACCAGGTAGCTGTTGCAGATAAGCAGAACGCAAGTACATAAGTACTTAGAAGCATATGTAATTGCAAGAACATACACATTTCAAGCAAAACAAACATATCCACTTCTGCTACAGCATACTGCAAGTTAAGCATGCACACAGGTATAAACTAATACCTTTAGCAATGCAAAACTGTATCAAGTTTACTTTACCTGTTAGCATACTTTCATTTACAATGCAAGTACCACTGAGAAGTACTGCATCACAGGGCATAATTGTCCCATTAGATGGAATCAACATGATATCTCCAGGCACAAGATCGGTGGAAAGGATTTCTTCTCTTTCTGAGTGTTAAAACACAAACAAGTTTACCTGAAAATAGACACCATCTACAAAACCTGATAAAGACCCTCATGGCTAAGATCCAGGTGGTGACAATTAAGATTATACTCCATTTTATTAATGGCATTATGAAAAGTTTTTGGAAAGATATAGAAAAAACCATTGATAAGCCATCACAGATTCAATTCCATCACAGATTAAACTCCAGAGCACATGGATATAGTACATCATAACAAATTAAAGGAATCAAGCTTGTGCAAAAGATATTAACAATTAACTAAAGTGTAACTTCAGTATAAAGACGTAAGTCCAACACAAATGCATGTCTTACAAAACAATATCACGCACCACAACCTAACCATCTTCAACTACTGTGGTATCCAATGAGCAAAAGTCCAGAAATCAATTTGCAGCCTCTGCTGGGTGATAAACTGTAATGGAAACCCAACGCATGCACGTCTTTAAGCCAAGAAGGAAACTACAAAGACAATTACATATATGGAGTGGTAGATAATGAGAAACAGGAATAGGACAAGCACCTCATCTAAAACAAACCTGATACTCACTAAAAATATCACCTAGAAGGATAATCCTGAACAGGCGATTATCCGATCTAAATTCCACTTTGCAACTTCTCCTTTTCCCATGCAATTTTGCTAAGAAATGCAAGCATTTCAAGCTGAACAAAGAAAGCACAGATGTAGACCAACTATACAGCCACACTTAATGAACAATTTAAACTCAACCTTCCAAACCGCCTGTGAAGTTTACCTTGGTTTCCTCTGCAGACAGAAACCCTGACAATGCTGTGAGCTGCTACCATGTCATGTAACATAACATATTGCTGCAAAGGGGAGAAAACAGTTCATTATTTAAAAGCACAGCTTGTCTTCTTCTAAATGCACATTCTATCTCTACAAGTAGAAGCAATGAGATTCTTTACTAACATTCTTCTACAACAAAATGTTACTCAAAACATTCTCTTGAATGTAATTTAGGAAACTTATGGGCAAATAAAGTTTGAGTGCATCAACCTGTACAGGTTCCTACTTTTAACAGCATTCTGGAAGCAAAGATACACTGCCACGCAAAATGTTATAAAAACATTTGGTCATTAACATAAGTAAAAACAGCAGTAGTTGTATGAACTTGGATTAAGGTAAGAGGGTTTTTTTTTGTCTCTGGTCTGAATTCAGAGATTGCAATTTAAGGATAATTACTACTTTGATTTCCATCAGCTACAGCTAAGTCTACAGAGGAAAAAATGCATCACCAATTTAATGATCCACACATTTGGCGGGTGCTCAATGCCGTTGGACTTTCTCATCAGAAGGAAACAATGTAAGATGGAATCACTACTGTCAGTATAACATGGTACATAAACTTGTGTCCGGGTTTTTTTTAAGCGAGGTAGCATCTCTGTTATCTGAGGTCAACCTACTGATTCAACAGCATGGAAAGTCAGCAGAGAAGGGTCTCAAAGAGAACCAACCCAAATTCTTTCAGCTCAAAGAAGGAAAACCCGTAACAATACTCTACCTGTATACCTCTGAAAAATTCTTAACGATTTGTAGGCAATTTCACATCAAAATAAAACAATCAGTAAAAAGCTGAAAAGATGCTTCTGTATTCTTTGAACTTACCTTTCTAATGGTGTAGAGTGAGCTAACAATGGATATTACAGACATGATCACAATTGCTAATGCATAGTAGTGATATTCATCAGTGATCCACAATATCACACTGAACAACTGAAAAATGTAAAAAGGGTTGAGAACCTGGAAGAGTGACAGAACATTGAAGTTACACCAAAAGGTCACATACATTCTTGGTCAGAAGAGAGAATCATCCTTCTCCTTCATGGAGGAGATCAACATTTCAGCTCTTTATACATTATTTTTGTCTGTTTTACCAAACTGATCCCTCTTTTTCACTACTTCCTCAACCCTTCAAAAGCACAGTTCTCACTAAAATCATACACAAATACATACTTTTTTAAGACTGCGTGCATTTTCCCCTACACCTCAAAGCAAAATGATAGGAACATCTGATGCATTTTAAGTTACAATTCTTAAATTAATTTGGATGTTATTATCCATTTCATATTAATAAGTGCACTGACACCCCAAGTTCTTACTCCACTAGTTCAGGCTGGAGAGTTTCTTTGTTCAAAAGTTTCTATCACGCATTATTATAGCACATGGATAACAACTCAATTATTCAAATCCACCTCATACAAGGAAAATGGAACAAATCCAACAAATGTATATGCAAGAACATATTTGATTCGATGCACATGTTGTAATGTATGACCCCTAGACTGATAATGGAGAACACAGTCATTTTATGTTTGAAATTAACAAAAACCAATAAATAGGATGCATACCTTCTCAAAGAATTCTGACACATTTTTCTAATGTCCTTGCTGAGGCACCAGGTTGTGAAATCTGAAGAGCTTACCGCTAAGGCCTCTTAAGTTTGGAGAGCTCAAAAATAAAGGTCCATATCATTTTGCTTTAGAATGCTGGGCTCTGGGAGAAGGTTTCTGTTTTACATTATTATTTGAAGACCAATCTGATAGTCATTGTACTTAAAGTAACTTTTAATGATATACTTTTTATTTTTTAAATTTGTTAAAGAAAAGACCTTACCTCCTTGATCAGAAGCTTAAAAATGGAAGGCACTTTCACAGCAATTTCATTTACTCCATAGAATGCTTTTCTGCATTAAAAAAAAGAAAACCGTCAAAAGACAGTTAACATTTTCATTAGAAATCTTATTCACTTCAAAGTAATTCCATTAACATGAGAAAGTATAAAATATTACTTCATCTGTGGCCCCTTTTATTTATCATATTGTTTCAGAAGGTGTTTATCAGAAAACATTTACCCAGTGAGATGTTCCAATACAAAGATAATTATTTTATGCTTCAATTTAAACTGTAACTTAATTTTTAGGTTCTTTCATAGTAAGATTTCCCTGTAAACTGTGTATAGGTCCAATGTTATTAAACATGTCATTCTGAAAGCCAATATGGGGTCCTCGTTAACTTAAGCTCAAACAAGTGGTAACCCTTACCCTGCAGGAAGACACTGTTTTCATGGTTCTGTATCTTAGCTTTATACTTAGCACGAAGAAAGGCAAATCATGAAAGCACGGGCAAGAAACTAACCTCTGATGGGATCTGAGCTGGTTAAATGACATTGACATGAGGAAGCCCTTAAAGGATGTTCTTAAGGAAAAGGCTTTTATTGTACGAAAAGACACAAGTTGACAGAAAACAGAACGATGAACAAGCAGATGCTTCCGTATTTTAAACTCTAAAAGGGTCTCATTCACAAAAAGACAGCCAGGAATGCAACAGAACCCAAACTGTTCTAGTTTGGGCAGTGTATCAATAAATTAGAACACCAATAATTAAGTACATATCTACATTTTCACAATATATGTTCCAGTTTGCTGTTCACATTTGAGAACTAAGAAATCCCTGAAGTATGTACCATTAAAGTTACATTTTAAAGTTTTTTTTCTAGGCTCAGTGCTTCTCTACCTATGCACTTCAGCTGGGTCCCTTGACAGGCATATTTACACCATTAGTCTAAAACAGCACACTAAAAAATTAGTATTGTTTTCCCCAGTTATTTCTTACCAACCAGAATTCAAAGAAAAAGTGGGCAATGCATTTAGCCCCAAGCAACCAGAGGCAGATCCATGCAAGCTATGGGACACACCTGTGATACTAAGCTTTTAAATTTAAAGCCAAAGGCCTGAGACCTGGGAAGTTTCAGCTTCATCTTCCTAAAATAAGAAATTAGTTACAGTTTAAGCCAGGTTTGCTGCTTGCTGACATCCAATATTCCTTATTAGCCATCTAGCACACTATCCCCTCACTCACAATGACCACTAGCCAAGGATGGGAAAGAAAACAAGCAGCAGCACAGTGATCTCCCCCAGCATTCCCTTCAAGCCTTCAGCAATCTGCAGCTTGAGAAAAATGAGCGTCTTTCCAGCTAAAGAACTCTTGATGCACTTTTCCACTGGGAATCAGTCTACTCGCCTCTGAACCCATACATGCCCTTCAACAATGACAGTATGTTATGGTAACATTTATGTCACTTAAAGGTGAGTTATGTGGAAAAAATAACTACTTTGTTTTACATCAACTGCCAAATTTCACTGTGCTTGCTATTCTTTTTGTACACTCATTTTATTTCTAAATGTTAAGTAGTAAATATTTCAAAATGTTAAGTAGTAAATACAAATTCAGAAATATATTCTGAATTACTATAAGCAATAGTTCTAATTCCCGTGGTCAGCATAGTTTGAGAAAAGCAAGTCATCACAATATCAGAGTCTACCTCCTACTCAACACGTAGGTAAGAAAAACAAGAATTTCATACATCTAACAGCCTTCTTTGCAGGGAATGTAAGAGCCTGTCTGTAAACACTGATCACTCAATTGTCTTCTAGTTTTGTTAACACTGTGGGCACAGGTAACGGAACAAAAACAATTCTTCCCTCAAATACTGTAATGTTACCTGTAATCATGCATTCCCTTTGTCAGTCCTGTGCTGTGTTCGTTATGAATTGAAGAACAGAATGTAGATTCATCTAGACCTCTAAGTAAAGGAAAAGTCAAAGAGTTATTTAAGAAACCTGATATTTAAAATGAAGTATTCAGTAACTCAAAAGAGCTAGGTCTTTGCAAAGAGTTACAGTGTATTATAAAAGAACAAAGTCTACGGATTAATGTTTTTCTAGCTATTTTTGTCACAACTGCAGACACCAATGAGATGTTAAAAGCAGTCCTCTTGTTGACATGTCTTACTCTGTAGAACAGCCATATCCATTTCAATCAAAATGGAGATACACTTTAAAAACGAAATAAAATACTAGCATAACTAGTATTCAAAGGCCTCTAAAAAGAAAAAGTGAGCAAGTTTTATAAAACATTGTATGAAATCAATATGGATTAACATTTCTTCAAATTATCTTCATTTGTCTCTAAGTAGTAATGGAAGCATTTTAGAAACAATTATTAATCAATTTATCAAATAAATCTATACTGAAGCTATTTTGCAGCATCTTGCTATCAAAATTTTATCCACCAGGTAAAGTATAGTCTACATTTTAAGTACTTCATTATCACTGGAAGATTCATCTTCACAGGACTTTTCTACATGCTGTGAAAGCAAATGCTATCATTTAGAAGATCTGCAGATAAGCAAGCACACCTGAAACATCATTATGTTTACAGCTATGGGATAATTTCAACTACAACACTCAGTAAATCGGACATATCATGCCCAATATCCAGGCATTTTCTAGCAGACATACTTTGAACGCACAGGAAAATATCGTTACCTTCCAAAAGCCTTTCACAGATGACATGACAAAACCAGCACTATTCCACACAAATCTCTTTTATATTGGATATCTATTAAGTTATCTACTAAAAAGGATTCAAAGTTGTCCTAGTGAAGAAAAAACTCTTTATTGTGCATATATAGTAACAATTATTTCCATTCTCTAAAACACAGGGAAAGCTTTAAACATCCTCAACTATTGCAAAGGCTAGGACCATGTTTCCACCAACTTCTTGTAAAAGAACAGAAAGTAAAAATGCTAATGTGTTAATCTGGGCACAGGTTTACAAGGTTTCCCTAAAATTTTTCCAGTTCAAGAACTTGAAAATTATGATTTTTAGACAAATAAATCCTCTATTAATAACTGTGCCTTTCCTCCCATTCTATCCCAAATGATTCAGTTTTTCTCCTCCTGCACAAAAAGGAATGTAACAGTGGGTTTCAGAAGGGTGCCTAAAGCGAAGTGCTTTATATGCAAATATGCATACCTATGTAATGTCCATGCAAAGACAAAGCTTCTAGCAGGATGTTATCTGCTTTTTACAGTCCTGTTACAGTACTGAATTCCCAGGGCATTTAAAAAAAAGAAAAAAATCCCTGTGTGCACACAGTTTATTACATAAAGCACTCATCAACTCACTCAGAGATTCAGTTGACACTAGCTAAAACAAAACAGACATACAAGGTCAAAGTTGCATCCTCTTTGGCTATGTGACCAAGTCTGATTTAGTTTAAGAACAATTACACTTGCATTTCCTGTGTTTAAGAGACTGATCTTAATATTACATTATTATAAAAAGAACAATGATATGAAACTCAAGCTCTCATAACCAAATTAGTTGTCCAAGAAATCTTAATTTGCCTCCCATCTGTATTGTGCTAAGTCTTTAATTATGTGATCAAGCTGTTCTGTCTCTGGATACTTGCATAATTAACTGCACAGAGTGAATCTATCTTCATGATGCAGTACTGTGCTTAGATCACAACTACAACTGTGCTGCTTGCCTTATGGATTTTACTATAAAGCCCTCAGTCTCATATAGCGTCTCTTTACAAATATTAACTTGATTCTCCACCATGTTATCAGGTAATACCGATTTCTGTTTTTTACATAAATTGAAGAAAAAGTATCTCGATGAAGAACAAGTTTTTAAGACTTTTCAGAATATTTATCACTCATAAGTTCAGTTATTATTTCGCAGGTGGTATCTAGTACTTCCCTTCGGCTGGGGCTGCACGGCTAGAAGGCGCATCCCCTGGGTGGTGGATAGGGGATCCCTCTCTGGAGGGTGCACCGGATAAAATTGAAGAAGGTGCCGCGAACCAATGCAGCCTAAGGGAAGGCCACCCTGACAGAAAAACCACTGGCCCTCCAAGTCATGGGGGTTGGGCAGGAGGCCAACTACCTCCTCCCCGGGGGGGGGGAGGCGGGGGGAGGAAAGTGTTGCAGAAACGACGAGCATCAACTCGGAGATGGAGAAAATCAGTAATGAAGTGAGGAGGAGGAGATGGAACTGGATCGGTCATGTCTTGAGGAAAAAACCGACGGAAGACTGCGCTGTGGCCCTTGGGACTCCAGAGCCCGCAGCCGCAGACCGATCGAAGTGGAAGAACGATGTTCGCGCCTTGTGTGCCTCCTGGCACGGAGAGAATTCAGATTCAGATCTAGTACTTCACTACATGATCATACCTAATTCACTTTAGAGAAAAATTATAGCAAACTCTCATTCTTATTTGACCTTGTGCAAATGTGACTTAGTACTCCGCCAGTATTGGGTATGTCTCAGATCCAGCTGCTTCTCCTCTTTATTATCCAATTGCTAAATAATGGTGTCCAGCTCAGCTATAGTACCTGACTAAAGAAGTGGTCAGGCGCAGTCGTTGCTAATACATCAAACAAATCAAAGTTTGGCATATCAGCAAGAATGTGATTGAATAAATGCTCACATAACTTCACAGGCATAACTGAGATTTTTCCGGGGCTTATAAATTGGCTGAGTTATCACAAGAACATCAAAAGGCACAGCCAAACAGCCAACAAATGCCAAGTTTCAAGTCACTGCTTTAATGCTAAGGAACAGCATTTTTCTCTAAAGACATGGAGTCGTATGATTTTTTTCCTATACCTGTTCTTAGCATAAAAGTATGGTTTTGAGGGTTTTTTTAATCTCATCTGTGGGAAATATTCCCTTTGAACAGTTTAAAATAGCAATACTATAGGCATGAAAACAGGACCCTGTAATGCAAGATGACAAGCGTCACTACCTGCACCACTGTAATTCATGGGAGGCTTAACATAAAAAATGCACACAAAGCTTTTAATTATTTACACGTGAACTGAGACATTTCCACCCTCCTCTCCCAGAGGAGAAGTGCTCAGTTTTGTAACTGCTTGTATTGTGATAATTTCTTTAAATTGCTGTCACAACTTCCATTACTATTTGCACACACTTTTTTCAAAAACATAAGACACATTTGAAGAGTATGTTTCTTCTTACAGAATTTTTGGCTATTTTTCTTTCCTTCAGTCACTAGTCATTAATTTTTTCTATATGTAGTGCTTGGACTTTTCCACATGATGGTTCAATGCAGTGAATATTGATTTACATTAAAAAGAAATTATACTTCTGATCTGAACTTCTAATTTTAACAAGCAGTTTTCAAAAACTGAGAAGCCTGTGTTCATTTAACTTGTTAGATCTATGGGAAGGCCTTAGCAGCAGCATAAGAAGAAAGAACTTTCTTCTTCAACCCTAACGTCATGCAACAGTGCTGCTGGGTAAAAAAAAATACAACACATCACATTCAGTGAGCGCAGCTAGTACTGCCCACCAAAAGACGTTTTCTATCAATGCAAGAGACCTGTTTTTGTTACTGAAGGGTAGCAAAAGAGGGATCAAATTCAGCTCAACTGGACTAAAATGTAGTAGCAGACCTACACAAAGGTGAGCAAAGTATTCAGTGAATTCCCCTCTTCCTAGATACTCCTTTTGGGTCTAGCTCAGCAGCAATGGAAAAAATATAAGTTGTTCCATCAGAAGGAAAGTTTTTGAAAGTTTATAGAAGGAGAACTACTGTCTATAAACAGGTGCTCTGATTCTCAAATAACACTCCAAGAACAGGCAAACAGCCTGCAGAGGCATGCAGCCTGTCACCCTATACGAATCATGCTTGATAAAGGTAGATTAAACAAATACCTTCCTTCCAAAGTCACACTGAGTTAAAATCTCCCTGCTCTCACTACAGTTCAAAGACTCAACGAGCTAAAACAGCTGGTCAGAATATGATACCAATTTTCACCATGTTCTTAGGCATGCTATTGTATTTTAAAAAAAAAATGCAGTTTGAAGCACAACACAAAAGAAAAAAGTATTCTTACCGTATAACATCAAAACTTTGAACTGTATCATTCCAGAAATACTTCACGCTGTGATGTGTGAAATAACGAATCTGCAAGGGCAACAGACATAGATATTAAACTAGCCCTGCTTAACACCTCTCTTCTGACTGACTTTATTCTGAACAGTGATAGAAAGTGAATTTAGAAAAGCTTCACTGAAAAATGAATACTTTTCTTTCAAAATAATCTATCAAGCATTCCACAATTTCCTGTAACAGGTTATTGAGGAAGAGAATGAGTTAGCCTTTTAGGCAGAAGTAGCAGCTCACCTATACTGTATTGTGTGTGTTTATTCTAGATACTACTTGAGATACTTTGAAAATTAGCAAGCGTAGTATTGCAGGTTTACTTACAGGTAAATACTTTTTCATATCATTTTTATTCTCTTCTGCAGCAGATTCACAGAAATGAACAGCATGGCCATTTGAAACCTTGTGTACAATAGGGTTAGGATTCTGTAAAGGATTGGTTCCCAAAGAAGGCATAATGCGAACCTTTGCACAAAACCATATCTTAAATTCATCCTTAAAAAGAGGGAAAAAAATGAGTTGGTTGAAACAGCATTTGAACAGCATTTTACTACAACAGCTATAGCAAAATGTGTCAACATCAGATGACAGATTAGCAGAGCCCATACCTAACTACAGGAGAAATCCCCAAGTTAATATCAGCTACCTTAAGCATACATTTTCTTTCCACAATTCTAAAAGCATATTTTTTGCACTGAAAGATTTGGTTTTTTTTAAGAAATGAGTCTTGGTACTTGAATTTTGACATCTTCAGCCCTTCACAATTTAATATAGTTGTTCTGTAGCAGTAAGAACTATGGGATTCCTATGCATTCAGCTGCACCCACTCTGCAACTTCAAATAACTGAGGACTTAACACAAGATCATAACCAGGGACTGCACACAGCAATTGTAGAGGAAGAAAATCACTTGAAATCAAGCCACATTTGGGTCCGCGGTTACACCTTAATTCAACAAATGTATCTTTGCTGAACAAGGGAGGGAGAACCTGAAAACCACGCTATCAGGTTATATGAACAAGGTATCTGTTCTGTAACTTTTGATGACAACAGCATTCATGTATTTAATTCTTAAAATCCCAAAGCAAAGACTTTCTTTTTGCTATGTCCTCTGCAAACAGCTGTCAGTCGTCCCATGTGGGCAGCAAAGCTATGCGCAGTACCAAGGAGCGCAGTTCTCCAGTGCTGTAAAACAAAATCCTGTCTACATTGCAGGCAAGGATTTGCGTATTTAGCAAGCCGCAAGAGGGATGCGAAACAACTGCAAACAGAGAAGCGCACCCTCCTATAGACTTACAGTCGTTCTCAGCAGAACCACTTCACAGTCTTTAAGCGTAGTTCTTTTGCATGTTGCTTTCACACGCCACTGAGGCATCCAGTAGAGGAGGAGGAGAAGAAAGCCACCAGAACAGATCACTCCTACAGTAACTAGCACCAACTTCCAGCGACATAGATCATAGCCATAGATCTCCTGCATGGAAACAGAGAAACAAATAACAATTACCCTCTTAGTTACTCTGGCTCGGGAAGGCAACATTAATTTTTCATAAAGTGCGGTATTTAAAGCGAATCAAATTTCAAAGCCATTTTCTCCTTTTCCTTTTCTGGGGGAATGAAAGATTTAAAAAACTTAATACATGATCAAGTGGCAACAAAAAGGAACGCTGTTTTGCTCGGTCAGAAATACAAACAGCAGTAAAAGCCTGACAAAGGCAGAACATCCACATTGTTTAAAAGCTTTCATTGCAGGACCTGTCTCCTCTCTGCACTGCTCCCTAAGGGCTGAGGTTGCAACACAACCTGTCTTAACTCTCAGTGAGCAACCAAATTTTTTGAC
This sequence comes from Platalea leucorodia, assembly GCF_965183815.1. Classification (NCBI taxonomy): domain Eukaryota; kingdom Metazoa; phylum Chordata; class Aves; order Pelecaniformes; family Threskiornithidae; genus Platalea; species Platalea leucorodia. The sequence goes on from NC_138830.1 coordinate 15,095,284, forward strand.
CATGATACAGTACAAGTCAGCTAAGCATTTAAGAGCAAAAGCATATGTAGTTTTGTTAAATGCTGATTTACCACATTAGCATTTGATTAGCTAGAATACATAGTTTTGAATTACTGGTGCTAGCAGAATTTCATACTTTCTAAACAAGCTTGTAAATACATTTATCAAACAGTACTTTTTAGTAGAGAAACTGGCTTATTTTGCCTGCTATTTAACAAGAAATGCTATTGTGAAACATTAGAAACTGCAAGCCACACTGTGAAAGGTTCTGTAACTTGCACCAGCTTGAAAAATCCTCTTCTGCCATTAAAAAAACCCACAAAGTATTAAGTGTGCCTTGGTCAAAGGCAAGTACCAACTTAACCTGATGACAGCCAGGAACAGAAAATAATTCAGTGACTTAGTAAATGCTGCGTTACATTCCTGAGTTTCACATTACATCATTAGCTTATATTTCCTTTGCAAAAGGGCAATGAAGTTTCCCATTGAGTCCCACCCACATTGTTCATATTGACACCAACTTTTTGCAAATTTTTTGCACTTTTCATTAAACAGTATTAGAAATTGTTTAAACTCCTTTCCTAAGAAAAGGCTTCTCGACAAATTTGTTTTGCAGCCTTCTCAGCCGACAAAAAGCAGAGACAAAACCCATTCTTTGTTACCCCCAAAACACTGGAGCCAGTATTCACTCCTTACCAATACGAACAGGTGGGTGAAAGATAGTGGGACAGGTTAATGCTTCTTTTGGGGCAAACCAAAATTATTTCCTCTGGAAAGCATTTATTTTAGTGATCAGACCATAAGCATCTCATTTATTGTTGTAAAGTGCATTTGCCTACTCTCCACATTAGAGCTGGCCTAGCTAAGAGCAGCTTTTCCTAGCAGCGTGCACAAAGACGGAACAAGGACTTCAGTTCACAGGAATCTACCATTTTTTAAAACAAAAATCCCTATCTGCCCCAAATAGTTTCTGCTGTCTCTAGAATGGGCTATGAATTTAAAGATCAGCTGCCACTATTTTCCTGTTAAAGCTAACTGCTGTGTCTTCCAGGACAAACTATATCATTGCTCCAGTAGGAAGCAAAGTTTAGGTGCTACCAAATACCCATAAAACTGTTTGCCATGCTTTAGGAAGTGGGTCTTATCTGCATAAATATGAATATGCAAGAGTATGCAGAGTACAGTCAGATTATGGAGCATTAGCCTGTTTTAAATTACACGGGAAAAAGCTCCAGGATTTGTAGGAAAAACAAAAACAAAAACAGCCAAACAAAAAAAAAACCCAAACCTCACCACTTTGCTTCCATTTTCCTTTAAAAAAAAATGTTGTTAAGTACCAAAATCTCTTATCTATTGGACTACTGACCTCAATGTAACCAAACCAGCACCCTTGCAAAGGCTTTCAACAAAAATATTCCCTATCCCAAGACTAAATTTCTTAATACCAAAAAAGATTATCAAGGATAACCTTATAAAATTGCTAAACTGATTTAAACTGAGACAGTCCACTTCCCAATGTGAAATGCCCCATTTTAGAGAGAAAACCACAAAAATGTGTTTCTTTCACTGTACAGACCATTAGAATTCATTACCATCTCATCTTCCTCTGCTTTATTGACAAATTTCTTTTCTTCTTTCTCCATGTTTAGTATGATATGGAACTTCTCGACTTGAGATATGGAAGACCTTTAACAACAAGAGAATTAAAAATTGAAGCAACATTACTGATTTTTATACCTAAGTATTAGGTTGTTTTGAGTTATCTTCTGTATATGCATGCCCATAAAACACAGACAACATATTAATATAGACCTTAAATTTGCACTGTTACTAGTTTCCAGTAGTAACGACCCAAGGAGCTCTAGTAGAACTTTAAGATTGAACACTGGATGAATACAAGTGAAATATTGCAGAAACCGCAGGCTTTGAAGGAGGGAAAAGAGCTTGTACCAATTTAACTTGGTTACATTCTACATGCAGCAAGCAGTTTTTGGTACATTCTACAAACTTCACAATGGAAACGTAAATTAAACCTGTAAAAAAGCTTAAAGTAGGTCAAGATTACACATTTCTATCATTCTATATGTAATAGCTCCAATCAGATGCTTTCAGAAGCCAGGCTATCCTTCAAGAGGAAAAGCACTGTACCCCTGAGATACACACTTCTCATCTGAGAAAAAAAAAAAAATTACATGCTAAAAAAAGTTTAGCGCACAGTTTAGTATTTCTAAGTCAAGACATGCTTAATGGTCAGTTAGTCTTTCCCCTTCTTTCCAATTCTTTTACCATTCCATTTCTATCAATGGGTTCATTTCTTATTGTAAATCTCTCATAGTTGCACATCTTGAGGGGTGCTTTGAGGAGAGATTATGATCACAAGTTTCAGGAATAAGGAAAGGCATTAAAAATATGAAGCTGTCTATGAGATGAACATAGGGCACACAGATCCCTGTTCCAGTAGGGAAAAACTACAAACAAAAGGCTACAACATACTAAAAGGCTCATCAGAAGTTCCAACATCACATAAACAAAGAAAAATCAAAGATACCAAGTCAAAAAGTTAAATTTTTGAAATTAAAACTGCATCTAACTTTCATTTGGGCACCCCTGTACATGTTAATTGTATATAATTTATAATTAATGCACCCATATTATATTTCCACAGGACCACCTCCCATAGTTAAAACCACCAAATAGCCAGTGCTCACCTGCCAAGACACGAATTAACTATCATTCTCTGCACTGACATTGTACAGCCTTTGATTTTATTTACTGCACATATAAATCTCTCAGAAGACAGCACTTACTACCACAGCATATAAGCAGTCCTCAAGTATTAAGGATTCACTGTCATAGCACAAGTAGTTATTGTAATTGTCATTTTTCAGACAGAAGGCTGTTAAAGAAAATCAAGGTGAAAGCCATCCACTTAACTTCATCTCAGCTGTCCACTGAAGACCAGGATGCCACTATTTAATATACTTAGTATTAGGTAGCATTACAATAAAAGCACAACCATTACCAAGTTCTTTGCTGTCATTAACTCCCCAACATTTTCACAAATCAAATCACCAGACTCCAAGTCAGATCCTCTCAAAGCCAGCCCCTGGATCCATGCACTTACATTCAGCAGCAATGCCAACTTCAAAAGGTCCTTCCTCCCAACTCCTGCAGTTTATCAACATCATCACACCCTTGCGTGTTTTCTGCAAGCTACCACCTCCTCTCCAATTAAGCCAACAAATGAACGCAACAGAAAAGGTTTCTTTTGCTGCCCAAATCTGGGTCTCCTCGGAAATCTATTCCCACTGCTCTATAAGGTCCTAGTAGAAGAAACACACACTCAAAGCAAAGAACTGCATCACAACACAGGGCTCAGTCACAGGTGAAAAACAACTCGGCACTTCATAAATTGAGTGCTTGACACAGTTTTTATTTTGTTCTGTATGGTAGGAAGCTCATTTGGTAACAACTGTCTCCTTTGATAGAAACACGAGCTCACATGCTCCTTGCTTTGTTAAGCTGAAAAATTTCTATTACTACCCAGTCCTGAACTATGAATACCTTTCTTACTGCAGATTAATTTGGAAATTAAGCCAAAAGATGTGCATCTCTGATACTTCCTTATCTGCTACACAAGTCATGCAAGTTCTAAAACACATTTTTGTTTAAATTGCCACTTTTCTTCACTAAACAGCTTTTTATCCTGGGAAAGAGAAAGAGAGAGATGAAACCAAGTTAAAATCTGTCCTAAACCTACACAGGATTGCTAAGAAAGCTCCTAGAACAATCTTTGAATTAAACATCAAACAACTTTATGTACACTGGACAAATCACATTTTCAATCAATAAATCATGCAGCCAGAAAAAAAGTTTTGCGTATTTACAGAATTATACTTCTAATAGAGTTCACAGCTCCATGAGGGAATGATTAGATTTACCATACTTGAACTAGTCTGCTCTTAAACAAACACGCATTTCCCCACTATAGTGTACTGCAACATCAAAAACAGTGTCTGCAGGCAAAACTCCAATCTTGATGAACATACCTAGCAACAACTGTACTTGATACAGGAAAGCACCAGGCAGCAAAATAAATGCAAAGAGCTTTAACATCAATAAATCACAACTGAGATTTCCATATGGGCGACGCGCCTGAACAGGCACCTTATGGGACACCGCGGCAGCATGAGAGAGAAGTGCAATTGCTTTAATTTCGGGCTGTTCCACAGCTAGGAAGGAACGTCAAGTCGTCGGTCTGAAGAAGCACAAAGGGAAATCTCAGCACTGAGAGCACCAGCAACAATTCCTGCGACTCAGTAAGTTCTTTGAACAGCTGGGTAGAATCACACAGGGAATACATGAGGAGCATTAGGAGGCTATTTTTGACTCACATCATTAGCTCCATCTGCATTATTTTATACAGACTCATTTACTGAGCAACCTTCACCTAACACACACATTCTCAGTATTTCACATACTACCTGTATTTTTCCACATTAAACTCAAATTCAAATCTCTAAACTTAGAAAACATTAGAGACCTTTTCTTAGCTGACGGGTCACAAAAATCGTTACTATTCAGCAACAAAGAACAGCACTCTTTCTCCAGTCTTACCCCTTTTGGCACGTCGTCAAGAGTTCAAATGCATAACTGTTTTGGGTTTGTTTCTCACTGCCCTGCTGAAAGGTGGGGTTGAACACCACCACCATGGGCTCCACAGGGTTGGCCTCTTTGGAGGTGACTTCAGGCTGCTGGGTCAGACTGAAGAAAGCAGCAGCAGCATCTCACCAATTCAGAAGAGACTTTAGCAATCTGCGTTTGATCTTTACTTCCTTCCTTCTGTAATATGGTGGGAAATTAAATATTCAATACTTCAAATACTTAATATTTAAATATAAGCCTTGGACTTTTCAGACTACAAGGCAGTACGACATTTTACTAGTACTCGAATTGAAGTGAGGTTGAAATCCACTCAGGAGAAGCAACGTGGATGCAGGAATATTCAAATATAAAGTGTCTCTGATGCAAGGGCTGCCACTCGGCCTCTCTCCGGCACAAGTTCCCTGGAGTGAATAGCTAGGTAAGCCCCTTCCCCCTTTAACAAACCAAAAATAGCAACCAAAAAGCACTATTTATTCGCTTTAAAGAAAGGGGCCAAAAACAATGGAAATGGTGAAAGTTACTGTTGCTCCACTTACATAATTTTTACTCATTGAGCCACTATTGTAGAGCTAAGCATATTCTAGAGTCAGAAAAGTAGGAAGTATCAAATAGGTCTGTAAAAGAAATGCTGTTTGCCACTGAGACTAAGAGAATGAGATCACTTGGAACATTTTACAACATAGGTATAAACCTAACAAATGGTATAGCGATCAGCTGAACAATGTCTGAACTGTAAGTACTTCTAAGAGCATACATTTGAATAACAAGCTTAAAAAGTAAATCTGCAACTTTGTAAAAAAAGTATATCAAAATTAAGTTAAACTGCATTTGCTATTTGCCTCTGTCCTGAAGAGTATACAGCCGTGAGTAGGACAGCACCTGCAGTTTCAGATTTAAGTCAATATTACTTTGGAGCTAAAGGAGATGACAAATTGGATCACTGGAGAAATTACAGCAGTATACGGACCTTAAAACTACATGCATCCCCCCCAGTGAAGAAAATATTGCACCTTTTCTGAATTACTACACCAGTATCTATTTGTTGATCTATCCTGACTAAACAACCAAGCAGTTCTACCAAAATATTTATAGGCAATAAACATTCGTAGCAACAGCATAAAAGGTGCAAGTGAAGGCATGGAACATTCATTAAGGAAAATGTTAAAGAACTACAGTAAGTCTCAATCAGTATGCCTGAAAAGTTCTGCAAGCCACACTTTCGAAGGACTACTAGCTTATCTGAAGTCAGTTTTCTCATAGTTGGCATAATTAACAAAGTACTTCAGTGCAAATTTTACCCTTCAAGTTTGATTTGGGGGCTGGGAAGCAAAGAGATCTTCCCTCCGTTCTCCTCAACATTTGTCCCAAGTCCATAATCCTTAAAAATTAATTCTGCTTTAGCATACATACATTGTTGCCATCAGTTTATTCTTCCAGCTTTCCAGTTTAACTGGAAGTTTCCTAAGTTCAAGAGAAAAATTCCAAGGTCTGGAAAGACTACAGCTACAAAAGAAGAAACTTTTGAGATCTCCTGCAGCCAATGAGTAATTTAAATACCAAGTTTCTTAGATGAAAATATAATTTTGACTGCTCAAGTCTTTAGTAAAATCCATGTATGGATATGCATAAAAAAATTATCAAGTTGTTACATATGCTTATGCTCTGCCATCATTCGTCTGCTTAAAATACACAATAAAGTTACAAACTTGTATCTTAAACATTGCCTATTTTATTCTTTTTAGATATTCGTAAAAATCCTGAGATAACTAAAAGAGTTTCTCTTACCAACAAGCAGTCCAGCAGCTGTCGTCTGCACTTGCTTTTGTTATCATGAGTTAGTGAGGCAGTTCTTAATAACTGAGACCCTATCTACAAGGGAAGTCCTGACAAATGAACTATTTTGTCTAAAATCTAAAAAAAGTCTCCAAGGGCTTTTCAAACTGTTATCAAAAGATTAACATATCAAAGAAAATTTGGCACTGCTTGGAATGCCTTCCCCCCCCCCTTCCCTCCAGTGTGGCTGAACAATTGCAAGACTGTGGCCGGGCTGGCGGAGGCTGCGCTTCCAGGCATCAGCCGCCCGGTCCAGCTCCTGCTATTCAAACCACAAATGCCCCACCAGGAGCCTGCAGACAGTTTCAGGTCTATGCACGAGTCCTGATATTATCTGCCCAGCTAAAAGCGTATATGCTTCTGACCAAACCCTTCCTTGTATTTACAGCTGTTGTGAGCGAAGACAACAACATTCATTTTGAGGAGCTAATCGATGATAAAGGCGGCAGTTAAGAAATACATATATTTCTCACTCTCAACATTTTACAGTTTATCCCACAGCATAATGAAGCAATCACATACACCAAATTATACAACCTTTAGAGATCAAGCGCTACAAAGCTAAAATGGGTTAACTTGGTGACTACCCGAACGTTGCAGAAATACGTTACTTTTCTGTACAAGAGAAGGATCAACCAGCACTGCTTTGGTAAGAACACAAAGGGCAAATGAAAAGATCTAGCAAAGCAGACAGGAAAAGTGAGAGACATGCATGGAAGAGGCCAAATCTAAGAACTACTTATATGCAGACATTAATACAAGTCAATCTTCCTCCTACGTAATCGCTGTCATTAAATAAACCAAGCACCGTAAATTTCTACAGGAAGAGAATTAAGACAAAAAAGCCCCACAATTGGCCTGTCTAGAAAAAGATCACAATATAGATCAAACATGAATCATATTCCTGAAATCTGATCTAGTGTCTTACTAAGTGACCAGTCTGGCTCTCCTGGGTCCAAAAGGATCTACTATGGCATCTTTAAGGGCTACTGAAAGACTTTTCAAGAACTTACTTACAACAAATATATCCTCCATTAAAAGAGACACTTCACAGCTCTGGAGTTGAAAATTAACTTTCTAAATGGCCTGATGCCATTAAAAGTCTTTCAGTTTCCTGAATTAAAAAAAAATACCTTGAACAGTCATTCTTAACTGCCTGTTGCATAGCAGACAGACATCATCTTCAACTGTATCCTGACTTGCTGTCAAAACAGAAAAATCCTGTTTCATTTTGAAACTAGAAAACCAAACATTATTTCAGTCACTCAGAAATTAAACATTTCTGCACTTTAGAGCCACACTTCCAACCCTTTACCACAAGAAGGAACAAACCAGCAAGGTAACAGACCTTACAACGGCAACGTTTACCACCAGGGCTTATTCACGTTCCAGCAACACGCGATTCCCACACATTCAGAGCTGTTACCAAACTGAGTCCATTTTTTCCAGGCATTATGGTAAAGGTTTTCGGCATTCATGCACCGGACCTACAGGAGGTAAGCCACTGCTTTACATATACAAACGCCAACTAATGCTCAATCTCTGCCATACTGGCAGTTCTAAAATTAAAAATTGAAGAAGTACTCAAACTAGAAGAGCAGTAACAGGCCAGGAATAGGTATGAATGTATCTTCCGAGAATACATTCAGTTTCAAAATACATTCAATTTCTCAGGAAAGATGAAAACACAGCCTGGGCTATAGCTGACCATTAGCAGAAGAGGATAGCAGTTAATTTTTACGAAGCGATTGACAGAGGAAAAGTGCATGCTTTTGCCCTTCCATAGAAGCCAGCTTTCCGCATCACCCTACAGGGGCTGTGTATCGGGTGCTGCATGGGAACACTTGGCACATCCAAGGAGACGGTGCGTTGGAAGACAGTTCTGCACTAGTACCTCAGGCCGAATGCCAAAAGTTGCTCTGAATATTGAAGTGTATTTCAAAATTTCAATGGTATATGTCCACAAGCATATTTTTAAGAAGTACCTCTTAACCAGCAGTAAAAAAAAAAAAAAAATAATGAAAATGCTTATTCAAAATTATTCCAGACAGATTAAGAACTCTTTCCCCCAAACCATGGAAACACCTCTCAGGAGGGGGCAGGGGGAGGATCTTGACTCAAGATCACTTTTGCCATCCTGCTAATGAAACCTCCTGGTCTACACAACACTTGGCAGCACTGACTATACAAAATTGCACTCAGTACGTTGCTTTCAATACGTGTGTAGTATTTAATCTGATGCCAGAATTGCCAGCAGCCAAGGAAAGAAGTTCTAGGTATAGCTTAAGAGACCATACTCTAGAAAAAGCACACTGTTAAATGGAGCTACAAAAAAATAGAAGGAAAAGTCTTATCAGCTATTACTACTTGAGCTTGCAGCTCCTGCCCATGCCAACTGCTAATGAGTTCTACATACAATACCTGAAAAGTTGAATCTAAAACGCTGACTTAAAATGTGCTGTGCCAATAAGTAAATGGACAAGGACACAAGGCTAAGAAGATAAAAAAATAAAGATAAGGAAAATATTTAGGAGCACATTCTTCTCAAACCGTACTACATAACGTGCTGCACACTTTAAAAATCAATCACCAAAAAAAAAAAAGCAAACTTGAACAGAACATTTCAAGCTTTCAAGAGCTGAAACCAGAGCTTCTGCCCACAGTGTCTTATACATAAGTCCCATATTTACTTTCTAGTCGTCCTCCTCCTTTACATAAGAGATCCTATTTCAGCATCTATAAAAATAATGTACTATCTGCTAAAATTCTCCACTGGCTGCTTTTGAAGAGATTGGCAGAACCTGCAGCCACTGAAAATGAAAAAAGGACCATTTTTAAACAGACTTGCAATTACAGAAGCTAGGAGTCGATTTTAAAGGCTGTAAGAATGCCCTGGCTAAAATCCACTTGATGGCATCTTGTCTCCAAACAGTCTGTTATCAGGATTTATCATCCCTCACTCATTATTCTTCGTATCTCCTCGGAGGAAACAGTTTCCAAAGTTCCTTTTTATGGATTCTTACAGTCTTCCAGGAGCTTCTGAACACAGGTGTGCCTGCACTCAGCATTTTTGCATCTCTCATGTGCACCAGTGTTGCAGTGACACTCAGTATCCAGGACCACAGCCATGACTCGGGGCAGACAGGATTACGCTACAGCCTGGACTCAGAGGGGCCCATCCATCTGAGCTGCAGCACAACACTAGAGACTTCTCGCACCACCTGGCAAGCCTGACACCGTGCACGAGATCCTGTCTTTGCCCACCCCCAAAACATAAAAGCCACACCACTCAAAGATCGCTTCTAAACCGAGACAGATCACTTTATACCTGGTATACAACTTAGCCAATAGTCTGGGGATATCACATTTTTTATGACCATAGAGAACAAGGTTATCACATTTTACTTCAACATACACTAGGATAAGCTTGTGTGTGTTAATTTAAATTTATTTGTGAAATTTTCAGTATTATTTTAACAGATTAATATTTATTATATTTTGTAGTCCAGACTACAAACGTGAAAGACACTCTCCTTGAGAGGCACCTTCAATCTGAGAAATGCACCTTACATGAATGGAAGTCATTGCGGTTTACAGTTCTCCAGTAGCTTGCAGCTGAACCCTTAAATACGAAGTTATCCACATAATGTACAATAAATGTTGGATAACACCTGCAAGCTAAAAGAACTATGGAAGATCAAAAACCCTCCAGCTATATTTTGAAGGGAGTTAAGGTTATAATTTGTACTACAAACAAAGCTTAACACTTTAGTCAACTAACCAAGCTCTAACAATAAGAATGACATAATAGTTTAATGAATACATGGAAATTTTACAAGTACACGAGCTAAATTTTAACAAAGCCCTCCACTCAATACCTATTTTATCACTTCCCATCTTGGGCTTTCTGTTATAATACAAGCTTTTGTTTCTGTGTTTAGGCTTAAGGAAGACCATTGTATCTAACAATCACCAAACCGAAACTGTATTTACATTTGTAGAGTGTATTCTTTGTAAAGTATACTTTTTGCAGGCTGCAATAGCAATTGCAATGTTTATAGTAGAATACATGCTACATTAAGGTAAGATAATTCTACATCCAACAATAAACTCAGTATCACAATTCATCATGATAACAAAGTACTATAGCCAATACTATACTCAAATCTTACTTTCTGGCTGGTCTTCAGATCATTATTTTCAGGCAACTTAAAAATTTGCTTTTAATTTAACAGCACATGCACAAGTTGAAGACATGTTAGAAGAGAATTTAGGAAAGCAGTCATTCATATCAAGGACAACTAGACTAGCACTTCACCACCTAACCTTCCTGGCATCTCATTTATCTTACTTGAAGCAGCAGCTATTTACATTAATGAAAATTTCCAACTGATAAATCAAGCACCAGAAGCCAAACTTGCCCAAAGTTTGTTCCCACTCTCAGGCACACAGAAATACAGTCTTTCCTTGTTTCCTTTTCAGATGTCTGGATCTCCTACCTGGCTGCCATTAGGGAAAGAAGGTCTGTTCCACAGTCAGGGAATCCAATAAAGCATACATTTATTTTAGATGCTTATTGTTCCTTTCCTCTCTTGGAAGAGCATACTAGACGTTTGGGTTAGAATTCACAGACTTTGACAACAGGGACAATGAAATGCTTTATTTATGCTTGGAAGAGAAAGTTAAACTGTTTCAAATACCTTGGGTAAGGCATGGCGCCATTACACCCAGCGTGACTTTTCAATAGCTGAGCACTGAAGCTGTTTCCAAAAGTTCCTTTCTCACATGGGGGCATGGGGCTTGAACTTTACTCAGTCCTTCTATTTGATTAAATAACCAAGACTATTATGGTCAGATAATGGAGATGGCAAAGATGCCCCATTCCAGCACCAAGAGAACCGCAAGTATTCTAGCGGAGAACTGGGAGTCTGAAGACCCAGATCCAGCAACAATGGGTCCTTTCAAGGAAGCATTTCCCCTCAGGGGCTGTGCCAAGAGCCCAACCTTTCCTGTGTGGCTGCCGCCTTATTGTGCGATGTAGAGTATCTGCTTCCTGGGATATATTTGCTTTTGTAGTATGGATGCTCAGTAAAAGGAGGCAATGACTTTTTTTCCTCTTCCTCTAAATTCTTGGAAAATACTTTTGAGGTTAACACAAGAACATTTGAATCAAATTTCTGTTCACCTACAAGGAGATCACCAAGCACAACCAGACTAATCACAAGAGATGGAACTTTCCTCTAAAGTTTAGACATTTAACTTTTGTTTCCTCATAAAACACATATAGTTGGCATACAGCTATGACTACAGCAAAGTTTGAGAACCAGTCATACTCATCATAAGCAAGCAATCTGCTTTAGCGCCTTTCCTTTCCCATTGTAAGTATGACTTAGTACCTTTCATTGCTTTCAGCCAAGCATCCTGAGACAAAGCAGCAATATTTCTTCACACTTTCCTGAAGTCATGATGTAGAACTTAAAAGATTCTTGAAGTTCAACTATGTGACTGCTAAATGCACACATATAGAGTATCTTCCAGATTAACAGAAATAGCATCAAATTGTACTCACTTCTAAAGATTTATTCTGTAATAAAAGCTATACATGCAAATAGGTTAAACTTCAGCACTTAAACCTGGGTTTTCTAATGTTTACTGACAGTACAATTTTTTTAAACAGTCATAATAAATTGATACAAAGCCTTAAGTACGTGGCACATTCACTTTACTTAGATCAGAAACACTTCAAGGAAAGAGCTCTTCTTGTGTGCAACTAACACACCAATCAATAGAAATACTATCCATGACAGAAATTGCTAAAACTGTAAGTATCATATAACAACACTAAAAATTAAATTAAAAGGTTGTATCAAAGAATTTAACACAATTTAAGATGTCAAGCAGGACAATTTATTTCCCTTGATCAAATTCTTGTAACTGAAATAAGTAACAGAAAAATCTACAAACAAGTGGCATTCAGAGATTAGACTGCTGTAGAAGACAATTTTCTTATGCACAGGAATTTATACAACCTGACAGCTTAGCTCCTGAAAATTATTAATTTACTCTCAGAACTACCATATGAGGTAAGATGAGAAAACCGAGGAGGAAAAGTTACACTCTCTATCTCCATGAACTGAAGTTTGACAAACACGAGAAGAGAACAGATATATTCCTCCACGCCTGTAACGTAAACTTTGGCCCACGTCCATCTACCTGCTATGTCCCAATCATTCAGAAGAGTCCTACAAACCCAGAAGAGCTTTAGTGATTTAGTAAACAGTTATCCCTCAGAGAAGGAATTCTACGATCCATGAAATTAAATGAACTCACAGCAGCCTACTACAATACGTTTCATCATTGCCTTAAATAGCTCAGTCTAAATGATACTTCGCAGCACTTGTGTACCTCTTGGGAATGATTTCCACAGCATCAGCAGTGGGAGACATCTTCTGTAGAATGGAAATAGACTCTGAAAAAATCTGACACATGATCTCCCTTCAACTGCTGCAATCTTCTCAGCACTGATGATGACAGTCAGTAAAGGTCTTCAGACTTGCTTCTTCCAGTAAGCAACAGCTTTTGGTTATCACTCCATTTATAGTTAACTTTTATCCTGAACACTTACCTAAAAGGAGAAATTCTTCTTTAACATATCATGTCTAGAGCAATATTTATGTCCGCATTTGAGCTACCTTTTTCAGAATTTTTTTTTCTTTCCTAGCCTATAAACTTTTTTATAACAGTACTAAGAGATGCAACTGTATCAGTCTTCTCTGCTGTAAGGAGAAAAGCTAGTTTTCTTAAAACCAAGACTGAAATGTTGTAAGTGCATTAAATGTATCAAGTAGCACTCTTTCCTCAAGCGTTGGCCCCACTAACTGAAATATCACCACTGTCTACCCAAATATTCAGAAGTAGCATCTTCTCAGATACCTCTGGTCCAGATGCGCCACTCAGATTTCCCCCATCAGCCTTGTTTTTTCACAAATATTAGGTGAAAACAGAGGTCAGCTTTCTAAAGCACCATTAAGGACTGCCACGATCTTCCACATACATTAAATGCGCGAGGAGCTTTTATTCTATATCCATTGAATGAAAGTAACCGAAGAATAGGAAGCCTGGCCGAAGGCTAACAGAGCAACAAAATAATGGTCCCGAAAGTGCACGTTCGATCTGACCTTAGTCCAGCATCCTAACGAGCAGCAGTCAAGGATTCAACACAGGTAGAGTGGTATAACGATACTGCCCAGTAGACTCTCTCCAATCCCAGTGACTTGCAGTTCAAGAGCTTCGTCAGCCAAATACCATATCATCTTATTTAATACTAAGTGGATTTTTCTTAATTTTTTAAATTATTTTGGGGCACATTTTAAGTGTGCCAATATCCTGCAGCAAAGAATTCCCGAGTTCGTGGAAGAGGATTTTTTTCTTTCCTTATTTTGACCCTTCATCTGCTAGTTTCAGCTGAAGCTTCCTACTTGTATTTGAAGGGGCAGTGAAGTCATGCCTTATTTACTCCCTCCCTGCCACCTATGATTCTTTTATAGACTGTTTTATCCTCCACCCTTCAGTTTTCTCCATGCAGAAACAACTAACAGCTTCCCTTACGGAGGTCATTCCATACTTCTGATCATCCTTGTCAGCATCTTTCTTACAATGTCTCATTCCCCATAAGAATTTGCACATGGCCAATGACACATTAATGCTACAAACAAATCAGAAAATAATATGCTACACAAATAGCTAATTAAGATCGGTTATACATTTTTCAAGAGAAGAAGTGTCTGTTTTCTCTCATACATACTCAACACTTCACAGGTAAGTGGAAGAGAAGTCACATGTTCCAAGAAGCACCTGCTGGTTACACTAAGTGCTGATGTTAAAAACAAAAATCATCTACGGAATAGGAACATTAAATACCATTACATATATTACAAAAAAATATATTCCATGTGGACATAGTTCTGGGCAACTGGCTCTAGGTGGCCCTGCTTGAGCTGGGGGACTGGACAAGATGACCTCCAGAGGGCCCTTTCAACCTCAACCACCCTGTGAGTCTGCGATTCCACTTACCATACCCAGTATGTTTTCTTAAAAGAACGTTCAAATGATGGTGGCTCGCAAGATGAGAGATTTACAACAAACATTTTCATTTGCTTCAAGCTGAGCCAGGGGAGGTTTAGGTTAGATATTAGGAAAAACTTCTTCACTGAGACGGTGGTCAAGCCTTGGAACAGGTTGCCCAGGGGAGTGGTTGAGTATCCATCCCTGGAGGTATTTAAAGAACGGATAGACACGGTGCTTGAAGACATGGTATAGATGGACTTGGCAGTGATAGGTTAACGGTTGGACACGATGATCTTAAGGGTCTTTTCCAACCTTGACGATTCTATAATTCTACGATTCTATGACTTTTCATAAGTCATCAAGGAACTAAACTTGCAATTATACAGGTACTAAATCCCTCATCATCAAGTTCCAGATCCCTGAAATATCTCTAGAACATGAGAAGTTCCCATCAGGACTATCCCCACATGCCATTTCTGATGAGCACAGGTCTTTCTGGATTTCTGGTTTACAGGATGAAGCTAATGCTTCTATTCCAGATGGTTCCACAGCATCCAAATCCCCATCTGTCTTACACTTCAAACCTCACAGTAAAGGGATCAAGGGCAGAGCACAGAATACATCTGAAAACACTTCAAACACAAAGTAAGCAATGTTTTTTTTACCCTGGCTTTCTACACAAAGAAAGAAGGGGTAGACTTCACAATTTACGTAAAAGCGACCACAGGGCAGCTCTGTCAAAGTTAACACCTCACTCTGAAGCTTCAACGGGATCATGAGACTTAAGCATAAACTGAACCCCTTGTAGAGGCTCTGCAGTCCTCAAATTTGTATGCTCCTTACAGAAGCTACAGCAGAGTAGCCTGATTCCAGATGCAGTAGGCTTTATCCAAGATACCTAGCAAACCAGAGTGATTAATACAGTTAGAAATGCGCACGTGCAACTTTCTGACAGACATTAACTTAACTCCCATCTTACCTGCAAACATAACAACCACTTCGCAGAGTTCTTAAAAATGCCTTCATTTGTCAAGGCAGAACAGAAGAACTTGGGAAAGACCCAACTTAAACACCATCACAACTTGCTGTATGAATACGCACTTTGGTTTCTCCTTGGCCACAGCACTCAGGAAAGGAAATTCACAAGCAACTACTTTATCTGAATGAAAGCAAAACAATCAAAAAGGTTTTGAAAAAGACAGAAGCTCTGAACATTACCTTATTTCTATGGAACATTAAGAAGGGAATCAGCCACAAGTTACTGTATTTTTACTATCTTTCAAGCTGATGTTCTAGGTATCAAGCCCGTTTTCACAGCTGTATTTAATAGATACACTACCACGCTTCCAAATTTAAGAAATATTAACTTAACTAAAATCAAAATTAGCATCCAAGGAATGAGGATGTTCCCTGATGGAGGAAAGCACAGATATAAAACACACACTTCAGGAACCTAGCAAAGATAAGGTGGGAGGATAAGGTGAAACATCGAGCAGATGATTCACCACAACATACTGCCCCATGAACTCAGCAAACTCAACTGCCTAGGTATAGCTCAATGTCTGTAATATCAAAAATTAGTCTCTAAGGAAAATGAGCTTTACAAAAGGTGAACTACTTCAATTTAGCAGTCAGTCAATAGAAAGCATTTTCTCAGTGTGCACACCAAAATATTCTCAACCTGATACAGCTTCTCTTGACAGTAGCTAATCAACCAGCACAATTACTGTTTTGACTATAGTCTGTGTAAGTTCTCCTACCACATCCATCAATGTTACATATAACAAGTGTTACCTGACTTCAGCTGGACAGACAATTATGGCATTTAATATACTGTTGCTTCCCAGACACTTATGCCACTGGAGGGTAACAGCAAGCAGAAGAAACTGAGGCACTCTACGTTTGTTCCACGTGAAAGATGTAGACTACACAAATTCAAAGTACTTTGCACCGAAACCTGAGCAAAACACTCCTATGATCCATTCTACCAAAGGAGTTATGTGGACCAGCAATCTCCAGCAAAGAGACAGTAGCAATTTAACGCACCAGATAATCACTACTGAAATGACCACAGGCTAAGAACTGGTGTTACAAATGCTACTAGTATACCAGTACAGGCTTGAGGCAGAAAAATCCTTCCTAACGCATGCTCAGAATGCAATTATGCCAACAGCCTTGCTACTGACAAAAGCTGTCTCTCTGGGGAAGGGATGTTGCTGCATAAAGGAAGAGGTGGCACAGGGAAGAGCACTATGAGGATACCTACATTTGTATGCTATAGAATAAGGACTCTGTCAAGCTGACAAGACCGTAAGTTATTTTTCACTGTGCTCTCCCCCTACAAAATGCATACAATTTGTGTGGTGAAACATTACATGTGTTCCTAGATTTTTGCCTGTGTATTACTATTGTAAAGCTATTTCCGCTGGAAAAGACATGGTCGTAAGAAAATGCAATTTTTATTTCAAACAAAAAATAAAATTTGTAGATGAACTAACAAAACTTAGGAAGTCAGGAGCCCAAGTACACTTCCAACCAACGGAGACTACACAACAGGGCTTTTCCAAGTGCTTCTATTCACTCAGACACATTACATCTGCCTCTGCACCAGACACATGCCCTTCATCATGGGTTGATCTCATCCAAGCACTAGATAACTGTCGCAGCAGTACAATTGTACAGAACAACGAATAGGCAGAAGCTGTGTTTCATCCATACACTGTTGGTATTTAAAGCCTGGCTGCCCAAACTGGAGTCAAAACAATTACTCCTTTTCACACCACAGGTCTTCAGTATTGCCAGTATTAAGGCTCAGTAGACTGCCTCTAGCAATAAAGCATGGCTATGATGCAGGAAAGTAATGTCAAGACCCTCTCCTGAAACACTACTTAACTTCTTTGTGGTCCTCATCAAATGGACCAACTGAAGATAGGGTTAATCCAAAGAATGCACTCTGCAAGACTGCACATTTGGCAGCCCTTTTATGGTCCCGTTTGAATTACCAGTTGGTCTGAAAAGAACTTTTTGCTGGCTTGTCAGATCTCGAGTACTGCTATAGTGACAGAAGCACCAGTTTTAGACAGCAGCACCCTCAGCCAAAGACTGCTCAAGCCAATGGAACAACCCTTTGAATTCACTGGGCTTTGGATCAAGCCTTCACAACTTAGTGACAATGGCAGACATGTTAAGATTCCTCCACTAAGATAAAAACAGCTCCTCTGTTTGAGAAACAGAGGTAAGAAAAGCTGTCCCTCTGCTCAGAGAAAAAATTCTCTAGCAATTCAACAGCAATAGGACTTTTCAGGAAATTCATCTGTACCCAGAAGTTACACAGTTCAATAAATACTATTACGGGGTGAAGGTACAGTCAGGCAGGTAACGCAATGTAACTGCCAACACATTGTACAATCACCACAGTGGAGGTGAACCCTTATTTACATCACTGAACTTTCAGCTCCTGCTATCTACCACTGCATTTATCGTATCCTCCAGAAGATAAGCTCTTGCTATTGTTGACATTAAATGCTGTGGCAGATCTAAAGGCCAGAGTTCACAAGGGTAACTGTACTTTTCTTCATTCACTTGGAGACATGGTATGACAGCAAAATGCATAGGATTAATTTAAATGTTTCCACACATTCCAGTTATCTTACAAATCAATCTCTGAAATAGAAGGAATAATTGGATCCTTTGTTTTGTCATGCAGTCTACTGCAGACATTCAAAAGCAATTATAAGACTGCACGAAAATAATGATAAATAAAATAGCATGGCTAGACTCACAGTTGGACTTTCCACTTGGAAATCTGTCCGTCCTCACTTAGGCTCCCTGTACTGGTGAATATACTGAAGTACATGTCCTTCAAAAAGATCTTCAAAGCCAAAGGTGGACCTTTCGAAGTATGGGTCAAAAGCATTAGGATTACCATCTGAGTCTAAAGTAGTAATCTGAAGCTACTAAGACTACTAAAATTATTGAAAATTCCTCAACGCTCTGCTACACTGAAGTTACGCGCACACGTACCCCTTGCCATCCTGTAGTACCTCCGCCATGGAGGTTTAGAACATCCCGACAGCACAAGAAAACTTGTTCCATTTGCAAGAGGCAGCATCCCAGAGAAGAGAGTCACATCCAGAACACTGTATGTTTCCAAACTGATACAAGCACCACGATCTAGCCATTTGAACCTGCGCAAGGTCTAAGCTCACATGATATGACCAAGAGATGGACAAAAAGAATCCTGTGTATTTCCCCTTCCTTGGCCCAAACGTGACACAAACTACAACCAGAATCCTATAAAATGAGATGAAAGGGACATCAATAGAGAGTTTAGTCTATTCCCCAACCTAAACCAACTACACTAGTCTTTCTCAACACACGAACTTGTTCTTAATGGCCACCATAAAAGACTTCTTAGAGTACCATTCTTACTGTGAGAAAATTAAAAGCATAATCAGTGTTTTCCTCAGTGAAACTTAATCCCATTTCAACCTGCCCATCATGGTCATTGAAAATAGCATTTTCTTCTTACAAATCTTTTAAATACTTGAAATGTCTTACATTCCTCTTAACCTCCTCATCTCTTGCCAAAATAACTTGGATTTTCTTCCATCTTCATAAAGTTGTTTCCTCAAATTCCGATCATTTGCATTTCTCTCCTCTGAACCCTTTCCAAGTGGTCCAAATTCTTCTTGAATTTTGGCACCCAAAACGGATGCTGTCTGCACACTGGGAGTATACCAACAACAAATAAAAGCCGACGGATTTAAACTTTACATCTCACAGACAATAATCCTGTTTAAACATCCCAGTAAGATATTTGCCTTTTCTCCTAACAGCATGACACTGACTCATGTTCAACTTGTGATCCAGTACACCCCCAGGTCCTTTTTCTAGTACCTAACCAGCTATTCTTCACCCTGCACTTGCACAGCTGATAATTCCTGCCTAAGTGCAGTACTCTGCATTTGTCCCTATTGAATTTCATCCTGTTTTTCAGGTCATTTTGAACTCTCATCATGTCCTCCAACACATAGTCCCTGAGAAGTTAATAAGCACATTTAATCAGCCAGTTGACTGATGCTTCCATTAAAGGCAATTGTACCCAGGACAGAACCCTTCAACATAACCTCGCATTTCAACACTGAATCAATAATTACTGTTCTCTGAATAGGATCATCTACCCATTTTTGCACGTTTCCTAGACTACTTCCCCCAGATCATGTCTCCATTTACTTATGAGGCCATTAAAATGTGGAAAACCTTATTAAATAAATAAATCTATCAATCAGGAGACAAGACCTCCACTGCTTCTGCCATAGCCACAAAGCCTTCTGCAGTAAAAAGGTATTAGACTTTGGATGCAATTAGTTCTCCCACAAATCAGTTCATGCTGTTATTCTTCTCGTAGTTATCTTCCAAGCACTTGAAAACAGAATGTTTGCTTATTAATCTCAACTGATGGAAAAGAAATGAGAAAGTGAACTGTCAGACTTCCTCTTCCTCAGCTCTCTTCCATTATAACTCTCTGAAGACTTGTCCTTTGCCAGTCTTCTAGTACTTCTGAGTATTTCTAGATAATATTTTTGCATTTTTTGAGCTGTTTTGAGAATCGTACAGTGAAGCTTATCAGGGCCAGCTGACGCAGGAACATCTAATGGAAGTACACTCTAGTGTAAAATACTACCTCATCACAAGTATTAATAAGATTAAGGACCTGCATGACACTGTGTTAAAGACAAGCAAAATAAGCACCAAGCACTTTAAAAGTTCTGCACCTTCTGTAGATACATACGTTCTCTACTGAATCAAGAGAGACATTTTCCAGTCTTCCTCCTGCTATTAATGTACTTCTACCAGGAAGCTTGCTAGCTTTTATGCCTCTTGCTTGTTGTAATTACATCTGCACTTTGGCCTTTCCAATATCTGCCTCTACTGTTCTTTCATACATGTTCTTCATGTGACTTACTTTCACTCTCTACATATATTTTTTTCTTGTATACAAAATCAGCAAAAGCTCATAATACAAGTTAGTCTTACTACTTTCTCTATTTCTCAAAAGCCTTCCCATTTTGCTGTTCTGTCTCCTACCCTTTATAAGGATCACGAGCTCTGACTTCATAGCCATTGCCATTTATTACCTTTCATTTTGACATCCCCAGGCTAGAATAAAATCTAAAGGAGTTGCCATTTTTGTTGCTGTATGTACCTTCTAAACTGAAAATGTCACCATCACATAACTTTGATAAAGGTCAAAAGAGAAAGAGTTGGGTATTTTGATCTTGAAGGATGGTCTTTTGGTCTTAAATACCACATAAAATCTCAATCCAACTAAAGTAGTAATGGACTTGCTACCATTTCCACTACCTGGTCCTCTTCCAAAGAGCTGCTTTAAGATGAACAATGCAACGCCACAATTCTAATAAACCAGAACCACAAAAAAGGTCTGAATTTTTTCAAAGGAAAAATATATAACGAAGAAATGAAAATACAGAATGAATGCAAAATGCAGCTAATTCTGGTAGGACTGATAGGATTACGAACACTACAACTGACACTGCACCACTTCAGAGCAAGCAGCCAGACTCCATCGCCACAGAGACCCCTGCCCAATCCCAACCGCGCACAGCGCTCCACACAGATGGTGCTGAAGTTACAGATTTTAGAAAAGGAGCAGCACTTCAGATTTTTGGGTAGACCACATCCATAACTCCTGAAGAGTAGCTGTGATTCACCCATCCTTTTTTATTTAAGTCTGCCTTTCGGCTACCAAAGATTAAAGTTTACAGACTTATTTCAATCAGGAATAAAGGTGTCAGACTTGAAGCTATAATACAACTACAGTTTACTACAAACTGAACTTTTGTTCTCTGCTAAGCAGATTATTTAACAAAGGAAGTAGCTTTTTTAATGAATGAAAATTATTTTTAGCTCATTGTGTAACAGTGAAAGGGAAACACTTCAGCATTACTGTTATTTAAAACATTTTTCTAAATGTCTAGTTGGGAAATTAGGGTTTTTGAAGTAGGATTTGTTTTGTATGAACTCTCCCATGCTAAACATAACCAGATCCAAGCACTAGTCAGAATGTTGGTTTTTTTTCGCCATGAACACAAGAACACAAAACCTACTAATTTGCACAATACCATGCCTACAGACCCAAAGCAGGCTTGGCCATACTAGATGCCACACTGTGGAGACCCGTAATCCCTGCCCAAAGAAAGCATACACTTACATACACGCTCAGTTCTCCAATGCAAGTCTTTAAGCCATTCAAAAGATGAGTCTAAACGTACACTGCAGAAGCATACATTTTTACATTACACTGATACTGTTTGGGCATTGAGAAAACGAAATCTAAGGAAGCCCTTTTTTCTAATTTCCAAAACTCAGAGTTTTACAACAATGAACTAAAGGACTTTGTTTCACAAGGTATTAACGGAATGAAACCTCTTCCCTCTATGCCAGCTACCATTAGGTTCATACTAGACAGACATTTAATAAGGAAAGTGTTAGAACAGTTCTCCCTGGCCTCCTCTTAAAGATCCTTAAGCGTACCACTCAACTCAGACATTTTTTTACACCAGGAGTAATAATTCCTACAACAGACCTTGGACAAGCCAAGTCAAAAGTAATCCACTGTTAGTATTTTACAGAAATAACGCAAACAGCATCTGAAGGTTGCCAGAAAAAGGAACAAGGGTGCAATGGTTAAGACGCTTGATGAAAACCTGGCCTTTCCACGTCAGCTCCCAGTTCTAGTACAGATTTCCTCCATGACCTGGACAACCCACTTGGACCTGGCTTTAACAATAAAAAGGTATTTTACTCCACAGCACTGAAAATCTGTCTTGTTGACTGTTTTATACTCCACACAGAAGACGATGAGGATACTACCTCCTCGAGGCAAATGAGAAAAATTAATCTGAAGGGCTCCATGTCAGTAGAGATTTTTCTTTTCTTTTTTAAAATAATTTATTACGAACACAGCAAAGCAGCTTGTCTGATGCACCATGCCTGTCACGTGGCACGCTAGCAGAAGAGGACTGAATCACAAAGTTTCTCAATCATACCGAGCCATCATGACGCAACTTCCCTCCCTGCTAGGCAGCCCCCACACTCCCTTGCCAGGCATTGCACGCTGCCTGACCCAGCAGCTGGGACCTTTTGTCCCTCTCTCTTCAGGTTAGGGATGAATTAGTGCCTGCCCAAGTCACCAAGCCCTCCCTAGAGGATGAACGAAAAAGAAATACAGGAATGGACACTTGATTCTATATGACAACTAACAAAAAAATTAAGCAGCGAGAGCATAATGAGCTCAAAGTCTAGAGAGCACTACTGGAAGACACCAAGCGGAGCAGCTAGAACAGCACCACTGCTCCTGGAAGGCATTCGGGGAGGCAGCAGCTGCTGTCCAGCGGCTCCTCTGGAGACAGAGTCTGCAGAATTGCTCAGATCCCTTTCCCTGCTTTCTCCTCCTTGTGGCATGGACAGTCAGCTTTGGCCAAAACCCAAGTTAACAAGATCTCTCTTACCCATTTTCTGAAGTACCTTAAAAGCTGAGTACTTTGGAGCACATCAGTTTTTCCGAGGCGCTCACACTGGAAGGCTCCATGCTGCCAGAAGCCAGTGTTCCTCCTCACAGCTGACACCACCAACAATACATGACATTTTCATTTCACCAAGCCATCTTAACCATAGGCTTCTTCGAAATCAGGAGAGTTAAGTCAGTACCAATAAATTTCCGAGTCAATTATAGAGTTCAAAGTTTACATACTACATCTTCTTTAAACTTTGTAAAGTTGTATTTTTAATTAGCCAACAAGAAAAAGCAGCTTACAAATCTAGCAGTATGTGGCCCTTACTGTCAGGCTACACACCAAGACAAACATTCCCTCAGTGTACATGCAGTCAAGATCTATTGCTGTCGCCAGTGACACTGCTACATGGACACTAAGTTTATGAGGGCCTGACTCATACCATAGAGTATATTTAAATAATTTAAAGAAAGCCATTTCTCTACAGGTTCAAGAAAATCAATATTCTATAGGAGATAACACAGCACTATACAAAAGTCAGTTTATTTTTAATAAAAGGTAAAAGTAGCAAGTCTTTCAGATATGATGGAACTGATGGCAGAAAAATACAGCTAACCTGTCTGAAGAGCCAGTGTGTGGACAAATCTCAGACATACAACGGCTGAGTCACCTACAATAAAAAAAAAAGAATATATATAGTCAGAAGAATGAATAGGCTAAATGAAACTTAATTGCCCTAGCTAAGAAAACATCGTACAGCTATAGCAAGTGCAAACAGCAAAGAAAACACGTTAATGAATTCTAGAACTGGAACAAAATTCTCAGCAAGCTCAGATGAAGAAGAAGCCGTCAGCCGGGGCGGCCAGACAACTATCAGGGCTCATGTTAGAGCAGTTTAGAGTTAACCATCTCCCACTGCTGGAGGCTGCGCTATCTTAGCTGAGGGAGACGACAGCTTCTTGAAGGGCTCCAAAAGCGTCCTCCAACCACAGCACCTCCAACCACAGCACCTGCAGGGATACACAGACCCCGGCGGGCAAGCCAGGGCACCAGTGGTAGCAGCAAACTTTTAGAGCCGATACTGCAGATGCTCAAGTTCTTCCTCTTCACCTGAAGTACCAATGCAGTTTTTAAAACTGCCTCGTCAATTCCGTTTCATTGCTCAGCGTTTAATGCACCTGGCAGTTGTTTATCCCTGAACAAGCATAAACAAGCCCCCTCTCTGGGATGAAGCAGTGGTTGTCAGAGGCGCTTGCAGCGTGAGATCACCATCGCCATAGCCCAGCTGACAGAAAAATACTCTATACCCTTTGTCAACAGCAGTGTAACGCACTGACTCATCTGCTGAAGACATGGACGAGACGCACTGAGCCCTCTTCCACGTTGCCGGGGAAGTTTCTCTCCGGCACATGACGGCCAGCCTTCCCCACCGACCCCGCGCTGACGTGTGCCCGGCAGCGAAACGCTTCATGCGCCGCTGTCCGGTAACCGGGCCCCGCCGGCAGAGCCGAAAGCCGGGCCGAGCGGACGGAGGAGGCGCAAGGGGACCCCTGCCCGAGCTGCTGGCGGCGCCAGCCGGCGGCCCCGGGGGCAGAGCGGGGCTGCCGGCGCACAGGCGGGCAGCGGGAGGGGGGGTGGGGAGCGGCCGGGAAGGCGCCGCACCTGTCCGGGGACCGGCGGCCAGCAGACCCCGGGCGGCCGCGCTCACGCCCCCCGCCCGCCCCTTCCCCGGGCCCCGCTCCGAGCAGCCCGGGACTCCGCTATGCAGGGCAGCGCCCGAGCCGGGCCGCCCCGCGGGGGCTCCTGCGGGCAGAGGCGAGGCCGGCGCGGCTGCAGGGCGCTGCAGGCGGCCTCGCCGAGCCCGAGGCGGCGGGGCTGCGGGCGACACTGCAGGCCCGGCCCGGCCCGGCGCGGCCCGGCCCGCGGACCCTCCCTCACCTGCCGGACCGTGCCGTGCCGTGCCGTGCCGGGCCCGCCGCCCCGCGGCCCCACTCACCGGCGGCGCCCTCAGCTGAGCCCCATGCCGGCGGGGCGGGCGCGGGACCGGGACCGGAGCGGGACCGGCTCTCCCCCGCCCCACCCCGCCCGCGCGCCGCGGCTGCCTCGTGAGGCGCGACCGGATCCGCCGCCAACCGGCTCCACGCGCCTGCCGCGCTGGGCGGGGGCAGGGAGGGGCGCGGAAGTGACGCCACCGCGGCACGCCCCCCCCCCCCCGCGCGTTACGCGCCGGAAGAGCGGGAGTGGGCGGTGCCGGCGGGGGCGGGGCCTCGCCTGGGAGGGGGCGGGGCTTGGGCGGGGGCGGGGACCGCTGTGGGGCGGGGGGAGCCCGGGGGCGGCGCGCCCGAGGCGGGAGGCGGCTGCGGGGGCTGCGGGGCGGCGGCGCCGGGGGCCTCGGCCGGGGCTGGCGGCGGGGCGGGAGCGGAGGCTGCGGGGCCCGGCGCGGCCCCTGGAAGCTGCAGGAGAGGCATCCCGGCGGAGTCGGGGCCGGCTCCTCGGGGAGCCCGCCTGAGCTACCCCGGTCCCCGACTGCGGCGGGATGGGGAGCGGCACGCCGCGGTACGGGGCCAGGGCCTCTAACGCCTCCCTTGGCGCAGCCGGCCCCGGCCGGCGCAGGCGTTCAGGCCGCGGCACCCCGGGGAGCCGGCCGCTCCGTGCCCGGGTACGGCCACCGCGGGCGTTGCGTGGCGGAGAGAGGGTGGGGAACGGCCCGTGGAAACCTCCGTGACGGGGACGAACGGAGGCAGAGGCACGGCCGCCGAGGGGCTCCCCGCAGACCCACCTGCGGTGCGGGGCGCGGCCCGGGCCCCCCTCAGCCCCGCAGGAGCGCCGAGGGCCGTGGCGCGGCCCGCTGGCCGGTGGGCGCCCGCTCTGAACAGCCCATCTCCGCTGCTGTCGGCGGCCATCGCCACTGCTAGCGACGGGCTCCTCTGGAAACGTACCGGCGCCCGAGGAGCCCGCCCGGCGCCCCGCTGCCCCTCGGTGCCCCTCGGTGCCTCCTGGGCAGCCCTGCCCGCGCCGCTCTCCGCGGCTGCCCCGCCGGCCCCGCGCGCCCTCCGCCACCCGGCGCGTCGCTTTGTGGGGCTGGCGTTGCTCAGGTGCGCCCAGGTGAGAAAGCCAGCGAGGGCGGCGTGACGGGCGGCCCGCTCAACGGCTGTCCCACCAACTCGTGCCTCTCTCCGGACGCTGTATCAGAAATTATTTTTACTACTCCTAGGTAACATATAAAGATAATCAACATTGTAAGGCCAAAGAAGGGACACCTGTGTGACTTGGCTAAACATACCCTCAGGTGGATGACGGGTTAAGTTTTCAGACGCATCAGTTAAAGATTCTGAAGAGCACTGTAAACCATTTAGGGGGTCTGTAAACCGCAATAGGGTCTATATTTATCTTCACATATTTTTTTTTTCCACTAGTTCTCCTCCATTGCAGATTAAGGGAGCCGTTGACCATTACATCTCATCACATGCGACCCCAGCAGTGACTGAAGAGGGGCTGCCTCCATCTGGCAGAGCATCCTGTCCTCCCAGCAGCACTCTCGGCTTCCCGCACCAGCTCCAGTGACCCCACAGCTCCAGGCTGAGTCAGCCCGGCACAGGGATCCAGCAGGAAACTCTGCCAGTAATGAAAAGAAAAGAAAAGGCATAGTTTCCCGTTAGCCCAGTGAGTTGAACTGATTCACCAGGCAGGCATGTGACCACTATTTAAGTGAAGGAGAGGAAAAGAAAAGGAGAAACAAAACTGCTCCTTTTGTCAGCCACCCACGGATCAGGCATAATACTGAGCTGCTCTGACTCAAATCAGAATGGTCCCCTTCCTCTACTCAAAATAAAAAAAAAAATTAAAACCATCTATTTTCTGTTAATCTCTTAACTCTAGTACTGTCGCAGTTTAATTCTGTGTTGACTGCATGCTTCATCGCTCTCTTACCGCTTTTGCCAGAAGTTGGTGTCAGCCTAGCCGAGCTTCAGTTCCTGCTTACCTGGGACCCATCAGTTACTGGTTTTTGTACAATGACTCAACGTTTACTTCCCCTGATTCTCTGGAAATTCAGCGATGCAGTATTTGCTGAGAAATCAGTACTAAGGGTTCTGTGATCTCAGGCAACTTTTAAAACACTTTTGCCTGCAAGTTTTAAAAAGATGAGTATTAACCAGTGATTTTCATTCACTCTGGTTACACATGGAGGACAAAATTACCTCCATTAAATACAGGGACGTTGTTCTATCCATTTTCCAAACAAAGAACAGAAAAATTTACTGCATAATTTCAGCTTTTTTTCATTGAATTATTACTGTCTTTGTCTAACATGCAACCTAAATCACTGCTAGGATTTTCTTTGTACCTCAAGGTAACACCACTGGGTGGTGATCAATCATATTGGCCAACGTATATTTCCACTGAATTTCCCTAATTCATTACCGCTGTTTCCAAACTGTTGATCTAGCCATTGCTATCAGCTTGCCAAATTTCCACCTATATACAGTTCTTTATTGTTGCCTATACCTCCCCTTTTGAGCAGGATGTTTTGTTTCATTTTAAAACCAGAAAAGCCTCCTTTGGTGACATTGAAATTGTGAGCATTTGAGTCATCTAATAACACATTGGTGAAGAACTCCCCCAATTTCCATTCAGATTGCACTGAAGTATTTCCTCAGGCTCGCTTTTGCTCAGAACTACTTTTAGCTTTGCAAACTTGGCAGCAGTGTCCCCAGTAGAGTCATACGAAGGCAGGGAGACTGAAATGGCTACCATTCTACCTGGACATTGATGGAAAGGGGAAAACAGAGGCAAAACACGTAAGCAGAAGTAGCAGGCATCCGTACAGACCCAGAAACATGACTATGATGAGGAGAAGCCAAAGAGGAGATTTTTTTTTGGACTAAGTATTCACTGCTAAAGAGAGTCTACCATATGACTCAAAGAAAAAATATTATCAAGTTATTAGTGCTATTAAACAGAAGCTCTCATTCTGTCATTACCTGTTAGTAATAAGAGTAGAAAGATTTGCTTTGATACATACATTTCTATGTTCTTCATCAAAGTTCCTTTAGTCATTTTCAATTAAAGATTAATTTCTCAGCATGTTTTTCAACCCATTGCATATTCTAATGTATTATCTTTACCCCCATTAGAAGGTTTCCCTTAACACCTAATTGCTTTTCTTTTTCAGTCTCTGGCAAATTTGAATTCATTTATTGCTTCACAAACCTCAAACCATGCAGGCTTTTATTAATTCAGAGATTAAATTTGTGGTTGGCATGTTCCCTCCACCCATCTCCTTAAGCCGTTTCTCAGCTGCTTTCCAGCTCTCTTGGCATCACACGGGTTTGTACCGCTGGAGGTGCTTGGCAAGCTCCGCTCTCCCGCCGCCTCGCTGGCTGCAGCTTCTCCAGGGACGGGACAGGTCACAGGGCATCGTGAGTGTTTGAACATGAATCGTGGCGTTTGGTGCTTTTAAAGCATCAGGTGCTCAACCTGGTAGAAACAAGAAGAAAAAAAATTACAAGAGAAATAACAGTTTTTCTCTGTTCAGTTC
Organism: Platalea leucorodia; assembly: GCF_965183815.1. Classification (NCBI taxonomy): domain Eukaryota; kingdom Metazoa; phylum Chordata; class Aves; order Pelecaniformes; family Threskiornithidae; genus Platalea; species Platalea leucorodia. The sequence goes on from NC_138830.1 coordinate 15,123,925, forward strand.
ACTTTAGGGAGACCGGTTAAAAGGAGGAAACGAGCCAGAGCACGCAATCCAGCGCTGTCACCGCTTCTGGAAACGCTATGGCCATTTGCAGCCAGTGTAATTCCTCAAGACTTTTCTCAATAATGCGGGAGCAGGCAAGCAGCATGGGGCTTGAGGAAGGAGGAGCTGTAACAGCCTGCTCGGATCACTTCCAGCAGCCTTTCTTAATGGGCTTCCCATGACTATTTTGATTTCATAGTCACATATATTCCACCTGAACCTGAGCTGGGTACAGCTCCCACAATAAAACTCACCAGCTGCTTTACAACTTTCTGTGACTAGAACGTTTTTCGCAGGTGACACCTCTCGATTGCTCCCTCCCACGACCTTTTCCCCAGCGTCGAGGGCGTACGCTGTTTTCCGTGTCCAGCTTCGCCCCACCAAAGCCTGCACTCTCCCAGGCGGAGGCACAGATATGCTGAACGATGCTTATTAGGTGTATGGCATTTAGTGAGTCTCAGGCTGACTAATCATATCTTATGTGCTTCCCCAGTCTGGCTGTATCCACTGTTAACTCTCATCTTAAATTGTAAATCCTTCAGGGCAGAGACCAGCTTTGTTACCTGTTGTATATTACCTGGCTGATGGGGGCCAAGGATTTTATGTACTTTGGCAGTACACAGGATAAAAATCATTTTGCTTTAAGAACATTTGCAAAGCTTTTTTCTCCTTTGCACATGATTTCTAAATCAGCCAGGGCAAGAGCCTATCTGGAAATCACATTTGTGTATGAAATCTATCTTGTGCCAAAACTAAGATATCCAAGTAGCAGAGAAAATAAATCAAAACCTACTGTTTATTTATTCAGTCTCTTTAATGTGTATATATTAGCATGTTCCACCCTGCCTTTTCTGGTAGGGCTGTATAAATATGTGCCTTAGCGCAGAGGAGGTTGTGGGACCCACCTCCGCAGGGCACAGGCACCCAGCTGGCCACATCTGGTCCCAGATGCTGCGAGCACACCTCTGCTAGCCCTGTGCCACCAGGCCTTCCCCGGGGACGGCCGTGGGGCCTCCTGTGGGACACCTCTGGCCTCGTTTGTTTGGCTTGCCTGGCAGGGGTGTTACATGCTTAGGGGATGAAGTCCCCATGGCCCACTCTCTCTAATCCCCATACATCCTTAGGCAAATAAAAAGAGCCTCATAAGAAAAGGGGCTGAGAGTGGATAAGGCTCCATGCCTTCCCCGAGTCACAGAGGGGAAGGAATTAGCTGTGGGGGGACACGACATTCCTCCTCCTACCTTTATTTTTTTTCCCCTGACTTCAGTTGCTTGCAGGCTCTGCCAGCTGAGATTTTCAGGTTCAGTTGGTTGGCAACAGCAATGGCATCGCTGCCGCGCTGGGCTCTCGGACGCGGGCATGGGATCTGCACAGGAACCTCTGACTCTTGAACTGCCTGCCAGAGCTCGTGAACGCACAGACAGGTATACGGTGACCCATGAAATGGTGGTTAGCAGTCTGCAATTACAGTTTCAGTCTTCAAGAGGATGATTCACATGCAGTTGAAAGCCACAAGTCTTTAAAAGTCTCCTTTGAAAGCTCCTTAAACTACTTTGGCAAGCCTGAGTTGTTAAACAATTTATTATCACTTCTCTGCCAGAAGAGCTTGTGAAATAGCTTAAGGAGCAAATTGTACACAGTGCCCAAGATTGTCACAGATGAAGCCTCTCTTTTCTCTTGTGTTACCCAATCCCTTTTCCCCCCTTTCCCCTGACATCCACTTCTTGGTTTAAAATAGCCTGGCTAGTTATTTCCATTAACAACAGCAGCATATCTAATAAGTCACATGCCTTCAGCAGCAGTCAGAGTGAAAGGGGAATTCATTGCTCCATTTACTCGAACAAGATCTTAATAGTCACTTTTTATAGTAGATTAAATGAATAACACTGTGCTTTCCCATTCCTCCCGCTAGCCCCACGACTGCCATGGGAAGCAGTAAAGGAGGTCACGCCTGTCTCCAGGTTACTTCTCAGGACCTTTAAAGACTATTCCCTCCCCAGAAGTTACCATCCCCTCTCCTCTCCCAGCTCCCTGCTGCCACAAAGCCATAACTGAATCACTGTACAGCTACTTGGCACGTCCTTTTTGTCGGTATTTGTCCCTTTCCCCCCTCCCCTCTTTATTTTAAATAATGTAGAAATCTTTCAGTCAGTAGGACTGTCAGACTTTGCCTAGCCTGTACCATACCTAAAGAAGAGTGGGATCTGGGTGCCTTTGCCTGCTTCCACACCTCCACCGTACTATATGTCTTAACTCTGTCATGCCACACGCACTCAAAAGCTCGCTGATGGATCATCTCCACCGAGGACACCGGTCTCCTCATGGCTTGCACAGGGCTTGTCGCATCCAGCCCCCGGGCCGGGCTGAAATCCTTGGGCACCACATCAGCACTGGTGACGGTAACAGCAGAGCAAAGGCTGCCGCGCAATGAAGGAGGGTTGAGTTTGGTAGCAGTTGTCCCAGCCAGAGGGAAAAATTGCCAGGGGGACCCAGCAGGTACCTGCAAAGCTACTGACTTCACTGGGAAGTATTCCAGTAAATGGGGGGAGCTCCACCCACGCCAATGGACAGAGTAAAAGCAATACTAGGTAACCTATTTACAGCTAAACTACCCCAGGACAGCTAAGAAAAGTAAAGCAACTATCTAAACAGAGCTAAAAAAAAAAATATGCAGGCAAACCTCAAACACAAGGCTCTTGAGAAACCATCGCTTTTACCTAGCAGAGTACAATTGGCAAAGGGCAAATGCTTGTGCATTTATTATTTGGCTGCAAGTAAGAGGACTGTGGAATGAATCTGCCTCTCACTGCCCACCCAGCACAGAGGACAGATTCAAGCTCTCTGGCAACTGTCCTAGCTGGAGAAGGAGATATCCTCTCCCGCTGAAGAATGCACGCACACCGCTAATGGACCTTGCCATCTAGCAGCGCGATGTTTTGATTTCATATTAGAATTACTTGAAAATAGGACCTTTAATACCTCTATTGTTGTACATTTCTCCCTCAAAGTATGTTTAAAGGACTTAATCAGACTCATTTCCTTAATTTCAAGCATATCTCTGAAAATGTATTATCCCAGGCTGATGGCATCAAAGAGTGAATTAGGAATAAAGCCAAGTGAATAAAAACAAAGATATTTCCTTTCGGTTACTGTGCTGCCTTCACAGGCTGCAGAGCATTAGAGCTGCTGAAATACCACTGGCACATTCTTCAAGATCTGCGAATTAGTGCCTTGCTTTTACACCCTTGGCGGGAAGCGAGGACGCGATCCCTGTTACACTTCGCCTGCCAAGGGCTGTGCTGTGATGAGCAGCTTTAGATCTACAGCACCGGAAAAATGTCTTTGAACTATTGCCGTTTGGATTCCCAGTTTCCGAGACATATTTACCATAGCAAAGTTGCCCTACTGAACCAAAAAAAAAAAAACCAACCCGGATTTGATTTTTATAGCATATGCAACACTTGCTTTCACCTTCTGTCCTTCAACATCCATGGCAGAGAAGCAGCAGCTCTTGCAGCCGTCCTGGGCCAGGCTGAGGGTGCGTGCAGACCACCGTCCTGGCCATTTCTGATGGGAGCTGGCCCAGAGGGGGCAAGCATGCAGTGAGGAGCTGAAGTGCACTGAAATTCAGGGTGAGGAAACAGCATGTGTACCCTCCCATCAGGGAATCAAACACAAATCTCCCTTTTACTGTCATGCCACTGGGGACTGCAACGTGGGCAGGACGGGGGGCGTTTGGCATCCACAGCTTCTCCAGGGGTTTATCACGGATATCAAACCAAAGCTACCCCTGTCCTGGCAGGTCAAGGAACTACTCGTACCCCCTGCTGTGCCTGGAGACAGGACACGATTTTAACAGCGGGGTCCATGGCAGAGCAAAGTTATTGTTGAAGTGACTTATGCAACCTTGTTCTCACAGCACCTCCTGGGAAACCGCCCGGCAGACCGGCCGGCGGTGCTGTCACAACAAAGCCAAGGGCTGGGAAGCCTTTCTTCTGCTTCGTGCTCTCTGGAGCAAGGCTGGACCGTGCCTGCTCTCAAAGAGCACAGGGGGCCAGAGCCTGCGTGCATCTCCTGTCCTTGGCACAGCACCTTGGAGAAGGAGGCGAGGCAGGTTACGCTGTCTGGTCATTTGGCCCACCGTCAATCATCCTCATTAATAACTTTTTCATCTCCATTATTTCAACTAAACGGGCAAAGTCCACAAGTTTATTACAGTCTGAGAAGCTATGCTTCTGCAATCCCCTCTGCCACCCCGGTGGCTCCCTGTTCGCCCCGCAGACCAGCGGCATCGCTGCCATCAGGACCAGCATGGCCCAGCACCAGCTGGAACAGAGCAGGAGCTAAATGTGCTGATGGGCAAAGAACATCGTGTGCACGGGCCAGAGAAGATCACAAGACACTGAAAAGCAGTTTCTAGGGTGGGCAGACAGCCTTGGGAACACAAGCAGCACAGTCTGGTAACTGCAGAGCGACAAGAGGGAGGCAGCTCTGCACAAGGGATGCCTGCTGTTGGCCCTGGTTAGGGCTACCTGCGCGCTGGGCTGCTGGGCACAGCAGCATCCAAAGGCTCCTGCTTGTGAAAGGCTTGCAGGAACCCAGGGCTACCTGCCACAGAGCCCAGGCCTGGGGGTTCTGCCTCCAGCTCTCCTCCCTTCCTGAGCTCCCCAAGCGAGGCAGGGGAGCGTCCCTGGTGTGGGAGCCCAGTTCCCCCACGTCGGGGAGGCTGGGTTTGCTGGCGGGCAGCAGCACCCCAGAGCACCGGGCAGGGTGGGCAGCAGGCAGAGCTGCACAGCCAGGGAGCCCCCAGGCTACAGCTAGCCTCACACACAAACAAGCACAAACCAGCATTACAAAACACAAGGCGAGATCATGTTTGAGGCTCATTTTGCTTTTCTGAAGCTACAGACTTTAGAAGTTACCTGCTTTTCCTCTGCCCCCTGCTTTCCGAGCCATACTGCTCAGCTCCCTCCATCTCCTCAGCCACAGCCGGGCCTGGAGACAGCGCCACGAAAAAGCCGGGGAGGACGGTCACTTGCTGACAGGAGCCAGGGTTTTCCATGCCTGGCCATGGTAGCACCGTGACAGAGCTCAGCAGTGCTGCAGCCTGACAGAAATGGGCAGCTCTGGGCTTTCTCCTGCCCCCAGCCCATGCCAGAAGATGGTTTCCCCATGCTCTCCCTCCCACAGCTCAGCAGGGTGGCAGCTCCAAAGCCACCACTTCTAAGCAGCAGCTAATGCTGAGAGAAGCTGCTGGATCCTTTCCACCATCCTTTGCCCTCTGGGGTCCTTTCTCTTGCATCTGTAAGGTATTAGCATAAGAAATCACTAATTACTTTTGCAGCTCCACCCTAGCACAGCAAGCTCATCTGCCTCCTCAGGACAGGTCATACCCTGACAACCATCTGGCTGCTTGATTGCTCCAGACACCTCTTGGGGCTCTGCAGACAGCACAGGCTCCAGGGCATGAGGAGACAAGTGGTTGCTGAGTAGCTATGGGGTGTAGCAACTTTCAACACCCTACTCCGGGCTGAGCGAGCGGCAGCACGCTCTTCGTGGCTGGGAAACCCAAAGGGAAGACTGTGCAAGAAAGAGGGGTGCTTGCGTGATGGCGCGTCCCACCTGCTCACACACACGTGCAAAGGAATGCACCCGTGTGCGCGTGCCTGCGCACCACATTGGGGCTTCCTGCAGCCTTCCCACGAGGCAGCATTGCATGTGCTGATGGAGACCTCCCCAAAGGGCCGTGTCCACGGAGAGGATGTTCTTGGGGCTCTTGAGGACTTCATCCACGACATCTGGCCACACTGCTCCAGCAGCTGTGCCTGACACCCAGGGACCCGGCGGGACCCGGCTGGACCCTCCTGTCCACAGCTACAGAACCGGCAGATGTGAAGGTCCCCCTTTGAGCTCAAAGCAGGTGAGCTCAAGTCACCCCGTGGAACAGAGGACACCCAGCAAACACACTGAAGCCCCTAGGTCTGCCCAAGCCTGCCCTGGTGCCAGCCCTGTCCCTGGCCAGGCCAGTGACCTTGGCTGAGCACCGCATCCTCTGCACACCTCTTGGGGAGGGGGAGCCAAGCAGACAGATTGCGCCTGCAGCCCCTCAGGAAAAGCCACCTCCAAAGCTGCGCCCGATCAGAGCATTCCCACCCTAGCCATTGTTTTGGGAACGGCTGGAAAATGTCAGCAGGGCGCTGGGTGCGGGTGGGGGGTCAGGAAAAAGGAAAAACAGATGATTAGATTTTTTTTTAAATCAGCCAATAAATTATATTAACTTTTCCATTGACCTTTTGTCGGGTCACATTATCAGACTGGTGAATGTGGTTCATGAAGATAGTATTATGCTCAGATTTCAAACTGTGTAGAAAGTGCATCCCAAGCAATATGCCAAAATGGAAACATTGGCTCCGCCGGAGGGGTGTGCTGCTCATTACCCTCCCAAGGAAGGCCAGATCCAGCATCTACAAATATATATATTATTAAAAAGGTCCAGTTCCCAGGGAGGCCAGGGATTTCATAAGGTCAGGCTTTGTCAGTGGTGCCGTCTACTGCTTTCTTCTTGAGATCGTGGTTGCACCAGAGCTGCCTGCAGAGGGGCTGGCTTGCAGCAGGCAGCTGAGATCACCTTCCTGCCTGTGCCTGGCCAGCAAGCTGTGGTGCAGACAGCTGGGAACGGGCATCTTTCCTCAGCCAGGGCATGAACACTGGCCTCGCATCACGGGGCCACCTCTAGGACAGGATAACATTCAAAGCACGGGAGGGAAGAGGGCATGAAGGTGCAGCTGCATGCGTTGGGTGCCTGCAAGGGTAAGGGGGAGCAATGCTGATCCTGGCTGCCCCAGCCTCAGGGCAGGGTTTACCAGGTGTCGGCAAGACTGCAGCATCGTGCTGCATCGTATTGGCTCCATAGCACGAAGCCAGCGGCGACAGCTCCTTCTGCAGCTGCGACATCTTCCAGAAGCAGGGAGCGTGCCAGCCCGTGGGAGCCAGCGCGACCCTGCTGCCCCTGGGGCCGTCCTGGTCCTCAGGGCTCAGAGAGCCGCTCTGCCCCTTGGACCGCAGCCCCGACACGGACGGAGACCTACTCTCACCCCCTGCCAGCCCAGCAAGGCCAAAATTAGCCTCCCCTGTGTGTGTGCCGGGTAGAAGAGCCACAATTGTATCTCAGGAAAGCATTATTGTACTCCACAAGCCCTATCTTATCAGGGAAAGGAAAATGGGACTTTGACAAACTGCCTCTGTTGCAGCCGGGGTAAGCACATGATTTTCGGTAATCGCCCACCCCGGCCGCAGCACCGCTGTGGCCACTATTGTTCCCGGCCCCAGCGCTGCGCCGTGCGGGGTCTGGGCAGCCGCGACCCTCCCAAAGGTGAAAGAGCACACGGGGTGCTGTGCTCACTTTGGCTGTGCCCCGTACATTGTGTTTGCAGCCCCAGTGGGGATGCAGTTGGAGTTAGATTGATCCCTTTATCAGGAGCCTTCAAGTGCTGATAAAGTGACATCACCCTCCAGGAGCGGGGGACTTGAACTCTTTTGCAAGGGGAGATGGTTATCAGCTGGCTCTGGCAGGGCTGCACTCGCTCTTCAGCCCCGCAGCTGGAAGCAGAGCCACCCTCCGAGCCTCCGACACGATAGGAAGGGTTTGTTTTGCTTTGCACAATGGCTGCTCAGATCCTGTCCAGCAGCAGCGCGGAGTGCGGTGCCGGGCGCTTCAAAGGCACTCAGCTTTGTGCCGCCACAGCACGGGGGACCCAGCGTGGCCAGCGGCCGTCCTGCCCCGGGGACACTCAGCCTGACCCCAGGGACATCTCGGTCCCTGAAACACCAGTTGCAACAGGAGGCACATTGTTCCCAGTCCAGGGCAAAGAGGATCCTCTCCTGAAGAGCTTATATCATCTCACTGGGAAGTCCAAGAGCAGCCCATGAGCCCGTCTCCACCTGCAGAGCATCCCTGCAGGGAGGACAGCAGGTCACTCCTGCCATCTTTTCACTCCTTGCTGCCGCAAGCCCACCCGGGGACCCTGCCCAGCTGGGCTGGGAGGGCTGAAAGAACCTCTTGAGGGGGTCCAGATACCCCACAAACCGTGTGCCCTGGCACAGCAGGGAGCAGCAAGTGCTCAGCTCACCTCTGCTGCAAGCCACAGGGCAGGAGAGGACTCGAAAGGCCACTGTGATGGCCATTGGGATGGCCAGCACAAGCCCGCAATGAGGTCCCACGGGGGACACCTGCCTGCCCTGCTCGGTTTACCTGCCCCGGAGGTATACAGCATAGGGGCCGCGCTGGGTGCATGCAGCCAGCCTCATCGTGCGACTGCTTGTGCAACGCGTGGCTGCAGCAGGTCTGGCCTGGCAGCAGCGTGGGGAACACTCCAGTGCGCTCTGCACTGGGAAGAGCTCTTCATCCCCCCAAGCAAGACTGTGGCTGCTGGTGGGGTGATCTTCATCAGACGTTCCAGTGCCAGTGGTAGCTCCCCAAATACCCCAGCAGAAGCAGCCACTGAGGGCTACAGGGAGTGGGCAGAGGGGTTACAGCAAACCGTGCTGCACAGATGTAATCCTGTGTAATCCTGCACAGTGTTATGGTGCTGTGTGCTCTTTTTTGCTCTGCTGCTGGGTCCTGCTTCCCAAAGCAGGACGAAGGGACAGACTGCCAAGCGCTGCAAGCGTTACAACTGTCAGACCAAAGCTGCTGCTGTCCTAATTCCTGCACGTCTCCCTATGCCTACAGCTCAGCCCTCCACTTTCCACAGTTGGGCTGTCAGTGTAAAACCAAAGGGTAAAAAAAAAACAGGTGGACTGAATACAACATCTGAAAGGGCTGAGACCACTATTTCCCCTTGCTGCTCCCCAGGGCAGAGAGCAAGTGCAGCCGCTGCAGAGCCACAACCACAGTAATGTGTGATGTGCCTGAGCCCCAGCACTGTCCCGCGCAGCTCCTCCTTTCACCCGGGTCTCTGCAGCCTGCAATGTCCCTTCCCGCAGCCTGAGCAAACGCCATCGCGCCCTTTGCAGCTCCCATGCCAGGACCCCCACAAGAAGGGAGCAGGCGCTGCCCTGCCAGGCACAGCACCCGTCCTGCTGTTGTCTGCGGTTTAACTGCTAATGATGGGACACCAAAGCAGCCCTTGGGGAGGACCAGAGGCTCAGCCCTGGGGCCAAAGCGGAGCAGGGCAGCGCAGGGTGACCTCCTGCTGCCCGCCTTGCCGCTCCCAGCAGCCACAGCCCGGGGGCTTCCTGAGCCAGAGGGGCAGCCCTGGCCTGCCTCCTTGAACTCCTCTCATCATTCATCCCAGTCTCACTGCCCAAAATAGCCCACAATGATTTCCGCAGTTAATTTGGTCTTTCTGAGCACACAGGCTGTGGTCTGAACTTGTCTCTGGCCAGTTTCATTTCAGAGCTCCCTGTCCTTGTGCTTTGAGATGCAGCAGAAGCGCTCATCCTTTTCTTTCCTCTGCTGCCCCGATGGTACCCACCCCACCACATCCCCTCCTTGGGACAGGACATCTCTTCAGAGGCCCACCCCATTTAGTCATTCCTTAATCAGATGCCATCCATGCCCCTTGCTGTCCTTGCTCCTCTTCTCATGGCCTATACAGCTCTGGGAGCTATGGGGTATGCCCAGCACTGTACACACACTGGGACGGCACTGGATTCACTTGCAGCCCTCGCCCTAGCAGCTCCCACATGCCCCACACCCCCACGACCAGCCTCCCCTACGGCAGCAGCTAATCCTGCTCCCAGCCCTGCTCATGTGGACACACTCTCCATCCCTGTCTCCACTGTTCCGACATGCAACATAACCCATCCCTCTGTCCCCCTGCCACTCAGCACTGCTAAACCCCTTCAACAAATTCTGCCACCAGCTTTGGGATGTTCATACACCCAGTAATTATGTGTCACTAGCAAATGTTGTGGCCTCACTTTTCTCAGCTCTTCCAGAGCATTTAAAGTAAGATTTCTCTTGTCAGTGTGTAAATGAAGGACACGGATGGGCCTGTGGGATGGAGCAGGAGCAGGCCAGCTTACTTGTTGCAAAGCACCGCCAACACCGCAGCCCGCTGCACACCTGTGCAACAGCCACGCAGGCCAGCTGCGCCCCACCGGCGCGGGAGATCCCAGCTGATCCCAGCTGATGCAGACATCCTCCTGCCGCTTTCCAAAGCGCCCACCCCGCCGTCTGCAGCGGAGACTTTTGTTTCACATTGGGTTATCTTATCGCCATAGGAAAGGCAATACAGCAGAAGAATTTCCTTTCCTTTATGTTTCCAGCCTTTCCATTGTCTGGCGTCTGGATTTCTGAGCCTCGCCACTCAGCAATTCGCTTGGGCCTTTGGAAACATGAATGCAGGCACTTCTTATCAGCAGGAGCTCTGCAAAGGCTCCTTTTGCAGCTGAAGGCAAACTAGGCAGGGTCTGGCCACCCTGGGGTTCATCCTCACCCCATTAAGCCTCACCCTGTTAATGAACCATGCATTTTCCCCTGCCTGAGTCAGGTGCCAGCTCAGCTGTTCACCTGGAGGGAGCGTAGTGCCAGGCAGCATGGCTCGATGAGATTTGACCATGGCATTGAAACACCAGTCTCCCATTTCTTTCTTCCTTCCAGTTTATTTAGCCAGAGCAGAGCCTGGAGGCCAGGGCAGGATGCGTGCTGTTGGGAAGGCAGGACAGCTACAAGCCACCAGCACCTCAGAAAAGACCATGGGAGCCACCGTTAGCCCAGGGCTATAGCAAAGGCTCTTTCCCTGATGTGCTCCTTGTAGGAGCCAACACCACCCACCCTGTGGAAAAGAGCTAAGCCCCAGCTGTGCTCTCCACTGCTCTCCTGCGTGGGAAGCTCTGCTCTTCCCCCGTGCTCTGTAACAGAGAGGAGCAGGAGAGCAGCCAGACAGCTCTCCCAGTCCCTGCCCCGGATCCTCTTGCTCCAGCCCAGTGTCCAACACACCCAGGGCTTCCCCTCCCAGCATCCCAGGGCTGGGAGAGGAGGGCATGGCATGTGGATTTGAAAGATATGGATGAGATTTGAGACAAAGCAGCGCTTCATGTGCAACAAATCCATCATCGTGGGCTGCGGGGTCCTGGGGATCCCCGCACTGCAGCTGCAACCTCACCAGCGCACACAGGGCCCAAGGCACTTGAACGAGCCCAGCACTGCAAACACAAACCAGCCGCTTCCTCCTGAGCTTTTCATGGGCTCCTACATTTCTGCAGCTTCCTCTGGTCTGCACCACACGCATTTTGAGGCACAAAATCATCCCAGGGCAAGAAATTCACCTCCATGTCACAGCAATTGGCAGCGCTCTGGTTTATGGCAGCTGGCAGGAGTAGACGGTACATGCCAGGCAGACCACGAGTGATGGGTCAGTCCCCCACGTACAGCACTTTAGACATCTGTAACCTTCCAAGTGGGTTTCTGTCTTGCTGGTCCCTGGCTTGCAGTGCTAGTGTTCAGCAGGCAGGGATGACCGTGGCAGCCAGCAGCAGGAAGTCACAGGGGGGACTGTCCCCATCTCCTGCCGTGCCGGGCAGATCAGGAGGCTTCCATTCCAGTCTGCAGAGTGTGACAGGGCAGGGCTTGTAACCCTCGACGCTGGGGAAAACACTAGCCCAACCAAAAGGGGAGACTGCTGGGTTTAAATCCAGCTGTGAGGCTGCACCTCTCCTGCAGCCTCAATCCCAGAGAGTGGAGCCAACAGTGGCAGGGAAGGGGGACCCCCACACCCCGCTGCAGCAGGACAAGGGTGAAAGGAGATGCTGGAAGCTGTCACCGCTCCACCTAGGCAGTGCTCCAGGCACGGCATGGCAGCCTGTAATGGCACCCCAGAGCTTATCACCTCTCGCAGGGGAGCCCCGAGGAAGCACCTTCTGCTGTTTACTGCTTGCTCGGTCGGGGGGACGGGTGCTCAGGGCACCTCAGAGGGGCTGCACGTTGTCCGAAGGTGCCTGAGCACAGCATGGAGCGAGGTTGAGCAGCGGGGCTGGCCCGGCTCCACTGCACCGTCATGTCTTCAAAGTCCCACTGTGAAAAGAAAGGATCAGCCAGTCTCACTGCCGGGTGCGAGGGAGCCCCGGGCAGCACTGCTACCCGCGGCCAGCACAGGGCCTGTGCCGCCTCTTCCCAGAAAGGGGAATTGGCTACGTTTGAAACTAGAAAGTATTTGGTTCTCCCCTTCTCTACAACAACGCAAGCAAAGCTGAAAGCAGAACAACGCTGGTTTCCATTTTTCTCATGCGCTTCCCTCCCCGCCCAGGCAACGTGAGCAGAGGGCTTAGGGGCACATGGGGTGGTGGCCGACCGAGACGAGAGAGGGAGAATCCCTTTTCCCTGGGACCCCCACAGCAACGGTTCCTGAGCCCCCCCCATGCTGCCACAAGCGCAGATGGTTGAGAGCCACCAGGCAGAGACAACCCTTGCTAAAAACCCCTGTGAAGCCCCAGATGAAGCTTGGGCTGGTTCACCAACACCAGCCAAGACAAAGGGGCTCTGCAGAGGCTTCCAGCTTCCCTTTGCTCTGTGCAGGCAGCAAAAGCCTGGCTGGACCACGGGAACTTCCCGTCAGGGACATGACGATGTTTGTTTCTTTGCCTCGACTGCTATGACTCCCAAGTGACGAGGCGCTGGGGATCAGAGGGGGACATTTCCAGGAGTGCAAACGCAAGTCTGCTCCACCCAGCAAGCGCAGCCCTCCCACCCTGACACCACTCACGGGACAGACCCTTTTCCCACAGCCACAGCAAGAAAAAACACTGGGGCAGAGTTCCTCTGACTCAGGAGCGGTTTCTTTTCCTCTTGTCCTCACCATGACCTCTCTTCATGTCCCAAGATGGCTTGGGCACCTCAGGCATTTAGCCCTGAGAAATTATACTGTGAGGTGCCTTGCAGAGCTGCTCCCTGCCTCTCTCCCAGCAGCCCAGTGATATTTTTCCCCAATATTTCAGCTGCAAAAGGGAAAAAAACCAAAACCAAACAAAAAACCAAAACCACAAACAACTCAGGAAAAAAAGCTGGCCTAAAGCCACCACGCAGGGAGGGTGGCAGAGCACAACACTGCTCCTCGTAGATGCATGGGATTGAGGAACCTGCTGGGGCCAGACAACGGGTTGAAGCTCATAGGAGCAGGGAAGGAGCTTTGAGCAGAGAAAAAAGGCAGCTGCTGCTTACTTTAAAGCAATGGTGTTTCAGGCCAGCCAGGAAGGAGCTGCCTAACTTCAGCAGAAGCAGCCGGAGAGGGCCTGGACCCAGCTCCTGACTTGCCAGGGCAAGAGCCGCTTTGCCCACCACGGCCAGAGCCGCTTTGCCCACCACGGCCCTCTTGACCGCCCCCTCGAGCAGGCTGGCGGGGAGCAGCTCGTCGGTGCGCCGCTCTGCAGGGGTGGTGCGGGGGAGCCCCCGGGGACCCGCACCTCTGCTGGGATCCCAGCTGCCAGGGCACCCGCACCGCTGCGCTGGGACGCCCGCCTGACGGCCAGGGCCGCTCTCCCTCTGCCTTGGAAAGGCCGGCCCCTAACGGCAGGAGAGAAGGATTTCAGCCTCCTCCAGAGGAATAATGAAGTATTTTGTGCAGGCTGTGACTGCAGAAAGCTGGCGAGATGCACGCGTGGCAGCCCCTTGCTGCGGGACTCCCTGGTGCAAAAGTCATCGTCCCACTGATCCTTGTGCTGAGACATCAGGAAAAGATCCGAGAAACCTGGCTGTGACGCTGCCCAGCCACACAGCCCGGTCTGCAGATGGGACAAGGGCTTCTTTTGTGTAGTGCTGGCTCTGCAAAGCTGAGGGAAGTGAGGCACGTACATCACCTGCCATGGACCGCAGCGGTAGAAGAGCCATGGTGCCCCACAGCAGAGCAGCTCAGGGATTTGCAGTTAGTGAGTGTGTCCTGGCATCCCCCTCATTTGCTCGCCTACAATGCTTTCATTTTCAGGGATAGAGTAAAAAAATATTCATCTCCCCCAAAGAGTAAAAAAAATACTGCTCTCCCCCAAAAAGAGAAAAAAAAAAAAAAATATTGCTCTGCCCCAAAACAGACCCTGCAAAGCACATTTTCTAGTAGGTGGACAGCCTAGGCAGCAGCTCTGACATGCAACAGCAAGTCCTGTGTGTGAAGGACAGCCCCAGCCTTCTGGACCTCCAGGGCAGAACTGGGGCCAGTGTTGCACCAGGGTGACCTGCACTGAAACCCTCTTGCAGCCAACAGCAGCAGCCCGAGTGGGAAAAGCCCTTAGGAGAAACTAAGCAAGACTGCCAGGAGGTAACAGAGAAGCCCTGAAAAAGTACAAGTCTTGCCCCTCTCCTGATAATAAAACTCCACTAACTAGTAGGCAGATAGGAAAGAGAAGGGCCAAGGTAACACCACCAAAAGGAGCCCTGTGAAATCCCCTCATTTCCCAGCAGCTTCTCTGCAGGGCCATGCCAGCTACAGCTCAGCCAGAGTAAAAAGACCGTCGAGTGAGCCTGGGACAGCCTGGAGTTCACCCTGGCTCCAGCCTTTTGAGGAGCAGCCACGGATGGAGGCTCCCCGGGTGGGCAGGCAACGCTGCGAGCGGGGCTGGCACGCTTGTCTGAGGGGATGCAGAGATGCCATGGTGGTTCACCCACATCTTGACAGAATAAGCTAGTCTCCACGCTCTTTTTCTAAGCTCTGCTCTACAACGCAGCCTGTGCACCTCAGCAGCGTCCTGGGCATTGCCCTGGGATGGACCCATCTAAACCAGGCTCTAGACCTGCCCCCGGCACCAGGACTGTCACCGTATGGGGTGGATGCTTTAAAGTACACGTTACAGCAAGGCAGAGCCCCAAAGGGAGAAGAAACAGTACTAAAGAGTCAGGAGTAGGCACTGACCTCAAGCTCTGAGTTGACGGAGGCAGCATCGGAGAAGCTGGATGAGGAGAGCCCAGCGCGCAGGGCTGGGAGCCGGGGGCAGGCAGGGGGCTGTGGTGGTGCAGGGCCTGCTGCGCCCATCTGTGCATCCCTGGGCAGCCTCACCACGCTGTGACCAGTCTGACAGGTGACAGAAAGCAAGAGGAGGACATCAAAGGGAGACATCACCGGGGAGAGCACCAAAACCCAGCAGCCCTGGGTGTGTGCACACCACCTCAGGGCTCCCATTGCGACAGCATCCGCAAGCTGCTGGACTCTCCGTGTTGTGCAGGACAGCAAGGCAGACGCTGCTCTGCCCCCCACACATCTGGGCACACACACCCACCCCACAGCCATCCGCAGAGAGCCCATTCTCTACCAGGAGGGTAAGAGCATCCCTGACCCCCCCCCGAGCCCCATGGGTGCACCAAGCCCCAGCAGCCTCTCACCTGCTGCACCAGCCTGATCATCAGGTCTAGGCAGTGACTGGTTGCCACCATCCTGTGCCCAGATTTGGGTTTTGGAAACATGTTAAGTGGGGCCCAGTTTGCAGCCTGCAAAGGAGAGCGAGCCACGTCAGCTACAACCAGGAGAGCTGCGCCCACACCACAGCCTGCACCCAGGGGCATAGCACCCACCCCATCCAGCAGCATTGCCCTAGCCACACTAAGCACTGAAGACCTGGGTAGGTGCAGGATGGTGCTGAGCTGACCTCCCCCAGAGGGAGCGGAGGGGGAGAGGGACCCCTGCCAGCCTCCCGCCTCGCAGTGACCACCAGGGCCGGGGGAGCATCTGGGGGCTGCACACCGGTGCCAAGCTGCTCCCAGGTCAGCATAGCAGGAAAATGCACGTGGCCCTGTGGTGAGGGTGACGTTCCCAGTGCCAGCTGTGCCCTGCAGCATGCCAACCCTCCGTACCACTCCTCCAGGGGCCCCAGCCCCTGCCATCCCTCCACCCTCCCCTGGGGAGGCAGAGCAGTAACGCTGCCGAGCGGGGCAGCTCTCCTTTCTGCCCTTCAACCAGAGAGAGAGGAAAAAAAAACCTCTTCTTCCACTGCTCCCCTGTCATCTTCCTCCCTCTCTCCAGCCAGGAGGGCCCAGGCATCGGGGACCTCTGGTACAAGCCGCTGCCCCATCTGGCTCTTGGCCGTGCAGGCGAGGAACAGGAGCTGAGCCCCCGTTAAGGGTATTTCTGGAGTGACAGCAGAGCCCCCTCCCCACACCAGTCCCACAGCCCAGGCACTGGGGCCAGGAGAGGAGCTGTGCCCCATCCACCTCCTCATCCCAGCCGAGAGCCCCGGGGAAGGAGCTGGGAAAGGATACAGCCACATCCAGCGCAGCCGAGCCCAGGGCCAGCAGGAGCCAGGGCAGGGCCCTCAGGACGTGCGCAGGCTGCTGGTCGCGGGTGACAATCGCTGCTGTGTAGAGGACGCCGGCTGCGGCCGAGCAGAGGGTGGCCCACAGCCGCCTCCACGAGCACGGCTTCCCCCTGCACTGAGCCACCCAGAGCCTGCTTTGGAGCCACAGAGCCCGTCCCCAGACGGGGACGCTGCTGCAGCCAGCACAGGGACCCCGCACCCCACTGGGAAGGGGGCTGCTGTGCCGAACCCTGCAGCTGCCTGAGGACCAAGCAGCTGGGAGAGGCTGTGCAGGGGGCACAGGTACCCGGCCTCCCCCCAGGGCTTTTGCAACAGGACGCAGGAGTCACTGTCGCGGCTGGGGAGCCCTGCCTGGGACTGGGGGGCATAAGGGCAGCCGTGCCAGGCAGACACTTACTGCTCTGGAGAATGCGGGGATCCTGGCTGTGAGGGCAATGAGGGCAGAGAGCAGCCCCAGGACAAACCCCAGCGCTTCTGTGTTGTCCTGAGGGAGGGAGGGAGGGAGAACCAGGGGAGGCAGGGGAACACCTCCACCACAGCCCACCCGGAGAGCGCCCTGTCTCCACCGGCTGCTCCCGGCCCCCTTGATGATCCCAAGGGCTTCACCCCTGCTCCTGCCAGACCAGAAGTGCCACGGTGTGCGGGGGCTGCCTCTCCCGGCCTCCAGCCCCTGGGGCGCAGAGGCTGGGGTGGGTCCTGGGGGACCACAAAGCACCCCTGGACCAGCCTGGGGCACCCCAAGGGCACACAGCCCTGGGAAGCTGAGATGCCAGGTTGGGCAGCACCAAGGGTGCTAAAGGGGAAAATACAACTGAACCAAACCCACTGGTGCTCAGAGCCTGGCAGCTGCCTGTGCTCGCCCAGGCTCTGCCCGCTGCCCACCCAACCCTGGGGGGGGGACAAGGAGGGCGCAGCTCACCTCGAATACCGCCCCGAGCAGCCTCCGCCGGGCTCCTTGTAGCAGCTCCCAGGAGGGCCGGGGGCTGGGTGCCAGCAGAGACCTGCCAGCACCCACGGACAGGGGCAGGGCGAGGGCGAGCAGGCCGTCCCGCAGCCGCCGCCGCCTCCTCCGCTGGCGGGGCAGACCTGCGTGGGACACGGGCTCGCTTTCAGGCCGTCATCCCCGGGGACAGGCTTTGCCCCATCCCACCCTCGTGGGCTGTGCTGGGTCCCCCACTCCTCGCCTGTCCCAGGGGCCACCCAGTCACACCCTGCTTGCCCAGGGTGCCACGTGGCTACCCCCGGCGCTGCTGTCCCCAAGGTGCCTGTGCCAGGCCGCCCGGCCAGGGGTACGCGGTGCTCCCCAAAGCACAGATGGCAGGAGGGGCACCTCTGCACGAACCTGCCATCTTCTGGGTCTCAGGCGGGCAGGGGGGAAAGAGGGTGAGCAGGAAGCGGACGACATTGGCCACAGCCATGTAGGCGCCTGTGAGGATCTGGGGAGAGACACGATGGCACAGGGAGGCTGAACCTCCCTAAAATGCAAAACCTCAGGCAGCAGCTCACAGCCCCCCATGTGAAGGGTTGCATTTGCCATGCTATTTTGAGCCAGGCTGCCAAAATCTGCCCCCCCTCCAGGCCCAGCACCCCAGGGCAGCAGAGCAGCACCTCCGGCAGGCAGGCGTGGGTCCCACAGCCGCGGCGGCGGCTGAGCAGGGTGCAGGGGGGTGTCCGCACCCTGCTGCGCGGAGCCTTGCCCACCTGGATGCTGAGCTGGCTGGCGAGCAGCGCCCCGACTGCATTGCAGATGTGGCCCAGGAAGCTGTACAGGAGGCAGAGGACAGACGCCTGCCGCCGGCCCTGCCCCGGGCACCCGCAGGACAGCCTAGGGCAGAGGGACAGGCTGCTCCAGCCGCGCTCGGCGCTGCGGGACATCAGAGCAGAGCAGCCCCGCAGCCTCCCGCAGCCCAGCCCAGCCCCGGGGAGTTACAGCGAGCGGGCGGTGATCCAGCACAGCGCGGCCAGCATCCAGAGCCCCCAGGACATGCAGCCCGGCTCCCGGGCCAGGCAAGCTGCTGGCCAGGCGGCAGAGCCACTGTGCCCCCCGGCCAGCGTCCCCTGCATGGCTGGCTCCCAGCGTCCCTGGGCAGGGAGTGCCACCACAGGCTGCCAGCACTGCCCTGCAGGTGCGGCACCCAGCACCACCCTCCGCCCACAGTACAGCACCCAGCAGCGCCCAGCAGCTCCCCCGGGGCAGAAAGTACCACGCACTGCTGGGAGCAGGCTCCTGGTCAGACTAGGGCTCCCTAAACTGGGCAGAAGAAACCTGGAGGAGAATGGCAGCTCCAGCTCCTGCCTTGCAAGGAGAATTGTAGTTCATGATGCAAGCGCAAGATGCTGTAAAAGGGAAGTTCAGCTTCAAACCATACTCCCAAACCAGCTCTGCGCTTCTGCTGCAGGTATCAGTGCAGCAGGTAACGACATCAGCCAGGAAAACAAACTGCTTGCATTATAAAGCAAAGCCCCTTAGAAGGGGAGGCAGACTGCTGGGGTGCTGACATTGCTGCAGATCTCAAAGAACAGACTGGAGCCAGTTGCACGCTCCCTCCACATGCACAAGGCACTTTAAGAAAACAACACTCAAAAATGGAAACTTGCCTTCTGCGGAAAGCAACAGGAGCAGGAGAGAGAGGCTCCTTCAGCAGGTGGCCGGGGCGAAGCACAACATCCCCTTTGTGCAGGCTCCCGACAACAGAGCAGCCCCGCATTGCCTCCCGCCTGCCAGCTGCTCCTACGTGCCGTACCGAGCTGTCGACGCGGCCTGGCTGGCGTTCCCCAGCTAGGGTAGAGCAGGGCGGATGCGATTCAGCAACAGACCAAACCACCACAGGAAAGCATTAATTTAACCACGATCCTCGCCCGTTACCTAGTTTGCCCACTGCTCAATAGCAGCATAAAATATTAACAAGCCTTTAGGTCCACAACTCTTGTTTATAGTTCCTTCTTCTATCGAGGCAAGAGTCCTTTAGCACAGCAAGGAGCAGTTTGCATTTAACAAAACTGAGCAAACATTATTTGCTCGGTCGTATTTACATTATCCTCCATTCACTCACGCAAACACTGCAAGTGGTTTGGCAGGTCTTGTGGCCAAAGGTTTCTGTGAGCAACAAGCAGAGTCGTCCTCAAGCCCCAGGCCCTGGGGATTGCTGTTATTCACTAGATTTGGAAGGGTCTACACCAGGACACAGCCTGTCCAGCAAGGAGCCTCATGGAGACCCAGCTGGCAGCAAAGGGCTGAGAATGCAAAAGAAGGAAACTCAGGTACTTGCAATAAGAACAAAGAATTCAAAATGCTTTGAATGAAAGAAATAGAATAGAAAAAATAGTTTAAAACTTCAATAAAGGATACCCCAACTTCAGTTTGACAGGTAATTTGACAGATAATAGCTTCATACAAGACAGGCGAAAAGAAATGGGTGCTTCTGAGCAATCAGGTCCCTAAAGCATTGGAAGGGACAAAAGCAGAAACCATCCCTCCAAGGAGGGTGGGGAAGTCTGATCAGAGACTGATTTGGCTAGGGCACAACCTCTTCAGGAAACAAAGGCAAAACTCACCTTCTCCAGGAGAACCAGATTAAATAGTCTCTCCTGAGAATCTGCTTTCCATTATGGTACACTGACTTAAAATACCATTGACAGTATTCATTCAGTATAATTATGCTTTAGCTTTTCAAGTGGCAGGGGAATATCTTCCTTCCAGTGATGTAATTTTTAACTCGAGAGCATGGACTCCAGGGGAAGCAGGAGCCAAGGTGAGAGCTCTGCTGTCAGGGGACCCTCCGCATGCACAGCACGAACCGGCTGTACAGGACCAGCACAAAGGGTCACAAAGCCAAAACCAGCTTGGTTGCACACCCCACATCTGCTGTGGCTTTGCTCAGCAGTTGGTTTAATCTCTCCCTCCACACTTAAGGCCTGAGAAGTACAAAATTACAAGACAGCAATCCCTTTTTTTAGTATAAGAGACCAGCATCATCTGTTACTCTGGTTCACGACCTAAAAACAAAGCACAGTTTGTCTTTGTGAGCCTTTCCGGTCCTATCATTACTCCCTGCGCCGGACTAGGAATGAAGAGCACTGGCCAAGTGCACAAACATTTTCTCAGCAGGGCAACCAAGGAGTAAATCTCACTTAAGTCTGACCCCAAGTAAGTACAGTCTTTTTAGTGTCAAGTATTAACATATGCATTAAAATCTGCTATTATGACACTTCTGCAACTAGGTCAATGCCTACCAGGTCAGTGAGACAGAACATGACGCCATATAGGAAGTAACATCTCAAATATATTTAAGACAAATTAGCACCAGATTTTTGGCCAGTCACACGGAGCTAATGTTTTAAAATACCAACGGCAAGTCACACAGAAAAACAACTGATACCAGCTCAGTGTGAAGGATATAAAAGCAGGATTTTCCTTGCACGGTGTGCTGTGCTCTGGTCTCCCTTCAGCTGGGAGATAGGGAGTGGTTTCAGTACCAGATTCTACAGAATAGGGCGGGTATAGCAGAGAAGGAAGAGGGAAATAAAGATCCTTTTACCTCATTTTTCAACACACTAAAGTGTTCTGTCACATCAACAAACAAGCACTTAAAAAGAAAAAAAAAAGATGACCAATAGCGTCTCAAAATGCAACATCACTCATTGAGATTGAACTGTTTAAAGATTTTAGTCTGTTTTACAGGGCTTGCTTTGATCCCAACAGCTATAAAATACATCCTTTATGGAAGGAAACAACATTCCCGCATGGCTCCATCTGCTCCCATTGAAAGGGGGTTTCAGCAGCAGTCAAACAGCTGGGCTGGCTTCCAGATACCACGAACAGCCAGGTCTTTTGTTCTCAGAAGGGATGAGCTCCAACTATCAGAGCCCACTCTTATCCCCTGCCCAGGCCAATCCATAGCACGGAGCTCCCAGGTGAGCTAGCGATGCCCACTTATCCTTCCCCCCGCCAGCCCTCAGTTCAGGCCTGCAGGACAGTGCAGTCCCTGCCCTGGCAAGGTCAGATACTGGTGCCACAGCTAAGCCTCCAGGTGCTTAGTGATCCTGCGAATTTTCTCCTTCTTGTTCCTGTTTCCATGTTTTTTCCAGGGCTTTCCTACCACATTCCCAGGATTGGGCGTAGTCACAGGCACAAGGCCGCTGCCAGGCCGGTATCCCATTGCTGCCCGGACCCCTTTCATCAGGGCACGAACGTTCTCCTGGAAGAGGAGACAGAATTACCAGTCACCAACGAGATGATGTTTAACCACAAGGAACTGTGATATGTTACTAAAACCAGACAGAGGCAAGCCCCAACCCTACAAGACCTGCTCAGCCCCCAGCTCCAGAGCTGCAGGAAAAGTCACACCACACAGCTGAGTCAAAGCCTTCCAGCACGCTCCAGTTCTGTCTGCAGCCATGCCGCGCTGCGCCAGGTCCTCAGCGTCTGCCGCTGCAAGCAGAGGCGGAACGTTGACGAGACACCGAGCTCTGACAGACATTAGCTACAGCGCTAGGATTGATTCTCACAGTCTGCTTTGCACACAACAAATTGTCTTTACAAATAAATCTGGCGTCTGTGAAAGCCAGAGACTAAAATAACTTGCTCAAGTCTGGAGCGTGGGTAGCACTGCCGGGGCTCGCAGCTCGTGCCAGCACTTTGGGCAGCCAGAGGAAGAGTCTGGTAATCCCAAAAATTCTTTTCAGGTCGTAGCTTTCCGGAACAGCTCACTATTTTTTGAAAAGGGCCTGCGTTCTTGTTTTCGAAATGCATGACTATCTTTAGCTGTGCTGAAACAAATACTGTTCATATCCAGCTAACCAAGCAGAACGGATCACGCTGTCTATGGCCCTTCCTCTTCACTGCTAAACACCCTGTTTTGATCTTTGTCAGGTACGCAGACTTCATCAGCCATGGATCTGACATTTCAATACAAGTCATTAATAAATTTTTTCAGTGGCATAGGGGCAAAAGAGATCCCTGTGCGACCTAACAAGAAGCATATAAGTGAAGAGAAATTCCCACTTTCCACTTCATTTTGAGATTTCTCAGTTAGATTTTAAATATGTTTCTGCGTTCTTTTCATCTGATTTCAGGTTCTGACTCAAAACAACCACGTAGTACTAAATCAATTGTCTTAAAAGAAGTTTATCATGTCCCCTAAATACATCATCTCAAGAAAGGAAAGTTAGTGTGAAGGGCCTGTTAGTCCAAAACCATGTTCCTGGCCAGCTGCTGTGGCACACCACCCTCCTTCCTTGCCTTTCTTCCCAGCCACTCTCCTGTTTGCTCAAGATTGATATTAAGCCCATAATAATGAGGGTCACCCTGCTGACCTTTTAAAAATCAACTATGTGCACCTCATTAGCTATCTTTCAGTCACCTAGCACATTCCCAGTGATTTAGGAGACGATAAAAAGAACAGAGATCTCTTGGGTAGAAATTACGTGGAGATGCCAATGGCATCTAACACCATTAACAATCCAGCACCCCTCCATCCTCAAAACTATTTTATCCAGTAACTATGACACAGCAATGCTGCTGTAAAAACTCCTAGAATAAATCTCCTCCAGAATTTACCTGGTGGAAAAATGTTTTGTCCACCACATTTTCAATTTGTTTTGCTTTGGTATTCTTCTCAGGCTTCACCTGTCCACTGGCCTGCACGGTTCTGCTCTCTGGGCACCCTTGGTGCTGGTGCTGAAAATCACTGGGGTCAATGCCAGGAGGTGGATGGCAATATAACAGCTTCCCCTGTGAAACCAATGGGATACAGTTATTACCAAAAAAACTCAGAGAGAGACCCAGAGAGGAAAGAAACCAAGTCCAAACCTAAGAAGGGCCCTGGAAGTCCAGGGGCTGACACTGGCAGACTAACTATCAGTACAATTTATTTCTCCTCCCAGGCAACAACTGGCTTGACTTCCGAGTTAAAGCACTATTCTACCCCGACTTCAAAGCACCATTTCCAGCTGCAACATCCAGCTGCAAACAATACAGTGCAGAACTCTCAGGAGTACTGGAGGATCCTATTAAGAAATATTCAGCAATAAGTTGCTGAGAGGGGCTGTAGCAGCATGCAGTATTACAACACTCATAACTGCAGTCCTTATTGCCAAATACTGATCCAACTATACAAAATGGGTTTGTTTCCTGAATATCTCCTGCCTATTTTAGAGATATGATAGTTTATTTAGCTAGCACCTTATTTTTTAAGCAATCATCTTTTTAAGAGTAAGCAGCAGGAAAAATTTCATTTATTCCTTTTTAACATAAAAATAGCCCAAATTAAAGAGTATTTTAATATATGCTGATTTTATGCAGAGAAATAGAATTCACTTTATTGTGCTCCTTCCTGCTCCAGTGAAACCTTCAGTTCACCTCCCAGCAGGAAAGAAAACCCAGATGTAGGAAGCACTTACACTGACATAGTCTTTTAACACATATCGAGCTGATCTTGGCTGGTCTGGCTGTCCATGAGCTGTCATAAAGCCTCTCATATCTGCAAGACAAATCCAAAGTACATTCTGTGTCAGTACAACAAGAGAATTCATACATTCTTCTCTGCTGCCTAACTGCACATTTGTATCCCTTCTCAAAAAAACTCCCTTAAAAAGAGGCTTCTGTTGGGGAAAGCAGGGGAAAAATGGGAACATTGCTTACTGTAGAGGTACTACAGACAGATCCTGACCTGAAAGGAATGATGAGAGCTGACATCTCCCTATCACCAGAAAACCTGCTGTGTTTTTCTTTTTGTTTTAAGGCCAGAGAAGGTTAACTGCATCAGAGAATCAGACAAGGGAGATAAACCTTCACTGCATTCGTCAAAGTCTAATTCAAGAGACAGTTGATGGGAGGTATCTAAAAGGGTGAGAGCACCACACTACACAGACTGGCAGGGCATTTCACCAACATCCTCAACATAATCACTACATCTGTCGGACAAAACTGGCAAAGTGCCACTGCAACAAACACATGAGATCAGCTGTTAACAAAGGCCCTTCCTGAGAGGAGGGCAAGTCCTAATGGGGAGGGTCAATGCATGACAAACCTGAGTTGGGCCTAACTTTAAAAAGTTCTCCTAAGGCCTGTTCAGGACCATGCACACAGAGTAGGGGATGGGTTTTAAAGGGATCATCACTCACATCCGTATGCTGTTAGCAGCTCTTCAGCTGATGGCTTTCGATCTGGATCCTCATCTTCCCTTGGCCTTATGATGTTTATTCCATAGGTTGCTTCCAAAATGTTTCGTGGGATATGCTGGCAAACGTAAGCTAGTGAAGGAAACCACCCGGTGATTTTCAGCTACGCAAGTAATCTTGCCCTAGTCACTCCAAGAGCACACATTAAGAATGACTTTTGGATTTTGTTGCAAACCAGAAAAACGATGCAAGCGCGACAACAAGACAAACTTGAAACGAGATGGGGAAAGACCAACACATCCAACGTTTGTCCCCACTGCCCTCAACGCATGAGCACGTGTGCCCCTAGCAAGGCTGGAACATGCTACATTGCATACTGCAGGTCCAGCGCTTGCAGACACTCTCACAAACCCCATGGAAAGGATATTAGAGAAATGGGTGGGACATGGTCCCTCATCTGGTCTATAGGCAGAATTCCAGAACAAATCATTTCTGCCTTGGTAGAGATGAAAGATGGCATCACCAGACCAGGGCAATCACATAGGCACAGGCCAGGCTCCACATACAGGGTCTACACAATAAATAACCGATGAGTTCACCAAGGAAAGTCAGTGTCCATGGAGAAAAAAGGAACAACAACAAAAAAAAAATCAAATGCATAGATGGAACAAGAACGCATATGAGAATAAGCAGAAATTGTACTAACACAGACATCTGCCCTGCTGGCCCCAGCCAATGAATGAAGGAAATCTGATGTGGAAGACAGCAGCGCTTCCAAGGTTCATAAATAAGGTGTCCAGATGGGGGCAGCAAGATCTTCAGCTCTCCAATCTGACAGGAGAGGAGAAAGGAACTCCAGAAACCTTTAACTGTGTTGGACCTTTTAAAACAGGTATGAGATTGCAAAAGTACAAATCCCACAATGCTCATTGCAGCACCGGAGTTGCTACCTCAAAATTAAGAGCTTGATCAATACAAAAATGGCGGCATAATTACACTTATTCACAGCAATGACTGCAGACAAAAAGAATGGTTTGAAAGCTTAACCTTAAGCTATTCAGAGAAGCGCTCAGTTTTCAGAGGTTCTCTCCTCGTGACTGGTGTTGAAAAATGAAGGGCCAAGCTACTTAAATAAAATCAGGAGATGGAAAATATCTCCCACTGCACAGCAGCTCTCAGACTCTCAAACTATAGCAAGAGTTTGGAAGCAAGAACTATAGTTCCAAAATTATATACATCAAGCCCACCTCTCTCCAACCTAAACTCTGCTGGGCAGAGTTCAGGTTGAAAAACAGAGTTCTCTGAGTCCACTTGGTTACAACTAGTTCATAATGAAGCTCTCTTCTACTGGAAAGAAAAAAAAAAAAAGTAAAAAGATCAATGCTCTTTGTTAGCAATACCTGAAAGTGTTTCGTACGGCCTGGTGTAGCAGACACTGACACCTTCTTATTTCCAAGGATTGTGTTGATGGTCGAACTTTTGCCAACATTAGGGTAGCCCACCTAGATGATAAAGAAGTGGAATGGTAACAGTGATATCAGGC
The DNA here is from genome assembly GCF_965183815.1 of Platalea leucorodia. Lineage (NCBI taxonomy): Eukaryota > Metazoa > Chordata > Aves > Pelecaniformes > Threskiornithidae > Platalea > Platalea leucorodia. The sequence goes on from NC_138830.1 coordinate 15,149,864, forward strand.
AGGGCGATGCCAGAAGACTGGCAGAGCTCTGACACAAAAGTACTTTAATAAAATATACTAAAAAAAAAAATTAAGGCAAGCAGTGGGAAACACTAGCTCCGGGAACTTTAGAATTAATCTTTGCAAAAAACCCTCAGTGATTTGTGCTTGCTAGTTTTTTTTACCCTTATAGGAAGCCAGGCTACAGGATGAATTTTTCCCATTGAAGGCATATGGAATTAAAATTTAGATTAAGCAAGTTCCATTTAAGCACAAAGTCTAACTCACCAGCCCAACGTTTACTTCCCCATCCTTCACCCTTGGCCCATTGTGCATGGTTTTGAATATCTCCAGCAGCTCATTTCTCTGTACCAGATGGCTGAAGTTCCTGACGTTCCTGTTCTGCTCCCGCACTACATGCTGCCCTGCAGCACCAGCAGTCCTGCTTTCCGTCCTCTCTGGGGCAACAGCATTTACTTTGTCCCCGCCTTCATCTTCAGAACAGGTTTGCCATGCCTCCTCTTCATCATCTTCGCAGTCTTCATCATCTTCGCAGTCTTCATATTCATCGCTACTGTCATCATCACTAACCAGAACTTGGTTTACAGTTTGCAAAGCATTGCCTGCGGACGTGCTTTCCACGCTATCTTGTGCTGTGTCGTCTTCTTGACTGGAGCTTTCATCCTCAGAGTCACTCGGGTCCTCTGCTACATCTGCAGCGTCTAGTTCCTGTGTGAACAGTATTGCATAGGTGAAATGTAAAGACAACACTACGTCTTGCTGTTGACTGCCGTTGCTGTAGTGCAGTCAGCTGTGTTTTCATCAGCCAGATCCCAAGGACTGACAATTCACTGCTTGCATCGTACAGGTTTTTCAGGGGTCTTAAGTAGGATGTAGAAACAACTAGCTCATTTTAAGAGAATGACAAAACTATTCCAAGAGGGACTGTTAGCTTCACTGGGAAGTTGTTAGAGGTTTCTATCCAGAAGCACAACTCTGAATGCGTGCACACCCACAGCATCCTTACACAGAGCAGCAGCAGCAGTGCCCAGCAAATATTTTTTTTTTAAATTATCAAGTGTTCCTAGTAAGAGGAATGAATGTAACTTTTTCAAAGTGTTCAGAACACAATGCCATTTTGTTTCAGGTCTAAATATTACATTAAAATAATCTCAAGCTGTCTTGTTTTCAGTCCAACTCTTTCCATTTCTTCCCTGCAAACAGTTCACATTCAAAAAGAAAGACCTTTTCATAACAACAGTATTTTGACCTTTCTTTCCAAAAAAGAAAACAGAACTAACACTTTTAGTCTTGCTTTTAAATCAATCCATACAAACATTTTATCCAAGGACTGTAAACCAGCTGAACAGACTAGGTATTTTTGGAAGGAGATGGGGGATATTCCATAGCTGAACAGCAATGAGTGTAACAGATGAACCCACCAGAACCTGAAAGTCACATCTATTGATAACACATAACTTGGCAGCAGCACAGTTTGCTCCACTGGGCAAGGAAAGGCTCTCAGGTACTTGAGGTTCTCTAAGAAACACCTCCCCTCCCCAGAGAGAAAAATCCTCTGTACAGATAACCACGTCCCTCATAGCATCCCTTGTGGAGAGGATTCCAATTCTGTCAATGAGTGAAGTTTGCAGGCAGATCTACAAGGGCTGTTTCTGTATCTATTCATCAGTAGTCTCAAGGAACAAATTTACATTCTAGTTCAGTATCATTTATCATATCATTAACCTTGAAAGCAAAATTGCAAGCACCATGAACAGCGACCAAACGGCATACCACTTTGTTCACCATTTTACTCTCCTCGCTTTTGTCTCTGAATCAACCATTAAAATGCTGTTTTACAGCCGCATAGGTCCTTAGAATAATCCTTCCTTGAGACAAGGACTGTGCCTTTCCTAGAAAGGTGCCCAGGTATATCACAAGCATAACTACAAAGCAAGTTATCAGAGGCAGCCAGCACATACCCAGTTGGAACTGGTCATCTACAGTACCTTTGCTTCTCCGGATAGCCGTTTGCACTCTGCCAAGGCTGACCAGAACACCACCTTAACGCCCTCTTTCTCAAAGAACTGTGCCCAAGCAGTCCGCTGCTCCTCGCTCAGCAAATCTGCTTTGTTTATCAGGATCATGTTCTCCTTGTCATTGCTGACTTCCTTAACGTAACTTTCCTGAAGAAAACAAGAGAAGGATCAGTTCGTACGCTGGTTTGGACTCCTCCTCCCCCCAAGGTGATATAAGAGCAGGAAACAAGTTACCCCATCCAGCTCCACGCGAGTGTAGCTAAGCTTACCGTACCCTGGGCTAGATGGAACTGGTATTTAGCAGACAGCTACAAGAACAAATTGGAGCATGCAACTACCGCAGTACAGGTTGTTTCTGGCCATGGGTGCAAACACTGTGTCTGCTTAGAGCTACAAGATAATAGTCAGCACCTCACAGCAGGAACTCCTAAGATCAACTATTCGAGCAATTTTGTATCTCATTGATGCACAATGTTCTACAGTCCATCATGAGAAAGTTGTCACTTAAATAATTCTTGATCCTTTGCTTTCAGCGCAGTAATCATCATCCATTTTTATTCCACTGTGCTTTTAAACAGAACAATTCCTTTAAATGCAGACACTTCTAGTGGGTAATGATGAGCAACACAGTATCTGCAATATAACATCTGCAGAACTGCCTCTAAATCCACAACACTCTCCGTGAAATATCAAAAAACATTGAAGAAAAATAATTTGATGCCAGAATACTTGCATAAATAAGATATCCAGTTAGGCACAACAGCAGAACAGCTTCAAGGTGGCTGAATGTGTTAAACAAAAAAATATAAACTCTAAGAAATAAAAGGAAGACAACATTCAAGAAAGTGGTTTACTTACCAGATCTTGGCATCTAAACAGAAGGGGGTTTCTAGCATCTACTATCTGGACTACAATATCACTGCAAAAATAAAACAAAGCCCCATGAAGTATTCTTTCTTACCCTGCCTCAAAGAAAGCAGCAAGGCACAGAACATTACTCGCTTTAAGGTTTTGCTTAGAATTTTAATGGTTTTAACTGTATTATCCTACTAAGTACCTTTACTGGATTTACAAAGCATCTCAGCATCCCACATGCCCCAACAGAGCCATGCTTATGCTACAAGCCAGTACTACTGCGCACTATTGCTGCCTCACTTGGGTAGTTCTCCTGTACAGCCAGCAAGGGGAAAGGAAGCACGTGAGTTGTGCCAATCCACATACCCTTCAGAAATGCTCAGCAGGCAAGAACCAGAGTAGTGGTATTCTATCCTTTAAAATGTTACTAAAAACTCTGATAACACAACTTCATTTCTGCCTAGTCTCATCTCCAAACTGTGGCAGGGTGGCTACAGAGAGGAAGAAGAGATATTTGGGAACGTTGTTGTCCCCTTTGCATGGAGGAAGATGTACAAAGTCTCCCACGAATGACCTGCAGATTCTAAGCATTTGCTGTTAGGCATTTTCAGAATTTTCTTTGTGCTCTTCTTGTCACAAAAAGCATAGAAGTGTGAGAGAGTAGTCTTAGACGCCAGTAAAACATGTTGCTCCCCCATGCAAGCAAGGTCTTGCAAGCATGCTTTTAGGAAACATCTTCCAAATCTCAACACCAGGTTGCCACCACATATATGAGCAAGACTCATCAGTTCTACGCACAAATTAAATGCACTGGCTTCAGATACCAGAGGCATCCATGCTCCTTTTTTCAAAAGGAGGGGGAAAATTTAACTACAGCCTCTTCCACTAGAACTTCTCCAGGCAGGTAATTTAAAATACTGGTTGCCACGTGCTGATTCTATTTGTTTGACAGGGATTTCTGTTAACTCGGGACAGCTTCAGGACACCACGGGCTGAATGGAAGAACTTCAAGCCTCACTAGGCAGTTACTTACCTACCAAAAAAAAAAAAAAAAAAAAAATCAATACACCCCCCAAGGGAGTCATTTAATAAGCTGCATGGGTACAAAGAGGTAGTGAACAGTTACAGAAATTCAAAGATCAATACAAGAGAAAGCTGACACCGTGGTACTGAGATGGGATACGGAGAAGTTACTGAATCACACTGCTGGGAACTAGTTTGAAGCAAACACAAGAAATGGATGACAACAGATGAAATTATCTGGCAAGGTAAGGGACTAGACAACTTTTCTGTTTGATTCTGAGACAGCATCCCCACTCTACACGAAATAAAAAGCTCCAACAAGAGCAGAAAGGCATTAATAACACATTCCAGCCACCTCAAAACACACAATAGACTCACACTGCACATCATGATACCCTATAGTGAATGCTCCCGACCCAGCTCTCTCCCAGCCAAGGGCCCAGCAGCACCCAGTACAAAGCCACTTCTGTGAAAGGACCAGCTCACCATGACCTCACTGGTGAAGTATTTTTCAATTTTAGGAAAATCAGACGAGATGATCTCAAACTTAATTAGTAGTGAAATTAAATGCCCCAGTTAGATTAACGTAGCGGATAGCACTCCTATTGTGTTACAGCTCGGCAGAGCAAACAAAGCTATTTCTGTGATATGACAGGCTGTTGTCTTTTGTGCACTGCTGCAATTTTTCTGCATGGCAAGAGGCCAAGGACCAAGACGCTCTTTCTTTCCCAACATTATTTAGTTGATCTCCCTTGCCTCCTGCCCCTGAATGTCAGGCTGCAGCTGTGTGGTTGAGAAAGAGAGGAAAGGGTTAATCTTGACAAAAGACCTCAAAGACACATTCTCAAAGGAGGCCTCCCAGACAGAGTTACTGCAAGCAGCCAAGAGCAGCAGCATCTGAAGAATCATCAGAGACTGGCAGCGAACCACCAGCAGAATGGCAGTGCTGAGAGCTAGCGTGCACCGCTAAGCAGCTGCCCTTCCTCATGTCACGTTTTATCACTTCAAAACAAAAATCACTTCAGTGCTGATAATAAAACTTTACTAACTGTACTTGTTTTTCCTGTGCTGAGACACTTGAAGGTTGACTCAAAAGGTTCAATTTAGGAAAACACATTAAATGTTGCTTTTAAAAAGCAGATAGCAATATACTTTACCTTCTTTCAATGACTCTCCAAAGCTGACGCCAAAATTCCAAGTTTCGTTCAAATGGGGTTAGAATTAACTTTTTTTCTTCCTCAAGGCTAAAGCAAAACAGAAAAGTGATGTCATATTTGGCCCAGTCAGGCAATAAGCACACCACCAGTTCTTCCTTAGATCCAGGAGGCTTTAGTTTCAGAGAGAGCTATCAAATCAGACTCATATAGTAGGTACTATTTCTGCTAGTTGTGCAAATAGATCAAGTGCCCAGATAAACCGGTGTCAGTGGCAGCGGTTCAGCAGTGACACAATGGCTCCTGAGCATGCCAATGGAGAAGCAGTAAATGATGGAAAGAGCAAAAACTCATCAAAAGTCTGCCCATGAAATTTCAGAGCCACAATAATAAACCAGAGAAGTTATCCCAAATGCCAGCAGTTATTACTCCATCGAGTACCACCTGGAAAAAATAAGGAATTTGGGGATAGTACCTGAAATGGCTCTATAAAACCCTTGGCTTGCTGTTACCACCGCCTGAGACTTTACTTAGGGCAAGCGCGGGTTCACAGGGTGTGAGCAGATAACACCTAACTCTCCAGGCCAGCAGATACAGCGCCAGACCAGCCCAAGCTGCTGTACGCAGGCTGGCAGCACTGCACTCTATTCAGAGCAGCACTGTTGCTCTCAGAAGACACATTCACCTCTCCTCCATTTCACAGGCAAAAGCAGAACATCACATCCCATCCTGAAGAATTTTAACTGTAAACAGTACAAGAACATGTACACACAAGAGCTTTGCAGAGCCCACCACAAAGACGTGTCTAGGCTGGGATGTCCAGCCTTCCAGAACAAGTACAGGGAGCTACTGATGAGACATTAATTTTATTGGTCCAGCGCCCACTGCTGCCTGTGTCTCCAGATGCCACCAGCTACTCACCCAGACACAAGTGGCATACTCACTGGGCAAGCTGTCGCCTCCATTCAAGAAAGCTCTCCCTCTCAGCTTGCTTCAAGTCCTCTGCACTGGTTGTCCTATCCCAATTTGGCCTGTAACAAGCACATTTTGGAGTGAGTGGTCAGAAGTAGCAGTTAGACTGGTTACATTACTTCAATAAACATCCATAGAGAACACAAGCACCACACATTCGGCTACACTAAGATGGTTACAGTTCAGATGTGCGTGCACCTGTTTTCAGCAGCTTTAAGTACACCTTTTTTCCGTGTTCCTTCTGAACTCCACTAGCTGAGAGCACGCTATCCTATGCACACTGGATCTCACAAAGCTGTTTTTTCAAGCTAAGGTTTGTAGGGCTTTTAAGATGGGGGATTCATCTCTCTCTGTCCACCACGCACAGTGCTCTGGAAAGGCTTACGAAGTGGCCTGGATGCACCGGCTCCGGCAGTGCCAGGCTTTGAGCAGGAAACCCACACCATCAGGACAGACGGGCTGGGGCTGGCAGCACCGGCGTGGCATCAAGCAGGCAGCTGTGTGGCGGGTTACAGCAGGCTCACGCAGGCGAGGTAGTGGCTTCCCCGAAAACAGAGTATTGGCAAAGCAGAGGGCTGTCCCCAGGCTTGCAGCCACCGAGGGGCTGAGCTCACTGAGCAGGGGGAGATCCAGGCCCGGCCCTGCAGGACTCACCTCCGCGGGATGCGCAGGAGCTGCCGGTTCTCCTCATGCAGCTGCCAGACACGCTGGGCCTCCTGGGCCGTGAGCAGGCCAGTGCGGCTCTGGGCAGACACGATCTGGACGTTCAGCCGCTCTGCAAGAAGGGCGAGACAGTCCCCCAAAGCCAGCTGTCCCCGGCCCTGCAGTCCCCAGCCCCGCTGGCCCCTGCCGCCCCACCCCATCCCTGCTGACCCCCAGCCCCGGCTCAGGACCCCAGCCCTTGTCCCCTGTCCCCCACCCAGCCAAGCCCAGTGCCAGCCCCAGACCCACTCCCACTGCCCCATCCCAGAACCCGTCCTGGCCCCCCGCCTGGCTCCTCAGCCCCGGGACCCCCTCCCCGGGCCCCGCCGCAGCCCAGCCCGTCCCGGCCCCTCACCGGCCACGAAGCGGGTGCCGGCCAGCTCGGCCGTGGCCAGGAACTCCTCCAGCGGGCTCTGCTCCGGCGCCGACCGCAGCTCCGGGCCGCGCTCGCCGCCCACCTCGCTGGCGTGTAGCTGCCGGGACAAGACGCCGCCGTCAGCCCGGGCCGGCCCGGGCCGCCCCGGCCCCCCGCCGCGCCCGCGCCGCCCCGGCCCCGCCGCCCTACCCATGAGGAGGCGCCGCGGCGCTCCAGGCCGCGCTGCCGCTGCAGGCAGCGGCCCAGCCCCGCGCCCCGCTTCTTCCCCATGCCGCCGCCGAGCCGGAAGGGGCGGGGGGGCCGCCCCGCTTCCGCGGCGCCGCCACCCGCGTTCCTCCGCCGCGCCCCGTCGCCGCGGAGCAGAGTTCCGAGCAGCCGGGTTCCGGGGCGGCCCCGCGCTCCCCGCGCCCGCCGCCGGGCGGCGCCACGGCACCGGCACCGCCGCCCCCCGGGGCCGCCCCCGCTGACCGCCCCCGCTGACCGCCCCCGGGGCCGCCCCCCGGGCCGCCCGTGCGCGGGCTGCCTCCCCATGGCTCCGTGCGGCACGGACCGTCCGTCCGGCACCCGTCCCCAACGCTGCCCTGCCTGTCCGTCTGTCCCCCCGCACCCACGCACGTCCCTCCGTCCGTCCCCACGCTGCCCTGCCTGTCCATCTGCCCATCCCCACATCTGTCCATCCATCCCCTCGCCGCCCTGCCCGTCCGTCCGTCCGTCCATCCATCCATCCATCCATCCGTCCATCCATCCATCCACCCCCACGGCTCTCGGCACGGACTCCCGCCCCCCCCCGAGCCCAGCTCTAGCCGCCCCCTCCCCCAGCAGCCCCCAGCCCCGCCATGAACGCGCGGCGCTAACGGAGCCCGGGGCGCGTCTCAACAGCAGCCCCGAGGCCCGCGCTGCCGCAGGAGGCCCCGGCCGAGGGGCACCGGGCAGGGCTGCGCGCCCCAGAGAGCCCGCGGCAGCGCCGGCGGCCGCGGGGGCCGGTTTCGCTCGCCGGTTCGGCCTGGCGCAGATGCTGTCTCCGGGAAGCGAAGGACGCCGGCGAGGTGTGCGAAACCCTGTCCCAGCAGCCGGCGGGACAGAGGTTGCCCCTGTGCCCTCACCCAGCCCAACGCAGGATCCCCGTCCCCCGTCTCCATCACCCCAAGGCAGCAAATGGTGCACACGAGGAACGACGGTGACAGAGGGGGATCCGGGATGCGGAGGTGGAAGGTGTGCCACGAGGCAGCTGCCGAAATCCAGCCAGAGCCTGGGCATCTCTGCAGGACGGAGAACGCTGCCCGCCCAGCCGGGGAACCATCAAACGGGTTTCAGCAGCAGCCGTTGCGGCCGGTCCGGGTCAAGATGGGAAAGAAGGTTAAATTAATAAACAACTCGACCTGTTCTTGCACAGTGAACTGATTTATGAACCATTTCTCCTTTATGGGTGTTGGGTGAAGGCCAGACATTTTTGACTATAACTCTGCAATGTGTATCAGTTGTAATCGGAGAATAACCTGGCTAATCCCTGGCAAACACAGGCACTGCCTACACAGGCAGGCAAAGCCTAACTTCAGGTGGCGGCCACCAGCAGCACGGCAGCGTGCAAAACCCCGTGGGCAAGGGTCTTTTCTCACACTCAGCACTATGTGGTGCCTCCCCATGATAAACACTCGTTAGGAAGACGCAGTTCTTCCTTTCTTCTTCTTTTCAAAGACAGCAACCGTACGGCATAAATTTCCCAAGTACGTCTGAACCCTTGCCATGCTCATCCCAGGCTCTGCCACCACCGCCAGCCTGGCCCAACCCCTCCTTTGCTTCCTAAAGGCAAATAAGACAGATGAAAGGGGACTCAGTGTTCGCCTTTTCATTTGCACAAGGCTCTTCAGTGGAAGGCTGGTGGGCTGCAGACAGCATGCAGCGATTTAGTAAATTCATTTTTAATCAAGGCATCTTTAATAAAAACATCTCAGGTCTTTATGTGGGCACCAAGGCAGCAATATAAGCACTCATTATTGTATTTCTTTTATACTTCAGTTAAAAGTTACCTTCCTTCTACACTGCATAATCATCAACCAGAGCAGCCAGCCAGCCCGGCCTTTCCCCACGCCTTGGGTCTGGCAGCACTTCTAACCCCGCAGCCGAGGCACGCGTGATGCCGTTCCCAGGCTGCCCAACCAGGGGCAAAACGCTTTAATAATCCCATCGGCACAGCCCCAGCAGCATGGCCTCGGCACCGCCGGGGTCCTTGGCTGGCGATACAGCCACCAGTACAGAGCGCAGAGCTCGATGGACCTCCATGGGACACGGGCAGCTGCGGCTGGTGGCACGAACTGGAAACAGAGGCGCTCGGGGACAGGCAGAAGTGCTGGCGCGGTGGGAAAAGGAGGCTCAGGTTTGCTCCACCGCCTGCAACCCTCTGTACATCCTGGGGGCGGTGAGGTTTGAGGGTAACCCGAAGAGCAAAGATCTGTGCATTTTGATTGGGATGTTTTTCCCACACGTTGCTCTTTTTTCCCACACCATTCCCCATTTCCAGACTGAAGCGCTCCAGGGACAGTCACTGCAGAGTTGTTCTGCCACCTTTGTGGGAGCTGCTGAAGAAATGCCCAAATTGCCCTCATTCTTGCAACAGATACATTTCTGGGGGCTTCATAAACACTAAGGAATTATTTCTGTCTGCTGATGCCAGAAGCACAGTTAGGATCGCTTTGAGCAGAGCAATGCTGAAGGAGATACAGATTGTGTGATCCCAGTGACAGAGACATCAGAGTCTCAGCTAGAGTCTTAATTGCCTATTTCTAATTGCAATGTTTCTCATCCCACTCCTATTGCTCTGCTGTGCCTACCCAAGCAAGATAGGCTGCTTCTGGTTTTACCTAAACACGACAACCTGCTTCTCCTAGAAGACATTTATGTGTGGATTAATCGCACGCAGTGAAAAGGGCCACTGAGGAAGAGATGCTGTCACAAGAGCTGTAGAGAGGCGGCTTGGCACCTGTGTGTGCATGCCAAGAGCGCAGACAGCCAAGGAGAGCGTGGAGGAGAGGGGCATGCTGCTGCGAAGTCCAATAAACCTGTTGATTTGCAGCCCGCTCCCATATGATGCAGCAGCTACCACAGCATGCAAAATGAACATGATTTTTGCTGCTGGGCCTTGTTTTTACAACTCAGCTTTTTGACAGCAGTGCTCAGGCTGGAGCGCAGTGCTGTCCTGGGAGAGCAAGCACCCCCTGTGCATCACCAAACCTCTCAACGCTCCTTTGAAGTGCGTTAACTGAGTGCCCGGCGCTGCCGGCTCTTTGGAGGGTGGCCATGGCTTTGGGACTTCTCACAAAACCATTGCATAGATGAAGTAAAATCTGCTGTCCTTCTCGCGCGCTGTAATCGTTGACTTGTGTCAAAAGGGCTGGCTTCCCTCCCAACTTCTTCTGCCTTGGAGCCAAACAACTGCTCCAGTTTTTGATGCAAACCCTGAGAATTACTTAGCAGCAGCAGCTCTTTTTCAAAAGCCAGTGACACCAGTGCATTTTTGCCTAAAGGAAACATTGTTCTTTCTGGACAACTTTTCCTCCATTTTCCTCTAAGGCAGCACTGGGAGATTTCAGGACTGTGTCTCTAAAATATTCATGTGACGGCTATTCATTATTCATGTAGGCTCACAATGCTCAATTCAGCGGTACTGCCAGCCTCAGCCTGACAAGCAGACCCATTAAGAAACCCCCCACAAAGCACCCCTGCAAGAACACCAAGACAATTTTGCTCTGTACACAACTGCAGCTGCTTGAACCCCCTTCTTTACAGCCACACTCAGAGGCATGCCGGCACTGTAGGAACAGGGGGAGCTTGCAGAGCAGGCTTTTGGTGAAGGTCTCGGTCCCCTCTAGAAAGACCAGCACCCCGGGGAGGCTCTGAAGCAGGGCTGCCTGGCTGAGGCTGAGCCCTGAGAAGGCACCGACCCTGCCGGGGCCCTTGGGCGAGTTTTTTAAACTCCGCTTCTTCCACCAGCCCTATGAAGATAAAAATCGCTTCCCCACCTGGCAGGGTGGGGGAAGGTTAATTAGAGAGAGCTGCCTGCATCTTTGAAGGTGCAAAGCGCCGGGCAGGAAGCAGGCAGGGGATTTCTCCAGCTCCCGGTGTGCTGGCTCGTCCCCGCTGCTCACCGCTGCCTGCACCAGCTCCCCCTCCACATGGGCAGGGATGGACCCATGGTGGCAGCCCCCAGGATGGGGCGTCGAGCAGAGGATGCCGCCCCAATGCCACATCTGCACCCCTTGGCTGGCAGCATGGCGGGAGGATGGGTGCCCGGCACAGCCCCGCCGGCCCAGCGAGCCCCCCCGAGGGTGCCGTGACCCCCGAGGGAGGGCTCTGCACCCCTGGCCGCCGGCTGCCCTTCTAATTATAGCTGCAGGTGCAGGAAGCGCCGGGGCCGCCTGTGCAGGAAACGGGGTGTGCCGCCCTCGGTGACTGAAAAACAACCGCGGTGGAGGTGTGCCGCCACTGCCACGGCCCCGCCAAGCAGCACAGCCCCAGCCCTCGGGCTGCCCCCGGGCTGCAGCACCCTGAGCTGCACCGGCATTGCCCTCGGTGCACCCAGGGGGATCCAGAACCATCGCTGCGTGGACCCCCCATGGTTCTCACACCACCCCGGCATTGCCCATGCCCCCAGCGCTGAGCCCCGGAGCCCCGGGCAGGCCGCTGGCAGGATGGGGTGCTGCTCCCCTTCAGAGAGGCAGGAGGGCAGCAGGGGCGGCATGAGGCATCCATTAAGGACCCTTCTCCCTGAGCCGGAGATGCTGTCTCCTGCCCTGCCGACTCGTCTCAGGCTGCCCCAGTTCCCGGCAGCAGGCAGCCATCTGCAGCCACTGCTGGTGAGACCTGGATGGCGGCCGGCGGGGCTGGGGGACGTGGCACCCCGCCTGCCCCCATCGATGGCCCGTGGGGCCCAGGTGCCGCTCAGCCTTTCCGTTTTGTGGAAAATCCTGACAGTTCAGTGTTTCCTTTGTCCTGGTTCGGAACAAAGAGTCAAAACTTCAACGTTTAGCATGGTGACATAGCCTCTGAAACACTTTGTTTTGGAAAATACTGAAATGCCAGTTTGAAATGTTTCGCTTTGACTGTGTCACTTCGGCTGCTGCGGCACGACAAGCTCCGTTGCTATCTGAGAGGACAAAGCCTGAGATGTTTTCATATGCTGACAAAATCAATACATTCCCATGAATTATTTTGGTCTTGTCATATCAACTTTTCCTGGCACCTTTTTCCTGCTACTCTCCCCAACCAGAAATCCACGTCAGCTCCAGTTCCAGCTGCTGGGCACAAAAGCCATACCTGAAGCAGGGCTGCTCCCTGCAGGGTTTTATGCTCTCCCGTCGGGCAGGCCCCGGTATCTCCCCACGCTGCCCGCCTGCCTGCGCCCAGCCAGCCCCGCAGGCTCGTGGTGGGGTGCAACCACGGGCTCCAGCGCAGACCTGAGCGGCCAGGGGAGGAGGAGGACGGAGCGGGGCAGGGAGGGGGGTCTGCCAAGGGCCAAGTGCAGCACTCACCACGCTGCCAGAGCAGGGCAGGCTGGGCCACAGGGGAGAGATGGTATCTTACAGACTTTCCCACGCCTCGCAAAAGCTCTCCAGGCGGGCGCACGCAGGCAGGTGATGCTCGGTAGCTGCTGGGGTATTGCATAAATAGAAGGCAGGCTCCTGTGCTTGCCCCAGGCTACAGGGCTGTGCAGATAAGCCCCCAGCGTGCATGTCCTACACAGCACCGGTGCTGCCGGCCTCGCAGGCAGGGAGGGAGCTTCATGCTCACTGGGAACCAGGCAGCATGCGCTGGCCCTGCAGGGCAGGCTCCCCTCTCCTTGTGCCTCAGCTTCTCCTCCTGGCAGTGAAATACGGACATCCAATGTCACAGGAATAGTCCCACGCTTAGGGCAGGTGCCCCAAGCTTAACTGGGCTGCTCCCTGCTGCCAGACTTCACCCAAACACTGCGGCACAGCTCCTCAGCCCAGCACGGAACCAGGAGGGGTCAGCATCTCGTTTGGGAATTGCCATCACAGGCCACCACGATTTGCAACGTGCTCTTCTGTTGCCGAAGCATGTGGTGGTTCTCCATGCCCAGAACTGAAGCAGCCACCGCACGGCAGGAAAGAGACGGTTCTGAAGCTAATTGGGCCCATCAATGAAGCAAGGAAGGCTGCAATGGTCTCTGGCACACCAACTGGTGAGCAAGCATGGCGAGGAACTGAGCCGAGACAGTTTCTATCCTCGAGCAGAGCTGTAACCACAAGACACCTTCCCTGCAGCTGCACTTCCAGCCGGCCTGGAGGCAGCTGTGCTGGGGTGCTGCTGCTCCCAGTCACCGCCTGGAGCCCCCAGCAGGTCTCTGAGGGGCTGAGAAGGAAACCTCTGCCCCCAGAAGGCAACGCAGAAAAGGAAGCGCTGCTGACTTGGGGGCTGGGGAGGTGGTGGGAGGGCAAGGGGGTCGGAGCTCCTCCTCACCTTACATGCTGCTGCGGTCTGCAGACAGGTATGTCCAAGGGCCGTCAGAGAGACATGGGGCTTGGCAGCCTGTGCGAGCCATGCCGTGAAAATTTAAGGTCTTCATTCCTAACATGGGTTACTTTAATGGGGGTGACAGAGGCACTGGCCTAGAATGGCTCTGCAAACAGCTCTGTGCGAGTAATTATCACAAGTGTCTGTGCACCAGCACCAGCCCCCCCCCACTAACCTCCCTCTGGAGGCAGCGTCGCAGGCAGGCGTGGGGGGCTCCTTGACCCCTCCATCCCACCCGGAGCAAACGCCTGCCTGCAGAGCCACCAGCCCGAGACCCAGGACAGGCTCCTCTGCCCACAGCTGGAGGCAAGCAGGGCTTTGGCAAGGCAAGTCCCACTCCCACAGAGAGGCTGCCGTGCCCACGTCTCAGAGGAGCAGCAGGGGCTGCTCTTGGCCTTGCAGCTGAGCATGGGGCAGGCGTGGGGCTGGGGGTGCAAGCTGGGAGCTGCAGGCTCTCAGCACCGGGGTTCAGCAGGACACCTCGAGGGGAGAAGGCAGCTCTGTGGGCACCGTGGGAGTGCCACACCACGTGTGGGTGTCACATGTCACCCTAAGCCACTGGATTTAGTTTATGTGCACAGCAGTGTCTTCTGTTTTCACCTTGCAAGACAAAGACGACAAAGGAAAAGCACACTGGAGATGAAATGAATTAGCCGTACAAACCAGTCTTTCTCTCCGGCTATGCAGCGGGATGGCCCTGCAGGCTGGCAGGAGCCGTCTGCAATGGGCTGCAGCACGGCACACAGCCCCTCCTGCCCACCACACTGACAGCGCTGCGGGGGCTCCCATGGGTGCCCAGCACCCGGCCCGCCTCAGGCCAGCCAGGGCCGAAAGCAGGGAGCCCCCAGCTGGGGCAGGGTGCTGCTGGGCACCGCTGGCTGGGGCAGAGCTCAGCCCCTCGCCTGCCCTCCCGCCGAGTCCCAGCGGGACTTTGCCCAAGAGGCAGAGGGCTCGGTTCGGCACGGCATCGAGCCCAGATGGGCATCTCCATGGGCGCTGGGCTTTACACCAAGGGCTCCAGCCAGCTTGCCCCGGCCATGCGAGGGCTCATGGGCGCTGACCGGCGCCTGTCCGGCCCGTGCAGCTCTCCGACTGCAGTTTTCCCATAGCAAAATGGGAGCATTAACACATTCACGTCTCAGGGCCAGCAACAGCCTTCCTAATGGTGCGAACGTGCTGCACTAGAGCCGCGGGAGACAGGAAACGCAGCGCGGTACAGCTCCACGCCCGCCACCGGCCTCTGGAAACCATAGGTGCAGCCAGGCGTCCCCTGGTACCAGCCGCGGCTGAGAAGCCTCAGGAGACGGCGTCGACGACGCTGCCCTCCAGTGAGGGGCTGTTTTTGAAATGTAAGCAAATGGGCAAGTAAGTGCTTTTAATAATTTGACGCCAGTCACTGTGGTTACTTGCAGTTCCCAAGTAATCTGCTAGATGGCATAATGTAATAATCATAATAATGATAATAACGATAACGCTACATGGGTTTCCTTTAATTGATCCAAACTCTAGAAATGATTTCTCAAATAATTTAAGCAGGCGTTTGCATATTTCACTGCACAAGTACGTACCGCTCCCCTTTCGTCGAGCATTTATTCAAACCCTGACGAAGTGCTGTTCTCTGCAACCGTGGAATTTCTATTCTTTCTGGCGGAGGATATGATACATGACAGGAGAAGCTATAGCAACGACACAGAGACCAACTTTCCAAAGCTCTCATTATGTCTGTGACTGTACTCGAGCAGCCCCAGCAAGAAATTACAAGACAGCTTCTTGTTATTCGGCTGCTGCCTGTAAATAAAGAGCAAAGCGTTACTCATACATAATAGCTTTCATTTGCTGCAGGCTCTTCGGCTCTCAGAGCCGGACTAACCAAATCAAAGGGAAGATGATGTTGCAAGAGCGGGACTCCTGCACGGCACGCCCTGGCCGGGAAGGCTGCTGGGCTTTGGGTTCTCCCGGGCGTGGGGACCCCGGGAGCGCGGGGCCGGGCAGCGGCCTTGGCATTTTTATTCGTTTGGGAGGTTTTGAGCCCCCGGCTCCCCCCCGGCTGCCCTCTGCATCCTGCGCGCCCCGCTGCGGGGGGCTGCGGCAGAGCGCCGTGCCGCCCACCCTCCACGCGTGGTCCCGGGGACGCCTCTCGCGTGAGCACCCGGGGCGGGCCGCGCCGCGGGGACCGAGCCGGGCGGCCGGCGGGGCGGGACGCCCCGGGGGGGGGGGGGGGCTGATCGCCGGCGGGGGCCCCGCGGGACCCCGCTCCCCGCCCGGGGCGGCCGCGGCCGGTGCCCCCCGCCGGGGGCCGCTCGGCGGGCGGGGGCGAGCGGGGAGGGGGGGCCCCCGGGCGGGCTGGCACCGCCCCGCGCCCGCCCCCTGCCCGCCCCGCGGCGCGGCGCGGCGGGGCCGGGGCCGGGGCCGGGGCCGGGGCCGGGACGCGGCGGCGGGCGGCGCAGAGCGGCGGCGGCGGGCGGGCGGCGAGCAGCGCGCCGCCGGCTCGGCGGGCCGCGGGCAGCGGGCGCTCCGCCCTCGGTGCGCGGGGCCTCCCCTCTCCGCGCCCGCGGAGCGCCGGCGCCCGCCTATATCTAGGGCCGCGGCGGCGGGCCGCCCGCAAGGATGTGAGGCGGGCGGGCAGCCCAGCCGCCGCCGCCGCCGCCGTGGCATGCCCCCCCGCGCCCGGAGCCGTCGGCGCGGCGCCTAGCCGCGGCTCCGCGGGGCGATGCTGCCCTGGAAGCGGAGCAAGGTGGAGCTGGTGGCGGGCGAGGCGCGGCGGCAGAGCAAGCCCAAGGGGTACGCGGTGAGTGTCCACTACTCGGCCCTCACCTCGCTGGCCCGCGCCTGCCCCGAGAGCGCCCTGCACCGCGTGGGCAGCATGTTCCGCTCCAAGCGGCGGAAATTCCGCGTCACCAGCGAGGACCCCACGTACACCGTGCTCTACCTGGGCAACGCCACCACCATCCAGTCCAAGGGCGAGGGCTGCACCGACCTGGCCGTCTGCAAGATCTGGAGCAAGAGCGAGGCGGGCCGGCAGGGCACCAAGATGAAGCTGACCATCAGCGCGCAGGGCATCCGCATGGCCCACGCCGAGGACAAGGGGCTGCGCCGGCCCGGCCACCTCTACCTGCTGCACCGGGTCACCTACTGCGTGGCCGACCCGCGCCTGCCGCGCGTCTTCGCCTGGATCTACCGCCACGAGCTGAAGCACAAGGCGGTGATGCTGCGCTGCCACGCCGTGCTGGTCTCCAAGCCCGAGAAGGCGAAGGCCATGGCCCTGCTGCTCTACCAGACCTCGGCCACGGCGCTGGCCGAGTTCCGCCGCCTGAAGAAGCGGGACGACGCGCGGCACCAGCAGCAGCAGCTGGTGGGCGAGCAGAGCATCCCGCTGGTGCCGCTGCGCAAGCTGCTCAACGGGCAGTGCTGCTACAAGCCGCCGGTGGAGCGGAGCCGCAGCGCGCCCAAGCTGGGCTCCATCACGGAGGACCTGCTGGGCGAGGAGCAGGAGGAGCGGGCCATGCACTGCGACTGCGAGGACATCCTGGAGGCGCTGGGCGAGCCCGGGGGCGAGCTGCTGCGCCCCGGCGCCGGCCGCGGCGAGGGCCCGGAGCTGGGCCAGCTCCTCCGCGACCTGGGCGAGCTCAGCCTGGGCAACGACCTGCGCTCGCTGCGCGCCGACCTCCGCGTCCGCCGGCTGCTCTCCGGCGAGAGCACGGGCAGCGAGTCCTCCCTGGAGAGCAACGGCCCGGACGGCGCCGCCCCGCCCTGCAACGGCGCCGAGCAGCCGCCCCCCGGCGACCCCGAGACCGGCTGAGCGCTCGGCCGCGCCGGGCGTGCACCGTCCCTTCCGGGCGTGCTCGGCCTCCCCGGGGCCCCGCCGGGGCGCGCCGGGTCCCCTCCGGGAGCGCACGGTCCCTTCGAGGCGCACCGGGTCCCCTCCGGGAGCTCACGGCCCCGCCGGGGCGCACCGGGTCCCTCCGGGCGTGCACGGTCTCCCCGGGAGCGCACCGGGACCCCTCCGCCCCCGCCCCCCCCCCCCCCCCCCCCGGTTCCCTGCGGCGCCACCGCATCCCGCAGCATCCCGGGGAGCGGCGGCCGCCCCTCCCGGTGCCGGTGGCCGCCGGAGCCGGGCCCCAGCCCGCCGCGGCCCGGGGAGGGGAGGCGGCCGCGGGCTGTTTACCTCCGGCTCAGCCCTTGAAGATCTGCCAAATTCCTGGAATAGCTTTCCCCGGGGAGGGCGGCGGGAGGGAGGTGTTGCGCCTTGTTTACAGTCAGAAATCTCACATCCGAGAGGGGCCCCCCACCGTTTGCTCCATTAAAGTCACTCCATCGTGCTGTCGTGTCCGAGAGGTTTGCACTGTTGTGAATTTTTGGTTTTATTATTATTTTTAACTTAGACCCTTTTTTTGGGCCCCAGTCCTATCCCCGGTCTCAATGCTCTAGATCTTTTGCTGTGCAAAAGACGACTCTACTTGTGGCTGTTCACCTGTACATAGGGAAATGTATGCAAATACATTTTGTTATTTTTAAGAACACCACCATTGTGATCTCCTCTGTTTGCACATATGTGAAGAAAATAAAGATGACAGTAATTTAAAAGAAGCTGGGCTTGCTGTGGCGATTTGGCCTCTATGTGTGTGTGTTCCTGTAAGGAGATGGGGACGGGGGGGGGGGGAAGAGATCCCTTGGGATGCGGTGTAGCTGCAGGAGGGCACCGCACGGAAAGGCCCTTGCAAGCACCGAGCGGGATTCCCAAGCCAGCTGGAAATCTCACACTGCAGGGAAACACACCGGGCACTGAAGGCCTTTGACACAAGGATGAGATTTTTCTCGCCCCAGCCTCTAACGACAGGGGCAGGAAGGTGCGAGAAGCCTCGTGTCGGGGCTCTCCACCTGGATCGCAGCCTCGAGAGACGTAACTGCGGGGTTCCGAGGCTGCCGTGGGGCTCGCGGGGCTCGCTGCCCCTCGCCTGGCAGCGCGCTCCCGGGCGCTGCGCAGCCCTCGCGGGGTTTGCTGGCGGGCGCCGCCGCTGCAGATGGTCCCTCACTGCTTGCAGCGCCAGCCTGAGACAATTTCATAACCTCACCCGGGGTAAGCAGCGAAGTTGATTAGCCACGGGACTGCTGCGGTATTTTTAGCTGTAAATCTGTTTGTAAGTGGCAGTCTCCCAGGGCAGTAGAGATATTCCGGTTTCATTTGTCCCCAAGTGGAGGTATCAATTAAGAGATAATTAATCTGGCATTTCTGATATCTAAATGTTTTCCACTGTGCCTGTGCTGCAATCGGGCGGGTTGCAGGAATATCAATGAAAAGCCCAACCAGCTGCTGGGGCCAGGCCGCACTTCTTGTGCAAGGAGCCAGCCTCCGAACTTGGAAATATCTCATTAAAACAGATTGCAAAATCTGCCACCGCACCGGCGAGAAGTTTTTACCATTGCTTCAGTGTGCGTCAGTCTGAGGAGGGAGGCGCGCTGAGGTGGTTTGCACGGGAAGGGATGATGGCGAGAGGGGGGAGCTCCCCTCAGAGCGGGCACCTTCTTGCCCAGGTCCCACTTGGCCCGTGACGGGCAGCGGGATGCAGCAGGTGACAGTGGCCACCGCGGGATTTGAGCATGCTCAGGCTGGCACAGCTGAGACACACCACAACAGAAAAAAGTGCGCCTTGCAGCTCTCTCAGGCAAAGCTCCCCTCGCCTTTCCCAGGGAGGGAAGGGGCAGGCGATGATTGGGAAATGAAACACAGGGGAAAGCTTATCCTGCAGTGCTTTCCCCAGGGTGGGGGCTGCGAGGCTGCCTTGTCCACAGTGGGGGACCTTCGGTGCCCTGGAGATCATGAGTGCCCCCGGTCTACGCCCAGGGCTCTCTGTCATCGCCTGCTCTCTCCTGGGGTGGGGGGAGCAGGCAGTGCTTGGAGAAGGGCAGCGACACGGCACCCCAAGAGCAGGGCACGCCAGGCACGCCGGGGAGCGCATGGGCTGGTTTGAGCTAACCCCGGCTGCTGAATGACCGGGTGGTGTTTGCTTTTACATCCTCTGTGTGTGCTTAAAGGTGGTTAATGGCATTAGCTCAGTCAATGCCTTTCCTCTCTCCAGAAGAGCCATCATGTCTGCAACAGTAAGGAGAAGTTTTTATCGCATGCCGGAGCTGAAAACAGACTTCCCCGAGCAGCACCAGCAGCAGCCAGGGCCTGAAGCATTTCCCCTTGAAGCCATTAGCAGGGCTACTGTGCAGCTTCCTTAGAGGCCTGTACGGATCATTAGCTGTAAAAGTAGGGTCCAGATCCCTTTGTGTCTGGGATATTTTGGTACTAGAACCATTGAAAAAAAAATTCATACAGATGTCTGCAGTGCTAGTACGAGGTTATTCAAGTGTGCTTAACTGCTGCGCCCTCCCCGTGGCAGCATGCATGGGCCTGCAAATGAGAACAAGTGTATGAGGAGAAGAAGGTCATTGTATTTTCTGCACAGCAAGTTTGAAGGAGCATCTCTCTAGGATAAGGAAAGGAGAAGAGAGCGAGACCTTCTCTGCAATTGGTTCGAGTAAAGGGCTGAGCTGCTAATGATTTTCCTTGGAAACAAGATCTTCTTGCCAAGCTGAAAAGCCTGCTGCCGGCTGATGGGACAGCAGCCCGGGAGAAGAGCAGGGCTTGGGGAAAGGCCTCTGGGGGACACACAGCCTCTGCTGACTGTGGTTGAGGCCGATCCTGTCTCAGGCTGTGCTCCCATCGGTAGAGGACAAACGGTTCTGTGGCCTCTGCTCCGCGCTGGGGTTGATGCCAGCCCCCGTGCCAGGGCTGCTCCTCGCAGATGGGGTGCAGCGTCCCACCGAGCACGGCACGGCCCCTGCTCACGCTGTCAGCAGAGGCTCGCGTTCCCCCGTCAATCGGGCTCCATCCATCAGCGCTAACTCAGCTCTACAGCCGGGGATGGTGAATCAGCCCCTGATGCAGCTGAGGCGCGTGGGCTGCACAAAGAGCAGCGCAGCCTCTAAAACACAGCTCCCCCCCAGCCAGCAGCCCCGTCCCACCGCCGCTTTCCCAGGGACGGGCCTGCAAAGGGAGAGCAAGGGCAGCCTGATTGCTCTGCCGATAGGCTTGGACTGGGTGGGGAGAAGTCAAATGTGGGAGCAGATGTTTGCAGAACTGCAAGTCAAGCGCTGCTATGTGCCACAGGTGCAAATCACTGCCCTGCTCACCGACACATCAGCTGGGGCTCAGCGGGCCATGCTCCTGCCTGAGCTCGGGCAGCCCTTGGAAGTTTCCAGCACAGCAAGATTGAACACTGAGCTCCACACAGCGCCAACCTAGCAGACAGCATGTGATGAATTAGCCAGAAAATACCCATAACAGACGATACAACACCAGGAAAAGCAACGATCCCGCTCCAAAGGCTTCAGCTGCTGCTTCGACTCCGGCACATGGGGCTGATGCTTTGGCAAGCCAGCTTAGGCTCCCCACCAGATGCCTGAGATTTCCAGAGCGTGTTACAGCTAAACACAGCATATGATTATTCCAGGCAACAATGATGATTCCCTGAATATGAAGAGATTAAGGGAAAAAGAGCACTTGTTGCTAATACTATTTGTTGACTTCGTGTATTTGCTGGTGTACTCCAGACTTGCTCCTGCACATAGGTAATGAGGCTGAGGGGGCCACACAAACATGGAAGTGTTTGCAGGATCCCATGTGCAGCTTCTTGTTTTTCGCTGCCCTTAGCATGCCCTTCTCCTGTCCTTAGGTCTCCCTAATCCACAACAGGAAAAAATATCATTTACAACCAGGAAAATTAGCCAGTGGTCAAGAGGAGCGAGCCAGGTCACAAAATGACTTTTAGCCCAGACTGTGGTACTGATTTAGATCCAGAATTACTTGCAGTCAGTCTGGTGACATGCCTGTACGGGTGACATCCAGTTTGTCTGGCCAGGGGCAGTGCTGCGAGAATTGCTGGCTGAGGGGCTGGTGCAAGGTCTGGTTGCATGTCACCAGGCCGGTGGTGAAAACCTCTTGCTTTTTGGGGTCTACAGGCAATACCCAGTATCAAGTACAGCTCCAGCCCCTGGGGCGGTTCTGAGTCACCTTCAGCACACATACTGCGACTCTCATGGGGAAGCGGGAAGATATCAGGATTTCCTCCTTGGCAATGTGCTAGAGAAGAGCAGCTGACCTGCCCTACTGCTCTTAGTCATCCCCAAGACACCACAACCGTCCTATTGCCCAATTTTTAGCCATCACACCAAAACTCCCCATTAATTAGGGGGAAAGCTCCCAAATCTCAGCCTGCAAAGGAGGCGTGGGGCCAGATCTCCTGCCTTCATACCTTCCAAGGGGGTGTGGGTCCTGGTGAGGACCTGTTTCCTGGGAGAGGGTGGCCAGGGTCCCATCACTGATGGAAAAATCTGCAGGGCTGCAAGCAGTGCACAGTGCCAGCCAGCTGTGCCTCACCTCTCGCTTCTCTTGGAGTCAGGAGGAAAAAACCCCTGCATTTCTAAGGCCAGCAGCAGCCCCAGCTCCCGCAGAGCCTGCGTGCTGCGAAGGCGGCTCCCCCTCCGCACCCCAGCTGCTGGTGGCAGCGGGGCCTGTTTTCCCCAGCAGCTGGAGGGGGATGATGTGTGGGGACAGGAATGCGAGGGCAGGCAGCTGGGGCAGGGCACGGACAGCGTGGGGTCCCGAAGGCCAGGCCAGGCCAGGTCGGACCTGAGCCCCGCGGATGAACCGACCTGGCCTGGCCTCTGGGGCTCTGCTTCTCCCATCTCCATCACCCACCCCAGGCAAGATGACACCTCCAGCTTGCTGGCTGGTGGCTCATAGGTGACTGCAGCTTGGTTAATGCCCTGCAAGGTGCATGAGCTGGGGAGGGGGAGGCAGAATTGGCTGCTGCTACGAGCCGGCGTGAAATCAAAGCTATGCATTCAAAAAAACATGACATTCCCCCTTGCCGGTGGGGGCTCTGCCTGGCGGGAGGGCTGAGCGCTATGAAAACACTCAGAGAAGCAGTTATATAATGAAGGACATGGGCCCAATCCTGCCCTCAGCTTGACACAGTGGCTCTGCAAGGAGCTGAGCTCCAGGCTGCAGCTGCCCAGCACCCTCCAGGATCTGGCCTTGGTCACTGCTGCCGAGGGGTGGAGTCGGGACAAAGGCTGCAAAATGCTTTTTCCTAAGCTGGGAGATGCTCTGTATGCTCAGCGTCAGTAAGCCAGAGCCCAGCTCCCATCTGCGAGCTTAAACCAGGCCTCAGTGGTGGCAGTAGCTGGGCAAGGTCTGGGATGGGATAGCCCAGGACTGCTGAGGGGCAGGGGCTGCTCACTGCAGGCATCTGGGCTTTCATGCTACTGCCCTACAGCTCTATGCCAGGTGCCCTGGACCCGGTGGTGGCACATCATGGTACACATCATCTGTCCCCATGCCCCAAACATGTCCTCAGCTCTATGGGAAGGATGTGAGCTCTCCCCCTGGAGAACTGACCCCAGCAAAGGGCTGTGCCTGTAGAGCTCCTCCCATGCTACCCTGCTCCAAAATGGGGGCGGCTGGCCAGCCTGCCTCCTGCAGCTGGTCCTGCTGCCAGCCTGCACAGAGGGGTGACACGCTCGGCATCACATCCAGATCTGGAAATCCCCACTGCTCCGACACAGGCGCCCTGCAGAGCGCAGGGGATGCAAGGAAAAGGTTGTGGGACGGGATTCGTTGCTCTTCCTGCAGCACTGTGAAGTTGCACACAGTCTGCTCGGATGCATGAGCAAGCTAAACAGTGACAGTAATTAGAGCTGACAGCGTTCCTGGAGGGAGCTGGCAGAGTGACAGCGCCACAGCTGCTGCTGCTGGGGGACAGAGATCACCGACACTGTGCACAGAGCCAGGCTCCGCAGCAGCCTGGCCTGCGCATGCCATGGCCCTTGAGTCCTGCCACGCTGAGCTCTGTGCTCACTCTGGCTCCAAAAATCAGGGTGGCAGGTACGCCCTGAGCCCCGAGGGACAGCAGATGCGGTGCCCAAATTCAGCCCTGGCAGCCACCTCCTGCCAACCGTCTGCCCAGCATTGCTCTGCCCTTTCCAGCCAGCCCTGCCTGCAGCCGGGCGCTGCCTTTCCCAGTCCTGCACACTCCCCTCTGGCTCCCTGCTCTTGCTGTGGCTCCTGGCCCCTGAAGCGCTCCAGCGGTCGGGGCCGCTGTCTCTCACACAGCTCCTTTCCCATCCCAATTTCATGCTGAGTAAGAGCTGCCACTCGCTGCTGTTTCAGCAAGCGTCGGCGGAGAGGACTGCCTGCGCCGGCACACAGCGCAGGCAGCCCGGAGCGGTGAGGGCTCCTTCTCCTCTGGGCAGGGAACGGTTAAGGGAATTAGGATGAAAAGTTGATATAAATAATTCGGTAGCTCCTGTAGGAAGATTGCGATTTAGCTTAATTATCATAATTACATTTTCACTCTCTCTGCTAATAATTACGAAACAATAGAGCCAAGTGTGCATGCAGCCGCCTGCTTTCTCGACCAGCAACTTCTCATTCTGCTGCGTGAAGCAGGTCTGTGGGGACAGCGAGGCAGCTGGCAGGGAAGCAGTATTTCCCCAGCACCTTGTTCTGGGCATTGGGAAGCCTCATTCCCCTCTGCCTGGCACAGGGATTTTAACTTCAGCTCCAGGATCACCACTGGGATCGTCTGAGAGCAGCCTGTTTCAGTGCAAAAACATATTCTCTTCTCCTGACAGTGGAGAAGAACAGTCTGGAAATACTTATTTCTGCGCAGGGAGGCCTGCGCTTTCTCTGCCTGCGCATGCTGTTGTTGCTGACCCCCAGGGGCAGCTCCGACCCCCAGGGGCAGCTCCGTCCACATCCACGGTGGCCCAGGAGATGAGACCGGTGCGAGTGGAGAGCCGGCCCCAGGCAGCTACTGGCAGGAACATTCATGGGCAATAGCTAATTAAAGCTGAGCGTTAGCGATGATGACTTCCGAATATGGACAGGACCGTGTTTGCCCTGTAGCCTGCTTCTGCCTTCGCCCACCTGGGAGGAAATGGAGGCTTCCCAGCAGCAGGGGCAGGTCCTGGGGTCCATGCCCTGCCCACCACCTCCTCTGCAGGTCCCAAGAGACCCCAAACCGAAGGCAGCCTGCCGAGGCCCCGGCAGCAACAGGCACCATGGCCAGGAGGCAAAGGAGCAAGGGAAGGATGCAGCTGCAGAGAGCAGGGTATGTGCTGTGTCTCCATCATGCACAGACCCCTGAAGAGCAGACAGGGCCATGGGAAGCCCTTCTCCGTCCCACCGTCCACCTTCATCAGGGATGTAGCCTGACCTGCCTGGAGGGATCGCCAGGGCAAGAACAACACACAGGTCCCTGCCCTTGCTCTGCCCTGGCTCAGCAGCAGCAACACCACCCCATGTCCATATCCTGCATCCCCCCAGCATCCCCAATACCTCCACACATCCAGCTCTGGTCAGTGAAGGGCTGGGGCAGGTCTATGAGCTCAGGCTCCCCCGGGGCAGTCTGCCACTGTCCCTGCAGGTGACACTGTGTCCTATCCTGCCTCCCATCTGCCACATTGCTCCAGCAAGTTGTGGCATGAGAACTGAGCCGCTTACCTTTAGTGCTGCTCTGATCTAATTTTACTTTCTTAAGCGATATTCAGGCTTTAGAGAGTACCTCGTAATGCAAAGGCTCTGCATGGCAAGGAGAAGAGTCCCTGCATCAGTACAGCAGTTATCCCACACACACCGATGCAGCAGTTATCCCACACACACCAGTACAGCAGTTACTCCACACGCACCAGTACAGCAGTTATCCCCCATGCACCAGTACAGCAGTTATCCCCTACGCATGACTTGGCTGCAAAAAACCTCTGGCTCCAGCGCTGGCTGGCGTGAGGTCTCAGCAGATTTCTAGCAGAGCATACAGCAAGGTACAGCTCTGCGGCAGACCCTAAGGTGCACCAGGATCTGCTGGAGCTGGTGGCCAGGAGGTACACAGCCATTGCTAGGATCTGCCTTCTCCCTTTTTGGACTCCCAGGCCAATCCCATAGAGACCTTTTGATTACAGCTGCTTTGAAGTGAGCTGAACCCGCTGCCTCTGCCCAGCTTTCACTGCTGTTACTGAAGAGAGAAACACCAAGGAAGCCAGACCCTCCAGGGTGCCGCCAGTGAGCGAGGCAGAAGACCAAGGACCGCTGCAGACACGGGGTATTGCAAGGACCTGCTGTGCAGTGGTAGCAAGACTGAGGGTCCTTATTGCACCTCTGGTCAAAGCCAGGCTTGGGGTTCCTCAGCCAGACCATAGATGGTCATTAGTTCCACTCCCCAGTTTGGGCTGCCAGGACTCGAGTCGTGACCTGAGCTCAGGTGCACTCCAAGGCCACGCAGCATCCCAGCGCCTGCAAAAGCAGCTCCGTGGACACTTACACCCACGCTTCCCCACGGCACCTCTGTGAGTAACACTGTGCAGAAAGCTATTTCAGGACCCAACATGACTCTCCCTGATGTCAGGTCCAATTAGTTATATCCTGCAAGGGGAAAATAGTCCCCTAAAGCCAGCTCTGATGGGACAATG
Source organism: Platalea leucorodia (assembly GCF_965183815.1). Lineage (NCBI taxonomy): Eukaryota > Metazoa > Chordata > Aves > Pelecaniformes > Threskiornithidae > Platalea > Platalea leucorodia. The sequence continues at coordinate 15,176,008 of NC_138830.1, forward strand.
ACATTAAGATATCCCAGGTGCTCATCTGGGTTCCCTGAGCAAACAGGAGCTAAACATAGCCCTGGGAAAGTGGCAGGAGGGGGTGGCTGCTGTCCTCTGCACCGAGGTCTCCTGGGGAGGTCTGCTCCTGCTCTGGCCATCCCTTCCCTTTGGTGACCTGACCTTCCTCTGATCTGCCCCTGACCAGGCAGCGGGCAGGATTCACCTGCCTGCAGTAGGAATAAAGCAGGGATCAGTCTGAGCTCATCTTGGTGGGCTTGACCCCCCCCACCTGGGCCCATCAAATCTCACTGTAGTTTTCCAAGGAAATACCCATTTGAAAAAAAAAAAAATTAGTCAAAATAGTGAGAGACAGAGAATTTTAAGCATTTAATATTCTCATTGTCCTCCCCCACAACGGCATTATCCTTCTCTAAATAGACGCTGAGCTGAAGACATAACAACACCCTACTTCCCCCAAATAGCTCGAGTGAAACAAATGCAGGAAGTTTGGAGGGCTCGGAGCAGAGCGGCGGCCGGCCGGGAGCCCGGGCACCCCCGTGAGCTCCTCGGGGCCGCTGGGGCTTCAAGGGGCTGGCAGCTGAGCTGCAGTGAGCCAAGACCCAGGGTCCTGCCCTCTGCAAAATGGGGGTGCTGCCCTCGCACTGTAAAAGAGCTGACACAGGGGGTCCCGGCCCTTGGTCCCCATGCCTGGCCCCAGTGCTGGTCCCCGTCCCTGGGGAAGCACCAGTGGGGCAGTCCTGAAGCGTGGGAAAGGCGGCAGCGGAGACACAGACCCCACACCCCGGCACGGCTTGGTCCTAAAAGCTGGTGGTGGTGGGCTGGCCTGCCTGCTCCCGGCGCAGTGGCAGCCCACCCGGGAGCACCCGCTGGCCTGAACAGCCCCGGTGCCAGCTCCTGCCGTGGGGCAATGGGGGGGAACCGGCATCCCCTGGGTTGGTGCAGCCAAGCTTCACTGTTAGCATCAGTGCCTGCTCTGCTGTGGGGAGCCATGCTCCTCCCGCTGTGCCATGCATGGGGTGACGGGGACACCCAGGGCCATGAGCAGTCGCCGCAGGGAGTTGCTTCATACGAAGGCTTGCGGTTCCCCCATAACGGCTGTGTGCCGTGGGGACAGCCCCCTCCCTGCCCTCCACCCCGAAGCAGGGGTGCCATTACCCCTCCCGGGCTGGTGCTGAGCCCCTGCCAAGCACCTGGGGCTGTGCTGGGACCCCCGGTGGGAGCCATTTCATCAGGACCAGGGCTTTCACACGCAAGGGCTGAGCCCCCAGCGAGAGCCACACTGAGACAGGCAGACAGGGTTCGACCCCGAGGAGAGGCAGCCAAAAGCTGGAGAGCTGGCACCCGAGGTGAGGCTGTGCAGGTCCCTCCGGCCAGCATCTGCCTGCAATCCCAGGGAGCCTCGTCCGGGTTCGGCTCTAGTGCAAGGCACGGAAGAGCTACTGCCGGCAGTTACGGCACTTAAGCAACTTTTCACAATCATCTGTAATGGCAGAACCAGCAGCAAGTCACTCAGAGGTGCAGTTAGACTTTCCCTCCCCAAGGAATACTGTTAACTGAAACCGAAGCGCAGAGGCAGGGAAATTGCTTGATGAAGTGGTTTGGTAATTGTGAAAAAGAAGAACTTGTTTTCTTTGTCTTGCAACAGCAAATTGCACAACATGACCTGCAGCGGCTTCAGGTCGGCAGGTTTTCAGGAGGAGGCTGTGGGGTGATTTAAAATTCAGACTGTAAGGAGGGAAATTATTCCGAGGCTGTTACAGACCATATGGTATCCATAAGGAACATAGAGGTGGGTGATTGAGGTGGCAGTGATTGTGCTTGCTTTCCTAATTGCGTGCCCTCCATGGGAACGGGTGAGCCCTCCTCTCCTGTTTTGGGGGGCAGCTGAGAGGGGAGCTGGCTCAGCCCCAAGGCTTGCCCATGTTCCCAGGGTAAGGTAAGCATAACGGCACACATAGGAGAGATGCATTAGGCAAGACGAGCTTTTAAGAGCTCAGTTTGCTGGGTTGCCATAAGAACCATTACGGTGATGCTGACTTTTAGCTGTTTAACATAAAAATACTCTTTGGCAAGGTGAAGAGATGCTCTGCAGGTCAGACTAGGGTGGAAGGAGAACAAAAGCCACCAGATCAGCTCAATTAGGATTAATTGCTTGTCTTGGTGTCACTCCTATGTACCTCAGGCCCAGACATGAGCTGGGTGTGCTAAGCGCAGGACAGAAAAAGAAGAAAAAAATAGTAGTACTGAAATGAGCTGGCAGCAGAGACCAGGACTAGCCCTGGCCAGGAGAGCAAGCCCAAGCTGAGGTCCCTCTCCTCCCCTTCTTCTGCTTCCTTCCCTCCCCAGGTGCTGCTGCCCTGTCCTGGCTTTGCCATTTGGATGCGAACAGGAATGCTCCAGCATGAGGCAGAGGCCATGGACACCGTGTATTTAATTCAACTCAAAAAAGGCTACTGGGTGTTAAAAGGAAAATGAAAAAAAAATAACTGCACAAAAACCTTCCAGCTCTGTTTTGTCCCAGTTTTAAATGGTAAAATCTGTACTTTGTTCTCAGCTATTGTTGCAAAATTGAACCACTTTCAGCCTCTCACCTTACTTAACCGCAGGCTACCTTCATGCAGAGCTGCTGAGTGCAGCACGGAATCAAAGCTCTCACTTGGCCTAGAAACCTGAAGTGTGTGAACGTTGCTAAAACGCACATAAGGAGCCCGGGCTTTGAAGTGGAGTGAAGTCAAAAGCCAGCGAGCCCCCGAAGGACAGCTGGTGTGTGCTGCTCCCAAGCCGATGAGCGCACCTCCAGCTGAGAGACATGCTGTACCTCACAGCCCCGTAATGCCTTCCCCATAACCGCCGTGGCCTAGAAATAACTCGGTGCTAGACGATGCTCTTAGGAGGCTGATGGATGTTGCTGACTTTCTGCAGCAGCCCAGCAGCTGGCTCCCACCCGGCCGCACCGCCCCTCGGCTCACCGGCACCAAGGGCCTGGCTCGAGGACCTGCAGCACCCATGTCTGATGAGCACTGAGCTTTGCTCGGCTGGCCAGGTTAGCAGCTCCTCTCTCCTGGGACGGAGGGAAAACATCTCTGGTCCTGCAAACATTGCAGGTGTGTTGGCCTCTCCGGGGGCTCAGCCTCCGTGAGCAAGTCCAGCAGGCAGAGCTGCCAGGGTACTGCTTCCATTTCTCTTTGGAGATGTGGCCCTGGGGGGGGACTGAGCTCTGGCAGCTCCTCCAGCTGGGAAAGCGGTGGTGCTTGGCCGGAGCATCCTGGGAGTGCTGGCTGGCACCCTCCTGGTGTCACTGAGTCCTGCTCAGCCTTGGGCTGCACAACTCACTGGACTCTGCGGGGACAGGGGTGCTCCAGCAATGAGACCCCAGCCCCATTCCCAGCCCTCCGCATACCCCCTTCGCTGCTGCCACTCCCCTGAGCTGGCTGCGAGGCGGCTGCCCCTGAGCGCCCCCAGCCCTCCAGCACCCAGCGCCGGCTGGAGAAGCCCTGACCCCTGCCAAGAGCGGGCTGGTTGCTCGGCCCTGGATAGAGGACAGCAAGGGTAATTGCAGTCTGCTGACGGAGTTCCTCCTGCCACCCCAGCCAGATCCATGCTCTCAGCTGCTGTGCAGGATCGCTGTGCAAAGCCAAACGGCTGCTGCACTTCATTTCCCAAGCGGCCACTATTTATCAATGAACGAAGCAAGTCCTCGCCCATGTGAGCACCATTCACAAGTGTCTCTGCATGGAGCAAGCGACCAGCAGCACCGGAGGGTCAAAGTCAAGAAAGCCATGCTGCCATCCATCCATCCTCTCTCGGCAGAGAAGGCAGGGATGCTTCTGCTGTCAGCAGGTTATGTAGGGAGGATAATTCAGTTATCAAGTCACATAGTGCAATTCTTAGTTATTAATACTGTGCTTTCTATTTCTTTTAGGTCTTTTGTAATCTCTCCCCTGCTCTGACTCATGCTATCCCAGAGTCAGAGCTGTGCACTGCGTTAGCACCACTTGTGAGACATATGAGCTCCTTAACCACTGCGTGGCCTCGCCAGGAGGACCCTCTCCCCTTCTTCCTTCAGCACCAGACCCCGACCTGTCCCCTGCAGCGCAGCAGGACCAGCCCGACCTCTGCAACCTGCCCCAGCTCACGGCCCCGGGCTCACACAGCAGCACTGATTTGTCTGCAATCACACTACAGGGGAAGCAAAAAGCTCCCTGGTGTCTGTTTCATCTGCATCCATTTTAAGCACAGGAGAAAGGTGTTATTCGAGCTCAGCAGAAGGGTGATTTTTTTTTTTTTATATGATTGAAACTAGAGTTATATGTGCAAAGCTATAAACTGTGTCTGATGCCCATCTGCTCTTCTTCACCTACAGCATCTTTCAAATACAGGGTCCCAGATCAACACCACAGGGGCCTGAATTGCACCCACAGATGCCCAGAGATCCCAGAATAGGCTCTGGGTGCTTTCCCCCTCCCGAGTCTGCTGTCCACGAGGCCTATTGCATTGCTCCCTGAGGCCACAGAGCCAAAGGCTGCACGCTTCTGACCCAGGCTCCAGCCCCGTGGCAGGGCTCCCCTCCTCAGCCTCCTGTTCGGGCTGTTAACTGAGTTGCCACTATCTGATCCCTCCCTCCCAGACAGCGTGTCTTGCTCCATTGCAGCTCTCATAGCTTCATTACAAATGATGTATCTCATGTCGGGGGGGGGGAATGTTATTTACACAACAGCTCTCATCATCTGACATTTGCAGTGAGATGACAGTGTTTCCATACAGCCCAGCACGGTGCATTTGGCTCACCACTGGTGCTGCCTCAGTTTCCCTTCTCGGTGGCTGAGCCAGGAGCCAGCACCCTCATCTCCGTGCTCCCTCCACGGGAGCGCAGCAAAGACCGTGCCGCTCGTGCACTTTCCCTTTGGCTCCTGGGTGCTGTCACCCCCTCTGCAGGCAGGGAACCCTGACCCACACCAGCCACCATGGGCAGAGTCAGCGGGACTTGCAGGGATGTGCGCGGAGGTGTCCGACGTCGAGGCCAATGCCACCCTGCATTGCCACCCTGCGCCAGTCCTCTCCTTGGCAGGGCCTGGAGGCAGGGGATGCTTTGCCTGGGGCGAGATGCCTGGAGCTGGCATGTGGTGGCAGCCGGAGCTGCTTTAGGTAGCTGGCCACAGGCTGTGCTGGGCAAACAGGCTTCATGGGTTATTTACAAGCAACGGGAGGGAAGCGGCGATAAATAATACATTGGCACTCTCACATTCTGCATGCATGTGTCTGTAGATAAATATTTCATTCTCCAGGAATACGCATAGACGCTTGTTGATAAATAAAAATTGGAAAATGTTCTATTGGATAGTTTTAAATGTGACTCTCAACTTGCATCCAAAGAACAGAGTGTACCTTGTGTACAGAGCAAAGATGCTAATTTCCCTCAGCAGAGGCTGCCTTAAATGTATCACTGCAGCGCACTGGGCACAGTGCCTAGTGTAGCATGCACACCCCAGAAACATACGGCCCCAGATTTTCCTTCCACACCATTATTTTAACATCACTTTTATAACAACACTATTCAAGCAGCTTTTCTAATTATACCTTGTACTGACTGGGCTCGGGACACAGCTGTCAGCCTTCTAAATATTAGCAGAGAGACCCAGAAGGCAGCACATTTCCTCTTCTAAGTGTCATTAGGGTTTGCAGTGTGCTCAGGCATGGCTGGTGATGCCAAGCTCGTTACTGCTGGTTAATTAGACAGGTGGTTTCTCTCATTGGAAAAGCATGAGATACCGAGCGGGATGTGAGCAAATCCATGGGTCTCACCAGCTCCGCCACCGGCACGGAGCCGCCATGCCCTGCTCCCTATGCCAGCCCTGGGGACCCTTGGGGATGCAGGAACCTCCTGGGCTCGAAGGCAGCCCACAGGGCAATGCAGCCCTCTCCCCGGGGAGCGCCTGACTGTGGTGCTTGCTGCTTGGGAAGCCCCAGAGCCCATGAGCCAGGGCCAGCACCTGTGCTCCAGCATCAGCCTCCACTGGCCCGGCACTGGCAGCGAGGGCAGGCGAAGGGGTCCCTTTTCCCAGAAATACAGCAGGACTGGGTTTCTAGAGCAGGTCGCTCTCGGCTGGCTCTGAACACAGCACTGGAAGTGGAACAATTTAGCGGGGTCATTGTTTAACGGCCTTCACCAAGAAGGCTGTGAACTGCACAGCGCCGGTGCCCCTGCAACAGCCTGCAGCACAGCTGGGTTTGCACAGAGGCAGCCAGCCTCCGCAAGCAGCACGTGCCAGCGAACAACCAAGTGCCGATCGCGCTGTTCCTGGCCGGTTTGCCTGGTAGGTGCTGATGTAACATATTGACATATTTGGACTTTTTCCAATGGCTGGGTTTGGCTGCACTGGCTTGTGATTTTTTTTGAGTAACTCTTTTTCTGTTCTGTGCCCAGTTATCAATAGCCGGGTGCTGTGCCACGCTGGCTCTGGTCCCAGTGGCACACAGGCAGTTCCCAGCGCTCACCACGCCGTGCTTCATGCCACCACCCAGAACACCACCGAGGGATTTCCCACCTGGAAGTCCCAGGGACCCGGCCAGGCTGCAGCGGCAGAACTCGGCAAGGAGACTTTGATCATCAGCCAGGGCTTGTCCCCATCAGCAGTCCCAAGTGGTGGAGTGCAGCACATCAAAGGGCAAAGAGGAATAACTCCTGCTGAGCGCAGCAAGGCTCCGTGCCAAGAAGGGCAAGGCAGAGGGAGCTGCTGCCCCAGGGAGGGGAGGCTCTGAGTGGCTCCAAGGAGCTGCAGGGCAAATCCAGGCTCAAGGAGAAAAACCAGGGAACAGGGTCCAGGGAGGGGAGTGAGGAGGCAGTGGTGGGAAAGCCAGGCAGGAGGCTGGCAGCATGCCTCCGAGAGCATGTTTTGTGCTTCCGCAGCCACAAGACACCAAGCCACTGGGGTTTGTCTTTAGCAGCCCTTTTCTTCATCCTCACCCTCTGCTTGGCTCCCTCGCCAACAAGGCGTCCATCCAGTTGGCAATGAAATCATAGCCACGTTTCTCCCTCAGCATGCTCTGCTGGGCATTTTACCACGGGCTCCCCTTAGGAAACTGCCTGCCCAGTGCCCGCTCCAAGGGGCACGTTGGCCCCATCATTCAGCCAGAGGAGGTAGAAAACAGGAGACTCCACAGGGAGCAGGGAAGCCCTGGGGGGAGCTGAACTATTCCAAGGGGTGCTGCAAGGCCCAGGTCTGGGAAACTGCATCGCCAAGGGGACACGCCTGGCAGCATGCTGGGGATGCAAGCAGCACCCCAGAACCTGCCCAGACCATGTGAATGTGGCGGTGCAGGATCACACCGTGCAAAACATGACTTGGCAGGCAGCGCTGGTGGGGAGAAGTGCTTTGATGTCGTGTCAGCCAGCTGGAATTACAGCTTTGTCGGCTCTTCCTCAGGGGAGATCCGCATCGCTGGGAGGAGGCTTCGTGACAGGCGCACAACAGGAGGGTACCACATCGATGCTGCCTGCCTGCTCACTCTGGCCACGTGCCACCGTCCCTGCTCACACTGCACCTTCATCCCCCAGAACCTTCTCCCGCTGCTGCACGGCATCACTACTGTCTCCCAGGAGAGGTTCATTTTCCCCATCCTCCTCCTTAGCAAAGCTATTTGTGCGACAGCACCTTTTGCTTTTCCCGCACCTGGTACTTGCATGAAGCACACAGGGAGAGATAATTTTGTTAAGCCCAAGAAGTCTGAAACCAGAGTACATGTATTTCTAATGTAGGAAGTGCGGGAATTTTATTTCTAGTCTGATCTAATCCCTATATTGCAGGTCCCCACTTCTTCCAGCCCCATTAGGAAATGTCCAGGCTGTGTTATATGGCAAGAAATAGGTACAGAAGGAAGATACATCGCTCCCATGCCTCATCTCCTCCTTCTTTAATACTGGTTTATCACCCTGAATAAACTGGAGTAATTGTGCAGAAAATTGCTCCATCCACGTCATGCCCATGAGGAATTTCTGCTTTGAGTAACTGGCTGTCACCAGTGGCCAGACCCACCACTGACAGCAGTTTCCCAGGAACACCAGGCAGTGTAAGGGTGCTGCAGGGGCCGTGGGCTTCACCCGCCAGGGCAGCAGGCCCGTCCCACCGCCCCGGAGCAGGGCATCGGGGGTAGCCCCAGCCCTGGGCAGCCCCATGGTTGAGGTCAAGGTGGGAAGCCCACCTGCAGGTCTGCACCAGCGGGGCCTGTGGCCGGGCAGGCACAGCATTGTGGTGCTCTCCTGCTCCCTGCCGCTCTGGGGAGCGATGCCATCACAGGAGTGGGGTAGGGGAAAAAGCACTGTCTCCCCCAAAAATACATGCCTTCTCAGGCTGGTGTCTGAAGGCTGAGCAGACAGGGCAGGCTCTGAGAGGTGCCTAAGCCTAGGGCTTTGCACCCTGCAGGACACTGACCCCATGTCCTGTCCCTGCTGGTCCCAGTGTGCTGGGCTGGCGTGGACAGGCACAAGCGGGGCACGAGGACAAGTGGCTGAAATGTCCTACATAACAGCATGGGGGAGGAGAGCCTCCACCCCAAGGACTTTTGTGCTGCCTGTGACAACCAGAAAGGGAATAAAAATAGTGCCTATTGTAGCGTGCAGGCAGCGGTCTGCGGCAGGGTTGTGTAACGGTGCCAGCCAGCGCGGGCTGGCTCTCTCGGCTATGCTGCTGCGGGGATGTGGGTCACCCGGGCACAGCCCAACGTGGGGCTGGGCGGCAGCGGTCCCCGAGGAAGAGGAGGGGTGTCCCAGCCACTCTCCTAATGCCCAGCTGGACCCCCCAACCCCCAGTCTGGGGCTGCTGCCCCTTGCTGCCCCACTGCTGGGAGCAGCTGGCTCTGTCCTCTGCCACCCATCCTCAGCAAAGTACCAGTGGCTGCGCCTACGTGCCCCCAGCCTGCCCTTCCCCAGAGCAGCCCAGCTCCTGCAGCCTCTCCTCCCCATGCTCCAGCCCTGACCAGTATGCCAGCTCTCCTCTGGATGCTTTCCAGTTCCCCTGCCTCCCCCTGAGCTGGCGAGCCCAAAGCTGGTCAGAAGCAGCCTCACCACTGCCCAAGAGAGGAGACACTCACTCCTCACTGCGCCCTGCTCTGCATGGGGACGTTTTCCCCTGCTGCTTGTCCGCAAAACTGTGAGATTAACAAGGGAAAGAGCATGGGCTGCTCTCCAGCACCCTCGATGGCAATGGCAGGACCTGGGTGGGCTGGACGCATGGCTGTGCCAGAGCAGCCGTGCCTGTGTCCTCACCCTGCGAGCTGTCAACATGCCTGATTTTGCAGCTGGTGTGCTGCCATGCTTTGCTGATTCGCTTGCAAATTGCTTTCCAATACCATGGTCCTGTCAAGTGTTTTAGCAAAAGCTGGATTCTGCTTTTTTATGGACTAAACACAGGTCCGTCGGCACCAGCAGGAGCTGGTCTCTGGCAAGACGCGTGGTTGCAGAGTAAGTGGGTCAGGGAAGTGGCTTTTGCAGACACCAGCCAGAGCTGCAGAGCTGCATGCCTGTGAGACATCGTGTCCGGCACTCTGCTTTCCTTGCAGAGAGGCTCAAAAAAAATGTGACGTGGCTCAGCACAGGCAAGCACCAAACACTCAGGTGTTTGTGGTTTTCAATGTACCACTATGTCTTAACCCGACCACAAAGTCACTGGTGTCACTCCTTGGTAGGAGTCAGGCAAGGGTCCTGAAAAGGGTCCAAAGCAGGCTGGTGTGACTGTCACATCCAGCGAGCACAACCTGACCGGCACTGGGGATGCAGGAGGGGTGAACACACAAATCTGCAAGGCAAGGGGGAGGGGTCGTCCCTGCCAGCCCAGGCAACACAGCTTGACCTGACCCCCCATCTGGCTCCTCTGCTCTCTTTAGTGTTGGCAGAAAGCAAAGAGCTCAGGTAATAAAAGCAGAAACATCAGTACTTGCCTGCCCAGAGCATCTGAGCTAAACCTCGACCCATGGCAAAGCGTCTGCCACGGCAGGCACCAGTGCGGTTGGTGCTTTGCTCGTATTCCCCCTCTAAACCTAGCCGAGGTGTCAGTGGGAAATGGAGATGGTGCCAAGAGGAAAAACTCTGTTTGACACTGCCCGCCCAGAATAAACCACATTTTTCACTACCTCATCCCATCCTTAGGTGCAGACAGGAGCAGACCCAGCCAGAGGAGCACCACTGCTAAAAGGGGTGGCTCAGGCCAGTATTTAAGGCATTTCTCCCAGTAGCAACCCCAGTCTTGCTGCTCTGTGACAGCCCTGGGCACAACTTCTCTTACAAAATCCCAGGAGAGCATCTTGCTGTAAATCTTCACTGTCCTCACCAGCACTCGAAGTTTGTCCCTACTTAATCCCTGTGTGGCTCTTTCCCTCCTTCTGGGGAGCATGCAAATACCTTCAGAGCTGATAAATCTATGTCAACTTTCAGGTGTATTTATACAGCAAAATATCACTTCATTATAATGCAAATGGAGGAATGCCTGGGAAGCAATCAAAGGAAGCAGGGAGGTTTATTCCCACCATTTCATGTCAGACAAGCCGGGATGAAAGGACCAGCTGGCAGGAACCACTGCCTACAAATGCCACCGTGCTTTTGCTGCTCCCGTGCTGATCGTGCTCACGTGGGCACAGGGCTGGAGCGAGCCGGGACGCTTCTCCACACTGGCTGTGGCAGATAACCTGCCTTCCCCCTCAGCCTGGCTCCCTGATCTGTCAGTGCCACTGGAAAAAATTCCCATTAATTGCAGCACTTTCTGCAGCAGACACCAGCGCGGTGCATGCTGCCCAGCCGGCTCGGCAGCTGCTGGCATCGCCTGGGTGCTGTGCAACCCTGCACGCAGCAGCCGCCCAGCCCATTGCCCAACACCTAATCCTGCCCCACAGCCTCATGCTTAGTCCCGTCTTCTCATCCTGCTCCTGCACCTCTGTTTCCCGTCTCTCCACTAAAAGAGCAAAGCCAGCTCCGAGCACCTCATTGCAGCCCCTGCCAGATGAATAAGCACAAAGAGCTGGAAAGCAGGTCCCTGGGAGGGGAAGGGCTGGGAGCTGTTGGTCCCCTGCCCGTGCATGCAGCAGGCAACGGGAGGGAGAGGGACAGCAGCAGCAGGACTGCCAGCGAAAGAGCTGGCAGGGGAGGGCATGGTGCATGCCTAGTGGCCACCACAAGCACCAGGCCACTGCCTGTCCCCAGGCAAAGGGACCATGGCCACTCCTGGTGTGGGAGTGCCCAGCTCCCCTCTGGGTGCTCTTGAGCACGTGCTGGGGCATGGGGACAGCACCCCCTCCCCAAGGCACTGTCACCACGGGGCCACCCTGCGAGGCTGGGGGTGTTAGCTGGTGTTGGTAAAGCAGGTTAGCTGGTCCCAGCTGGTAAAGCAGGACGTTGTCCTGGGCACAGGCAGGTAGGCAGGGCTGTGCCCGCAGCCCCGGGCCAGGCACCCACAGAGCACAGGGGAAAGGGGGACTTTGCCCCCCCCACAGCCACCCTTTTTGTGAGCAGGGAGAGAGGCAGGATCCGTAGAGAAGGAGAGGCTGCTGGAGGTTCACAAGCCGCAGACCTCGCGTGACATTTGAAGGCTGGGTATTTGCAGTCTAAGAGGAAAGCCTCTGTCACTGGCACAGCTTAATCCAGCTGAAGCAATTGTGCTTAGATAAAGCCACTAGGTGCAAATGGCTTGTAATGAGGGAGTTTAGCTGGATGAATATTTCTGGAGTAATTGCAGCTTTGCCTGATAACACAGGCAGCCTAAACGGGTCTGTCGCTATCCCATTATACAAGGATTGAGGATTGGAGAGCTCAGTGCCCGGTGACAGCGCTCCTGGCCTGGCTCTCAGGGGGTGCCCAGTTTCCACCCCCAGACAAAAAGGGCTGATTTCCCTGGGCACTGAGCAGTGGGCATCCGACTGTCCCTGCTAGGGTGCTCGCTGCAGGAGTACCAGCCAGGTCCTCTGGCATGGGCAAGGCTCCTACCTGGGCAGCATCAAGTATTTAGCTGGAAATGGTCCTGGGACACCGGGCCATGTGTCCCCCCTGCCCTAAGGGGACTGCGTGCCCTGCACACCCCCAGCACGAGCTTGACCTGCTCCAAGGGCCTCCCCATAGGAAGATGCCGACATCACAGAAATAATCAGCCCATTTTTAAAGGTTAGGAAGGCTCCTCGCAAATCCTCCCCGGGTTTCCTTCCCCCGAGCTTTTTCTCACTCTCTGCCTCTCCCCTGAGATAGCAATCAATGATACCGCAGGTTTAATTACTGTTTTTTACTTCCAGCACAAGGATGTGATTTCTCCTCTGTGCTTTTGCCAGAAGTCGTCTTATCCTGCCAAGCGGGCAGGTAATCTGGGCAGGCGAGACTGCCTTCATACCTGCAGCTGCTAATAAGGCGAGGGGTTGTGCCTTTGGGATCTGTGGCAGCGCCGGTGAGGGGGCAGATCACCCATGCTTGCGCCAGGCATCGCGTGGCATTGCTGGAAAAGTTGCGAGCGATGCCAGGACCTCTGCTGGGAGGGGAGGAAGAGGAGGGTACCCCCCGGCACAGGGGCACCCAAGCTGGGTTTCTCCCAGAGGATGCCTTGGTGCAGGGAAGGACAGTGGGCAGGATGCCGGCCTCGGGAAGGGACACAGGAAGCAGTATCTTTAACCAAATAATCCTCGTTTTCAAGAAGCAACAGCAGCCTCAGTACCAACCCTGGCTGCTGCACTGCAAGCCTTAGGTTTGAAAAGCCCCTGCAGTGACTTCTCCTGAGACCAAAGAGGGACAATCTGCTCCCACGAGACCCCAGCCCACTGCCCCAGCCCCTCTCCCCCGTGGCCCCTCAGCCCCCGCCGCCAGGCTCTGCCACCACGCAGCACCAGCACGGGCTGCAGGCACGGGGGCATCCAAATAGCCCTGATAACAGCTGGCACATTGCTGTCATCCAGGGCTGTTTGGGGGCCTTTCTAGTTTTGTCCAAGACACTCAGACAATGTAAAATTAGTTTTGAGCCTTACTGCTAAAAATAAATGCTAATAACATTCAGCTCGAGGGCTAAAGATGGAGCCACGTCTATTAATACAGTGGTGTCTTTGCCCTCTGGAGCAGGATTTCTAAGCCAGCCTGCTCCAGCCCAGCCGAGGCATGGCTGTTGCTCAAGAGCTGACTTTAGCCATTACTCTCTTATGTGGGGTGACAAGAACATGCGATGCAGGTGGCAACCTCTAATTATAGGGAGGGCTTTTTCTCTGGGGTGTTTATTTAGTGCTGATCAGCAGAGATGTGCCATTAGAGCCAAGGCAATCTCTGTAGGTCAGCGTGGCCTGGAAGACAGTCAGGCAGCCCTGGGAACAAGGCAGCGGCAGAGGCAGGAGGAGTGGGGAGCTTGCTGCTTCAGGTGCACTCAGCAGGCACAGGCTGGCCCAGGGGCAATGGGGGCTTCAGGTCCTTGGAGACATCACTGCCAAGCTAGAAAGGCAATCTGTGCTGGCTGCAGCAGGGAAGGGGAACTGGGCCCAGACAATGCATGATACCATAGGTCTCCTTCCCTTGTGCAACATGTGTACAGCTGGGGAACGGAAAGCTCGGACCCGCTCCCTTCCCGGCGGCACCTGCCCTGTCCTGGGTGGAGCAGGGAGACACAAGGTAAGAGGAGGTGATGATCGTGCTTTTCCTCATCCTGCCTACATTCCCATGTTACTGCACTTCTGAGAGCCCCAGAAAACCCTCGCATGGACCGTAGGATTTTGTTAAGTCTATTAATCAGTTATTAAACTAAATTTGGGAGTTAAAAGCTTCCTGGAAAGATGCTGACTGCACCCAAAGCAGGAAATATCCAGCTCGTGTGTGGCTGAGGCTGCAGGAATACCTGTGGGTAAAACATGCCCCTTGCAGTGAAATAAACAGCCACGGGTGGATAATGTATCCTGGGAACAGAGCCGTGCCTCTTCCCAGGCATATGTTGCTCGTGAGCGGACGGTGACATTCTCCACTGTGCTTGTTATTCCCACGACGTGTGAAGCTCTCCCGCAAACACTCCTGGCTCTGCAGGCTGCATGAGTACTGCCTCTGGGACGAGCACGCTGCACTCTGCCTCTCTTATTTTACTGCCAAAATCCCCAGGGCCCCTGGATTACTACAGCCTCATGATGCAGGGGATCAGCTAACCACCAGGGTGTCTCCATGCAGAACCAAGGATGGTTTTGCTTGTTCTGCCCCGAAGTGTGTCCCACAAACATCTGATGCCCCCACAACAAAAACACCTCTTCCCCATGGACCCTCCGCTGCTGCAATGCCTGCAAAGGCCCCATCTCACACTGCCCTCAGCTGCCTCCTGCTCCCCAAACCACAGGCTGGCTGGGGGGCTGTGGGTGCCCTGGGCAGTCTGTGCACGGTGGGCAAGTGTCGAGCTCCTGCTGCAGCCCTGCCGGGCAGGGGGACCCTCATGCAGTACCAGCTCCTGCTTGCCTCTGGGGCCACGAAATGAAATATGCCAGCAGACATCCCTGAAAGTGACTGAGATTACCAGGCAGGCCCCCACAGTTGCATGACCCTTGTTTCCTTAGGACACCAGGACAACAGCGGCCCTATTTCTGCCCGAACAGGTGAAAGTGGGGATAGGGCTTGCTGGAGGAGATGGGGAGCAGTGCCCAGGACAGTCACCCGGTCCCGCTGGGAGAGGACAGCCCTGCGATGGCTGCAGCAGTGGTGCCATGCTCTGCAGGCTTGCACTAGCCAGGCTCAGTCCCTGTGAACACAGCTGGGGGATGGCTGTGCTGCACCACAGCCCCTGCCTGCAAGGAGGGGGCTGGCAGCTCTTCCCAAAAGCGGCTGGAGCGGTAAACGCTGGGTTGTGCTGACAGCTCTGCTGCTCATTTACCCATCCCCAGAGTGTTGCTGGTGGCTGTGGCAGGCGGTAACTGGAAGTGCTAAGCACAGCATGTGTTGCCCACTGGCCGGCTTTACACCTCTGATAAGCAGAGGGCAGGAGGGACAGAGGGTTTCTCTGTCCTGCCGCCAGCACGTGGCCACGCCACGCACGCCTGGCCAGGCTGCCGGGAACCATCAGCTGGACTGGGGCAGGGGAGGCTGCTGCTGGGGCTGGAGGGTGGCGGGTGGGATTTTGTCAAACGCCTGCCATGAAACACTGTGGTTTCTGTGAAAGTCATGACAGAGACACTTCCAGGCACGCCACCCGCGCAGGCAATCGATGCACACCAACCTTACTGTTCACAAGCCTTTTTGATCGCAGAGCTCAGCTCCAGCTCTAGCTGTTTCCTATCAGCTACTTAACTATTTCCCTGGCAGCAGGGATGCAGCATTAGCACGGGCTCTGCCGGAGCTGCGGGCAGCAAAGACAGAGCCACGGTCGCTGGGGGCTGTGCAGCCTCTGGGCTGGGTCCCTGCTGTGCCGCAGCTGGACCAACCCTGCCAGGCCAATGCAATCCTTCAGAAGCATCCTTGGCCCTTACTCCTGATGGTCCCTGGCTCTTCTTGGGGATCTTCATGTACCCCAAAGGCAAGCTGACAGGCAGCACCCCCCACCTCCTTACTCTGGCCATCACAGGGTAGCTGTGCCACTGAGCACAAATCCCGTTAAACGCTCCATGGCGCTGAGCGGCCCTGAGCCTCCCAAAGGATGTAAGGCTGCTTAGGACACCCTAAGCTCTTCATGAAGATGAACACTTGAGGCCTTCAAAGAGGACTTAAAAGCTTAAAGCAGGTAAGTGTTTAAACTGCTCTAAGCCCTCATAGCGTCACAGCCAGGCCAGAGGGAAGTCCCCAGCACGAAGCCGTCCCAGCAGAGCAGCCCTCCATGGCCATCAGGCCCCCACATCCTCAGCCACCCCTGGAGCTGCGTTTCTCCCCCAGCCCATCCCTCCATCCTCACCATCCTCCCCAGACCGCATCCACATGGCAATGGGTCAGGCTGCCACGTCCCCCTCAGCACCGTATTTATTTTCTGTCTAGACACTCGTGGATTTGATATGCAGCCCTCCAAACCCCAGCCGCAGCTTCTGCTCCCTCTCATCAAGAGAGCAATAAAATGAATGTTTTTTTGTGGGCAGTTACACGCTTAATTCAAGCTCTACCCGCTGAAAAGCCCGAATGAAATTGCACAGAGCGCAGTTAGTGCCCCAGGAGTGATTTCCTAAATAAATCTGGAGGTTTCAATGGGATCTTTAATACACACTAAATAGGAGTCTGTCACAAACACGTCTTGCTAAAGGACAGCAGAATATATCTCATTCACAACAGTGGATCAATCCACACAGATTTTCCTCAAGTGGTTTCTCAGTGTCATTAATGACTCGTCCCTTCTGGTTGCAGAGAAGCATATTTGCAGTAACGGGATACCACAAATTACTTCACTTGCTTCCAAGATGCTGAAGCTGCCCTTAAGCTTAATGTGGCAAGTTATTGCAGGTATCTGCTATTCTTTTCTCTGAGGTACCATGAGAAAAGCCTTGCTGCCTGTCTCCCTCCCAGGTCTTGTGTTCCTACATGTTTATTTTTGGTGTGGGAACAAACTGAGCTCTCCAGTTCAGGCTGTGCATCTGCCCAAGAGAGAGGACCCTGGGTGGGGGATGCTCACCAGCTGAGCTTCGCCCGCACCCGCGGTCATTTCCCTCTCCAGACTCTTAACTCAGTGACTGCCGCTGGCATAGCGTTTCCAAACGTACTCCCACAGGGCAGGAACACCGTGTCCCTTCCCGGAGCTGCCTGCCTCAGAGCAGGGCTTGCTCTCAGACTCCCTCTTTACTTTTAGGAATATTTATTTTTACAGCATCAAAATTGTTTGCTATTTAACTTTGCTGGGATAAATGCCACCTGAAGCATACAGGCATTGCAAAGTCAAAGCAAAGCAAATTAATGTTTTATTTTGATGCAAGAAACATCACATCCAGCCAAGTGATTCAACACCTGCACGCATCCTTTCCAGCATCCTCCCAGCCCAAGCCACCTTCCCACCATAGCACCCCATCCAGTGCAGGGCACTGCTGCCACTTCTGCTCCCAGCCTAAAATGCCCCCCAAAAGACCTCTTGTGAGCTTCCCAGCTTTTGCAAGGAGACGACACAACCACCGGTTGTGACCAGTGCTACCCATGACACACTGCTCCCTCTGAAGTTCAGCCTGGAAAGTGCCCCAGCAGCCACATCCCCAGGCCTGTGCCGTGGGAGAGAGGGATGGTCAGCACATGATGGATTACCACTTTTAGCCCTGTGACAGGCATGAGAATCTACTGTTGGGTCTTTCATAGGTTTTATCTCTATGCAGAGCCATAAAGAAAGTGGAAAAGGCAGCCAGGCACTTTGATGTGGATCAGCACAGAGAGTTCCCAGCATTTGGACAGCCACCTCAGACTCCCCAGGTCACCAGAGGACATTTGCTTCCTCCAGCTAAGGGCCCAGGCCTCTGAGAAAACCCTGCTCCAGCCCCAGGAGCCCGGCATGGGTGAAAATATATTGGGAGGGAGGGAAGGATTTCCATATGAAAGAAGGAGTCGACTGGGGAAGAAAAAGGGAGACTGCAGTGTGATGCTAACATGAAAAGCACACTCATGAATATGGGCTTTGTAGGAGAGCCTATAAACACCCATTTCCACACTTTGCAAATGCAGATTTATTTTGCATGCAGGATGAAATCTTGCATGTCCCAGCTCGGTACTGCACTGCCAGAGGGGCTCCAGGCCCTTCTAGCAGAAACCTGCAGCAGCATGCTCAGGATGCTCCCATGCTGCTGCCACGAGACTCAGGACCCTGATAGGGACACACCTGTAGGTCTCATCTGAAAAAGCACTGCTCCTCAGGACTTCCACTGCTGGAATATGAACGAGGGGTCTGCAGCATACGCAACGCCACCTATTCCTCCTCTTCCCCTCCATGCGACCCTGCTCCCTAACTCACAGTCACAGTCTGGGAGACCCCAGGACACCAGCACAACAAATACCGGGAGACAGAGTTCCCTAAAGCTGAGGTACCTTTTGTGTTGAAGGACTCACACATGTATTTCACAGTTTCTTTAAACAAAATCCAAGCCCAGACCAGCAAATTGAATCCTTTACCATGGTGCTAAATTTCATACAAATTTCTAAACCTAAAAAAAGCAATTGATTATTGACACTATTTAAATAACCATGCAGTTACATCATGAGAGACAGGAAAATAGCAGAGAATTTATAAAAAAAGCCAGGCTTACTCAGCTCTTAATGTAGCACATGTGTTCACTCAGGCATCCTTGGAATGAGGATTCTGAATTAAGGTTGATGATAGCCTGAAATAATAACCTCCATACTGTCTACAAGGCTTTTATTCTATTAACTCCTGCATCTCGAGCAGGATGATAAATTTACTCAGGAGTGGTCAATTAGCACTTTTTCTTACAGCTTATATTTTCTGCAGATACAGTCTCTGCAATCCAGCCTGTGCTGGTGCCGAGAGCACTTGCAAAAAGCCTTTCTATTCAACTGACTTTTAATGACTGAGGAGCTTTGCTGCTGGGGAAGTTTTGGTCCCTGGGATGAAAATAAATGGGACATGTCTTTATGTCTAGCTACTCTGTGCTTTGCCAGGTTTTTTTTGTACAGAAATATCACCCAAGTCCCCAGGACATGGACCAGCACGTTCATAACCCCAGCCCTCTGGCCTCTGTGACTTGGTTCAGCTTCATTTCTCCTCTCTAGGTTCAGACCCCCTCACATTTTTTAGGAATATCTTGACCCCCTGAACTGCCATTTATATCCCACACCTGGTCTGCCACCAAGTTTGTGCCAGGATTGCTGCAAGGGTGACAAAGACACATGCTGACAAGTGAGGCCGCTGAGAGCAGGCACCACAAGACCTTACTCCATTGCACAGCCACCAGCATCCTGAGGACCCTCCTCTGTCTGGGACCCTTGGAAGCTGCTATGAAAAAAAGAGAATGACTCACTGCTGTGAGCTACAATGAAACAGAAAATACCTAGCAGAGGAGCAGCTGCCCTGAGTCGCGGCAAGGGACTATCCTGCTCAGGATCCCATCTCACCCAGCATCCCAGCTCCAGCTGTGGCACACAACAGACTCCCAAAGAAGGGTATGTTTAATGGTATGTCCCAGGATGTGCCACAGTCATCAAGAATTTGTGGCCCTGGGACTTCCTGAGCCAGGTGATATCTTGCCTTTATAGCCTCCAGCAGACAGCAGCATCAGCTGCCTGCCTCTGGCATTCAGCCCCAGTGAGAGACACCAAACAAGGTCCTTTTGCCCCCAAAGTGTCTTGCAAAGAGCAAAGCCTCCCCAGGAATGCAGTCCCCATGTCAGCAAGCGACACCATGGTAAGGCACCGAGAGGCTGAGGAAGGCAGACAGCCATGTTTTCGGACAAGCTCTGGATGGCAGCCAAGCACAGCATGGACTCCCCACCCCCAGCACAGGCCACAGCAGTGCATCTGCTCCCAGTGCTCCTGGGATGCTTCTCCAGCCCCACATGATGAATTAGAAAATGACCTGGTTAGGAAAAAAGCAGAAGTCTTATCTACAGCTCATCTCCATCAAGCAGAACCATCCTCCTCCAAAAGAGGTGCAAGGGGAGACATGGGGGGGACCCTGTGGGGACCGAGAATTGCCTTAGCAGCAATGTCTTACAAGACCAGAGCCACAGGAGGTAATAGGTGAGGAGAAGAAAGCCACTGTCCTCTGTGTCTGTGCCATGCCATGGAGAGGAAGAACAGGTTAGACTGGTTCCTGGCACTGCCGCGGGAGTGCAGAGGTGACTCCAACGAAGCATTTCCTAAATCGCATCTTGTCTATGGACAAGAAAGCCAGCAGCAAAGAGCTTTTCTGATATATATACTCAGGACACAGGTACAATAAGCAATTCAGTAAATAAAATAATTAAATGCCAGCTGGGTAGGGCACAGGCTCCCAGGGAAGCTTCCCCTAAGGAAGAGCTGATTCTTCAACAATCTGACATTTAAAGTGTCCTAAATTCCTTCAACTGGACTCGTAACTGGAAACTGCAATGGCAGCTACCACCTCTATAGTGACAAAGGGGAAAATTCAAGTCTCTATTCCCTTGGCCCCTTCCCCTGCCTGGTATTTTTCCATGGCCTGGTTACCCTTTGGACACATCCCAAGTTCCTTCCTGCGGTGGTCTCTGAAATTCATTTAAACCAGGAAATTACCCTGCCTGTTTTTCTCCATAGACTACATGTGTCCAGGCTGACAAATCACAGCAGGACTGGATGTCAACCATGATTTAACTCTTCATGTCCAGGGCCAGGCCCTTTTGAAGGACGCCTGCCCTCTCAGCTCCATGGTGCAAAGCATGTTGAGTCTGGCAACTCCAGGTGAGCGTGCCAAGTCCACAGCCTCTAGGAGAGGCTCATTTCAGTTACCTTTTGCTGGATCATCTCCGACTCCCCTTGGTCCTCCTTGGGACTGCTCACAGCACTCGAAATGTGGGCACACAGCGGTTTTATGCAGCTACATGCTCTACTACACGGTGGCTGCTGATGCACAAAGCAGCACGTGGGCACCACATTGGCATGCAGGGTGCTGCCGATAGCACATAGCATAGTCCCAGGACACACTGCAGGGAGACCAACACCACTGCTATTGCAGGCTGGAGCAGGGCAGGACATCTGTCAGCATGCAGGAAGGGGCTCCAAGGAGCAGAGCCATAGGACTGTGTAGAGAGCAAGGCTATTTCTCAATGAGACCAGATGTATTGCAGGTGTTGCTACAGGGTGGGACATGGCAGGGGTTGTTCTGCAGCCAACAAGCTTGTGGGGGCTGAACAGATCTCATCTCCCCAAGGTACAGCTGAGCCACAAGTGCCTTCAATAATTAACATCAGTTTCTTACAGCTACATCAGCCTTTCTGGTGCATCAGCTCCAGGGGGAGGACCAGTGACTTTTCTGAGTCTGGAGCACTCCTGGCACAGATGCATCCCCAGTGACGAGGCAGAGGCACCACATGAGCTCTTGCTGTGAGCACTGGCAGCTGTGGAGGCCATGCCCACTTAACAAGGGAAGGATAGTCACTTCTGCTTTTTAAAAGACTCCCCTGGCCCCCATATAGGAACAGATCACACCCATGATGGGGCATGACAGCCATGGCAGATAGCCAGGTACAGATTTGGCATTGACTGTAGCCTTTAAACTCACATTGTGAACGATTTGGAGAGACCCCAGGTCCTTCCGTGGTGATGATTCATTTGACAAGCTCATATACATGAGAAACCTTTGAGCTAGAGGCATATTTCAAGCAGAGCAAGTGCCTGGTGCCCACTCCTACCACCAGCAAAATGCCCAGACCAGTGCCACCCATCCTGCCTGGCAGGGTTTTCTGTAGAGGACCAGGGTCAGGAGGAGGGAGCTTAAACTGCAGGGCCAGACCAGGGCTAACCCAGCCACAGTTCCCATATCCTCCAGCTCAAATGGCCAGAGCCCACTGCTAGAAGACAAGAAGAGTTGGAAAAGATGATTAATAGAGGCTTGGAAACAAAGCTGGCTTGATTTCTTTTGAAATGGAGAGCAGTTCCTCAGACAGCAGCCGGCATGAGCCTGCACAGCTTCCAGTGGGAAGGAAGATAAGCGTTTGCCTGGATGCAGTCCAACTCAGTGCGAAGGGAAACACATCAAGGAAGCAAGAGGTTCACAAACAAACCCATGGCTCTCAGTCCCAAGGTACTGAGATGGGCTCATAGGACCCCAGCTTGGGCAGGGGGCAGCCTGGAGCTCACTGCCCCTTGCCTTTACACCTGGAGACAGCGTCACGCAGGGTGGCACGGACACAGCCACCTGCAGGACAGCCGCATCCTCACCCCTGCATGAGGCAGAGCAGAAATCAGGCAGGAGATGGACCATTCCAGCAAAGCCAGCTGGGCCAGGAGATGCAGGGAGATGGTTTGCAGCCTCTGGCAGAAGCTCCCGTTGCTGTGATAGGAGCTGGCCAGGATGGAGAGCAGAGCTGCTGGTTGTTTCAAAGTCTACATTGCACTGGCCCTGTAAATCAAATGGGGAGATGTAGTGAACTCATCATGATAGGATTAAATGGATTTCTTGCTGGTATTATGCCAATGCCATTGAGTCTTGCTTCATCTGACTCTAATTTCCAGGGACTTTAAATAAAAGCTTCTTCCCTGCTCTGTTTGTGATGTGGGTAAACAAAGCACCAACTCCTGACTGGAGGGGTAGGGAAGGCAGCACCGCACATCTGCGCTGCACACCACCTTCTGCGAAATGGGGAAGAGATCAGGGTGAGCTGCTTGAAGCCATGTGGGAGAGGAGCTCCGGTCCCCCTCACTCAGCAGGATGGCGGGAGACCTGGTGGCCTCCACCGGGCTGCTCCAGTTTGCAGCTGTGGCAGGTAGTCCAGCCACAAACCACACAAGCTAAGGGAATGATTCTTTTAATTAGAAACAAGCCCCATCTATTAAATAGCCTGCAACACTTAAAGGGCTGTTTGTAAAGAAAATGTTTTATTTCCAGGGAGATGGCTCAGTTATGACAGCTGTAAAACCCCATTAATGAGAGGATAAGAGCTCTAGAGCTGTTACAAAATCCACTGGCTCATTTCTTGCCTTCAGTGTTGCTTACAATTCAATTTGTACTCAGGATCATTTGTTTAGCAGATGTTAGTACAGCAAAGGCAAGTTAACTGCATCCAGTACTCCTTCACTCCCTAGGCACAACCATGTGCTCCCAAAAGCCCACCTGCATGGCCCACAGGGTGCAGCTGCCAGGACAGAGCCAGCATACAGCCTCTCCCTGCTGCAGGCACTGGTGCCCGTGGTCCCAGCCACTGCTTGCCGGGCTCTCGGCAGCAGCTCCCCTGGGTCACACCAGGCAGCTGTCCCTCTGCAGCCCACCTCCACCCAGGGGTGCTCGTAGGTGCCTGGGGCAGCTCTGCAGAGCCCCGGCATCATCTTTTGGGCTTTACCTCCCCATCTCCACAGTGCTCAGAGCACCTTGCAATACTCAGCCCAGGAGGGCAGGTCCTTTTACAGCCCCCCTCTTGTATGGGGCAGCCGCCTGGACTATGGCTATGACAGCACTGGGGGTGGGAAGAGTGGGGCAGTGCCCCATTCCAATCCTAGTCCCTCTCCCACAAGGGCAATAAAAAAATACATATATTCCCATAGGAACTCCACTCAGCTTTGCACATTGAATGGGGAGTCAATTAAACCTGACAGCCTCTCCAGGAGCTTATTCTGTACAGTGTAATTAAACACTACCAAGAGCTTCACGCACCCATCTTTTACAAGGAGGCAGGAAAACCCGGCTGTTAAAGCTCCAGCACAAAGTAACACCAGGGCAGAGATGCTGACCCATCGGGTAGGAAACGTCTGGGGCAGAAGGGCCGCTGACGCCGCCAGTCCCAGGCACCTCCTGTCATCGATGCCTTCACGACGCCAAGATACAAGCACTCGTGTTGACTGTTGCACTGAATTGCAGTGCGCTGTCTCCATTTATTTGATTTGTATTGCCTGAAGGAAAATGCTTTTGCTGTCTTCATGCACTCTAAGCATTTGGCTTCAAAATAAAAGCTCTGGGGACCCATCATCACATGCTTTCCTTCCCGTAAAGACAGGGCAAGAGATCCAGTCTTTTTGAGCTGAATTGCAGAAAAGTGCTCTAGCCCTCTGCTGCTGCTTTGCCTTGCTCAGGGACGACCTTGCAAAGGTTGGTTTTGAAAGCAGCTGCCTCCTGCTGCAGTTTTACATTAGAGCCGACTTCCCCGCTTTACCTGGAGGACTTTGATAGCCTTTGGAGGAGTCAGAAAAGCAGCAGCATGGCTCAGGCTCTTCCGCCCTGAACAAATGCTCTCAGGACTCAATCCGACATACCCACGCACATGAGCGCCTTGACTGGCATCACACCAGAGCTCATGTGCACGGCACAGCCTTGCGCACCTCTGCGGGTTGGGAACAGGTCACATCTGCTGGGGGTCTGGGTCATTCCCCTCTATGTCCGGTGAGCTCTGGCAGGATTTCCTCCTTTCCAGGCATGCAGAGGGCCGTGGGGGAGGTATGTGATGGTGTGCGAGTGTGCTGTGCTCAGCCCTGCTCCTCCAGCCCCATGCACGACCCAGCCCGCAGCTCCCAGGGACAGTGACATGGATGCGAATGGCCTGGGTGAGTCCAAAAGAAAAGCACAGGGCAGAACTGCTGGGAAAGAGCTTGTCCCTGCTGTTGGGAATAAGGAGTAGAAATCCAGCTCCCCCAGTTTCTCCCAGCACAGGTGCTGGTTTCTTTCTCATCACAGATACCTCACTTTTGTGCAATGCACTTTCAGTGGTGCATAATCCAGATGCCCATCCTGAAGCACAACGTGGGAGACATCACTGCCTGCAGGGACACCAGGCAGCTGCAGTGTGCCCTGGGCTCCCCTTGCTTCCAGACACCTTCACAGAGCCACCTGGCACCCCTACAGCCCTGGGCGCCCACCCCCAGGAGCACAGCCTTCCCGCCAGCCCACTGCAGGAGCCAGCGCCAGCCAGAGAGCTCATTCCTTACTCTTAGAGGAAGAAAAAGAAATATGTGAATTATTTACTTTGCAATTGACTCCAGGCCCTCAGATCACAACAGTCGGAACAGCAAATCCAAAAAATGTTTCGCTAATTCTGCATTACTCCAAAGCACTGTTTTGCTCTAAAATATTTAGCTTGCTCCAACAACACTGTTAGTGTTGTACCAGATCTCACTCCTCCCGTCTCTCACTTTCTCATCGCCTCTCCTCCCCCCCGCTCCTGTTTTTTCCCATCTGTGTTTGGAGCAGAGGAAGCGGAGATGAAACACAGGCTGCTGACTCTTCCTGCAGGCTCCGAATCGCCCAAACCAGTCGACTCGGTTCAGTCTCTGCATTTCTTTGCCCACTGCTGACAAGCTCTGCAAAGAGCACAATGTATTTTCTCTTCTCTCAGTGCAGCAGGGGAGATGAAACATGAGTGCCTAGTGTATTGTTACAGAAACAGCAAAGAGAGGCTCAGCAAATGCGCTGGTCAGAGGATCCAGAGAGGCTCTGACCTGACCCAGCACAGGGCCCTGGTGAAACAATTTACTGAGAACTGCCAAGGGGCTGTGCAAGCATCAGCAAGGCAGCCTGCTGTTGGTTGCAGAAATTACCTGCTTATTCCCTTTGATAGTTCTGCCTTGCCCCACTGCCTCTGAAGGGAAAAAAGGGCTCCCGAAAGCTCCCACCAATTCTGCAGTGAACTGGGGCATTAAGGATTCAGAGGGAGGTGATCCCACCAGATTACGGTTCATTCAGCAGCAGCCCGTGGGTGTTGCTCACCCGGAGAGCAGAGCCATCTCTGGCAGCTCCCTGCCCTACTTCTCTTTCATAAATGCATAATTGTGACATTGTGTTACATAATTTATCATGTTACATCGAGATCGGGGCCATCCTTGTGCAGTTTATTCCTCTGGGTGTTCAAGCTGCCAGGGAGGAGAGACAAGAAATTCTTGCAAGCGGTTTTCTCAATTGGAGGATTGATTTTGGGAGGCCCCGTGCTGCGGGCTCACAAACAGCCACTACATTAGAAAAAGCTTTTAGAGTTGAGAACAGAGTCTGAGAGACCCTATCCCATAGCACACAAGCTAAGTGAGTTGCATAGAGACCAAGGTCTAAGTTCAGAGCAGACCTTGGTCTGGCACAGGGGGCGCAGAGATGGCATTCCCTGCCTGCACCATGCACATGCCAGACCTTGCACAGCTCCCTGGCACGCTGCTCTAACTACAGGGTGCCAGAAAGGACCCCAGTATATCAGCAGAGACTTCCCCAAACAGCCTGCTGCTTTTCCAGTGCTCCCTTAGGTGCTGACCAAGGACACAAGAAAGGGGCAGCCATGAAGGAGTAAAACCCTCCCTGCTGCCGCCTGCCCCACCTGTGGTGCCCACAGGATGGGCTGCAGAGCCAAGCAAGCCTGCATTTGCTGGACCCGCATCCTCCCAGAAGAGGGTTACACGCTCACAGCCACAGTCAGACTAAACCAGCCAGAAAACATCTGTGCAGAGCTGCAGGAATTACGGTGCGAGGGCTCGTTTGCCAGCACCCCCGCGGTGCCTCCACACCTCCCACGGGACAAGCTGCACGTGCACCACGTTTCCGCCTCCGCCACCGGCCGGGAGGACGGGGCTCAGCCTGTCCCGGGACACGCGCTGCCTGGTCCTGGCTCAGCCCCTGCCTGGAACCCTGCCCTGCGCTCCCAGTGTGGGCAGCGCCATCCCAGCTGCAGCTCCCTCTCCTTGGCACATGGGATTTCACTGGGATCCAGTAACAACTTATCCCGTGAGCTGCCCCTCTCATCCCACCAGCGGCAGGCTGGCCGGCTCCAGCCTGCATCCTCCCTCGCACCGGGGCGGCAGGCATCTCTTGCCTCTCCCCCAGCCTGCCGGGGTGATGAGTTTTGCAGGCACAGCAGGACTTCCTGCGTCAACCCACTCAGCTGTTTCACCTGGAAATGAGTCTATCAGCTCCAGGAATGACAACGCTGCCCCAGCTCTGGAGCTCCCAACCTTCACCCAAGCAAAGCACATCCAGCTACGGGACCTACCCATCAGGGAGGGGAGACCCAGCCATGGGCAGGGCAGAGGCACTGCGCTGCTGATGGTCATTGCCCATGCCATTTCTCCCAACACCACAGCAGTGACCCTGTGCACGCACATCATCAGTGAGCCCTGGCACAGCCTCATAACCACTGCGCACCCCCAGACCTCCTCACAAGACAGGGATGCTCAGCAAGGCACCACCAGGAACCGATGGCAGACAGCAAAGACTCCTTGCTGTCCCCAGAGGGAACTTGCTTCTCCCATTAATATTTTTAATTGACTGCCACTGATTTTTGCTGTGTTGAAGCCTGTGCAACGAAGGAGCCGATGCAGCGTGGTACCCAGGAGCTGCAGGAAGGACGACTGCAAATCCAGCACCAGGCAGAGTCTGGGACCTTGGCTCGGAGAGGGACAGGGCAAGGAACACCCCAGTGCCATCAATTCCCTGCCATAGCCAAACAGCCAAGGTACACGTTGGTGTCCAAACACAGTTAAGCACCTTATACTCTCTGCCAGCATAGCTCTTGAGAGAGATTTGCAAAACAGAGCTGTTCTCCAAAAAAAAAGAAAAATAAAAGGACAAGACTACAGCCCTGCCTGACAAGCCTTGCAATTCAGTTTCCTCAAGGTTTTTAATGCCACCTGACAATCTGAGCAAAAACATCACATGCAAACAGATGCTCTGACCAAGTTTGAAGTGCAAGAGAGAAACAGCCATTAGGCTGTTACGAGCAGCTCCTGGGGGATCAGCTCCTGGTGTTGCATAATGTAATATTTTAACCAATTAACTAAATGACTAGAAAAATCTTTCCTGGTAAGACAAGCAGATGACACAGGCTGATGGTGCCATAAACAGCAAGGAGCACATGCTGCTAGTGCCAGTGATCTGAATCACCCAGGGAACAGCCACAGCCCCAAATACACCTTGAAACTGTGAACA
The DNA here is from genome assembly GCF_965183815.1 of Platalea leucorodia. Lineage (NCBI taxonomy): Eukaryota > Metazoa > Chordata > Aves > Pelecaniformes > Threskiornithidae > Platalea > Platalea leucorodia. Next base: position 15,203,457 of record NC_138830.1, read on the forward strand.
CAAGGTCAGGCTGGGACCTGAGGGCACAGGTGCCATGAAGGATGAGAGGCTCCATGCAGGGAAGCAATGGCTGAGGACATTGCTTGGGGGTCACAGCTAATGAAAGCAATCAGGCTGCCCTGTGATGGTGAGACCATTGATAAATGACTGCACTGTGCTGGACACAGCACCCAGAGAAAAATGAAACACACAGATTAGGAAGGACCTCTGGAGGTCTCTGGTCTAATCTTCTGCTCCCAGCAGGACTGTTGCAAACACTGGATCAAGACATTTGAGTTTTGGAGACCTCCAAGAACAGAGACCCCTCACAACCACTTCTCTAGTGACCTGGTCCAACACCACACCAGCCTCCTGGCACAAAAAGAAGGGGGAAAGCTGCCTGACCAGCAAAGCAAGCCTTCAAAGGGAACAGTATGAAGGGCAAGATATTGCAGGCACAGCTGGTGGACACAGACACATGGGAAGGGGAACTGAGCCCTCCATTGCTGCAAGGGGAGAGCAAACAGCACCTCAGGGCTAAAACGTGACACTCAACAAAAGCCACCTCAAAATCACTTGCAGTTTTTTTACAGTGAGATAGATCAAACACTGGCTAGCTTACCAGGAGCTGGGGGAACCAACCGCTGCTGCAGGTCTTGAGCACAAGGAAGAACAAACCCTACTCCATGCACAGAGAAAGGCCTATACCTGCCTGCATTGCTTAAATAGCCTGACCAGGACCAGCTGGGGTGTCATTGGATGGCCAATAAAAAAAGCAAGTGAGGGCAACGCACAGGTGTGTTTTGCTATGGGATTGGGTTGGGTGCCAGGAGAGCTGTCAATCTTACTCAGCTGTCAGAGCCGTCCCAAGGTAGCTGCTGATGTGCAGGTGTGAGAAGCCCTTGCACCAGCTAAATCAGCCTTCCATCGTACCTCTATTAGCTTTTTTGTCCTGCTCGTACCTACAGGCATTTGTCATCGCAGCTTCCCAGGGTGTGGGTGTGCGGGGCAGTGGCCGGGGAGCAGCGCCCTGTGCTCTGGGACGGTGCCTTTCCCGTGGGCATCTTCCTATTTCCTTCCCCCTTCTCACAGCTGAGTCAGTCCCCGCACAAGCCCAGCGCAATGACAGCGAACCGGGCACGCGAGTTCTTGCATGGGGCCTGCAGCCCTGCGGGAAGTGCCTTGGGGCTGGGACGGTGGCAAGCCTTTTTGGGGCGTAGGGGAGCAAGCCGGGAAACAAGTGATGCTGGCTGCACAGCCCGGGGGCTGCCGTGCAATTTGGTCCCCACTCTGTGGATGGGCAGCCCATGGGTTGCACCAGCCTCTGCTTCTGCATGAGGCTCTGCTCTGGGAGGTGGAAAGAGGCATGTGGGGTGCAGAGCAACCCATGCATCTGCTGGGACAAAGGTGGCCAAGGCAGGAATGAGGGGATGGAGCATCGTGGCAGCATGGGAGTACTGCTGTTTAATCTGGCTGGAGAGCTCGCCAGTCCCCAACCACCCAAAACAGCTGCCACACAGCTCTTTGGTGAGCCATAGCCAGAAATATGAACCAGCCACGCAGTGGCCTCCTTCAAAGAGTGTACAATTGAAAAGCAAGTTTGCAATTTGATAATTTATAGAGAAGAAATTAATTGCTACCTGTACCCTGCCTCAGTCAGCTGCTGTGATGACTGACGCACACGCCAGTTCGAGAGCTCCCAGGGAAGGCTAATGACCAGGGGAGGGAACCGCAGGAGCCCGCACGGCGGTGAGGGATGCCGCTCGCCCTACAGCCTCAGCCATGGCCACGCACACGTGTGCATTGGGCACACCGCAGTTAGAGATATTCAGGTTATACTGCCCGTTCCCTGCAGCAGGGGTAGGACCCTTCCTAGGTGCCAAAGGCAGAAAGCCCCTCTCTCCACCCCAGCCCTTGTTGGGAAGCACCAGCCTGCTCCGGCCATGCTCTCCTTTGGGGCAGGAGGGAGCTGGAACGTGTCCCAGCTTGAGATCAGGCTGAGGTCTCAGCTCTTCAGGCTGCCATGACACACGTTTGAAAGTAGGTTTCTTTGTATTTTCTCATTGCTGCTGGAACCAAAACATGTTATCTGTGCAAAGTCCTAGCAAGCCAGCAGCAGTGCTCCCCGGGGAGCCACTCGCCCCGCAGTGGGACTGCTCCTTTGGAGCATCGCCTTGCAGGGTGCCCACCTTCCCACTCCCAGAGGAGCCCCCTCCCCGTGCTCTGCATGCAGGACAGGTCTTGGGTGTTGGCGCCTGTGCTTTTAAGCATGTGTGGAAGTAGCACGAAAGGTTTATCTGCCTCTCCTGGGGATGAAAGGCAGCCATCACACACACCCAGCAGGAACCTGCCCAACCGCACACCTCCACCTCTGCTCTGCCGGCCGCTGCCTTGGTGCGATGGCTGGAAAGCCCAAGGGGAGCAGCACCCGCGGGTCGGTGCCCACACGGAGAGGACGGGGAGCAGGACGGAGCTGCAGATGCCACAGCCCAGCGGAGCAGTCGGTGGGTTGGGAAGCCCCACGCTGTGAAATCTGGAAACAATCGGCCAGGAACGGGGCATGCAAATAGAAACCCCGGCGCGGTGGCCGAGAGCTGCCCCAGCACGCGTTGGCAGGCCCCCCAAAGCTGCGACCGGGAGAAGGTGCAGGTCGGCATGTCACAAGCTTCGCAAGAGGTGAAGGCAGCTGAGAAAATAAAGACCAGAATAAAAAGCACGATTTTATGACAAACCGCATGTACATCAGGAGCCTACAAGATTGATGAAAAAAGCAGTGAGCACAAGGAGAAATCTCTGCTTGGCCCAAAAAGGCAGAGGGTGACAAATCATGTCAGCAGCAACCCAGAAAAGGAGAGGTATTTGATATTTCTGTTCAGCATTTGGGAGGCAAAAGCCAAACAATACAGCAGGTTATAAAATAAAATATGATCGTTATAAAACACTTTGCATCCTATGAGGGCTTCAGGAAGATGTTAAACAATAGCTACTGAGGTTAGATTTTCAAATCAGCAGGTCTGACACATGAGCGAGCGTAAAGGAGCCAGGTAAGGAGCCGTCTAATTAGCGCCTGCGGGTCCCTGGGACTTCCCCCGGGGTCCCAGCGCGGGCGCGCTGCCCGTACCTCCATGGAGTAAACAGGATGTCCCAGGCCCGTCCAGCTGACATCAGCCCTGTGCCGAGGGGCGAAACGGCTGTGGCCGGGCTCGATCGATAAAGGTTTGAAGCGGGGAAATATCATTAGTGTCAATTAGCACCATTTTATGGAAAAGAGATCTTGGCACATCTATGTTCTTGAGATTGCCCCTATCAGTCAAACTTGTGACAGCGCTGATGTAAGAAGCTTGCGTAAGGCGTTTGGCAATTCCAGATGCTTGGATCAAGCGTGTGGCATTAGTGCATTGGAAATCCAGATGCTCCAGAGGTCCCAGAGCCTTGCTGCAAACACGGCACTGCCGCTCAGCCGGGGTGTTTCCAGGGGCCTCTGGCAGGGATTAATTCTCAACCCTCCATTATTTAACACCTTCTCGGTTTCTCAGCGAAGGCAGAAGGTGCCCAGGCTCTGGCAAAGCAATCCCGGCACAGACACAGCCCCAGGAGCAGGCTGTGCCGCTAGCACAGCACTCCGCACCCAGGCAAGGGGGGGCTGCCCCCAGGGAGGCTGGGTACCCCTCCAAAAAAGATGCCTCCCTAGCAAAGAGGCTGAGCACAGCCGCACAGGAGAGGTTTGCAGCCCCCCTGCAGAGCCGTGCCCGGTGCAGGATCAGCACTTCAGGAGGAGGCAGGGAAGCTGGATAAAGCTCAAATAGGAAGCTGAGGAGCAACGGAGGGACGGGAAGACAGATTTTTCATGGAGAGAAATTCCCGGGACACCGTCCACGCGGGCCAGAAAAAGAGGTTAAAGGGCTTACTTGATCCCAGCTTATTAAAGCTCTTTCTGATGTGATTAAATCTTTGGCAGTGCCTCTGTTTGGCAGACAAGGATGAAAGAAGGCTGTGGTTGGAAATAAGGCATGGATTTCAATGTGTGAGAGTAGCTGGCCCCTGAAATGCTCTGTCAAAGCCTGCTGTGACTTCCCCGTCCCTGGCAATGCTGTAATTGAGGTTGGGTAGGCTCAGCCTGTGTGCCCCTGGCCTGGCTGTCCTGCTGGCTTGTCTCCAAAGACACATGAGGTCCAGTGCATGAGACATCTTCACCAGAAATGTGTTACAGAGAAATCAGGAGCGGGTCCCTTTCCACCCCAGGGGGAGCCTGCAGCGCCTGAGCAGCCCCAGCCCTCAGGGGATGTCCCGCTCGGCCACGCTCAGGCACTGCAGCTTGGACGGAAACTCTGGCCTGTTGTTTTCCCGCTGGGGACACAGCTGCTTCCGTAGGGATGGGGACACATCGCTTACGCATGCCAGGTGATGGAGGGCACACAGCCGGAGGGCAGGACCGCAGCCGACGCGGGCGGAGCCGCTGTCACCTGGGCGCCCTGGGGAGGTCACGGTGCCCAATTTTGTGAAGCGACCAGCTGTGCACCACGATGAGCCCCCGGGTGATGTGGCCCCCCATCCCTGCACCGTGGTGGCCCCCAGCATGACTGTCCTCCTCGGTCTGAGTGGAGGTTAACTGGGATGAACATGTTTCAGGTGGGGCAAGGAGCGTGACGCAGCCCTGCAGCTCCCCTACGGACAAAAGCCGTGCTTATGGACCGGCCCTCTGCCGTGGGGCTCGCCACCAGGCCAGCCCCACTCGGCGGGGTGCACTGGGGCTGCGGGCAGACGGAGAAGCTATTGATGGGCTTTCATAAATATTGGCATAAACACAGCCTCAGGGAGGGATCTGGATTTACAGCTGGCCTCTCCTTGCCTGGCTGAGCCCCATCCTTCATCTTCTACCTGGAGCAACAAATCATGGTCCCCGTGGGCTTGTCACTTGCCAGCTTTTGATCGACGCCTCTCCTAGGCAAATGCAGGTGAAGACACCTGGTTGCTCCTTTTTAGAAGACAGTTTGCTGCTGACAAGAAGCAATAAAGAAAACTTGGCTGATTAATGTACTGTCTTCTTTGACATGCATGCTAGAAACAGAGAAGTGGATAAAAAGGTGATGATAAGCAGCATGATTAGAGACCCACAAGGGGAAATGAACGTGTGCTTCAAATTGGAGGCAGCAGAGCACAACACTTGAGCCATGATTAAAGATGGATTCTGCAACCTGTCCCTGTGTGGAGGCCACTGCCTTCTCTGTGATTCAGCATGTAATTGGAGTAATTACTCAGAGCTCACCCTAAGGAGCATGGTGGAACATCGTGTCAAATTGTTTCTCTCTCTGGTGATGTGGCAGCTCCTTGTAAATCACTCTGAAGTACCTGGGTGTGATGCTGAAGGAGCTGGCCCCAGGCAGGGCGGCTCCGTGCCACCGTCATCATGCACTGGGGCCACAGCTGAGCAGGACTGTGCTGGCCCCTGCACCCAGCCTGTGGGAATGGAGCAAGAGTCCCTCGGCCCAGCGCACTTGGCAGCAGAGGCAGTGCCCAGAAATTAATTACCCAGCAATCATTTAATTGATGCTCCTCTTTTCCCCTCAATCCTCCACATCAGCACTGCTTGGCAGGCTGGGCTGCCCATAATCCCTGCTCTGAGCTGCATCTAATCCCTTCCAGCAGGCAGCTGCCCTCGTTTCCCTCTGCTCCGGCCTCGGCACGTCCCTCCTAAACAGCCCTCTGCCACCGGCTGCCCCTTCCCTGTGGCTCGGAGGTGTGCCTCAGCGGTGCACTGCCCGTCAGCAGCAAAGCATCCATCAGCGGTGGGGTTATGCCCACTCATTTTAATGAAGGCAGAGCGAGCCTGCCATGGCATGCTCATTATGGCAATCCCAGATATTGGTCCGTGGGCTACTGCCCTGGGGTTCCCAGTGGTGGTCAGTCCCCAGACGAGCTCCACGGGCACAGCAAGCCTGCAGTATCCCCTGCCTCGCTGCCCAGACAGCGGCTGGGTGCTCCTGGCTGGCAAACCTCCCGAGCATCCCATTGAGTGTGCCAGCCCGGGGCTGGAGGCACCTCCTGGGCACGAGCCACGGGGCAGCTGGGCAAAGGGCCACGGCTCCCGTCCCCTGGCACAGCATCGCGGGTGAAGCCACACACCAGCCAAGGGAACACAAGGACATTTATTTGCCACCTTGGGAACATTAGCTGAGGAGTGTGTTTTGCAGAGGAAGCTGGGCAGCTCGTGGCTCTGACCACCAGCAGCATGGGGGACGCAGCAGCTGGAAGGGACGTTTCTGCCCTGCCCACAGCGACTGCTGCCAGGGCTTTGCCCACGCCATGAAGCCAGTGGGACGGCGAAGCAGAGGCAGAGGGACCTGGCCTGGCTCTGCTCATCCCTGCTCCAGCACAAACCCAGAGCAGCACTGACAGGCGTGGAGATGTGGGAGATCCCGGGGGGACAGGAGGGTGCTGTATGTATTTTGAAACTTGAAGGGTGGAAGACTGCGCTCCACGAGCAACAGGGCACAGACTGGCCCACAGCCCAGTTTCAGTGGCTCTTCTTCCCAACGGAGGAGCTCAGCAGCACTGGAAATCAGACTGTGCCATTATGCAAGACCTGTACACAGCTGCTTATTGCTTCTCAGAAGCCACGTAGTAATCCTGCTCCCTGCGCCCCAGAGCGTAACCTGCTGAAAAGCATGTGTGCTGCAAACCGTGAGGGCTTTCCTCCCCATGGCTGCTGCTCTCGAGGGACTTGGGAGTCACCTTCCGGCAGGCAGGAAGCCTGCTCTGCCCAGTGCCAACTTGGCCGGAGCTCGTGGTGCTTCCCAGCACCGGATCAAGCGCACGGTCCGTTTTCCTGGCTGCGGCGGTGCTGATTAGCTTGGCTGGTGTTGATTAGCTTGGCTGGTAGCTAATTGCCGGGAAGGGCTCAGCGTGGAGGCCGGGGTGGCCGTTCTCTGGGAAGAGGTGGGTCAGGGCAGCCTCCACGCGGGACCGGCTCGATTAAGCAGGAGGGGGCTCGGGCCCTGCTTGGGGTCCCACCAGTGCCAGGGCTGGAAAAACCCTGCTGCTGGAGGGTGGTTCCCTTTTAAACTCCATGGATTGACATTGGTTTTGAAAAAACACAGCCAAACCCTTCAAAATTTCCATTTGCATCTCACCTCACATCTGCATCTCACATGTTGGAGGAAAACAAAGACCACAATATCCAGAAAGTTCCTCCAAGGTGCATTGAGACAGCAGGGCCACAACCACACGGTGAGCTGCTGCTTGCCCCTGTGTTTAACAGCGACTGGCACCTCCCTCCTCAGTTTTAAATTTTTTTTTTTTTTTTTCCCCCAAATCACCTGCAGCTCTGCCCTGTAGCTCCTGCCTCAGCTTCCCCCAGCAAAACGCCTGCGCGCACGTGCAAACACCCACGCTCCTGTTCTGCAACACAGCCACGTGTGCCCGTGTGCCAGGAAAAGCAGCGTCCCACCCTCCTGCAGGACACTGCCTCTGCTTTAAAGGCCAGAGAGGATGACATGAAATATCTCACATGCTTGTGCACAAACGCACACCCACGTGCGCTCGCCCTCCCTCAGACACTCGTTCCCCTTGGCCAAATGTCCTGTAGCACAGACGAAAGGGACACCCTGCATTTCAGGCCAGGTGTTGAATGAAGCCAGTCTATGAGAGACAGTGAGAGCGTTTAAAGCCTTTTTGCTTATGATGTCTAATAGCGATAAGCCTCCTAAAAAGATGAAAGATGCTCTTTGGAAGCAAGAATAAGGCACGAAGAAATGCCAGCCTTAAATTACTGTGAAAGCTGACACTACCTTTTAACATTTAATGTGCAAAAAGCCTGTGTCCCACCACATCTTGAAAGAAGCCTCTCGCATTATAAGCGTGACCGATAACGACTGGAGATAATTCATGCCTCCTCCTGGCGGGTGCAAAAGCTGCCAGCAGATATTATCTTTCATGCTATCATTTTTCCCTCTGGAGGCATAGGTTCGCAAGGTGTGAATGTAAATCCATGCAGAAAGCCCAGTTGATGTTCTCCTGGTGCAGAATATACTGTAGAGAATGGGGGCCCCAGCTACGGCATGGCCTGGGAACAGGGAATGGTGAATGTTTGGGGCTTTCACCTGAACAGGCAGAATAAAGCACCACATCTTGATCTATTTTGCTTTTTGTTTTATAGCTAAAGACTCCTGTTGCAAAGCCTCCCATGCAACATGCATGGGAAGTGTTTCTTTGGGGCTGAAATTGTTTATTGGACTTAATACAACCAGCAGCAGGTTTTTAGTTTCCTCTCAAGCTCCCAAGGCTGTAAAGACGACACTCTTGGCAGGTATTTTCACCTAGCATCTTTCTGAAAGAGGAAGAATAGCTGAGGCCTCCGGGATTCACTGCCCTTTCTGTGAGAAACATTTATCACTGCTCATACAGCTCTCCACAATCTTTATTTCTATCAAACGCCTGTGACCAGAGATCTTTGCCCTCTCTGAAAGCATTTCTTCCCCATCAAACACAGATCATGCAACACTCCCCTGTGCATACAAATTTCATCTTGCTAGAAAATTACGGTTTCCAGCTCAACCGGGCAGGGAGTTTTGCTGGTCCAGTATACACTGTGGGGCACAACATGCTGTTCCCAGAGGGGAGGCTGAAGCAAGGGGAGGATGCAAGGGTAGTGAGGGGTGATGCCTCCATCCTCCTCCGCAAAGCCCTGAGGAGCCCAGCTGCAGGAGAAGGGTCCCGAGGCATGGGACCTCCCCAGCATGCTCTCAGCCTGGGTTTGCAATGCTCCCCAGCAAGAGCCGCCCCATGGGCCAAGAGTACATCATGGACCTTCCCAGGAGATGCTCCTGGACACCAGGAGCCTACCTGCTCCCTTTTCTAACAGCGGTATTCAGAAGAGGTCCTGCAGGCTTGGCACTGGTGCCAGAGGGCTGGGAATGAGCCGAAAGTGCTGAGATCAAATTTTCTCCTAAAACAGCAAAACACTGCCTGTTCGCAAGGGGGAAGGGACAGCAGTGACCCCCATCTCTGCCCCACGGCAGGGTGCCGCACAGGGAGGGCAAGCAGCCCCACAGCCTTCCCCACACCATGCCGGCCATGGGCAAAAGGCTAAAAAGGGAGGAGAGCTTTCCTAAAAACATCCCTCTTCTCTAATTTGCTTTGTTTGAACAAGGAGAAAGCTGGCACGAGCAGAGGAACAACCGGAGAGCGATCCCGAACAGCACCGGGGAGACCTCGTGCTCAGCGTGGGAGTCAGGCTGGAAAACCCAAGCCCTTGCTCACGAGCCCAACACAAACCCTGGCAGAAATTTTCCTTCTGCGTTGTCCTCCCGCCGCCCTGAGCCGCTCTCCGCAGGGAGAGCCCACGCCGTAATGTCGTGCTCAGGATTGGGCTTACCCAGTGAGGTTACCCCAGGTTTCTGTTCTTCACACTGCCAATCCAGGCAGGGAAATGGCACGGCAAAGATTTATATTTATTCATAACCATGGAAAAAGCATATATCTGCCCCCCCTAAATCCCCTCCTTTTGTTGCAGAGGTTTATCAGAGGGCTGGAAGGCAATATCAAGCCAGGTTTTGTAGCAGTGTTGGGCACGGCTGCTGGTGGCTCTGAGCTGCTGCGAAGGTTGTAGGAGACACCAGAGATGAACAGCAGACAGAAGGTACGTGCATTGGATACAATACCTTAGTTCTTCTTTCAGCTGGAAAATAGACTATTAAAGGTTTGTTAAAAGGGGCATTTTCTCTGATTGCCATTGATACTTCCAGCTGTAGAAATATCAGAATATTTCCAACAGTTGTTTGTTAATGGCAGTTTGAAAGGAGAAGAAACCATCGTCTGATTATTTCCAAGGCAGCAATGAAACTACATTAACGATATTTGAAAATATAAAAAGTAAACTACAAGCAAATGGTTTGAACTTCGACAATATTTGCAGCTGATAATGGTAACGTTAAACTGGTGAGACACTATCCTAATGACACACTCACAGAAAATGAGGAGGAATATTTGCTTCCAGCTAATTGCTGAGCCTGTATGCCGTGTAATACCACAAAATGCATTCTAAATAAATTATCATTTGATCTTGAAGGTAGTGCAACAAAACTTTTCAATTGCCTTTCCTCATCATCAAAACAATTTTGGGATTACAGGGGAGATTTCTTTTTTTTTGTCTCTGAGTAGATGGAAATGCAGAGGCGTGCCCTGACAAGCCAGTTATCTTTATGCTTTGCCATCTGCGATGATCTTGAGATGTTTCCCAGCTCAGAGACATTTCCTCGTGCATGAAGTGAGGGCTGCTGAGCCGCATCGCTCAGGGCGGGGATGGTGGGAGCCGGGCAGAGAAGCTGCCAATGCCTGAATCCTCCCCGGTGCTGCTGCCCAGCAGCCCCCTGCGATGGGCACGCTGGCAAAGACCGGGCAGCGGGAAGCAAAGTGGCCTTTGGTATCGCTCTTAGCCCAGGACACCCATTCAAGCTGAACACCGTTCTAAAGAAAACGAGCCTGGTGCAGCTGCCTGCGCCCCTGTTCACAGCAGCTCACGCGGGCGAGGAACGGCAGCTCCTCCTGACCTCACCCACTGCGCCAGTCCCACTACTGCTGAAGCACTGCGTATGCAACCTTGGCAATGAATTACTCCTAGGCTACAAACCTCAGAATTCACCGATTTGTCATTTTCAGCATAATTTATCATTTTGGCATAAACACTATCTCACCTAACATTGCAGCTCTCTTTGTACCGTCCCAGGCAGGTGTCCCAGAGCGAAGCCTCCCCTCTCCTGGGGCAGACGCCTGCCCCCTCCCCAGCCAAGCTGAGTCGCTTCACTCTCCGTGGGCTTTACGTGGCTCTTAATTTCTTCCACAATGTGCCGTACGTTTTTTTTTTACGAGGCCTGGTTAAAAATAACACGGTTTGATCTTCTGTATGAGAAAAACTGCAACATCTGTTCTCTGAAGGGGAAATTAGGAAAAAGCAAACGAACTTGGCTCTTAACTAAAACCAGACAGCAGTGGGGCACACCGCTCTGCCGGGGGTCCTCCTGCAATGGCACCACAGAGCTCCCAGGTCTCTGGCTTCTGCAAGCAAAACGAATGGGCTCACCCATGCTTCCCACACCTGGAATTTGGAGGAACTAGGATGCATTTTACTGTGTTGAAATTTGACAGCAGTCTGAACCTGGATGGTCTGTAGGAGGAACCCTGAGAGCCTGGTGCATGCCCAGGTGATGGGCAGTGTGCAGGCGGGCAGCCCCGGCGGTGGTGCCAGGACCCCCAGGACATCGCTAACCTCCCAGTGCCCTCCCTGCAGCTTACAGCCACTGAGGGTGTCTGCAGAGTGGGCTCCATCCCACAAATGCCTTCCCTGGGCAGGTGTGGGACAGCCAGAAACGTCCTCTCCTTCAGCCCGGTCCCTGCTGCTGGCCTCAGCACTGATTTAGCTTTGGTCAGGTCCACGCCTGCTCTTGCATTACCAGAAGGCTGCTATTCTACAAGCAACTATAAAGGGCTCGGAGAGTATCAATTATGGTTTTCAGAAAACTGATCCACAAAAAGCAAAGTTATTTTGAGAAGGATAAATGTAGCCGAGACCATTATATATAATTCACGTCCGCCCACAGCATTCCTGCTCTGCTGAGCGCGGTGGCACTTCAAACTCCATGTCCTGTCCCAGATGTGACTTCGAGGGCAGAGGGACTGCGCTTTCTAGCGCCTCTGCTTCCCCAGGAGGACTTCTGATTGCAGGAGGTCCCCCCAGAAGTGTGCCCTGCCACCCTCCCACACCGCACACACCCCCCTGGTGCTCCTACAGGCCCATCCCCAGCACCCTGCACTGCTTCCTTCCCAGCCTGCATGCGATGCTCTGGGTACCTGCTGAACCGGCCCGTCCCACCAGAGCAGGGTGGGCATTGCTCCCCAGTAAGGGGTATGAAAATGAAACAGGGAAAAGGAGCCACATCACCCCAGGACACCTGGTTCCCAGCTCAGCGTCCTGTCCCCTCTAGTCTGGGACACTTGGCACTGGCAGCTGAAAGGATGACCAGAAAATCTGGACATTCCCTCCTGGCTCCATGTCAGACAGTGGTTTCTCAGCCTCTGCTTCTTTTTCCCCTCTAAAATCAGGACAATATGGTCCCTTTGCAGGGAGGCTTGGCTGAGCACAGGCTGCAGAAACCCGCGGGCAGGAGGAGCTGCAGAATTGCAAACACCAGTGATTTTGTACTGGAGCCCACAGAGTCGTTTTCAGGCTCTGTATGTGATGCTGCCGGCACCCACTCAGCCTGCCTGATGCTGCTGCCCAAATTCAGCTGACACATTTATTCATTAAGAACCTGGTACTCCGTTTTTATGACAAGTGTATGACTTCCTTGGCACTCCCTACTCAGCCCAGCATTATTTAAATGCTTCCCCTATTACTATTATTATTTGATAATGCATCCTATTACACACAGCTCTTGAGAGAAGAAGATTAAACACTCTGTGCATTTTATATCCTCGTTCTTTGCTGGAAAATCTCACTGAAGCAATGACTGGCAAAAGAAATTTAGTGACATCTGCTGAAAAATTTTTGAGGTTTACAAGTAAATGACTCATGATAGGATATTTCATTACATTTGGTTTAATAGCGCTGACTTCTTGTATTTCCTATTTTTGCAATGTCTGCTGCTTTGAAAATGCGAAACACTGGTGTGTCAGCACAGGCACAGCGTCCTGGCCTCCAGTTTCTCTTCCCCTGTATGCTATTTTCTTCCAGACTGGTTACTGCATCTTTTAAAAATGTGGTGTCCAAAGCCCTGCTTGCCACTCTCTTGCTCCAGGTCAAACCTTTTTGACCTGGAAAATTTACTACCCCATGAATCTTACACCAGTTTTCCCATCCTTTTGCCCAACCTGGGAGTCAAGCTGCTAGCTCAGAGCTGCCGGCCTCCTCCTTTGAACACTGGCACAGGACTCGCATCCTCCTTGCCTTCTGCATCAGCATTATAGTTTATTCCCGTTATTTAACTGGAATAAGCCCCAGCCCTGCTGGACTCCAAGCACTGCTGTTTTGCTTCTGCTATGTGCAGTGGATTATAGTGCCAGGACATCTTTACCAATTACCAGACAAAAATTGCTGCTGGACACCTCTGCCTTTTCTGTGGCACTAAGAGGTTCCCAAACCACTGAGCAGGGACCCTACATAATTGCAAAATTTTGCTTGTTCCCAGGAGAGGGTGCGAACGTTGCTGATTCTCCTCAATTGCACCATCCTTGTCCATAACCCGAAGGCTGCTTTAATCCCCGGAGAGGTGCGCTGCCACTTTCCCACCCGACCCCGGCTCTGCAGCACCCAGTGGGGTCCCTGCCAGGGGACTTGCAGATGTATCGCAAGTGACCCTGGTCATGTTGTCCCCGAGACGGTGCTGAAAGCCCACGACTTTCCCCCATGAAAGAAGATTTTCTCGCTGGCAGAATCAGTTGATGACTGCTGCAGAAGGGATCACGGCTGGCGTGACACGAGGAGGCACCCACAGCTGATGCACATCACTGGGCAGAAAACAGCCTCTGCACCAGCTCCGGTGGGCTAACGGAGCGGAGATCGAGGGCATTTTCAGGGCCGGAGCTGGGGCTCTGTAAGCGCAGCCTGCAGGGATACACACAGCCAGGCAGCGCACAGACCGGTGGCTTCGGCCAGGTAGCCCATCGCCGGTGTGGAGCAGGCAGTGGCTTTCCTGCCCTGCAGCCACGGAGCAGCTGCTCCTCCCGTGAGCCTGCCGGGGCATGGCTTGGCAAGGGCAGCAAGCGGAGAGAAATCCCATCCCGGTACCCCCTGTGCTGGGGTGCTTTGCGTCAGCAAAGAACTGGGGGACATGCTGACAGCTGGGATGTGTTCACTGACCGGCGATGCGTGCAGGTATCCGCGAGCCTCCCCTCCAGCTCTCACCCAGCCGTGGGCAGCAGCAATCCCTGCAGCACTGTCAGGTTTTTCCCATTTGTTTATTTTTCTTTCCCTAACAGTTCCCAACACCCCGTTGTCTCTTTGACCACCGAGCAGACATTTGCAAGGAGCTGCCTACGCTGCCTCCCAGATTGCTGTCTCACTTTCCACAGCTCTTCCTTGTACCCTTGGGTTATGCCCTTCTGCATCTGCACTACCCAGCATCTCTTGACAACGAATTTTGTTCCCATTTCATTACCTATCTATCTGCTCCATATCATCCACATTTTCTGCAGCTTTTCACATCGGCTCTACATTTCCCTCTCCTGAACAACTCAGCATCAGTGGCCTGTTCTGCCGTGTCACCATTCACCCCCATTTTCCAGATAATGGTTTTTGACTGGCTCTGCCGCAGGACCATGGGGCCTGTCAGTTCAGCTGAGCATCCTTCACCTGGGCAGCTCTCCGTGCCCCTGTTCCACAGCCGAGGGGCTCAATCTCACATGCCTGTTCATTTTTTCCCTACTGCTGCTGGTGTTTTTAAGCACTCTGTATAAAACTTCCCTCTCTCTTGAGCACGACAGATCTTGCTGGAAGGGTATGACTTTGCTGTGTTCCCCAGGCAGCCAGAAAAGTCCTCCAGCATAGAAAAGAGATGAGTTTGAAAGTAAAAAGCATGCAGAAAAAAAAAAAATACCCCTTTTCTTTTTGACACACTGCCTAGTGCCACATGTGCCACAGAGCATCTGCAAGTGTTTTGTTCCCTAAACTGAGACTGCCCTTACCACTTAAAAGGGTCCGTTTGCCCTGACCAGCTCCAAGTGGGGGATGCGTTATGACAAAGGCCCCAAACCTTTCAAGAGCTGCAAAACGCACTTAGAGCGAGCAGTCTGGAGGCGATAAATGGAGATACTTCATGCAGCGCCTTCTGTGAACAGGGCTCTGCGTGCAGCCCGTGGCTTGCACGGCTTTAGGATTGTCACCAGCAGGGTCACAAATTACTGCTAAACGATGGCCGAGCAGGAGCGGGAGAAGCAGCTGGCAGCGGGGCTGCACTGGCGAAGGCTGGCACTGGGGACAAGCGCCCTGCCAGGGCTGCAGGGTGCCAGATCCATCCGGAGTGAGCCGGGAGAAAGAGCTTGAAGGTGCCTGTCTGTTCGGAGTGAGGCTGGAGGCCCTGGGCATGGTTTCCCATCAACAACATCTGCCCCAGGAAAAATACATCTGGCTCTCAGGAACACCCCTCAAATCCGAGCATCCCCTTCCCCAGGTGGGCAATGCCAAAGGCTCCTGCCAGGGCCAACCCACAGCTGATTCTGGCAGCTCCAGACTCTGCTTTGTTTCAGCTTTTTCTTCCGACAGGCAAATTGCCTAAATTAATGTTGAGACTTTAGGTACAATATAGCTAATTCCCGTGAAATATCTCAGTAAGGTAATTTGCTCCAAGTGCTGCCCCCATTAGCAGCTGGTTAGCGAATAAATCATTTCCAGAGGAGAACTGCACAAACTGAACCCTGACGGCACTGAAAAGACTAACAAGACCTGGCAGCAATTTCTTAGCAATTGGTAATTAAAGCCACGGTGGCTCATGACAGTCAGAGATGGAGGTACTAAAAACCTGGCTGAAATATTCACAAGTGAGGTGCTAGGGAACGTGTCCCTCCATAGGTCTGCAGAGCGTTTGAGGAAAAGCTCCTAAAACAATGCAGCAACCTAATAAAAATCTGCGTTAAAAAGAAAAACCAGCAGTCGCCAACCCATGTCCCAGGCTTACTGCTCTTTTTTTTGCCTCTTTCTGCGTTCCCTCGGGGCAGATTTCATGCTGCCCACGGCTCTGCTGAAGGCAGAGGGGTGGTTTGGGCGCCCGCTCGCTCTGCTGCAGCCAGGCATTTCTTAGGGGAGGCAAAATAATACGTTGGCTTTTTTTTTTGTTTTGCAAAGTCAGGAACTCCATCTCGGCGCTTAAGCCCGTTGTTACGGTTCGTGTTATTCTTGGCATGCTGACCGGAGTGCGCTCGGTATGAATAGCAGAGAGCTGAAAAGTAAATATTGTATCCTCTGGGAGCAGCAGAGAGGGGAGGGTGGTTATATTGCTTAATGGAGCACCCCCAGCGCCTGTTTGGGTTAGGCTTACAGTAATTGCTCCCTAGGTGAGTTTATACCAACAATTGATCGTTTCAAATGGGAAAGAAGTACAAATGAGTAAGAGAATAAACACTGACAGTGTTACGAAACGCAGGAGAGGAGAGCAAAAATCCTATGCAGCTCAAGCGCAGGGCTGAAAGCAAAGCTGGCCAGAAAATAGGGGATACTGTTTGCTTTACGTGCAATTTCTCATGAATACTGAACAATACCAGAAAAGAAATTGAATTTTCTCCTTAAGCTCAAGCTACAGAGCTACTTTCCACAGCCTGATCTTCCACAAAGAGTTCAAGGAGACCCCTCTGCCCTCCCATCTCCTTCTCTGTCCTGGAAAAACATGGGGCTCTCGGCACGAGCAGCACTTTGCTGTGAGCAAGCGGGTGAGAAGACATGGAGCGTGAAGCCATAGGCATGACGGAGGAGCTGAGCTGAGTAGCCTTGGTGTAAAACCCACCGTCGCCTTTCACGGGCGCTGGCCAGGGCCACTGCAGCTCTCCCGTGGGTGCAACGCCCATGGCCCGCAGGGCACGGCCCCATCCCCTGCAGCCAGCCCGTGCTGGCAGGGCCGGTCCCCTGCTCCCCACAGCTGCATCCCCCCATCGCTGCGTGTCACAGCAGTGTGTCCCCACCTGCCACTCACCCAAGGCTGTCTTTCACTTGCCGTGTCTCCAGAGGGGCCCCAACCAACCCGAAAACAGGCTCTGGAGTCTGCAGATCCCCTTTGCTAGGCAGGGGACCAGCGCTGGCCTGAGGACATGGTGCCAGCCCCTGGGGACCAGGAGCTGCCGGTCAGCCCCAAGGCCACTGCTGCAGGGTCACTGCTGCAGGGTCACTGCTGCAAACCCCTGGTGCCCAGCAGCAAACTGGTGCTGCTTAATGCTCTCTGAGCATCTTTTACCCTGCTTGTGCTAGCGGTTGCTAGTGCTGGTTGCGATGGACCCAGTCCAATGTCACGGGGACCAGGAGGTGATGCTTAGGTTTGGCCTCGTGCACCTGCAGCAGCATCTGCCCAAGGCTGGACTGCACAGCAGGAAGGTGTTGGAGTGTGAGGAGGGATGGGGATGGAAAGTTCCAATTCTTCCATGAATTACCACTGAAAGAAGGGCATGGGATGTCCCAGCAGCCACCAGCTGGCTGGGCACCAAACACAGGCACTGGCTGTGGGGCGCCTGCGGGGGTGCTGCCCACCCTGGCCAAGCACAGCAAACTCTGCTTCTGCCCCAAAGCAGACCCGGTGACAGCACCCTTCGAGAAGACTGAGCCAGCAGCCCCACGCCACTCAGCCCCAGGCTGCCGCAGCGGCTTCTGCAGCTGAGCTCATTAGTGCCTGCAATCAGCAGGGCACGAAGGGGAGATAATTACACAGGCAGCACGGCCCAGGCTGCGTGCAGGGTCTATATATAGCACTGTGCGGGTCTGCGCCGCCTGCCGTGCTTAGTCACGGCCCTGGGGACTGTGCGGGTCGAGCGGTACAGGCACCACCGCGTGGGGAGCTGCGCTGCTGGGCCGTCTGCAGGGCCTGGGGAAAACCACCCCAAGCTGAATTAAATGCTTTGCTTACTATGTTTTTCCCAGCTGAAAAAATGCAGTGAGTTTCCCAGCAGACTGCCATTTTGCACAGAAAAAACTGGAAACATTTTTTTTTGCAAAATACCTAAGCAAAAGGTTTCAGCCTGGGTGCCAGGGTGGCCGCATGAAGGCGTACCCCCCTCGCAGCCCCCAGGACCCCACAGAGAGGAAAAGGTGCTCCCAACCCTGTGGAGAGCATCCCCCGGCCACAGGCAGAGGGTGCCCAGCGCCTGGCCCAGCTCCAGGGGCAGCTGTGGGGCAGGGGGGCACCCGACCCCACGCAGCCCTGGCTCCCGAGGCTGGCAGCCTCAGTGTCACCCTGTGGCACTGCCATCCCAAACCCATCACGGTGCTTTCGGGCCAGCCCCGACACCCAGAGCCACCCCAGAGCTGCTCAGCCCTGTTGAATAACTGCGTTTGCTCATCACCCTGCTGATCCCCGGGGCCGGTGACACGAGCCGCCTGGCCTGTATTTCCAGCACGGCCATTTCCAAACGGAGGCAAGGTCCTGCCCTGGCACACGAGGCCGTGTGTCACCAGTGCCACCGGCATGCCCCAGTCAGTGAGCGCAGGGCTGAGTCCCCGCAGCAGCAACCCGGGCACGGCAGGGGCTGTGCACATGGGGCAGCCCCGGGAGCCACTTGGGGCAATTGCAGGGGCCTTGGGGCATGCCAGGGCGGTGATGAAGCGCCAGTGCCAACCATGGGACTGTGACAGGGCACCAGGAAGCCCTGCCCTCTCTCTGTTTCACCTGGGAAAGCATTGTGGCACTGCCAGGGCAGGGGCCAGGTGGGTGGCTCCCAGGGCTGCTCCCGGCCACGCAACGCTGGGATGTCCCCACCCAGCTCACACCTAAGCCAGAGCAGGCACGGACTGAGCAAAGTCTCCCTCCAGAGTCCCCAGGATGATGCATGCCCTCCGGGCACAGCAGCAGCTCTGGCTGGCTGAGCCACTGCAAACCCTCCTTGTCCTTCAGGGTGCATCATCATGGTGCATCGCCTGCTCTGAATCCTGCCCGCTGCAGCCTCCAGCACCCTGGCTGCTTGCCTTGCACAGCGAGCCCTGATCACCTTGGGGTTTGGTGAAAATGTGAGTCTAATACAGTAGGCTATTGCTTCTTTCACTAACCCTTAATCACCTCTTCGCAGTTCCTTCCCTGGGGATGTGAAAGTAGTTAAAGCAGAGCTTGTGTGCTATTTGGAAATGGATCAGTTCAGCAAATGAAAGAGGGTAGGGCTAGGGCTGCAGCCCACATCTCAGCCTGCCGTTCCCCTTCCATCAGTTAGAGGGAGGAAAGCCTCGCCCTCAGTAAAGACAGACATTGATTCACCGACACAGGGGAAGGAGCCCAGGAAACTCCTGCCACACACTGCATGGGCTGTTACTAGGTTCAGCCATAATTAAGTCCCCATCCCTCTCTTTTGCACGTGCATGTCACGCAGATGCACACACAGGCATGCACGCACACAGGCACGCGCCAGCTCAGTGTCAAAAAAGCAGGGCTGAAAGTGGGTTAATGCACGTGTCCACCTCCTCTGACAGCCCTGCGCAGGAGCTTGCTCACGCCGGCCGGGCCAGCCGAGACAGGATTTATTGAGGGAGCAGAGTGCTCATGCCTGAAACCTGCTCATTCACAGCACAGGCAGCTCCCAGCTCCTTCCAAACCAACCCTGGCTACGGTGATGATGATCTTTTTTTAAAATTCAGTTTGTGTGCCCACCTGCTTATTTGCATCACTTGCTTGGGACAGACGTGGGATAATCACAGCTATCAGCTACAGGCGGCACCACGTTCAACTGCCCAACAGATATACATCAACTACTTTTTAATCATGATAAGAAGAGCATGAAACCTCCTATCACACAGGACTTCGGTTGTGCCACAGAAAAACAGCCGAGTGCGTTTTACATCCGCAGCTTTATTCTTGTACAAAAGGTTAAAGGCAAAGCTAGAAAAATGAACCTATTGGTACACGCTCACTGAACGCTTTTAAGACAAGATAGGGCAGTAAAGCTTTTATTGCTAAGAAGAACAAATGGGAGGCTTTAAAGCTCATCTAGCATTCAATTTTTGTTTGTAAGTAAGTAACCCAATTTAAAGCAGCTTTTCAGTCTTTAAAACCCTCTCGCCTTTCTGGAATGCTTCAAAAGGAAGATGACCTGAGGACGGTGTCTGCTCTCCAGAGGGACCAGACGAATGCTCTGCGTGAGATGCAGAAATGGGCCACCAACGAATGCCAAAACGAAACCCAACTGCCCAGCTGTGGCCTCCTGCTGATCATTAGACAAGAAAAGGCGGCACAGCACCCACGGAGCCAGCACCCTGCCATGTGCAAAAGCAGGAGTTGCCTGAAGGCCCTCGGCTGTCCCTATGCCCTGCTGGCTGTGGCACAGATGGGCACCGTGGACTTGCCCCGAGCAGAGGCAGGTGAGAGCCAGGAGCCGAGTCCGGGTACGGTGACTGTGAATGTCCTGCTCCAACTACTGGACTGCACTTTCTCCTGGAGGGCTGAGGCTACAGGCAGTGGGACACTGAACGCTCTTGGGATCCCTAGGGATCCCCCTGGGATGCAACAGATCAGGGCTGGCCACCCTTCCCAAGGGACTGCTGGTGCAGCCACTATGGCTTCGCAGGGCTTGCTGCAGCCAGAGCTGCTCCCAGGGGCAGCGGGTGCCCTAGTCTTCAGGGATTGGGGTGTTGCAGTTCCCGTGGTAAATTTTGACCTCACCCTCACACTGGAAGTACTGGTCGAACACGTCACTGTATCCATGGTCCCTCCACCACGTGCAAAGCTGCCGGTTCCATGTGCAGTCGAGCACATGGAAGAGCTCTGGGTGCTCCATCCCCACCATGGTGAAGAAATCCTGGTCCCCGAGGTGGCCCTTGAAGTGGTACTTCTCCGTCAGCTTCTGCACCATGGCAGGCTCCAGCAGCTGGTTGTAGAGCTTGGACTGCCTCATGGCTTCCAGGTTCAGGAGCAGGACGCCACTGTTGAAGCCGGGGAGCCCATCAGGAGGGGGGTCCCCCACTTTGGTCTGGGGGTTCTCACGGCGATACTGCCAGAATGTGTGCCTGCAAAGAGAGGAAAAACAGAACAGGGGAGTCAGGGAGCGCAGCCCAAAGAGCAGCCACCTCAAGTCTGGGCAGGTCTGGATCACAGCACGGGATCTACCACCCACTCAAGGGATCTTGCAGTGCTTGTCTTCTGCTGGCTGGAGGCACCCAGCCTCCCAGAGCAGCCCGGTGCTTCACGGGCCGTGTCTCTCTCCATCCCCCTGCACAGGATACTGCCCAGACCTCCACACACTCTTCTTGCTCGCTCCTAAAGCCCCTTTTGTTTCTACCAGCATCGCTCTGGTGAGCCAACAGGACAGGGGATCGCGTGACTGCTCACACGGCTGTGCGGGGAGACGAAACCACATCCCCAGTGCCTAGGGCGAACCACCAGAAGTGACCCCCACAGCTGGTACACGCCAGGAAAACGTCCTGCAGTTAATGGGATCTCAGCAGCAGAGCTCGCAGCATCATTAGTATTACTATTTGATTATGGGGAAGCTCCGGATCAAAGACGGGCCCCACTTTGAGGCTGTGCAAAAAGAAGGCTTGAAATAAATCTGAATGGCAGAAATATTTCTTCAAAATAGAAGTAGAAAACCAATGGCAACATCTCATTAGCTAAATAAGCACTGCCTTCAGCACTTGCAGCCCTAGGAAGGCTCAGCTATAGCAGCTCTGGCAGACATGATCTTCACTAGCTAATTTCCAGCTGCCAAGGAGAAGAGAGCAGTCTAGCAATACACAAAACTAACTCCAGAAGGTGATTCAAATGGGAAAAATTTAGACTGCCTAAGCAAGCAGCCCAAAAATGTCTTTGGCTCCTTCCTCAGCCCTGGGGCTGTGAGCACACCCCACCATACACACACCGGCTGCTCCCACTCGCAGGAATTGAATTCATCCCATGCTATTACCCAAGCAGCTGCGGTTGCATGCGCCCCAAAAAATCACTCCCATTCAGACTGAAAGTCTTCTGCCCCCGAGCAGCATCCTCTGCTACAAAGCCAGGGAGCTGAGAGCTGGCCAAGCCTGCAGTTCGGAGGAGGGCAGGAGGGACCCGCGGCCCCCACCCCACCATCTGACAGCCCAGGGGTGCCAGCACTGCGCTCTCCTTCCAGCCCTAACACTTAAGGCAAAGCTACGGCAGGTTTTTTTTTGCACCTTGCTGTGAAGATGTCGGGGAGAAACACTGTTAGAAAGAATAAGCCAAGCCTGCTGCTGGTTCCTCTTTGAATCTGTCAGAGACCAACCAGAGTCTCGATGCACCTCCAGGAAACAAGAATTTGTTGGTAGATGGCATGGATTTATCACCCGAACATTTGAAGTGGTTCCATGCTTGGAAGCTGAAGCTGGGCTAATTCAGACATAAGAAGATGCAAGGACATCAGTCCTTGGGACAGCTCCAGAGTCACGGTGGGTATTCCGCCGCTGCAAACATATAAATTGAAATTTTTCGTGTAAGAAGCTGTGTTCAGCTCTAACGAGCACTAGCTCAGGGAATCCTACGGCTTGTGCAGAGATCGGACTATTAAATCTACCCTTCTGGCCTGTCCTCTGGATCCCCTGGATCCTGAGAAGAGCCAGGACAGCACAGGACTGCGAGGAGCCTTGCCCAAGCAAGAGCAGCCAAGGCAAGAGCTGGGATTCAGTAGCCACCACAGAATTATCCCAGCAGAAAATGTGGATCTATTAATAATGTCAACTGTGAGCACCTTTTTTATTTCCCGATCTGGAGAACCACAACCATCACGCAGCATCACTTCTTTACAAATTTCCATTTAGATGCTTCAGATTCAAACCTCTGAAACTTCTCCTTTCATTAAGGGTCTTTACACCACTCCCTTTCGCCTGATTCAGGACAGAAAGGGTTTTTCCAAGCACCAGTTTCCCATGGAAGGAAGGCTCAGTTTTTGAGCAGGCATCTGCACGCCTCCTGGGGAAGGGGAGTGGAAGACTGGCTGCCTCATTGGAGCCTGTGGGCAGCAACGCTCGTTTGATCTAAAGGGCAGGGAAGAGATAAAAGGGCTCTGCCTGTGCAAAGAGCAGTTATGTCTTAGGGACAGGCACCAGGCCACCGCAAAGATAACTTGTGGATGCTCATGAGAAAAGGAAGGCAAAGCACTCTCCACACAGCATTAGAGGGAAGCTCAACCTGCAGAGACAAGATCCAGCCTCACGCCGATCAGCCTCCCGAGGTGCTCAGGTCCGGCAGTCTAAGCAGAGACTGGCTCAAGCCCACCTCTGCATACTCTGCTCTCTCTGCTTCTCTCTAGCAGTGCCAGGAAAGCCATCCCCGTGCCCAAATAATGATGCTGGACGCTGGCAGGATGGAGAGGGAGAGCAGTGCTGCAGAGGGAGGCACCTTTCTGGCTCCACAGCAGCCTTTCACATTCTTACCTCCAAAAACATGCTGCCCAAGCTAAGGGATGAGATTGCAGCCCCTGCAAGCAGCTAAAATAGGAAAAACGCAAGTGCCCAAGCCCTCGGCATCACCAGGCCATGGTGGGGCAAAAGCAGATCTGTACTAAATGACTCAATTTTTCAGCAACGCCATTCCCCAGCGGATTAGTCGGTGACGGCTGATAACAAGAAGGGAGCAACGTGCCCTTTTCTGCAGGGAGAGGAGACAGACTGACGAGCAGCAATCGTTCAGCCCTTCCTCCCGGCGCTGGCGTAATGGGGCCATCCTCCCCCGGCTGCGTGAAGGGACCGCAGGGGAGCGGGGCTGGCGGGCAGGACAGGGCTGTCCCCGGGGCACGATGCTGGGGCGAGATCCAGGATGCGACGAGCTGCGGGCGCCTCCGCAGCGCCGACAGCTCGGGAACCTGCTTGCAGCACCGCGCCGCAGCCTTTCCAGTGCTGGGCTCGGGCCAACCAAGGGAAAGGTATTCTGGCAGGGCCGCTGGCAGCATCTGTTTAGCCTGGATTTTGCCTGGCTTTTGTCGTTCTAACAGAGGGTTTTGGCGCTGTCCTTCTGCAGGGGCCAGGACAGAGAAGAATGTGGTTGAAAGGCACCTCCACCCAGCTGGAAGCAGAAGGAGCAGCAAGTATGAGAGCATCATTTTCTTTGGAGGAGATGGGGCTGGGGAAACACAGCAACCAGGCAAACAGCTAACCCAGCCTGTGCCCCGTGCTGCTTTCTCCTGCCCAACATCGCCCCTTGGCACCCACCTCAAATTTTGGCAAAACATGGGGGGAAAATCCCAGGAGCTTGAGAAGCATGCTGCCAGGATGCAGGGAGGGGGTGCACGCCCCCACCTCTCCCCCAAGACAACCATTAAGGAACTGAACCCCAACTGGATACAATGGAAACATCTCCCTGCCCCAAGTGCCTGGAGCAGCCAGGGTCTCCTTTGGGACAGGCAGTCCGGGCAGTGCAGCGTGCCACCAGCCTCGGCTCCGGGGTGCCCTCCTCCCCACACCCCCGGCAGCGAAAGCCAGGGCAGGAAGGCAGCTCGGAGATGCCTGCCACGGCCACTGCCGGGATGCAACGGGGCAGGAAGCTGCTGGCTGGGAGGAGGGGAGGAGAAAGGAAGAGGAGGCATTTCGGGCTTTTGTTAACCGCCCTGGCCCCTCTAGACGGGAGGGGAAAGAGGTGACCCCGGGCCCCCGACCCCATAGCATGGCGCGGGGGAGCCATGCAGGGCTGCTGCCGCAAGTGCCCGCCTGCAGCCCCAACGGGCTTTGCTTTGAGGAGCTGTTTATAAACAGAGCCGGCGTGTGCTAGGAAACATCTGGAGAAGAGCATTTCCAAGCATTCAAATGCCGGGCCCAGGCAGCCCAGATAAAAAAACCCTGCTTCCACCAGGACTTCCCCTGTTGGCCCAGCGCAGGGTGCTCCAGCTGCACCTCCGCTGCCTCGCAGGCTGGCGGTCACGAGCCCCAGCTTGCAGAGCTGCCATCACATGCTTTAAAATGCCTTACTGGGAACCGCTAGCAGGGGGAGAAGGGACTGCTCCACCTATCAGCTGTATTTTGCAGGTCCTTCTCTTACTTTCATGCACAGCAAGGGGCAAATGCTGGATGAGGGGAAGACTTTGTCCAAACCCACGAACTTCCGCTCATTTACTTCAGCTCTGGGTTATGGGACAACCTCATGGGATGAGCTGGAGACCACTGGTAAAGCAGCAGCGTGCCCTCGCTGGCAGGAAAAGCAGGGTGGAGGAGTTGCTGCCAGCTGGGTGACCAACAGCAAGCCCAAAGTACTGGCCCCACAGGCAGCAGACTGGGCTCGTGTGCCTGCACCCACCATCTCAGGTGGGTTCAAGAGGCTGCAACCCTGCCACACCAGCTGCACAGCCACCGCTGGCCTTGCTGATGAGGACGTGGATCCTTCCCATGCAGCCGCATATCCAGAAATGCCGACAGCCTGCGGGATCCCACCCCGTGCAGCTGGGGAACTGAGGAGCCAGGTCAAAAAGACACGAAGTGAAATCAGATGCCGGGCCAGGCCCAGGGTGGCTGCGGTCAGAGGGTGCTCCTGGAGGGCTGTGGGGTCTCTGAATGCCACTGTGCACCGTGCACATGCACTGCATGAGCTCGAGCAGCACGGTACCCAGGGAGGAAGGCTGCACAGCCTCTCCCCCACCAGCGGGGGAAGCAAAGCCAATAGCCACGGGATAAAGCCACAAAAATAAGGGGTCTGCAAGATTCTTGATGCAGTAAGCATCCCTGGACCAGTACACTCCTTGCTGGAGCTCACTGGTTTGCTCCCACCTCTTTCCAGTGCTGGCAGAGTTTAGGCCAGCTGCCTGGGAGGGCAGGGTGGGCAGCAGCAGGCCAGCACCTTGAGGACACACTTTGTTACCAAGCCTCTCTCACAAGGCTCAGGGGCTTGGGGGACCCTGAGCCCCATCCAGCCGGGCACGGGGCTCCTGGTGCAGAAGGGAAGCATGGGCTGCCGGCTGTCCCTCTCTGCGCCACTCCGGCAGCAGCCCTGCCAGCCCAAACACCAACTAAAACAACAAGTGCACTCTCTTGCTACCTCTAAATACGCTTTTCCGTTCCTCAGCCAGAAAACAGATGGCTGGCGGTGCTATCCCCAGTTGCAGCTGCTGGCAAACACCGCTGTTCCTGTGCAACAAGCAATGAGGTGTGAGCACGCCACGCTCCTCCGCTCTGTGCCGCTGCCAGTGCTCCCCGGGGGCAGGCGGGAGGACACAGCATGTGGCTGCAGTCCCACTGAGCAATCCCCAGCTGAGCTGCCCACCTGCTGGTGCCCAGTACCTGCGGGGTCTCGGCGAGCCGGCTGAGGAGGCGGACGGGATGGGAGCCCCAATGGGAAGTATGCAGCGTGGGGATGTGTTTGAAATGGAGGGGGTGAGAGCAAACAGAGGGGGTAAATAATTGTAAAAGTTTCTGGGGACAACAGCTACAGGTTTAAAAGCAACATGGCTCCCACAGCAGCCTGGAGGATGCCCTGACAGTGGCTTCTGTCCCACCCAGAGGAGAGGGTGTAGGCAGTGGAGAGGGAAGAGTGATGGCATGGGGATGACAGCATCATCCGTCCAGGGGATGATGGTGGCTTTCCCCACTAATCCTCAGCAAGAAGTAAGAGCACAGCCAAGTAGCCTCCCTGCACCCTTCTCCTCCTCTTGGCTAAACCTTCTTGTGGCAGGCAGCTGCCAGCCCCTTACCACCACTCTGTTCGACCAAGATTAACCCTCGGGAAAAGGCCATCTCCCCTTCCTCCAGCTCCCCCACAGAAAGGGCATTGCTGCAGTGAAGATGGGCCCTTCCAAGTTTCTGCCGCAGCCGGAGGGAGGCAGCTGCCCCGGGGCTGCACCCAGGGCAGCATCTGACGCACGCTCCCCCTTCCCGCCCCTGCAGACGGAGGCTTTGCAACAAAGTGGCCCTTGTTGCTAATTGCTTATTTCCCATGTGCAAACACTAAACCCCTTAAGGAGCTGGGGCGGCAGGTTCAGTACCAGCCTGGCCCAGAGCGCCTTAGCTGAGGCTGAGCAGCTTGTGTAACCCAGGAAATCCTGGCTCCGCGCTTCTCAGGAGCACCATGCACCCAGCGATGTGCAACGGCATCACCAACACAGCGGTACACCCCACTCTGCAGGGGAAAATGTCACCCTGGGGCAAAACAACCCCAATTCCCTGCCTGGGACAAAGGGCATGATGTGTTGGTGTGCACACCAGGACCGCCTTACCCTCCTCTGATGGGTTCAGGGCGAGGATGCAGCTCAGACAGGACCTCCAGCCCTCCCCTGGAAAATGCTGATGAACCAACGGACTGAGCTCTTCAATGAAGACATCAGTAATTCCTCAATAAACTTCTCACGTAATGCACAAATTATGTCTGTACAGCGCTGGTCTCTACTAGAGCACGGTCTGCATGCCAAACTTTCAAAAGGCCTGTATTTGGAGCAGCAAATTGATTCTTGATGATTACATTTCTGCACGGACTTAGCAGTCCAAAAATGTGCACACTTAAATAGATGATTAGTAGCAACCTGCGAATGCAGCTCGCAAGTGAAACCTTTCCTTGGGACACAGATTTTCAAGGCGAGCCCCCTTTACCACCTAAAATTTTCACACCCCACATCGGTGCTAAAATCACCCTCCGAATAGAGGTGGGACCATAAATCAGTCTGTCTGGGTCACATCGGTTTCCTTCCCTCTGTAGATCAAACACCCATGGTGCAAGCGGCGGCGCAGAGCGGTCGGCTGTGTGCGTCAGACCATTCCCTCATTTGGCGCTAGGCAAGGACTGGGGGCAGCCCATTCACAGGGGCACTCAAACACTGCAGGCCTAATTATTGCCAAAATGGCAGATATCTGTAACAACTGTGAGCGGACACCACTGCGGCAGCGCTCCCCTGCCTGCCTGACTCAGAGGCGCAGGCAGCCTCCCCCAGGCCACCCTCGCCCACCGACGGGGCTCCCAGGAACAGCAGAGATGTCCTCCCTTCAGAGACGCTCACCTGCTGCTGTGGGGAGGAGAAGTAAAAGGCCTCCATCCCTCCATCCCCGTTCAGGAATCCCGGCTGTGGGACGCTGTGCTGCTGCAGGGGGGTCCTGACATGAAGGGGAGCCGCCACCGAGCTTCGGAGAGCAGGAGGGTGTTGCAGAAGCCCTTCCAGAGGATTGCTGGGAGCTTCCCCACGTGGCCCCAGCACCACACCGCTCCAAAAAGCATCCCAGCTATGCAGTAAAGCCTCTTGATTTCCTGCTGCTTGCTTGTTTGATGATCTACCAGTGCATGTCCTCCAGCAACCCCCACAGCGTGCTTCCCAGAATGGAGAAACAGACCCAGAAACCCAGCTCACGCCGGTTCTGCTAACACTGCTTTGCACAAGGCTGAGGAACTGATTTGCCCTCTACAACCTCCCCACCAGACACGAGGACACCTTCCGACTCTGGCTACTGGAGAGGGCAGCTGGAACAGCCCCAATAGCTGGAAAACCACAGGATCCTTCAAAAAAGTCAGCTGCGTGGGTTTGCAAAGTGAAGCATCAGAGAGGAAAAGGCCAAAGAGGCTGCTGGTGCAGACCCTGCAAGAAGCTGTGCTACTGCGCATGGAGAAACTGCTCCAGCAGCTCACAGAGCTGGCAGCATGGTGCCATGGAAAAGGCAATGTAAATCCACTGGGGCAAACTGGGCTGCAATTCTCCAAATGTCCGAACAAGCAGGGCTTTCCTGGTCTGCCCGGAAACACCAATTTCCTGCAGAACATTTGGGTTTGCCCCTTTTCCAAGGCCATGAATCCAACCAAAGTGCTTTGGGATCATGGGCTTACGGCAGGTGCAGAGATTGGAGAAGGAGCAGCGGGAGCTGCCTGTGGGGAGAGACGGCCACGCTGGGAATTCACACCGTGCAAACTGCACCATAATCTCACCACTAGAAAGAGCCTTTCAAGAAAGTCCTGTGACACATGCAGCAGCTCCAGAAGATGCCACCAGTGTGACACCTACCTCTAAACACCAAAACTGAGACGTTCGGGAGCTGAAATTGAGCAGTTCAGGAGTTGAAGACAAGTGCAGGTACGGTAACTGATACATGCTCACCTGACACACACATCCCGGACTTGTGTGCTAGGACCTACAAAAAAACCCATAGCAAAGTCACAGCAAACTTCTCAGGCAGCCCTCGCAAATGAGGACCACCACCCCCGTGTGCTCTCTGCATGACAGCAAAGTCCTCAGAGGGAAAGCTTGAACCCATGCTTGGAGAGTCCTGACTGCCTTAGCCAAACACACACAAGTGTCTTGGTTGTTGGAAAAAATAATGTTAGTAATGTCCAATATCTCAAAAGGGACAGTTAGTAGTATTAATGTTATTAATAGTGTTTGTGCTAACCGATGCACAGTTGTAGTTGTCAGATATTGTCAAATTTACTCATTGTGTTTAACTGATGTTTCAGGCTTGGTTGGTAATGAGAATAAGTGCAACGGGTCCTACATATTAATGATGTGCACAGATGTAAACAACAAAGCCCTTTACCTTCTCGGATAATTTTTTATCAGAAAGTAATGCTGAATTCCTGAAATCAATTCTGCTGCCAGTTCCTTGCAGGTTCTGCTTGTTCGGTAATTTTGGCTGCTTCTTGGCAGCCATTGCCAAAGAATTCCTAGAACCGTTCCCCCTGCACGTCAAGCAGCAGCACTTGCCACAAATCAAGTCAAGGCCTCAAAACGGTTTAAAATCCAAAGTCCACAGGGTCCAGCTTGCAGGACTGTGGGCAGGCAGCAGCGGTGTCACCATGCCTGGCAGGGCACAGGCAAGGCAAATTCTCCTGCCTTCCCCGACTGAGGGGCTTGGGAAACACAGAGCCCTTTGTGGCAGGCAGCTCCCTGCTTCCCCAGGGCAAAAGCACTTGGAAAAGAGTGAAGTCTCCAAATCAGGGCAACCTGCCTGCATGAAGAGCCCAGGAAACCAGGTGAACTCAGGCAGCAGGACCTGCCTGCTGGAGATGGTTACCTCCAACTCTGGAAAGCTCTATCCCAGGCAACAGCCCACCTGCACTGCTGTATCTTACAACCACCACCACTGCCTCAGCTGATAGCCAGGGAATCCAGCTGTTCCTCCTTGATCACAGCTGTCAGCAATACACTGGGTTTTTTTTTAAATCCCAAGAGAACGTACAGGACGTACCGGCTCGGCCCAGACATGCTGACAGCCTGGCCTGGCTGTGGATTCAGGATTAGTCTGCTCACAGCCCAGGATAACTCTGTTCCTCTTCCAAACATCTGACAAACTGACGTAGCACTGCTGATGCTGAACTCCCAGCAAACATCAAGCACTGCAAGTGCCATGCCTCTGGGTCCAGGGGTTGCACAGGCTTGCTTCCACTCCTTAATTGGCTTTTCAGGGTTATTTTACCAGCTCTCAAACAAACAAAACCTGTGTGGCAGCACACAGCACACCTACAGCAGCTCCCACCCAATTACAAGCAGAAACAAAGCTTTTGCTTTCCACAAATTAAATGTCCTGTTCAAGCTCTCCCTAGGTTTTAGGCAGAAGCAAAGGCAAACAGCCTTGCAGCCATACAAGGACTCAAGTGTCGGTCCTTTGTAGTGTGTCGCTGTCCCTTTGATGCAGATATCCTTTCCTGCAGGACGAACCTTTATCATTTCCAACACTGTGGATTCCCAAGATGCCTCCAGCTTTTATTAGCTTCTTGTCGGGGGGACAGCAGCAAAGATCTCACCCAACGGCAGGAATGGAGGCAGCAGCCACCCTTCCAGCCCCAGCTACGTGCACTCTTGGACGTGAGAAGGTCTGGGACCTCTCCTGAGGTCCACCATCATAGGCAGCTAGCAGGTATGTTGCTCCCAGGTGGAGAAAGGGGGTAAAAGCACCTGCCTGAGGGCCTGTGGAGGACAAGACCTGGGAGGCAAGGGACGCAGGGGCAGCACTCAGGGCCCCAGGCAGCGCCGGCGGGCACCCAGAGCCCACTGCAACACGGCAGTGCCGGTAACAGCACCAGCACTATGTAGGAAGCGAAGAGGCAGGGATGGTCGTGGGGATGGGAGTGGGGAGCATGGCGCAGTGTGCTGGTCCGGAGTCAGCCTGAGGCTGCTGAGAGTCGCTGTGCAATCAATACCGCTGTCCTGCTCCCTCTCACATGCCACCAGCA
Source organism: Platalea leucorodia (assembly GCF_965183815.1). Lineage (NCBI taxonomy): Eukaryota > Metazoa > Chordata > Aves > Pelecaniformes > Threskiornithidae > Platalea > Platalea leucorodia. The sequence continues at coordinate 15,234,179 of NC_138830.1, forward strand.
TGACCAGAGGGATCTATAACCAGGAAACTGAGTAAGAATAGGGTTTAAGCTCTGCCTTTTGTAATCAGAGAGTTTTCAGGACATTTTTGGGAGTACCGCAGTGTCCCCCCACTCTGTTCATCTCAGCTGTGGGGCTGCTTCAAAATGGGGAGACTTCTCCCTTTGGCACCCGGCAGCGCTGAGCTCCTGTGCCCGGGGACAAGGACTGAGCCAAGCCAGGCTGGCAGGAAGGCCTCTGGGGCGGTCTAGGCTACAGCAGCATCTGCATGAGGATGCCCTCGTCGTGCCCCGATGGAGACGTCCACTGTGCCCCCACGCACCAGGAGGCTGACCCGCAACAAGCTGTGCTTCACTTGGCCACCGCTCAGTCCCACCGCAGCCGGGACCACAGCTAAGCCGCTGCCCAGGCCAGCCGTGCACCCCGCACACAGCCTGAGGGCAGCAACCTGCCTGCTCGCCTGGTAACTGGCTTGCAGGCTCTATCTGCAACGCTTGCCTGTGTGTTTCTTGGCGGGGCTAAGAGCACAGGAGGGCCTGGGCTTCTCAATTTGGCCAGGATCTGGCATGGAAGGCCCAGTGCAACAGAAATATTTATACAGAGTATCATCGCTTGCCCTCTGTAGCCTGGTGAACAGGACACTGCCAGCACACCTGAGTAGCTGAAATGCTGCAGGGGACAATAGGATTTTTAATTAAGGTTATGGCTCTGCAGAAGCTCTTCCTTGCATGGAAAGCCTTTTGGACCAGGCAAACTTCAGATACAGATTTTAATCTTTCCATCAAAATCATTCTCAATGAAGCAGGAGGTCCTGGTCTTGGCCGCGGTGTGGATCCTGTGCAGGCAGGCGCATGAGCAGGCATATGTCAGTGCGGAGAAGAGGCTCTGCCTGCAGGCCAGCATGCAAATGTCAACCTGGCAGGAGGCATCCAGCACTGCCATGGAAAGCCCACAAGCATCTGAGAGCCTAGCGCATAGTACTGAGTGTCACCAACAGCCCTGGCAGCGGGGGCAGCCCCTTGTAGGATGAAGCTCTGCCTGTGACCCCATCCACAGACATGTTGGCCATACCTCACATCACACATTGAATCCAAAAGCCACAGGAAGGACAACACATCTGACCCACGGACAGAGTGCCGATTCCTTGGCTGCAGCTGGAGAAAACCAAAGCTGACGCCGACAGCCTCAGACTTCAGACAGACTCCTGCACCTGACATGGGCGCCTGCAACCTCCCGCCTCTGCACCCCGGACCTCCTCCAGACACCGCCCTGCAGGGCACGGTGGGAGGCAGATCTGCAGGGCGATCCATGTACAGCTTCAGGAGGAGCTACCGCTCTCCGCAAGCCACTCCAACCCACCCTGAGCAACTGCAAAGGAGAGGCCAGCCCCAGGCTGCGCAACAGTTAAAGCCCAGCATTTGCCTTGCAGGAGGGCCAGGAGATCCTGTTGCTCAGAGAAATGCGTTTGTCCAAGACAAACAGCGGCCGGGCATTGTTTCAGCATGAGTCAAACAAGTGGAAATGCTCCCGTGCCATCCTGTTTTGCTGTCTGGAGGTTCCCCCCTACCTTCAGGACGTGCAAGCAGGCTCTGGGACGTTTCCTATTTGCTATTCTCTTACTCCTCTGTTTCCCACAAGCGTCTGTACCCATTGCGCCAGGCACAGCGCGCCCAGTGCACCAGTACAGTAGCCGAGCACTGCGCAGTCCCGGCCCGTGCCTGGAAAGTGCAGCCTACAACCAGACAGCCAACAGGCAGCTGGTAGGAACAGCATCAGCTCCCAGAAAACAGTGCATAATTTACAAAATACACCAGTCTGCACCCATTTACCTCCTCTGACAGGCCAAGTAGGTAACAATAATCCAACACAGCCGAGTGGATTGATCTCCATCCATCTTCCCTATCCCCTTCCCTATCCCCTCTACAGAGAGGGGAAGATGGCACCTAGACCTTTCCTAGCCACTGGCTTACCCTGCCCTGAGGGTGCCAGTCTGCAGCTCTGTGAGCAAGATCAGGAAAGCTTTGCTGACTCACCTGTGATGTTTTGCCCCACGCTGGCTACCCTGCTTTTAAGGCCTCGGTGTTGAATGTGTGCCGGCACAGCCATGGTTCACGCGACACAACCTCTAGGCAAGGGTGCACCCACACTGCTGCAGAGCCACAGCCCCATGCACAGCCCTGGGCACTGTGTCCTGCTTGGAAAACATCTCCCAGTCTGCTGTGGGAGCAGGTACCAGGATGCTGGCATCTCCTTCAGCTGCAAATCCAACCACATCACATTGCTGCCCTTGCTGGGAATGCTTTGAGTGCAAAGGAGCAATGTTGGGATAAATTCCCCTGGGCAGTGGTGGTGCTGTAGAGAGCTTCATGAAGTGGGGAGGAAAACACAAGTGGAAATCGAGAGACCCCGCCATCACCCCCACAGCCTGGTAACCCTCCAACACCCCCACAGCCGCTTTCCCAACTGATGCTTCAAGCCTGTGCACGGGGCAAATCACACAGCTGGAGTTGGCACCTCTTATTTCACACCTACAATGCATTTTTATGTTGCTAAAAGTATAAAAATAGCAAAGATTACTTTTCTTACAAAGACACTTATGCTTCATCAGCTCGCATTTTTGTCTGGAAACCCTTTTAGCAGTGAGGTACGAGCCCCGTGGGGCGGAGGGCTCGGCAGGAGGGCAGGCTGGCGTTTGCACAGCTCGCCCCGCGCCGGGTGATCTGGCGACAAGAAGGATCGGGAACTTGTTTTCACATGAAGATCAAAACAGCGCAAGAAGAAAAGCACAACATAGCCCAAAGTGACCCAGAACGTCAAAACTGCAACAACAGAAAGTTCAGCCCAAAAATGCAGCCTGTGAGGGCTGTTATTGCTTGGCTTGTTTGTCCCCACCACGGGCGGCAGGAGGGGGGAGAGCACGGCTTCGGCTCGGGTCAGATGGCCCGCGGTCCCATGCCTTGTCCCCCGCCGTGCCAGAGATCTCTCCCTCCAGCGAAGCACCCCAAAGCTTAACTCGGTCCCCTCCAGGCACGCCCAGTGCCACAAACCACATCCAGGCAGCAGAACACTATCCCTGCTCCTTAGCTATGCGTGGAAATAATACAAAACAGATCGCTGCAGAGACAGAAAGAGCAATTCCACCGTGGACTAATTGCAGGCAAACAAACGCTTAATTTACCCCGTTACAGGCTGCACTGCTAACGAACAAGATCTGCCCTGCTGGGCAGCGCTGACCGAGGCTGACAATCCGACAGGGCCCTGCGGCCACACTCGGCTGTCACTGCTCCCTCCATCCTGCTTTAAGCTCTAACAATTGGATATGATTAACTGGGCCTGGATTTACCATTCCGGGCACCAAAATCCTGCCAGGACACCCAAAGCGGATACAGGAGCCCTCCATGCTCCGAGCGCGGTGCTGCCCTACGGAGAGGAGACCTCAGCATCCACGTTCCTCTGGCCCCAGCTCTCCCTGCCAAGAGCACAAGCCAGGAGGGGAGGTGACACTTCTACCATGGGCACAGAGATGTCCTCTTCCAGCCCGGGAACACTGGTGACTTCTGCAGTTTGAGCAACCAGAAATGCCCTCATGAGCATCCTCTTGGCTGGCTTGGGCTTCTAGGAAACTATCAGTGGTGATTAATCACCATCAATCCCCTGCTGGTGGACTTCTCTCTGTGGCCACCCTCACCCTATCTGGATGCACATGCGGCAAGAACAGCTGCTCCAGATCTTTGCAGCTCAGCCTTTGTCCAAGAATGCTGCTGGACAGGTCTTAGGAGGTTCAGTTATTGATCTCACTACTAAGGCTTCCAGTAGGGAAGGAAAAGACATACACAGCTCTTAAGCTTTTTTTATCTTTCTCCAAGAACACTTCCATTAGGATTAGCAAATCTAGCCAAGCCATCTCAAACACTCAAACTCTGCTCAGCTGAGGAGCCATTAAGGCATCCTGAGTTGATGATCTGATCCACCCTGGACTAAAACACCCTCGGAACAATGCACGCTAAATTAAATCGATTTCTTTAAGTACCAGCCTGGAAATATCTGTGGCCCTGAAGCCCACCGGTGGCCTGTGAGTGGGAAGAGTGGGGCCGCCCCTTGGTGCACGGCTCCCACCACAGGCTGCCACCACAGCTGGCACCAGCTGGCGGACCAAGGGTCTGAATAGCAAGTGACCATGGGGCTATCTTCATGCTTGCAAGCCCAGGTCACCAACAGAGTTACCCACTCAGTCTTTCCTAGAGGAATATTTCTTCAACAGAAGGTGCACTGACACTCCAGCAACCCAGAACCTCACTATTGCTCAAACTCAACCTCTACTCTCTGCCTACAGGGAAATGAAGCAACCACCAAATGCCACCAACCAACGGGCACTGGGAAACACACATCTCCACTGCACTGGTCATTTTAGGCATTTCCCAAAAGATTTCTCACATCAGCAGAGGATGGGGTTCACATTCGCTGCAAGCAAGCTACTGGCTGGAGAAGGCAGACTGATCCGCTTAAACCTCATGCCAGGGGGATTCCCTGAATGCTGGGTCAGATATTTTGTGGAAGACACAGGTGGAGAGCAGAGAGGAAAGCTGGACAGCAGGACACAAGGCAACTGGACTGCTCAGACCAAGTCCTCAGGCAGTGCTGACCTTACTTTCCTCTGCGTCAGACTAACACGATGCATGAGTACAGCTGAAACACACTAGTCCCAGGTCCACCTGGGCTAGAAAGATGTTGCTTCTGCTTGGGCAGAGTGGCAATATTCACAGCCAAAACCTCTGAGCCCCGACGTACAAACTGATGCTCCAGAATGCAATCAGAGCACCTCAGCAGGGATGGTTGGGCAAACACACCTCTAGTGGCTGTGCTATAATCTAGGTATGGATTTTGGCACTGATGACCAGGAACTTGGTTCTGGAAGCCTTGTGACAGTGCATGAGAACAAGGGACCCACAGCGACGCTACACTTTGTTCATACCAACCTACAAGTTTCAGATTAAGTCCCTCTGCAGGGATTAAAGCAGGGAGCTGCTTCCCCCTAGATTTTCTTCCAAAGACTGACCTGAACTGAAGAGAAGACGTGCCAGCTGCCCGCTGCCCACCCCCTGCTCCCCACGGGGAGGGGGCTCTACCTGTACACTGGCTGCATTTCCCTGGCAATCCCGATGACTGCTCCCTCTGGGAAGTTGTTGAACTCATCAAACAGGTCTCGGATGTTGGTCTTGTACTTCAGGTCCAAGTCTACCTGGATGATCTGTGTTATTTCTGAAAGTGCAAAGAGGAAAAATCAGCTATACAAGACAAAATCATAACCAGTGATCACCAATGGTGACATGACGATTTATACCCAACGAGGATTTGGTGCAAGACTCAGTCATTTCAGGGCAAACGCAATCCAGCTGCAACCTCTGCATAAAGCCACCAACCTTCAACCATCATGACAGCATTTACCACTGTGCATTTTAGGCATGATTTACTTTGGAAACCATTTCTTGTGACCTCCTGCTTCTATCTACTTCCTCCTTCCTTCCAGAAGACTGGTTTTCCATATGGCTGACAAAAGCAAGAGGTAGCTCCAACCCAGCCTCTCCCCTTCTGGAAATGCTTCTGCAGGAGCAGCCACACAAAACTCCATGCTCACCTTATGTACTTCTGGGAAAAGCTACCAACTCCACAAGCGTCTCCCAGCTCCAACCCTCACATCGCTGCCTCGAAGCATCAGAGCAATTCCCATCACAGACAACATCAATAATGCAGTCAGGCACACGACACCCTCAGTAACACCTGCACAAGCTCATTAGCTGCCAGCGGCCTGACATGGGCTTCCCTGAGCACAGAGATTACAGCCCCCTGCCTGCACAGAGCTGCTGGGGGTCTGCGGCAGCCTGGGAAACTTTATTATGGCCGGTGGTACTCTGTCAGAGACAAGGACGGTTGTGCAGACATGGAAGCATCTTCCACTTGCAGTGGGAAAGTCGAGAGCGAGGAGAGGCTGGAGGACATCATTACGAAGGCCAGGCCTGAGCTCATTAACAGGGTCAGGCCCCTGCCTGCATTTGTCATAGTCTCCCCTGCAGCACACAAGGCTGATTGATGGAGAAGTTGCTTGGGAGAGGATGCAGGAGACACACCTCGTCAAGGCTGCTTGTCCTGGGCGGATCTGGGGATGTTGTACGGATTGCAGCAGGCCAAGTGGAACGCAGCAAATGCAAACGCTACGAGATTGGACCGTCCCATGGGTTCCTCCAGCCCTGGGCAAAGCCATGGTCATCTTCTGGCCAGCCAAGCTCAGCCCTGTGTGGGGACTGTGAGTGGCGTCGAGCCTTCTCCCGTGGCATTATGTAATGCCAATGCTATTTATATGTGTTATAAAAGCCCAGAGCAAACTGGCCGGGTTGCTTAGCACTTGGCACTAATTGGATTAAAAAGACTGTGTCAACCTGTTTCAGCCCCCACTCGTCATGCACAGGTGCCGTTACAGCTTTCTGCAGGCTAGATGTGCGTGTCACCACTGCTTTCACAGCAATTAGCAAATGAGGCCCTCATCCTTCCTCCTGCCCAGCCTGCCCTCACCCTCTGCTGCCCGTACCCTCTATGGCTACAGGCAGGGCTTCCCATCAGGCTGGCGCTTCTGCGGCGCTGCCCACGCTCCAGCCTTCACACCACCGCAGCTCCTCACCTCCTCGCCCCGCCGTGCTCGGGACAGGCTGCTGGCTACCCCCACTCTGCTGAGAGCGGGAGGCAATCGCTCTGTTTTCAGCCCCCAAAGCCACCGTTGGGACTTAGAGACCTGGGGATGCTGAGAGCAGCCAGGCACGGGCAGCTATCCTCTGGCACAAGAATGCAGCTTTGCCATTTCAAATGCATTCGTCGTGTGGTGCTTGTTTTTCAAGCAGACGCTGGGCTGTACAGCAGCTCTGATTTTTTGCAGATCCTGCACTAATCCGAGGCTCTTGGCAATTGGTTGTATCTACCATGCTGTCCTCATTTGAGAAGGAAAAAGCCCCGTGAGGTTAAGCAAGAAATATACTGCTTACTCTGCGAAGCATCCAAGCAGAAATATAAATCAAGGAGAAATAGTATCTAAGCTACAACCCAGGCTGTATCTCAATTTATTTTTTTAACATCCATCACTCTCTATCTGCTAAAGGGAAAGGCCACCCTCCCTTCAGCCGGCAGTACGGCAATCCCCAGGCCTACCTAGTATTTACTACCACCATAATCCTCTGTTTGCAAAGATTTAAAACCCAGGCATAGTAATTCACTACAGGCTAAAGCAGGTCTTGACCTGAAAGCAATTTCCCTCAGCCTTCCTAACTGCCTTAGAAATCTCTAGCGCAACTCAAGCAGATGAATAGGCAGAGCGAAGGATTTCTGCAACGGGGAAGGAGACGTGTATCCCCAATACCCCAAACCTCCCCAGTGGTCCATACCACAGCGGGGCAAAACCCCAAATCCTTAACGCTACTGCACTTGAGAATATCCAGACTAGTGACAAACCTCCACGGTGAGGAGACCCGGACCTCTGGCACAAGCTCAGCCCAAGCAAAACGGGGCGGGAGCCTGAGCCCTCCAAGGCACTGCCAAGGACAGGGAAAGGGGCCGGGGTTCCCAGGAGGATCCCAGCACAGCTCACCCCAGTGCACAGCAGCCTTCCGATGCCTCATCAGGTTTCAATTAAATCAACCGCGAGGCACGTCATCCGATTGTTCTCTACAATTACAGATGAGCGCTAACTGCAATTAATCACAGCGGAGAATGAAAGCTGAGCTTGGGGGAAGCTCCAGTCCCAGCCCTGCCTGCCCCAGTACCAGCACCCTGCGCTGGTCCCACACTGTGCTGGCAGAGCCCCCCAGGAAAAACTCACTAACAAATTAGACTCAGAGAGCACAAAGTACTTTTCCTTGTATTTTTTTTTTTAAAGGAAGCATGAACTGCAACACTGAGACAAAAATGAGCATGGGTGACATTAAGTGCCGCTCTGCCAGATGCAGCCTGCACAGATAGATTAATGGCCAAGATGATTTCTCTGCCTGCGACTGGCAAGGGGCCAGACACTAGTATTTATGATGTATCATGCTCTTTTCCCCTTTTACCAAGCGCTTTGTCCTGTCTGCCATGTGAGGGTGGAGGAATCGCGTGCTCTCTTAGGCACAAACTGCTTGGAGGGGTCCAGCTGGAAATGTGGGAAAAGGCTGAGAGCGTTTTGCTCAGCAAGCAAGTTTTCTAACTTGGCCATACTGTATATCACCCTCTGCTCCGTTCAACTCTGGCTCTTCCAGCCACGGTGCATAATGGGGAGTTACACCACTCAAAGCGGAGATGATCTCCATTAGCAGTGACAGCTTTATGGCACAGGCTGGCCCTGTTTAACGCTCGTAATGTTTTACTGCAGGCTTGTACCAGCAGCTGCAGCAGGGCTGCTGTCCGGGCTCAGCTCAAACCCTCCCTCTAGCCGTGTCCAGAGGAGAAAGACCAGCTTAAGGGATGCGCGATCCCGCATCAGGGTCTGCGGTGCTGTAAACCAGGGGAGAAAGCCAGCACCAGTGCCCAAGCCACCTTGCACTGGGGCTCAGCTGCTGAAGAGAGGGAGAATCAAGGTTATCCCAGAGCAGGACTCCAGAGCGATGCCAGGGCAGATCCCCTCTCGTGTGGGCACTCCCGATTTCCCCGAGAACCTCAGCCCAGCAAGGGGGCACACGCAGGTGGCAGTCACTTCCCTGTGCCCTGCTGCCCAGCATCCTCTGCCAGGACGTAGCAGAGCCACACCAGCACGGAGGCAGGCACCCCGGGTGCTTGCCAAGGGGCTCGGTGAGTTCTCTGGGTGCTCTGAGCAGCACCCAGGAGCCCCTCTGGCAGGGAGCAGCTTCTGCAGCAAGTCTGACGGCCCTTCCCAGGAGGCACCAACCCCACAGCCTGCCCCGTGGCAAAGCGGGGACAGAGCGGGACGGGAGCAGGCGGGCACGCAGTGAGCCGGACCACCCCACCGACACGTGGTGCGAGCCTTGGGAGCAAATCGCTCTTCTCAAAAGAGTCAGGCAGGAGCATGAGCGGCAGTGGAGGGGCAGGGGGAGGAGAAGCACTGCTTTGGCTGACCCAGCCAGGGCTCTGGGGATGCTGCGCAGCAAGCAACCCTGCAGCAGCTATTATCCCTCCAGCCCTTCTTGACCCACAGCCACTGTTTGGAGCAGCCTATGGATGGGCAGCCTTGAGCCTGCCTGTAGGCCAGGACTACTTTCCCCCAGCCTGAGGAGGGGATGGCCTGCAAGAGATTTAAATAGTGGATTTAAAACTACAGGAAAGTGGATGGATGATGGACGGAGGGTCAGAAGAAGAGGAGATGCAAAGGCAGGTGCCTGCACGGAGCCTGGGGGAAGCTGCCAAGCACATAAGCCTGTGTTCCCTTGGCTGCTCTGGGAACACCAGCTGCCGGCTAGAAACCTGATGGGAGCAAAGGAGATCCCCTTCTCAGCTATTTGTCTTTTCCTGCTCCAGTGCCTTTGCCACCAGCAAGTCGCTGCCTCCCCAGCACTGCAGGCAGCCAGGGCAGAAGCAGGCAGCAGCAGCAGCGTGCAACTCCCTGTGGCACAGACGATGCTGACACCCTCCATGCACAGTTGGGGCATCCATAGGTCACCTAGTGATGGCCAAAACTAGTCTCTGGAGTATGACATGCAATTTGAGAGGCTCCTACGTGAGCTACAAACCTCCTGGTTACCAGGCACCCCTGGGTACTGGCGTGGGGAGCCCGGGGTGATTCACCCACCGTGCATTGGGCTCTAATAGTTAGACAAGGCAGAAAAGCAAGACCCTGCAGCCCCGCAGCCTGGCCTCTGGACGGGCATGGGCTATTCTGTAGGTAAACTCATTTACACTCATCCCAACAACTTTCTCTGTACAAGGGTTGCTACCCTGGCAAAGCCGAGCCCAGACGGCAGGCACAGGGCTGGGGCCTAAGTGCTGGCCTCAGCTCTAAACCCTATTCTTCTGTACAAACCACACCAGATCTGGGGCAGAGGGATGCCACCACCGGCAGTGACCGTCATGCTGTGGAGAGGGGAAAGGAGTGAAAATAAGAACAACTTGTGTCCGGGAACAAATAGTGAAACAGAGAGCTGCCATCACAACGCAAAGGGCAGAAGCTGTCCAGCAAATAGCATGGTCTTAATCACTGTTAATTGAGCTGTGGTTTAACAGCTTTAGAGTAGAAGAAGCAAGAATTGAAACCTCCTGGAGGTGGTGGAGCTCTCCAGCCCATCAACAGGCTCAGGTCGGCACGAGCTCAGCTCCCTTCTCAGAGCACAAAATCCTGCCTGCAGCTGGTCTGGCAGTGGTGCTGCTGCAGGGAGCGGTGGGATGGCAGGAGGGGACAGGCCACTGCCCTGCCAGGCTGCACCGTGCCCAAACCTCAGACACACTCCCGAGGCAGACGCCTGTCACCAACGCTGGTGGCAATTTGGCTCTGCTCCTGCCATCCTCTGCACCAGGGTCTCTGCCTGCCTCAGCAAATCTGCTTTTAAGGACCTAAGTGCCCTGGTGCACCATGCCAACGAGGAGAGACTCCTTCAACATGTATCAGATGGGAGCATCCCGATCTCCCTGTGCCTTCTCTGCATCCCAGCAGTGACTTCTGGGGCCAGCGGCTGGCACATTGCACCCATGCAGAGCAGACGAAGCGAGATCAAGGAGGACACCACTGGGACTGCTGACCGTGCCTCACGTATTGCGCGACCCAGGCATGCCGCTTCGCCTTTCCCCACGGAGCCAACAGCAGCGAGTCCTGCAACACAAGGAGGCAGGAGCCCCATGCATCCTTCTGGAGACTGCGCGGGGGGCAATGGCCCCACCAGGGCAGGGTGATGGGCAGGTACAGACAGCTGCCAGATGCTGAGCGGCTCAGAGACCCTCCACAGGGACAACAGTGGCTGCAGCCAGCACGGGTGACGCTGCGCAGCGAAGGGACGGGAGTGTCCCCTGCTGGCTGCAGCTCTGGGTGTTGCGGGGCTGCAGCTGGGGGTCTTGGGAAGGGCCAGGGGGTGACTGTGCATTTTGCCACTTGATTTGAACCATCAGAAGGAAGAGCGCCGGGCAGCCCAGGCTCTCCAAGTTGGGGTCAGCGGGGCTGGAGGGCTCAGGTCTGCTAGTCTGCAAATGCTGGACACACCTGGACAGCTTCCCTTCCACCTCTCTCCATTGCTTTAAGTTTGGCTCTGACTACTGATGATTTTTTTTTTTTACCTGTCCCCATCACGACAGGGACAGCCCAAGGAAACCAGGAGCTGAGAAGGATAAGCAGCAACTTTCAGATCATATCCCCGAGCAATAAACCTCCTGGAGCAGGATGGCAGCAGCCCCTGCTCCAGCAGGCAGCGTGCCTGCCAGTAGCAACGTGTGGCTCTGCAAAGCTGCCCATGCTGGCTGTGAAACCAGGATCCTCTGCCCTTGCTGGCTCAGAAGGACGTGTGGCCAAGAAAAACACCACTCCCATGGCCAGCACCAAGGCCAGGCGTGGGTGCAGGGCAGGTGACAGGCTCCGGAGGGTCCCTGTGCAACCCGGAGGGTGCTGCCCAGCAGAAACAGCCAGCCACCCCCAAAAGCCTGAGCTGCAGTGGGGAGGGGAGCACGAGTGCAGCTGAGGTGCCGGGCGGCAACGCCAGTGTCACGACAAGCCCAGTGTGGATATGCATGGTTTATTTACACAAACACACTGGGTTCTCCATCCTGCCCTTCATTAGAGGCTCCCTGTGTTTGGCTCGCCCTCCCCGCACTGCCGGCTGTCCCCGGCCACTCTGCCTCCTGCTGTCAGCAGGGCTGTGAGCAGCTTCCTCTCTGGCTGTGTGCTCCCTCTGCCAGGCCTTATTTTCTCCACAGATAAAGTCTCCCCTTCTGCTTCCAGGATTAATCACCATTGCCCTCACAGCTGACCCCAACAACACCGGAGAGCCTCGCCCAGAGGAAGGCAGCCAAGACAGGGGCACGCACGCATGTGCAAGCACAACACGCTCTGCAGAGCTCACTGCCAGCACATCAGTGACTGCGGGGGGCTGCAGTCCTCCTCCCCAGGACCTGGTGCTGCTCTGGGAGTCCACCCTCCCAAGAGAAGACAATCCTACAAAGCCCTGCACGGGCAGGGCTTGCCAAGGTGAAGACAGCTTACCTTCCAGCTGCTTGCTTAAACACAGGTCCTCACTTCTGCTGTGCAGCCAAGGGTCCCCTCTGCTCCCTGGGGCAGCCTAGCAGCCCCCCTCCCCATCAAGCAGCCTCCCCTCCCTGCAAACAGGGGCCAGGGGAGGGCAGGAGGCAAGGGGGGACGTGCCCAAGTGCCCCAGCCACTAACGACGCCACGACACAGGTTTCTGCAGCCCCTATTAAGCACCCAGTGGAGCAGAGCAGCAGCTTCTGCACAGCAATTCCAACCTATCAGCTAATTAAAAAATTAGGCTGCCTGCCTGAGACAGATGACAAATCATCGCTACCACCCATGCAGGGCAGGCACCTGGGTGAGCTCTGGGGTCTGGTGCAGCAGTGACAGCCCTGGGTGCTGACAGCAGCATTGCTCTGCTCGCCTTGCTCCACACCCCACGGCCATCTCCAGAGGGATGAGGAAGACTTAGCAGGAGATGGATGCATTTTGTTCCAGGATATTAATTTTTCCTGTGCATCCAAGTGTCTCCTTGTAATCCATCGAGGTCTGAGGGACTTGTATTTAATGGTGCTCAACACCTTGGCTCTTAACCGGACTCCAAGGCAGAGACAATGCTGAGCATATGACAGCTTTCAGGATGGAGCTGTAAGTGCTGCTTGCTATGTATTTAATAGACGGTGCCGCTGGGGGAGGAGTGTGAAGACACTTTTTGGAGTTGGAGGAAGAGCAGCAGGAAACCTTATAATCGGACAAAGTAAGGTTTAATTCCAGGTTGCCATAAATTACAAAGCAGTGCAGATGGAAAGCTGTGAAGTAACGAGCAGGTGAGATGGAAAGGGAAACCAAAAAGAGATACAGGAAAACAAATGCATTAAGGTAGATAATCTTACATTCTGATTAACTGCACGTGGTGGGGGAAGGGGCTGCAGGGCTGCAGGCAGACTTTCTCCTTGTTTCTTCTTGCTAAGCTCTAACGAGCTACAGCAGAGCAGGGAGCAAGGCCGTGGGGGAGAGCAGCCCCGGCATCAACACTGGGTGACCCCAAGCAGCTTCCACCCTTTGGGGACGGGGGAACGGGACTGGCTGGGGAGGGAGGAGGGCAGCACCCGCAACACCGGGCACCGAGACCCCACCGCTCTGCGGGGAGCGGGGAACAGCCGCACACACCTGCCCTGCCCTGACAGATCTAGGACATCCAAAACTAATCAATGGTGGCACTGCAGTGAGGGGCGGCCAGCGGAAGCGATGAGAAGCGACACCATCCCTGGGAGCTGCGGGTCGCGCCAGCCCCCAGTGGCAGCAGCGCCGTGGGGAAGGGGCCTCCGCCGTGCCGCAGCTCCCGGGGGGCTGCCAGGCACCTGCCGAGCAGCATCCACACCCCCCTCATGGCAGCAGCCCTTCCCAACGGCGCCTCCGCAGCAGGGCTGGGGCCAAGGGACTCTCCTGCCAGGAGAGGCACGTCCTGCAGGCAGCTGGACGGGGTTAGTGTCTCGTTTCGGCAGGTGAGGACCCCCCTACAAGGCCACAGCCTCCAGCATTTACCTGGGGTGGGCTTATTTAGAGGTCTGCTGTTGCCTGCTCCCAAAAAGCACCACGAAAACAACTCCCTCAGCACAACAGGCTCACCCCAGCAAGGAACAATGGCTGACACCGCTCTCCCTGTTGCTCACAAATCCATTACTCCAGCCTCTTCTCCTCACAGGATCTGACATGAGCGAGCGCAGCCCAGAGACAGGCTGGGGAAGGAATCTGGCTGTTTTTCACATGGCTGCGACGTGGAGCAGGGAGGGAGGTTATGAGAGCACACCAGAAACTATTAAGACTCCCTCCATCCCCGTAAAGATGGAAACATTTTTGCCAGAAAATAAACCCTTCAGCTACTGCAGCATCCCGTGGGAACTGTGGCTTGGGAGCATGTGGCTCTGGGGCCATCTCCCATGATCCACCATAGACCCCAATTTTCTGTGCCTCTTCACAACATTTCCACTTCGATAACGCATGATCAGGCCTGGAGCATCTGGGCCACAGGCGCTCTCCTCCTAGCACTCTCCCAACCCACTGCATCTCTGCGTACCCCTGATGCGGTGGGGCTCAGCAGCAACGGCAACACTCGGCCAGCAGGAAAGAATCAGTAGTGACGCACTCTCAAAATACTTATTTATTACAATGTAAGTCACTGAATTTTGTGGGTAGCTGCACCGTGCACCCGGAATTGCTCTGCAGCTGACAGGAGGAAGAAGAGGAGGTGGTGCTCCCCCATCTCCGCTGCCAGGCTCCACCTTACAGACCTCTGATGCACATTTCTTTGTTCACAGTGTGACACAGGATTAATGCACCGTAACTCACTGCACACAGGTGCTGTTGAGTGGAAACATCGCGTGCAGTCACCTGGCGCCCCGCGGGCACACGGAACCCAACCCAGGCAGTCCCGCATTACATATTCGAACCTTGCATCTGCAATGGCAAACCCTCATGCACGCACACCTACAAATTCCTCTTTTCCCAAATGCAATAGATCACGTTTTCAGGATGCTGTCTGCCTGCTTTTACAGAAGCGCACCAGCAGAAGACAGCTACTTATCAAAGCACTGTTCCAGCAAACAGATTATTTTCCTGATACCTCTGCTTAATGCTTTCCCCCCAGCTCCCAGGCTCTCCACCTCCACAGCCAGCAGCAGGAGCGCTCCAGGTGCCTGGCCTCGGCGCAGGCAAGGTGCCCTGAGAAGGCACAACAGCCTCAGCGCTCGCTCCAACACGTCTCCTCCCTGGCCTTTGCCCTCCCTCCAGCTCCGCTCGGTGGGAAAGGCGTAAGCTGATGCTCACAGAGGCCACTGTCTGCGGGCCGGGACTCCCAGAGCAGACAAACACTGATATCAGTTTCATGGGAGACCAAACCAGAGCCAGCAGCTGGAGCCTGCTGCAAGCAGCACCAAACCCCAAGCGGCCTGGGGCTTGGTCATTAACAGGCAGCTTGGACAAACATCATCATAATCTGGTCTATGCTTAATAATCACTACAGCCGTTGATAATGAGCTGGATAAAATACTCCATTCAGAGCCTGAGGCCAGGAAGACCACTGGACCTCCCGTTGGATCCCGGTGTGTCACAGCCATTAAGTCCGGACACCCATTATGAAGCCGATGGCACAGCTCCCTGTTGGCAGCCGCTTCCCTGGACACGGTGCTGCTTATTCACCTGCAACAGCCAGCCATGCTTCCCACCACCACACACAGCCATGTCCCCCCGCCGCGCTCCTGCACAGCTTGCAGCTCGGGGAGATCCCAAAGCAGAGGCGGTGTCTATCAGACAGCAGCTTGCAATGATTTCCTCTTCCAAGAGGCAGCTCAACAGCTACAGCATCCCACGGCAAGAAATCCCATGGATCACTGCACCTGTGCGAATAACCACTGTACTCTTTGTTTTAAATGTGCCTCTCACCAACGTTGATGCCCCCCAGTTCTTATACAGATGTCTGCCTTGCATGGCTCGTGGCTTCATGGACCGCACCATAACCCCCTCGGCCAGCCCTCTCCCAGACCAGAGGGTCCCAGTCAGCCAGGTTCATCCCGTACAGAAGCCATTGCGCTTCTCTGAACCTCTTCCAGGTTTTTCCCAACAGACCACGTTGATATATCATAAATTTCGGCAATACATAATGATCAGTCCCACTCTGTTCTCCTTCCTCATAGCTCCTCATCTTTGTTTAGTCACGCAGAAACTCATCCACTTCTCCCACTGCTGCCTAGTTCCCTTACGAGCCTCTGATGAATAATCTTATGAAATGTACCTGCAGACCAAGCTCCTGAGTTTTCAGTTTACAAGTCCCCAGCTCTGTCTTCATGGTAGAGTACTGCCCAGCTCCTACTTCTCTTATCCGTCGCCTCTCATAAGCACTGTAACCAGTGGTCTTAATAATTTAGTCATGTATCACCCTACCAATTTCACTAGTGGTAATTATGTCAAGTATTTCCTCACCAAGTGTTTTCTCCCAAATATTTTCCAACACATCCATTTTCTTACCGCAATTCCTGACACCAGAATAAACCAGACAGGGAATTGGCTCTCTTCCCCTTCTCGGTCCCATGCTTTCCAAGTATTTAAAACAGGCAGAGGGTGAGCTGAATGACATTTGCCTCTCTCCCTAGTGGTTAGCCAGACACCTTCCGATGGCTCTCGCTGCCTGCTTGCAAAGCCTTCTGCAGGTACATGGGTCATTTCTGGGATGCAGCAGGCATCAAAGCAGAAGAGAGGCCAGGCACAAGGAGGAACTATCCTGCTGAGCTGCTTTCCTGGAGATCTCCAAGCCTAATTTTATACATATGCTTGTAAGAGATCCCGTTAGTGGAATTAAACATTGCAGTCACACACCATCCTGCTCTGCACTCTTCCCTCCACCGCCTGTGTGAAGACACAGAGAAGACAGAGAGCCACGTTAGCACGAGCAGGGGGCCCATCCTCGCTGGCACTCCCTCTCCAGGCAGGCATCCCAGCCATGGCTCCGCTCAGCTGCATCCCGCCAGCTTCAGAGAAGCAGAGCCGCATTCCTCTCCCTGCCCACCCAAAGCGGTACCAGGATGAACGAGTTAGTGCTTCACCAGTGCCTGAAGACGCAGCATGCTGCACGAGGGCTAACCTTGCGCACGGCAGAGCCTGGGGGCCCTTTGCACCCTGTGCTCATCTCCCACCCTTTGTCGGGGCTTCTGCCTTCATGCTGGGTTGGTCAGTGGGAGAGAAACCCCGAGAGCTCCCCCACACGCTGCCAGGCAGGGAGGAGGAGACCACATTCAGAGATGATGCTACCCCCCAGGCAGACTGCCAGATGTTCTTACTGGCCAGGAAACTTTGCTGCCTCCAATTTGTCAAATATTGTCTTCAATCGAGTTCTGCTAAATACCCTGACTCCACGCAAGACACGGTACCCCCGGCCAGGTTTCAGAGACTCCCCTGAGCTAACCGATGCCACTCCTCTGTCCAAGTTGGCAGAGATAAACCACAAAGCTGCTTCTCCATCCTGTCCCTCTGCTCCTTCTCTTCTCCCACAGGGTCATCCTGCTGCAGCACAGTCAGCAAAATCAATGGAGTCAAGCACCAAACAGCAGTTTTCAAAGCTCTGCCCCAAGCTGCTGAATGCTGACATCTGTCCCTTAGCCAACCAGCTGCTGAGGACACCCAGTTGCTAAAGTAATTCTCCCTGAAAACCACCTTACTGTGCCAAGGACAGGGACCAAGAATTCCCTGGGGATCCCAAAGCTTCCCCTGGCTGCCCCTCTGCCACCCCATCTCCTCCTCCTCTCGCCGCGGCATCAGGAGTCTGTCCTGTGATCTTGCCTGCCAGGCAGACCTGCCCAGACGTTGTTCCTTCATGTATCTGTAAGGAGGCTAATAAAAAGCTTGCCGGGTCCTCTGAAGTTCCACAACTAAAATGACAAGTGATCAGAGGGATCGAAGCCAGTCGGGAAGTGAGAGGCCACCTCTGGATAGGCATACTGAAAAGGAAAGTAAAAAGGCCCAAGTCCTTGTCCTCCCCTCCCCTCCAAGCACTCCTCTGCAAGTCCCAGGATCATTTCATGCTGGCATCATCCTCATCCTGGCAGCTCCTCCTAAGCCTGAACGCTGCTCGTCCTCTCCCTGTGTAACTTTCCCATCGCTTCTCCCTCGCAAGACCATTGCGATGCATCAAGCCCTCCTCCAGCTCCTTGGGCCTGGCCACGCTGCATTAAAACAGGATTTATGAGCCTCAAGCACAGACAAGAGTTATGCAGTCTGCACTTCTGCACACTGCATACCAAGTCCCCAGCTGGTTTAAATCAGATCAACTTCACTGATGTAAGACATTTAAGGCAAGAGAGTTCCATGATTTACACCAGCTAAGAAGCTGTTATATTATAGTTTGGCAGCTGCAGGTTTTAGAGCTGAAGTTTTTTGGGCAAGGATCCCAAGCAGCAGTGAAAAACAGAGCAGCTGAGTGGCAAAACCCATTTATTCTCAGTACAATATGCACGCAGCCAGCACATGTTCCACAAAAGTCTTCTTTTAAAAAAAAAGTAACTCTGGTGTTCAGTTGTGAGTGCCATCAGTCTGCAAGGTCAGTGTCCTGTCACAGCCTCAAGGCTCCAAACAAATCACTAAGTCATGACACTACGAAAATGCCTCCCTTCAAAAAATGATAAATTTGGGAAACTAAAGCCAGGCAACTTTAATGCAAAGGTCACTAGCTTTTGAAAAAAACATATAGACTGATTAATACAAATGCAAACAAACACACAAGGGAGTTTACTATTCAGATCATGGCCTTCATTTCTGCTGGAAGATGCTTAAGCTTCCAATTAAATCTGGCTTCCACAAAAAACTGGTGCTAACACTGTGGAGCCAGATGTGCCTGCAGAGGTGCACAAAAAGATGCAGCATTCAGGGCAGGTGAAATGGCACAGAAATGCACCAGGAAAAACGCTAATACTGCCTGAAGAGGAAGGTTTAGTCCTTTCTTCTCCACCTTAGCGAAGTGGCTTCTTCACACCAATTGAGGCTGGTTTGTCAGAGCCAGGAGAGCGGCAGAGCCCAGTGCCATTCCCACGCCACCCGCAAGCCTGCAAGCGGGCAGCAGAGCCGCAGCCTTCCCTGCTGCCTCCCGTCCGGTGCCGGCTGCACGTCAGGAAGCAGGGAAGGGGCCGGGGAGCCCCGCCAGCCCCATAAATCACCAGGCACCCAGCGCAGTAAATCTGACCTCCCTTGCAAGGGAAATATAAATCAGCTTTACTAGCAGCTTCTGAAACAAAAACTAAGCTCATGAAACTGTAAAAATGCCTCTTTAAACATCCTGTGCCCTGAACAAACCACTGAAAGCCCTGTCAAGCTAGGGGAGAGCAAACAAGCTTTCCAAGAGATGAGACAACCAGTGGGTTGACGAACGGAGAAAAGGCATTTCAGACCAAGCAGCTTCTTGCTGGCAGGCAGCATGGATATCTTCAGCACATGGTAAAGACAGGGTAGGGAATCGCAAGGAGTGAATTAGCCAGCATTAATACTGTCATTTGTATTCAGCGTACTTCAAAGCACTCGCAATGCAGACATCACCAGACAAAAAAAAAAAAATTACCCGAGTCTAATGAAGAGCAAAGTACAGCACATTCACCAGAGACCACACAGTAATGATCGGTGGGGGTTGGATGGGACCCTCGGGGCTGCCTTGCCCCACAGCCCCTGGGGGGGACGAAGCAGGCCACCTCCCTGCCTGCTCTTCCCTAATGCCTGCCTGCACAAATTAAACACCACTGCTCCAGTGCTTAACTAGCTAGCATGGGATGGCTGTGCCCATCCAGAGGAAGCCTCACGAACCAGTGCAGAGGCAGGAGCTACTGGGCAGAGCCAAACTGGGACAGGACTCAGCAGGGGCACAGGGGAGTTGCACCCACCCATGTCCCAGCAAGAGCAAGACTGCACCTGAGACCCATGGCAGGAAGTCTGCAGGGAATACTATGGCTGGGCAGAGGCTCCAGACGCCAAGGAAGCTGCTGGTGCCGGCGGTGCAAGCCATGGAAACAGCTATTTCAGCAACACACACATGGGGGAATGGGCCATCACCACGTGCCGTCCACAAGCAGCTTTGAGAGGCTGGTCACCTCTCCTCCCAGGGCAGGTGTATGGCCAGGCAGGACCCCGGGGCTTCCTGCCACCACCGCCACCCGCACCCATCTGTGGTACAGGGAGGGCATGTGGCCAGCGGCTGGCCCGGGAGAGGATGCTGCCCTCACTGGTGCATCAGGCCAGCGGGGCAGCCAGCAGGGAAGGCCCAGCGACCAGCGCCGGGAAGGGACAGGCAGGGCTGAGGGAGCTCCGGGGAAGGGGTACGGAGCCCAGGGATGCAAAACCCTCCTGGTACGACCGGTCCAAGGCTAGAGAGCACGCCGGTGCCAGGAGAAGCACCCATGCGCAGCCAGGGAAGGAAAACATGGCATCAACTGAGCCAAGCCCTCTTTGCCAGATGCCTTGTTTTTCTGCAGATTTATTGTTGTTCCCGCACTCAGTAACAGCAGAGCGAAGGCACGATAAGGAAACTTAAGTGGTCAGTGGCTGCTAATCAGCAAAGCTTTCCAAGAGCTCACCGAAGCCAAGAGGAAAGGCTCGACAACCGCTCTCTGCTGACGCTCGCCAGGACACGGCCAGGCAGCTGCGCCACAAACATGAGGCGCCTCTTTCTGCTGACACCCCACAGGGAAGGGGGCTGTAAACACACACAGGGCAAGCACGCTTGCTCCTGTCTCACCTCTCCTACTGTCTCAGGGCACGAGGGCAGGGCCAGCTGCCACGCGGCATGGATAACCTCCCTCCACTCCTGCCAGCGGAGACCTGGATGTAGGCGGTCTGGGACCGAAGGGTCCGTCACTGCAGGAAGGAGCAGAACTCCGCAAGCCCACCCCAAAAGTTCATTAACTTTCTTTGCATTTCAAATAGCAATGGATAACATCTCGGTGCAGAAGAAAAAGAGAGCCTGCGTTGCCAGAGGCAGCTGCTGCAGCAGCTCAGTGGGGGGCTTACCTTTGGGCATGATGCGATGCATTGCAACCGACAAGAAGAAGATTGAGTCGCTGTAGTAGGTCCCTGATCCAGCGCTGAAGTGTTTCTGCATAGCTTCAACGATTGGAAACAGCTTTTCTGTCAGCTCATTCACATCATGGACTATTACCTAGGAGAGACACCAGAAACACCACTCAGCCGCTGCCTCTGGGGACTGGCCCAGCGCTGGCAGCCTTTGCTCAGCCTGCACTGGCACGGGGTGAGGAGGGGGAGGTTGTTAAAGCACAGACGCTGCTGGCTGGCACTGCAGCTGCACAGAGGGACTCAACTGCCCCGGCCCCTGCACAGCTCCCTGCCACAAGAGCCAGCCAAGTGCGGCAGGGAAAGGAGGGAAGGATTTTTACAGCCATTTCATAACCCTGAGATGGGCAGAGACTTGAATCCACTCACACAATCAAGTGTGTTCAATGTTTTGTGTTTTTTTTCTGGTCTGTTCCCACTGCCTAATGCAACCATGTTATCTGGTCTCCCATATGGAGTCCATCAGAAGAGGTGACTGTTCACTCCAGGCTCCGGCATCCTGCTGTTTTGAAGCAAGCCAGATCACGTCACTTACCCTCAGGACCAAGACTTGCTCCCTGCTACAGCGGCAGGCTGCGACAGGGCCAGGGACACAGCCCGGATTTCCTGAACCTCAGCCCGGCATGGAGGCAAGCTCTGCAGCACGTCCTGCCAGAGCCGGAGGGGGAAAGGGAGGACGGGCCACAGCACGCCGACAAAAATCCAAACATCAGCAGTTACAGCAGAGCCAAGCATCTTCTCCAGACAGAGCTTAGCCCTCTTGTGCTGGAGCTTTGCTCACGCTTAGCCAGCAATGCCCTGCACTCCTCAGCCCTGCTGCAGCCCATGCACCCGCACCGGCCCTGGCACGCCTGCGCAGGTTGTGGTTAAGGGCAGAAACAGGAGCAAAGTCTGATGAACAGAAACTTTCATGCAGCCTGATGCTCGTTATGCATACAGAAGGACTCAGGTCACTGAATCACACAAGATAACAGGAGGGATTTTCAGGGTAATTACGAGAGACAAGGGACACGACCCTGGTGCAGATAGCGGGGAGTGCAGGAACTCGAGTGTGGAGACTCGAGGTCACGCCGCCTTCTTCAGGCCAAGGAAAGCAGGAGGAGCCCCACAGGAACTGAAGGCCAGCGAGGACATGACTTTGCAGCAGTACTTGAATTTTGGAAAGGGGAGCCTATATCCCTTGTTTGAGGGATACAGAGACACTTCCTTAAGCCTTCAGCTGGGAACTCAACGCCATGATCTCCATAGGTCCCTTCCAAACTAAACTATTCAACGGTTCTATGGTTTCACTCCTTTTTCCTACTAAAACTTCACCTGCTTAAGAGCAAGGAGCCCCGCACTATACACTTAAACATACAAGAGAGAGCATTTCCTTTTTTTAAACCTAAACCAAGTGCTTCACTGGAAAAGGCGGCTCTGGAGCCTGGGCTGGTGCAGTGACCATCCTGTCTATGGGATGCACAAGGGGCTGCTCTGACACCCAGCGAGGCTGGCAGAGACAGAGGCAGTGAGCGGTCTGGAGGAGCTTCATCCTCCCACACTTTCTTGCAGAAAACGTTACCCAGATCAAAGTGCTCCCGTGTCCAAACAGAGCTCACCGGAGGCGGGGAGCTGCTTGTGGGACCCGCACTACGCTGAACAAGGCAAGGTGATGGATCCATCCTGACCCCGGGCACGGTGGCCAAGCCCACGGTGGGGTACTGCTGGCGGACGGTCACAGCGGAGTCCCCACAGCCCCCCTCCCGGGGACGGCACCCCAAACACCCGCCCTCAGCCAAGGGCTCAATGCTGGCCCTTGCCATCAGCCGGGTGCTGTACGAGAGCCTTCGCGCAGGCTCTGTGGCCAGCATGTCCCTCGGCAGGGCGGCCACGCTGCTGGCGTCCCGGCTGCTGGGCTCGGCGCCAAGGGCCTGCAGGAGGACGGCAGGAAAAACAGAGAACACCACGTACCAGGAAAGTGCATTGGGAGAGCTCATCAGCAGCCACACCTGGCTTTGGATAGAACAGCACACATAACCCTTCCCTGAGACACTGCAGGGGAGGAAACTCTGTTACCGGGATCATTACGGCAGCATCTCGCCCCAGCCCTGCCAAGCTGTGCGGCTGGCTTCGCCATCACGGTTAGCACTGGCAGCGCTGCAGGAACAGGCGGGAGAGTGGCACGGCTGCGGGGAGCAGAGCGGCAGCACCAAGCGCTGCTGACAGCAGCGATCCCGGGTGACCAAACACAGCAAAACACCACTACTCTCCAGGTGCAAAGGCACTGACTGCCTGTGCACGGACATGGTGGGTTGACCCAGGCAGGATGCCAGGTGCCCACCAAAGCCGCTCTATCACTCACCTCCTCAGCTGGACAGGGGAGAGGAAATATAATGAAAGGCTTGTGGGTGGAGATAAGGACAGGGAGAGATCACTCACCAATTACTGTCATGGGCAAAACAGACTCAACTTAGGGAAATTAGCTTAATTTATTACCAATCAAATCAGAGTAAGGTAATGAAAAAAAAAAAAGCCTAAATCTTAAAACACCTTCCCCCCCCTCCCCGCTTCTTCCTGGGCTTAACTTTACTCCCGATTTCTCTACCTCCTTCCCCCAAGCAGCGCAGGGGGACGGGGAATGGGGGTTGCAGTCAGTTCATCACACGCTGGCTCTGCGGATCCTTCCTCCTCAGGGGGAGGACTCCTCACGCTCTGCCCCTGCTCCAGCGTGGGGCCCTCCCATGGGAGAGAGTCCTCCACCAACTTCTCCAATGTGAGTCCTTCCCACGGGCTGCAGTTCTTCAGGAACTGCTGCAGCGTGGGTCCCCCACGGGGTCACAAGTCCTGCCAGCAAACCTGCTCCAGCGTGGGCTCCTCCGTCTCCGCGGGTCCACAGGTCCTGCCAGGAGCCTGCTCCAGCGCAGGCTTCCCACGGGGTCACAGCCTCCTTTGGGCATCCACCTGCTCTGGCGTGGGGTCCTTCACGGGCTGCAGGGCAATCTCTGCTCTGGCACCTGGAGCACCTCCTCCCCCTCCTTCTTCACTGGCCTTGGTGTCTGCAGAGTTGTTCCTCTCACATATTCTCACTCCTCTCTCCGGCTGCAGATGCACAGGGGTTTTTTTTTCTGCTTCTTAAGTATGTTATCCCAGAGGTGCTACCAGAGTCACTGATGGGCTCAGCCTTGGCCAGCAGCAGGTCTGTCTTGGAGCTGGCTGGCATTAGCTCTATCAGACACAGGGGAAGCTTCTAGCAGCTTCTAACAGAAGCCACCCCTGTAGCCCCCCTGCTACCAAAACTTTGCCATGCAAACCCAATACAATGGAGCTGAGCACCACCAGCACGAGTGCCACTGGGATGCACAATGCTCTGCTCCCAACCCAGCTTGGTACGGGCAGCTTCGGGGTCTGGCCAGACTGGAGAAGCATGGGGGAGAAACACGGCACCTATAACTGCCCTGCTGCATCCAGCAAAGGCAGCCTGAAGTCTGCACAGCACATAGGAAACAGCTGAGCAGGGGGAAAAAAACGTCAAACCAATTCCAGTCACCTCTGAAATGAGCAGGGTGCCAAGCACCAGTGGACAAAAATCATGGGAAAACAACTCCTGAAACTCCAGACACAGCATCATCCGCCTTCCCTCCCCTGCCAAAGAAAACAGGAAAATTTGTGTCTTTTGCCCACCCTTTGGTTAGGCACTTCTGCAAAGCAAACTCCTGAGCAGCTGAATCTTCCTTCCGCAGCCACAGGCCAGCCCGCCTCTCCAGGACTGCAAGGGCTTCTCCTCTCCCCACTGCTGACTTTAGCACAGCTTGCTGATCTGCTGCTAATTTTGTACTTTGTTATTTATTTGTGTAGCAGCTTTCAGTAAATCCCTGTAGCTAAATCCAACCACATTTGCTTAGGACATTAAGAAAAGTAAGTTCTAGGGGTTTCCTGTGCAAGCAGTTTTATAAACACATGTCCCGCACCCAGAAAAGACCCTTTCAATGCATTCACTAGGAAAAAACAACCCCCATTTTGTTTCTCTTCAACTTTCCCTCGTGCCAGATATCTTTGCAGCTCTCTTGTAAGCACAGGGTCACGGCAGCTCAGTTACATTCACCCCAGAACGTCTTTGCACAGCACCAGACCTGCAGAGGAGCCAGCGTTTGGCAGCATCCTCCGCGGGGCTGATCTAAACAAGCAACCAGGAAGAGCAACGAGCAGAGCACACAGTTAATTTTATTCTCGGAGAGGAACGGAATAAATAAGCGATATGAATCAGCACAAGGAGTCAGAGCACGCAGCCCAGAATTGCAGGAAACGGGACGAGTCGGGGCTCTTTGTAAGCACAGTATCAGCCACTGAGACATGCCCAGGCTCGCTCCCGGGCACTTCCCGCTTGCTGGGAAGGGGGGGGGGGACTGCAGAGATCACCCTGCAGCCCACGGGACAGGACAAGCTCTCTGCAACTGCGAGCATAAAAGCCCTGGTGAAAGCCCAGCAGAACCTCCGCAAGCCGGGGCATCCTTTGAGGACAAGGCACGGGCAGGAAGGCCAGGCCCTGGCTGGGTGCCGGCGTGTGGTGAGTCCCTCCTGCGGCACCACTGCTCACGGGCGCTTCCCGGCCAAGTTCCTCCATCCCCGCTGCTCTCCAGAAAGCCACGCAGGCACCACACCACAGAGCACCAGCTCCATCTGCCGCTCGCCGTCGGCACACTGCGCTCCCAGCTCCACATCTGGGACGCATCTGTACAGGCACTGTGGGACCGGTGATGCCATGTCACGACTGCCCCATGAGTGGGACAGCCCAGGTCTGCCCTGCCCTGCACAGCAGAGAGGGTCCTGTGCCTAAGCCGCTCCCACGCACCCCACCGCGGTGCATCCCAAAGCCCCTCAGCTCTCACCCTCTGCATGCTGCCCTGGCAGGCTGCAGCCGGCTGCTTCAGCCTCCGGGAGACTTTGAACATTCCTGAATTTGCTTAAGGAGGGACGAGAGCTGGCCCATGACCTTCCCCAAGGGCTGGGATCCAGGTCTGATTCCCGGGCTTCACTGTAACAGAGGACCCAACTGATCCCAGCTCTGCTGGGAGGGGAGGGCAAGGACAGCTCCAAAAGCAGAGCCCAAATCACATCCTCATGAAGAAAAAGTAAAGTTCAGGGTTTTTATCAACCCCATCTCAGCAGCTCAAGCTGCCCTGAGCACTTTATCAAGCCTCATCTCTGGGCCTGCTCTAGGACAACAGCAAAAGAACCAGGAAAGCGTCCTGGGGACACCAAGCGAAGCAGGAAAGGAGAGGTCTCAGGATGGAGAGGGGTTACTGCTGGAGCTACCTGAGCATCAGGATCAACCGCCTTCAACATTTCAGTAGCACCAAAGGTCCAAGTTGGGGTGATGTTTCCTGCTGATAAAGAGGAACAGGGTAGGCTACAGCAAGCGTAAAGAGGCACTGTCACCTGCTGGTGTACCAGAAACTAGCACAGTATTAGGGGCAAGGCTGTACGCTAGAGAAACAGACAACAGCCTCTGCTCTGGACTAGGAACACTATCTAAAAACAGGTAAGGGGACAGAGCTGAAGTGTACTGCCAACCACAGGGTAGCTAATGAAAGCAGGATACATCAGGCTCTGCCAGAGAGAGGGAAGAGGCTGTCTCACTGAGCAGATCCCAGTGGGATCTCACCTGAGCCCTCCAGACCACGCTGCTTGTTTATACCCAAGAGATCAGTTCTGGTGCAAGACCTACTCACCAAAACCACGAGCCAGGCTTTCCTGCGAGTCCGCAAGCACCTACAGACAGAGCCCCACCCCGCAACAGGCACATCGCTGCGTGCCCCCACCTCATGCAGCATTCAGCTTGCAAGCCCGCGTGCCCCTGGAGAAGCAATGCTGGCAAGGCTGCCCACAGAGGAATTTGGTTTCTGAGAAGAGCAGACAGCAGTAAGGCGGCCACACACACAGCGGGGTGTCTGCAAGGGACCTGCACGCCACAGTGGCCCAGGGGGGGACAGGGCCAGGGGACACGGTACCACAACCCTGAGCTAGGCTGTTGCACCCCACATTTGCGCTGCACGGTCACGGGGCAGCGCTAGCCTGCCCTGCGGTGGCACGGAGCAATCTTCCTGCAGGCAGCTGTGCGCACCCCTGCAGACGGCCGAGCGCTGCCGGCACGGTGCAGGACACCCACCGCGGGTACGTGACCTGACTCAGCGCCAGCACTAGTAAAGGGCTGTTTACAAAAAAGGAGAGGTGAGATTGTTTACCCACAAATGATCTGTATGAACAACATTAAGGTTACATCTCTAGTTACATCTCAGTAGAGTTCAACTAATATTAAATACCGGAAAGATGAGAAATGAAAAGTTACAGCAGAAGCAGAGGACAGTCTGCAGCAGCACCTCAGGATGGGGGAGCCACATTACCTGGAGTCTCTGAACTTAATACTCCTCCAGTTTTCAGACACGTGTTTAACGTGAAGGAAAGCCCCATCTCGCACGGACCGCACTGACTACGTTTTTGGGAGGCAGAACCCTTTCTCCGGCAGGTAGCAGGATGCACGCTCGCACGTGGAAGCACTCCGGCCTTTGCAGGCTCTCCATTCCCTTGTTCAAGAGCCGCTAGCAGCGGGGCGACAGCCTTTGCTGATCGCGGTCCCGCAGGACCCCTCGGGAAGCCACCTACACGCAAGCAGAGGTGGTCCTTGCGCTGAGACGCCGAACCGGGGCTACCAACAGGGCCTCTAGAGGGGGAGCAGCGTTGCTCAGAGCGACTGCTCTTCTCCAGCACAGCGGCTTGCCAGCGGTGTCCCGGGCCACGCCGCCCCCGGCCCTGGGGGAGGTAACCGCCGCGGGACAGCTCCCCGCCGGCGGCAGCGGGGCCCGGGCTCCCGCAGACCGAGCCCTTCGGAAGCCTGAGGAGACGGGGCGACGCAGCCTTCGCCAGCGCGGGCGGGAAGCGAACGGTCGCCACGGGGGAGCTGGAGCCAGGGCCGCCCGTTCAGGAAGCTCCTCGTCCTTCACCGGACCGCCGCTCCCCTGCCCCGGGGGAGGGTGGCCGCCGCTCGGACACCCCGCGCGTCCCCCGTAGCGCTCGGCAGGGAAGCGAGAGCCCCAGGAGACGCTCCGGCCCCGGCGCCCCCACCCGCCGAGGCGACCCAGCGGGCGGCTGGCAAAGGCCAGGCCCGCGGCGCGGGGCCCCCCACGGCCGGCGCAGGCCCCCGCGCCCCGCCCGCCGCACCTGGTGCCGGAAGGCGGCGCCGCGCAGCAGGTCCCGCAGCAGGCCCAGGCCGATGTCCCTGCTGGCGCCCTCGGTGACGAGGTGGAGGTGCAGCGCGTCCCCGCCGCCCAGCCGGCCGTGCCGCAGCAGGGAGCCCAGCGCCGCCTGCCCCTTGGCGCGCAGCGCCGGGCTCCGCTCCGCCTTGGTGAACATCATCAGGAGGTGCAGGTCGCGGCCCCCCGCCGCCGCCTCCCCGCCGCCGCGCCGGGGGTGGCGGTGGGCCGGGGCGGGCGGCGTGGCGCGGAGGCGGCGGGTGGCGCTGGAGAAGGTCTCCCCGCCGCCGCCCAGGTAGTAGAAGGCGCAGACGGCCAGGGCGGCCGCCAGCGCCAGGGCGCAGGGCTGGGAGCGCGCCCAGCCCCAGCCCCGGCACCAGCCCCAGCCCCGGCCCCGGCCCATCGCCGCCATGACGGGGCGGGACCGCCGCCGCCCCCCGCCCCGCCCCGGCCCCGGCCCCGGGCGGCGCAGAGCGAGGCCGCTCACAGCATACAAAGGTTTAATCAAGTACAGTATTTACAGTCCTTACAGCATGTACAGTCGATTAACTACAAAGGTAATAACGCGCTTCTCTCATTTACAATGACGAACTACAGAAAACGACATTCAAGTTCTAGATACACAGTCTACAGCCTTGTTAAATGCGGGCTAGGGCCGGGTGTACATTCTTTACAGCTACACCTTCGGGGGGGCAGTTCACAGGAGAACGCAAGCATTTTACTGCTGGAATGCTTAAAAAACACCAAATACAGAGGGACACGTGGATAAAGAAAAAAAAAAGTTCATTATTTCAGACAAAGTAACCTCTCTGCTTGAGGAAACAAGGATTTCTCAGCGATTTCTATCAAAACATGGAAAATCTGGGATCCTAACAGAAAAGTGAGTGGGAATTTTTCCTCCTCTATCATCTCCTTCCATGGGAAGAGAAACAAGAAAATACTGTATGCACGAAGATAAAGCAAGCGTATGAAATGGCATATACCAAAGTGGTACATTCATCCTTTTCCCCAGTATTGCCGTTCTGGAGTTGTCCCTGTTTTACAAATGTGCTTTTGTGCAAGCATGACCGCAAGGCATTTTGGCCATCAGGGTGCACAAACAACTGGCATAAACTCTAACTTTGGAAAAAGTGTGCACCTGTGAATGGGCAGAGATGGTCATTTGCAAAACTGACTCTCAAAATACTTTCAGTGTATTAAATAATCAGCTCAGTCCTTTGACAGCGTAGAAATATTACAGCCTTAGTACTTACATATTATTTGTAATTCTATCAAATGCTCCTTTTATATTCACTGTGTCATTTGAGATTCTCATGATCAAAACGCAGAGTTAACATCCATACTTTAAAACAGACGGCTGCAGAGAAGCACCAAAGTCCTGGAAACATCACAGCCAACCCTATGCTTATTCTAGTTCTCACCTTTTTTCTTAAGTGCTACAAAGTTCTAGCTCTATCAATAAGTTAATTAAATTTGGACAACATGTGTGTACTGATGTCGTACTGCAAAACAGGAGAAACCTCCTCTTGTACGGGGATTTGCTGACAGCAGTTGGAAGGTCTGGTTGCATTTTCTAAAACTATTTCAGCTCAGTATATAACCAGGTAAAATGTAAAACCCCTCAGAATGAAAAATGCATTATTAATACAGGATCCTTTAACGCACTAATGTTAGAAGCCATGAAAGGTACAATCCAAAGCTTCTGAAATCAGTAGAAAGACTGCTACCGATTTCAGTGACTTCTTGGATCAGGTCCTAACTGGTAAGGAAGCTGAAGTCTACAATGTACTAAAGAGCTTAAACATGCGTTCAGACTGCAATATGTGCAGCTTGTGAAAGCAAAGCAAGACTTCTACCATCCGCCACCTTCACCCAAGTTTATGGGAACAAATTCCAGCATGTCTAATATAACTCAGTGGCATGATTCAGTACAATAATTCAGAAAGTTAAGTTTTATGTACTGTACTGACATTAACATAAAATATGAAACCTTATGAACAACCAAAACAATACAGACCACTAAGGAGACACCACAGACCATTTTAATCAACATGCAATGTAAGTCAATTATACATCCGAAATCAAGATGTATTACAATATATGTTGAGCTCCTCGACATTTGTCTTCCCACAAGACCTTTGGAACACATGATCTAACTCTGGCTAAGAAAAATATTATAAAATCTTTCAGTGGGCCACCTAGTAAATTACTAAAAACCCATGTGAAAGCTGATTTTTAACTGCATTAGGAATCTACTGCTTTGTACCTCGCCAGCTAAGACCTATTATACTTCATACCTACAGAGGAACACGAACTGGAATTGAAGCTTTCCGTTATCTGGTGCAGAGTACAAGATGCTAACCCACCATGGAGCCTTACTGTCTATTATTCTAGTTAGATTCATATTGTAATAAAAATGGAAGTTTCCTTCCTTCCTTACCAAGCAGAAGATTAGCACTTGAGTTAGAACTCGATATGGAAAGCCAGATCTTCAGAGTACTAGAGATAATCATACTTTGTATTACTCAGGGTTGAATCCTACGAGTTACAGAGGCCCTGGAGCACCGAGCCTGCCAGTGTTTGGTAGGACTAAGCCCTCAATACATTTCATACAGCTTAATGGCATATTCATTTTTGCTGATGAGCAACATCCTAACACATGATTGCATCTGACCTGAAAAAAAGCTTTAACTGAATGCAGTTTATACTGGACATCCTTGTGTACCTAAAAGGATTGGGGAAGGAGGCTGCAGGATCAGAAGTGACATACCTACTCCCTGAACCATTAAAACTCCAAAGGTCCTGTCAAGAGTAATACAACCCGTTGATCATGTATGTTATTAGTCCTTGAGCATAAACAGACTGATACTGCTTCCCAGACAGATGAGAGTCAGAAATGCAGCACACAGATCTGCAGAGCTACAGGGAAGAAACTTTTTGTCTATAGAAAGTTGTCCTGCAAAATTTGTCAAGAGAGATTTTTATGGCTAGGAAGGAAAATACCAGTCGAGATTTGAAATAAGTGTCTCGCGTATTTTTCCAGCAGCATGGACTGAGATAGCAATTATGCCATTAGACTTCAGGTAGCTTTACATTACAGCCAATCACACTATATACTGCCTGTCATGTAGGCTGCAAAAGACAAATCTATAGAAAAACTTATGTTTAAAGTGTATACTATATATAGTCATATCTTACATTGTCCCATCTGTACACAGGGAATTTTACTTTCTCTAAGATCTACTAAAACATCCACTGCTGTTAAATACCGCAGATTAGGAAGTATATTATCATTTCATAGACAGCTATTTAAAAAACAACTTACTAGAAATTACTGCTTACGGGTGATATTCCTAAATTTCTTACTATTCAGACTAAATGCACTCTTAAAATGGGCAGAATCTGCTTTTCCTAGCATGATTAGACCACACACGAAGCAAGAACTGTTTTGCAAGGTTCTTCTGCTTGGAAAAAGAATCTATTGGACAATTCTAAAATGCTCTGAACTTTGCAGCAATAATCATCCAGATTTGATGCATTATTATACATTTGATGCAAAATTATACATTTGATGCAAAATTATAAATATTTGAAATACCCTGTTAAAATTTAATATGCCAGAAAGTTTAATTTTACCATAGTTTACAGAATTTTTTTACCCAATTTTGCTTATCTTAGCCAGCTTGGAGAAAAGCCAATTCATTTCCTAAATACATTTAAACAGCCGGTTAGCATAGTGCCATGGCTATTAGGATTGTTAAAAACTCACATTGATATTATGTTACCTAAAAATTCTCCTTAAGTAGTCCATAGGGCAGACAAATAGAGCATAAAGAATTGCGTCTGCTGGTTTGGGGCTTCAGGTGATTACAACCTGACACATAAGCATGTATCTACAGACACCATTTAGACATGCACATCAGCAGAGTGGAGCTCACTATTGGCTAAAGCAAACCGTGTTGCTGCCCTCAGAATACAGCGGGAGACTGCTTGCTCGTTACTTTGCAAAAATGTGCAGTGGAATTCCTAGGTTTTCTTGCACCCCCCTTAGTTTAGACAACACGTATACCTACACATCTTTGCAGATTATATAAAGGATACCGCTTCCTGATATAAAGGATTGATTGACCTAAATTCAGGCTGGCTGCATTACATATGAGGTGTTATATATTCAGCTCAGGGCTAGTAGTGAGAAAAGCAAAACAAAAGTGTGTAGCCTTCATACAACTGCGCTACACAAACTCCATTGGCTTAATATTTACTTTCATGTCTTAAATTTCAAACTTTGATGTCCAAATATTGCAAACAAACCCTTCATCATGTCCAGCAGGATTAAGTTTATTTTTCTTGAAAGGTTCCACATGCTCATTTAAAAGTATATTTGCTGTACAGAAAGTTTAATTTAAGAGGAGAAAAAAAAAAGGAAAATAGATTGCTTTTAGAAGTTTGGTCCTCCAGGATACACACCTATTGTGACTGACCCGCAGTCACTAGCGTAAAGGCCAGCCTGCTGTTAAAGCTTCCACTGAAAAAGAGCTTGCAAAAGAGCAGAAGTTACCATGTCTTGTTATTAACAGCTTACCTCCAACCACAGTCAGCACAGAACAAGAGAATCTGTTAAGTCACAGGCCCACAAAGAGAAGGACAACTCAGGAAGTCATTACCCGACTTCCCTTCCAAACAGTCCCAGAAAATGCAACCCAGACCTTCTTGTCAGAGGCACATTCTTTATGGCAATAGGGAGACAGATGACAGTAGGGGACAGTAAATAGCAAAGCTGGTCTGATCATCCCCTGGATCATCCTGCCATCCAGAGCCTGCAATGCATACAGCTACACTCTGCTAACTTTATGTACGAACCACTGATAAACTTCGTTTTTCTAACAGGTACTATTTTTTATACTGAGCTAGCAGGTATTCCTTTTTTTTTTAAACATTTTCTTCAGCTGCTGAGGTACATACTGTAGAACATACACAACTCATACATTTCCCCAGCTACCACGATCTAAAGCTATATTAGAGTGGTCATTTTATCCAAACTATCTAATGAAATGCATACAATTCATTCTGTTAAAGTAAAAAAAGACTTGCACTATAAGGATCAGGTTCTTTTTCTTCTTGACACTTAAGACTTCTGGGAATCTGACTGCTGGAAACGGTTTAGCTTCTCTGGATTATTTGATGCCATTTGAGAAAAGTCACGAAAAATGTCCTGATAAATTTCATCTCCTAGGTAGAAAAGAAAAAAGGGAAACAGTTTTAAACATTCATGACAGTTAACATCACACACCATTGCACAAATGCCCTACTATGCTACCAATTACTGTATAACACTTATTCATGTATAAAGATTGCTTATAGATGGAATGATGCTGATGCGAACTTTTTGGGACTGTTTACTTGCATGCACATTCTGCAGAAGCAAATTAAGCAAAGCCAAACTATACCTGAAATAGTACCTCACAGGCAGCCACACAGAGGAAAGTTCAGAGTTAGAAAGGAAAAATGAAAGCATTTTAAAGCAATGGAAAAAGTAAAATGTTTATTAGCTATTAAAGAATAAAATCCTTGTTTTTGCAAGAAAGTGCTAACCCAGATTCTCTTCAAAAAAGTAGAATTACGGCACAAATAAGGGTTTACTTGGAAACAGAGGTCAGAAGTCTTACAGCCAGACAGAACTGTCCATGAAGGAAACAATCAGCAAGCAATAGTATAAAAAAAGCAATCCTAAGTAGAGAAATTATTGTTCATAAATCCTTTTGATCTATTACTTCAGCAAATATAAATTTTTACATGCGTTACTGAATATTCATTACATCTTTTAGTTTTATCTGTAAGCGTGATGATACTTCCCTTAAACATCTTTCATCTTTTTTTTTTTTTTTTTTATCTTCACCCTTTGTGCTTAAACACAACCCGACTACTAGTACATATTCCAAAACGAGGGATTGCAGCAGTTTCCACCAGGACTGTCTCCCTCCCCCTCCCCGTCTACACAGGAAAACACATTCAGGAATGATTACTTTTTGAGTCCTAGCCAAGTCATTCTTCTGCCACTTTAAAACGGACATTTTCACATTCTTTCATCTGCTGCAGCATTTTGGGCCTTGAGTTCAGGTTTCATTTTAAAACATCAACCATACCCTATTGCCTTCAAAGGGAATTAAATGCTTAAATCATTTGGTCCAGTCAGGAACTATGCAGCCATCCAAATTTTACCGTCTTCCCAACACAGACGACCACACAGGACACAAGATCCCAGCACTACTGGTCCTTGCTGACAGCTTGATTCACAGCATGACAAAGAAATCAGTCCAAGATCTATCTCATCGTGTATGTTGAACATTAAGATTTTTTTTTTCCAATATGATTGTGAAAGAAAAGTGTTATTCCACCACTTTTTTTTCAAAGGGTGGTTTTTAAAAGGATTTTTTTGTTTAAAAGTTTGCACTAGAGTGAAAAGTTACACTGTTTTGTTTTTCCACCTTTTAATGTACATTTCCAATATTAGAACTATTATTCTTTTGGAGATGAGACTCCATTCATTTGAAAACACTTTCAGAAATGATAACCGACCTTCCAGAAATATTTAACGTGCACAGCATATGGGTTTATATAAAAGTGTAATGACACAATTCTTCCCAGACTTTAAAAGATAAATACATTCAATACTGCTCTACTAGGAAAAGTTAGTTCTAGTGAAATTCCCTTTTGGTTTCTGGATTTAGTTTCAAGTATATCCTAGAGATGAAGCAGGCACTGGACACATTTTATTGTAACCGTTTCTGGTAACTGCTTGCACTGGGAGACAAGCACAGCATGAAGGGAGTTGTAACATTCACCAACAGAACAGCTATGAAGAGCACAAATCGGAATCAAGCTTGTATGATAAAAGCAATTATGCTTTTAATACAGAAGTGGGTTCCACTGGTGAACTAGTACTGTGGTTCAAGTTGCCAAATTTGGTTCTTTCATATTAACTTGAAAGAGAAAACAAAAGCTATTTTTGCAAGATAGATACATTGTGGCTCTGGTTTTGGCTCTATTACATAACAAAAATATTACATACAAAAATAGTCTAAAATAAAGTGCCCCTTTAGTTTGTATGCTGCATTAAAATATTTAATACTGTAAACCTTATAATTATTTTAAAATCCTATTTTAAAAGTGAATTCTGGAAATTCCCTTTCTAAGCAATGTTTTCCCTAAAGTGCAGATTTTATGTATAAAAATACTATAAGACTGCTTTACTGTTTAACACCAGAGTAACTCAAAAGGCACACATCATACATTCAAGAAAAGACAGGAAGAAAAAGTAGCAATACTAATATCAGATAGTTAGCAGACATACTGTAGCACCAGAAGATGAGCACTCCAGTATTATACAAGAAACAGTACAATGGTGCATATGGCTTCTACCACCAGCAATGAACTTTTTGTGGAACAAGCTAGTTTCAGTTAGTTCCCGTTCTAGGAATACTTTGGAAGACCAACTGTACCTTGCAAAGCAATATATACATTCTCTCGGTAGCTCAAACCAGCTGGGTATATTTAAATTAGAAATGTTGATGCCGTTAGCTGCATTAGTAATTGTTTATCAACTGCATTACTAAAGGGGAGAAATAGGCAGTTGGCTTCACTCTGAAGACAGCAAACTCATACATCAATATTTACCCTCACATAGCTCCCAGCAAACATACAATTGTCTTGAAAACCCTTATTTTCTTCTAGAATCATAATTTTGGAAAAGAGGAGTTCTAAAATAAGGGCAGTGCAGGTAATTTAACTTGTATATGCAGTGAAACAGACCTGCCTCCTCTACGACCACATAACGGTATCGTACCTTGCAACAGCAGAGACAGCGCTTACACTTAGACATTTACACAACCCTTCTAGCAGGTTAGCAGACATTAACATTTAAAACAAATATTCACATCAACTTTTAAAAGAGACTTCAGCAAGTCAAGAATCGAGCAGAGCTATGCTATCCAAAGATACAGCAAGATCTCCTGGCTGGGACATGGTGCTAGACCTTGTGGCCTGAATTTCAAGAATTACTCTAATGATGCCCTCCCCCTGATTTTGGGCAAGCTCCATCCCCTGTGGCAGCTCTACTCTCCATTGTCAACCTCGCCTGTTTACAAGGATCAGATACTATCTGTAAAACATCTGGATCAGATTGCATCAACTGCAGTCTCTAGATTCTACTGTCACACAAACTGATAAAAAGGTCATGATATTTTTGAAAAGCTGGCTAAGTCTTTCATTATTTCATCTACCTAATTGAAGAATCTGCCTAAAAAAATATTTTAAACAAGATGTCAGGGGAAATAGTCTCCCTCATCTCCAGTTTAAACACATTCATATTTTCATGTCAGTAGCATCTGTATTTGTTATGAATGAGACATTTTACTAAACACTTGTAACGTTTAGTAACCAACTGAGGCTTTTTGTACAAACTATAGAAACACATTTTCTGGTTTACAATAATTTTGGATTTGTGACAGATCAATTAAATGATCTAAAACATTCATTTATGATTTAGCACAGAGCTTTTGAATCAAAATACCTACCTCCCTTTAAAACAAAGACATTTTACTATTTGAAACTGATAGTTATTATTTTTACTTCTTAAAATAAAAACGAGAAGACTCAAGAATACTTCAGTATTTGTTACCTTCAGTCTGTCAGTGAAGCAGTATGCATTGTATCAGAAAACAGCTTTACATTCAAAATGGCCAAACTGGCAATAGACTTTTTGCATATACGTAGCCTGCTGCGTTTTCTGAGTGGGGAATTCTTCCTCATTTAAGCTCATAATCAAGTATATACTTTTAAATTATCTGTTGCTCTGCCAAAGAAAGCATTTGAATGTCTGAGTGTCTGTAGTACTTTCGTTGTTTGAACTGGAATTTCCTAGATGATTTGTTTAAAAATAAATTTGAAAAACATCTATTCTTAAGGAGAAACTAAATAAATTGGGCTTATTTAACAGAGTTCATCTGGGATATTGACACGAGACTCAATGTTGCCCCTTGAGTATATTCCAGCCCCGATCTGGTAAAAGACATAAGCACACACAATCCTTATGAGTCAGTGGAAAATACATAAGGGCGTTATAGGAGTGAGCCAAGACTACTCAGCACTCAACCTTAAAAATAAGGTTTGCCTTTCACTACTGCCAGGCATAGTGGTGTGTTTTTAGCTGTCTAACTTGACAAGTCAAGTGTGCCTTCGTTAGCGATATTTGCAGGAGATTAAGTTAGGTTCCTATGGAAGCATACCATAATAGAAGAAATGGCTTGCATAAACATCACATCAGAACATAGTGTAAATTGGGACTGAGTGCCTGAAAATAAAGTTGCACATATTCATTAAATATAATTTGTTACTTTTTTGTACCAGTTGGCTCAAACGTCTGCCAATTCTTTTTTTTTTTTTTTTTAATCAAATGGTAAGATACTATGCATACAAAAATACATACTTAAGAATGCTTGTTTTGTTTCTTATTTGTATCTTAACAAATAAAAATATTAAAAATAAAATTTGAGGAAATAATACTTTCCTATTTCTGTCTGGAGTTATTTTGAAATATTTGATGTACATTTTTACATTGGTGTGCAAGCTTTTTTTTTTTTTTTTAAAAAAAAAAAAAAAAGAAAAAGACAACCATTCCACAGGAAGGAGAATGGTATCCCGTAATAAGATTAACTCCTCAACTGTCTCTGAGCAACCCGGGTCAGAAGGCTGCTATTAAATAACGTCAGGTAAATCCTAACATGATGTGAATTTTAATGGAACATCAATAGGAGAAAACTGTGGATAACTCTGTGGACAACTACCAGCAAAACACATTGCTAATGGCTGTAGTAACATACACTACTATAATAATGTACTTTAAACACTCTCCTTTTAGGTTCCCTAAATAATCTGACAAAGTCACACCAGTGAATCTCAGTGAAGCTCTAACATGTGAGTTGTTTATAAAAAACATTATTGTATGAAGCTATCATAAATTTCCCTCAGATCCTAAGAATCTAATTGTAAACTGATAAATTCCTGAATACACTTCTTATACTGCATTTCAGTATGGTTATTAGTAGAGTATTGACCTGGCTGTCCATAGAGTCCTTCCGATTCACGCATTTCTTCATTCATCCTTGCTAAACGCAACCTATGATTTAGGAAACAAAAAGAAGAATGTCATCTTTAAAGCACTAAAAAAGACTGCAATTCAAGACCTACAATGCACTCCTGAACCTCACACCAGTGAGGTCATCTGTGGATAGTGCGCTCATTTTTCTTTTGCTCTCCCTGTTTTTATGTAAAGGAATTTTGACATTTCTTATATTTTTAACTTGAAACAAAGTAGGAAAACCTAGTTACCTAGTCAAAAACAGAACGTACAACTTACAATGTTACAATATCTGCATTTGCAGCTTCTACTGCTATACTCAATGGATCTTTCCCATCTTCATCAGTGGCATGCTGGTTTGCTCCTCGTTTTAGGAATAAACACACTTGTCTGTGTAGAAAAAGCACGTAAGAATAATTTTCACAACAATAAAGGAAACAAAGCAAATAAATTCAAGCTGGTTGCAACGTATTTGGCTTAAATCGCCAAAAGTCTCTTGAGCATATCAAAACAGTGCTGTTCATCTAGAACAACTAAGACATTAACACAGTAGGAAGCAAAACCTTTAATTATTTAATCCGTGTTAGAAAGATAGTCTAACTCAAATCATGCCAGTACAGCAAGGAGTTGAACCCTTTAGAAGCGAGAGACTACTTTCCTGTATCATCTTAGGTTGTAGAACCAAAAACCCTCATCCCTTTTACCATGACAGACGAGAACCACTGAGCACGATAAATCAATGCAGGAAAGAACACAGTTCACAGGTGTCTGATTTATGCAATAGAAACTGATCTCGTTTTTCTCTGCTATTATAATTCTTCATCTTTATAAACAGGGCATATGACTAAGCTTACATCTTAAACTCTCCCAAGTTGTTGCATTCTATTTAGAATTCATGCATGCAAAGAGATTGGGCACTGCCAACCAGATTATGTCGCCCTCATTTGAACCGAGCTGGTACAGGATTTCAGGTAAAAGCCGTGATTCCAAACCTCAAGATGTAATGCTGTACATTTTGAAATGAGATACACTCCGTGCAACACACAGGTGAGACGAGACAGAAAAAGCCTTGGCCCTCACATACCACTATTTCTCCTATTTGTATCATTTTTTAAGAAAACAAGAAAAACCTCATGAGTCTCCTCCAAAAGTTCATGCTATTTCAAAGCATAACTAAATACATGATTTTAGAAAATGGACCAAAGTGTGTTTATAGATGTGTGTTTAGCTAGCAGATCAGACTGCTAATTCAAAATTCTATTTCCTCTCTCACCACAAAAGTTTTTTCTGAAACTAGATCACCTGAAATATATTAAAGTGCCAGAATATACGGGGAAATGAAGAAGCTTCAGATTAACAACTATAGTAGAAGAATGGCCATTTACAAATTCTGGAGCAGCGAGTTACCCAGTATGTCCTAGAACTGTGGCATGGTGCAGGGGTCCTCTTCCTTTCATGTCCCTGATGTTCACATTGGCCCCATTCTGCAGCAAGAATTCACAAGTAACCAATGAACCCTACGGAATAAAAGCAAAGAAACAATTCAGCACCAGATCTCTAGAACAAGAGCCAAACCTGTTCTGCCTTCTCCCCACTGAGTCATGTGGCAAAGGAAACAAAAGGAGATTTGCTTCCATATCAAATTTAAACACTACTACATTATATAATTCTAAACAAAGCATTAACAGGAAAAAAATAGTTCAGAAACAATGTTGAGAGAACATTGTAAAGACAGCTTCAGCACCACATTATCATTCATTAGGGAAGCAATCAGTTCAAAAGGAACAGTGACACAGAAATATCCCTATTATTCCCCTTCCCCTCCTCCCGCAGCAGTCGGTGCTGTATATCACATACCCCTCGCACTGCCTGAATGAGTGGTGTTGCTTTGTTTTCTTCTATGTTGACCCAGTTTACTTCCGCTCCATGGGCCAATGCTTCTGCCATATCAGGAAGATTCTTCTCAAAGGCAGCTCGATACAGCTGCAATCCTGGACTAGGCTGTTTGGAGTCACAGAACACAGAAGACTCTTGCTTGTCAACTTCTGAAAAGAAAAAAAAAATTGCTTATCTGTAATCCCTGTTTTTATAAGGTAGCTCCTGGAATTCTGACCAAAAATGTAATTTCTCTGGCATAAGGTAGCTCAGGTTTTGCAGAATGCTGTGCATTGTTGCCCCATTCTGCCAGAAGTCACAGATGCCTTTAGCTTGTTCCAGCATTCAGGCATGGCCACTTCACAGAATTATTACTGCCCAGAAAACATTCTCTCCACATTACTGGCATGTGTGAATATCCTTCAATCTACCTACTCCATGTCATTTCTAAGAAATTGTTTTAGGTTAGAAGTGTGTTTTATCCTATACTATATGAATAAGATATGAATAAAACTAATTTCCTGCAGATACGTAGTCATACAAATATATCTTTATCTGCAACAGCTTGATACACCTGAATATGAGGCTAATGCTGTTCTGACCTAATTTTCATTAAAAGATACCATTGTCATTTACCGAATACTTGCTGTGGCTATAATCTTTTGGACTAAAGCATAATCTTTCTTTTCATCTCAATAAGAGTTATACAAAGTGAAGTCTGGGAGACAAAGACATTTTTATATATAAGCTTTCCTGAGTTACAGCATCATGTTTCTACAATGCAGTCAAAGAAAGGATCCAAGCCACATGCTGCTTGCCTACAAACCACAGCTGTGAACTACTGGATTTAAAACATACCTCAGAAGAGTGCTTTGATGTAGAAGAATAAGTTTGCTTTACAAATAAATGTTTTGGATATTCTGACACATCATACTCAATACATCTGTCAGGCCGGGATGCCAATATTAGATAGCAAATAATTCCATCAATCAATTTATAAAACGTTGAGTAAAGA
Organism: Platalea leucorodia; assembly: GCF_965183815.1. NCBI lineage: Eukaryota > Metazoa > Chordata > Aves > Pelecaniformes > Threskiornithidae > Platalea > Platalea leucorodia. Next base: position 15,275,162 of record NC_138830.1, read on the forward strand.
GGGGGTAATGTTTAAACACATGGTCAATTCCACATAAGTGGAAAACAGAAAAATTAAGCAAGAATACTCAAATAACACATAAAAGCCTATTATGTGTGACTTAACAGGAATTCCGCCTCCAAGGATTTAACTATTTATAAAAGGATTATGCATTTCTGTGGAGACTTGTCTGTCTGAGACATTTTGATGCGGCATTGCTCTCTGCTAAAAAACAAAGTTCTGGCTCAGTATCATCTCACTGGAAAAAAACATAATTGTCTGAACTCATTTAGAAGGATTCAATGTCATTCTTGCTACCAAGCCTGGAGGAAAGAAAGGTCGTTCAAGCAATTATTAGCCTTGTTAAAGATATTTCAGCCCACCAGGATAGAAGAGACATGAATTGTATCACCAAGTACTAATCTCTTTGATAAGAGCATGCGACCAAGAAGTTATTAGATTTTAATCTTAAAAGTGCAAAGCCTAACACACCTGGTTCATACAAACTGTTAGCCGATATAGTAGAGGCAAGGTGTTCTCTGCTGTCATCAGCACTCTGCTGGATCCCACTGTCACTGCTTTGTACTGTTTTGGGGAGAAACTGTAATTACTATGCAGACCATAAGTTACCTACTCTTCACAGATACCATGATAATAAAGCAAGCTCTTATACTTTTTCCTGAATACATTTTTTTTTAATAACTAGTAATTATTCAATATTCTTAACATATCCATAGAAAAAATATGAAGTCACATAACATTTATAATAATAAATGTCAAAGGTTATTAGAAAGGCAAAGATCAGGATAAGTAAAAAAGCTTAAATTATTTCATGAAAACACTAAGCAATGCAGTAGCCTGGAGACAATGGATTAAAGGCAGGGAGATGGCCACAACATATAATGGATCACTAGTGCAAATACTGTACACGCCATAGCTGTAGTACTTACTACTACGTAGTTTTGAAGAGGTATCAAAGTAGGAGAAGAGTGAATCTAGTTCATCAGGACAGAACAGAGACTCCCGCCTCGCCTCGTCGCTACTTACAGCAACCGCTGGGACATGCAAGTTAGCAAAGCACAAAGCAGGCAGTAAGGAAGGGATAGGGCAGGAAAGAACGTTATTGGAAAAATTAAGAAGGATGAAAATACGGAGGAAAGAAGGTGGTTAACATGTTTCTGAATGATAAGCATCCCCACTCCAAATTCTTCCCCACATAAAAATGCACATCTCTGAATAAGTCTTTTCTCCCCTATACTTCTGAACTAGGCTATGACCCATTAAAAGACAGATTCATTAAAACACAGATTCTGATTTCTCTGCATGAGGCAGGAAATCAATTAATACAAAAATATGTTACTTTAAAAAGAACACATGTAATATAGCTAAGGAGAGAAGTGTGTAAATACCTTTTTGGGATGCCGCACCTTGTTCCCCTGTCAAAAGGGATTTTTCAGGGCCACTGTGCCTTTTCTCTTCCTGACTTTGAGGCAAAACTTTTGTTCCAGATTCAAGCAGAGATACTGATGCAGGCTGCTTCTCTACAAACTTTCTTTCCACATATTTTGCTCTGATGTATGCCTCCTTCTCCTGCCTGTCATATACAAAATCCCCGGAGTTAGTAAGCTAGTATTTTAATATTTTCATGTATTAAAAGAACATCCATTTCATACTAAAGCCATAACAAAAACTGTAGTTTGGCACTGCACATAAGACATGCTTATGACACACTTTCAGAAAGATGAAGAGCACACTGTCTAACTCTTTCTGGATTCTTGATTAAATTTTGCTTAAGGCTCAAAAGAAAGTAATTTTCTTAAGTTCATATGTGTATATTTCTTTCAGGTAGAGACTTTAGAAAGTGGTACGTGGAAGAAATAAGCATTAACTACTGTATGTTACTTAGAATAGACTATTTCAGGTGGAAGGGACAACAATCATCTAGTCCAGCTACCACTTCTTGGTATTAATCCTTTATACATGTTTTACATTATTAATAACCAATTAATACAGCATATATTTAGTTTATTAGGTAAATATAAATTGCAACACTTGTTAAAGGAACATCAGGATTGCACAAGAGAACCATAACAATAATAAGCCACAGCCACCAGTTCCATAATGCATACTGAAATATTTTTTCCTGTAACCTGACGTTATCATCTTAAGACACACAGACCAGTTGTGACAAAGTGATGAAAGGGGCTATAAACGTGTTACTATTGAAACTGCTGAAAAGCAATTACCACTAGAAGGAATACCTCACCAATCTCCTACATTATTTATATTATTATCATCATCTCCAAATTGCCAATGCTTTATAAAATGCTGTTTTCTATACCATAAAACTGCCTGACAGCAAGCAGCACAGAACTGGAAAGCTGGTAAAAAAAATAGTTTTAAAAGACATCTTATACAGCAGAACAAACCGTTACAAAACTACCTTCAAATGCAAATTAGCATCAGAGAAATGGAAGACAGCAGTACAATCGTTAGAAGGTTGGTGTGAAGCAGCAGAGCTCATGCACCATGTAGGCAGAAAGAAAAGAGCATTCTGGGGATCAGGGCACAAAAGTCAAACTCAAGAACAAAGTCACTGTAAACAAGAGGCACAGCCACAGGCTCCTTCCAGGAGCACTCACAGCCCAAGTACAGCTGGCTGAGATGGTACAAAGGAGACAGGAAACAAAATCAACATGCCCGCGTTGATGAGACAGAGCAAGAGAGCAGAGAGAGAGAGAGAGAGAGAAGGAGCAGAGCAAAACATACTGGTGATAAGGGGAAACGAAGAGTAAATCAAAGGAGCATTACACAGTTAAGTGGCAGCATCTTTTAAAGCTGGAGGCTGAAGGAAGCAACAAGAAAAGGAAGTAAGAGGCACTGCTAGTAAATTACTACCTTTGGCTTCCAGGCTGTGGCTTCTTTACTCCCACTTTTTCCAGCTTTGCTTCATATATTCTATTTATAACATCATTTCCCAATTCACACATAAGCTATGAAGCAAAATAAATACATTCAAATACAGTTGCAAAAGGCTATTTAGTTGTTTTTAACCTCACTCAGCCTGTTTTTACAACTTAGTATTTTCACTGGTAAAAGTACACTTACAGAAATAAGCATGGTTTATAGCTTGGTAACGAAACAATCAGTGAAAAGAGAGACCAAATTCTGAGTAAGATAGCAAAAAATATAGTAACTTTTTTAAAGTGCCATTCCCTTCTGAGAAAGGACGGCAAAAATGACCATCTGTCATTCAAGAATCTTTTTTGTGCAATCAGATTGACATCTGCAGGCCTCAATCATTAACAAAGGTACTCTTTCTACCAGCTTTGCTGGTAGCTATTCTTATCCCATCGGCAAGAGACAATTCAATCAATTCTATTCCATCTTGTCCAACAGACATTTTTGCTAAACCATAATCTGTCTATAGAAGAAGATCAAAGACAAAAATCAGCCTGCAGATACTACTTTAAGGAGAATTTGGTCCATAAAGTCCAACTTATTGATGGCAACGAACAGACTTACTGCTTCTAATACCAGGTAGAATAGTCAGCTCTGGTATTTCCAGGCAAAGGGGTGTAGTTTTGGGGTTTTTTTGTTTGTTTGTTTCCTCAGCATGAACACATTGATATTAAAATTATTTAAGGTCAAACCACAACAGAAACACCCCTACTCACATTGTCTTTTGATTGTTCAGAATAGAGAAGCAATACCTAAGTACCAGAACATCACAACTAGAGAAAAACCCTTTGCATCAATTATTCAGTTGCACACATACATCCATGTGTGAGTTCTTATTTCAGTATTTCAATGTCACATGATTTTCATAACCACGTTTCGAGCTAGAATTTTGGTACACAAACAGCACACGAGCAGTTGCATGAATGTTCTCCTATAAGCCAGTAGGAGTATGAAATCAAGATCTCACTGTAAGAGGTGGCATCTGAATTTTCAAGTACAATCATGCTCTAGGCTGATGTAGGACTTCCAAAATTTTTGAGCCCACTATATTATTGGTCTGTAAACAGATTTCCACTTTTATATGTTGAAAGTATCAGATGAAACTTGCCACTCAAAGTGCATTTGCGAACCCAAAAGTGTCACAAGTTGTTCTGACTCGCAAGTTTGTAACAAGAATGACTATCTAACAATCTAAGTACCAAGTAGAAACTTGTTTCAAAAATACTATCATACCTTTAGAAGTTCAGGTTCCCATGAATCCAGCGTTAAAGATCTTACTTTTGAAAAGTGGACTCCCAAGCTCCTAAACAGCATGAAAAAAATATTAACCTGTAACTGTATGCTGTGTCTTACCTCAGACAGTTTTACAATTTATGCAAATAAAGCAGTTACCTTAATTCTGTTTACAAACAGGGGTCTCTAACCTTTCTCCAATATGCATTTGAAGAGGCAAACACCACCCTTCCTAATTAAGTCAATGCACAAATCAAATATAGTTCTGAAGAGTTCCCCAACCTGTGTATCCCAGAGCACTCAATGCACAGCGTGATTCCTAGGTTGATACTGGCCCAGCGAGGATCTGCCAAACCACAGTCACAGCAGGCAGCATTACCAGGAATACACTGAACTCGCTGTAGAGCACTTTCTCCCTTTAACAACTTCTCTTTTGTCTCACTGCCAGATTCTAGGCTTCCAGTAGAAGGGGATGATTTCTTTTCCTGTTTCTAAAAAAAGGAAAGAAACAAACAAAAAGGAGACACACTAAAATAAAGAAATAAAAGTCCTAAAGATACTGACAGTGCACTAGAATCCTAGAAAAGTAACTTCTGCATTTAAAGCCAAGGAAAGCCATAGAACTGAAAAAACGTTTAGCTTTTTAGAAGAAATATAGAACTGAATACAGGAGTACCCAATAATCCTATTTTAATCACAATACAGAAGAATCTCATCAAAACATATAGGCCAAAGTAACATTAGCCTTCAGCTGGGGCTGCACGGCTAGAAGGCGCGTCCCCTGGGTGGTGGATAGGGGATCCCTCTCTGGAGGGTGCACCGGATAAAATTGAAGAAGGTGCCGTGAACCAACGCAGCCTAAGGGAAGGCCACCCTGACAGAAAAAACACTGGCCCTCCAAGTCACGGGGGTTGGGCAGGAGGCCAACTACCTCCTCCCGGAAAAAAAAATAAAAAAAAAAAAAAAAAGGTTGCAGAAACAACGAGCATCAACTGTCAAAAAAACCCGAAATGGCAGAGATGGAGAAAATCAGTAATGAAGTGAGGAGGAGGAGATGGAACTGGATCGGTCATGTCCTGAGGAAAAAACCAACAGAAGACTGCGCTGTGGCCCTTGGGACTCCAGAGCCCGCAGCCGCAGACCGATCGAAGTGGAAGAACGATGTTCGCGCCTTGTGTGCCTCCTGGCACTGAGAGAATTCAGATCAGATCAGAAAGTAACATTAGTCAGATAGAGTGAAAGATAGATTAGATATCAATCACAGCCTTCAAAATTTCGTTGTATTTCTACCAGAAGACAAACAATGGATTCTTTTTTTCCTCCCCTCTCATAAAAAGAGGTTTCCTCTATTTTTAATTTTCAGGATCTAAAGGGGATTTTAAACTCACCTCGGATTCATCCCCTTTCTCTCTATATGCTGTAGCAATACTAGTCTGAACAGCCTTAATCCATGCCTGTCGCAGCTTTTCCGAGTCAGCCTGAAGCATGCAGCTCCTGTGACAAATACACGTGTACTCAGATTCAGAGAGGCTGACCAAGCAGCTAACGTCAAACAACACTCTTTGTCGAGTTTCTTGCTATCACCACAAGTATATTCTTTAGTAGGCATCATCTACTAAACCCATTTATTTTGAGATAACAAAGCAGCTGACCCTTTATGAATTGCAAACTCCTTGTTTCAAAACTATTTGGCAGTAATGCTAGAACATATGTATATGACTCTTCAAATAACCCAGAGAATGGCTTAACTTCCTATTCTCTTTTTTTCATATTCCAAATTCTTCATTTTTATATCCTCACATGCAATTTACCTCCATGACTAATTACACAAGAGACGGGTATCAGTCCTTGAACACACAGTTCATTCATTGAGATCAAGAGAAAATGATTTTAAAGGCCTCTGACAAAGAACGAACCACTTTTCACACCAACAGTCAAAGGAAATGGGTCATGAAGTGTAAATCTGTTCCAACACTTATGGGCTGCAAAGTATAGGCAAGCAGGAGCAAAATGCATGTTAAAGTGAGCCACAACTGAGGATGCAAACATTAGGACAGCAATCTATTAAGAAGAGAAATGTAAGTAGGAGTGGGGACTGTAGATAACATCCAATCCTAAAAGCAGGTTGATCTTATATAAAAAAAATCTAAATACGGTCACATCTCAAAATCATTAATGAGAAATCCATGTCCCGTGCCCTGGCTGCGGCAGGACTGCCATACTTCTTCAAAGATAACCAATACACTGCACTGCCAGGGCTGAAAAATATTTTTATTTGGTAGTTTCATTTAGTGCATTCTGAAATGTAAATCAACACTACTGAGATGACAACTTATTAATATGTTTCTCTTTCATTACACCAACCAGAAATTTGGAGAAACTGAGATCTATTTTCTACACTACTAAGCAGCTTAATAGTATCAGCTACTACTAAGCCACAACAGCTCCACAACCACAAGCCACATATGCATAAAGCACAGGAACGCATGTTTATTTTAATGCCAAAAGTAAACTAAATTCTAGGAACACTTCTCACAGCATCACTTACTCTATGCCAAAATTTCAGAAAACAGAATTGTTCAGATACTTTTCCTGTTTTGATCTATCCCAACAGAAATGTTAATCTTGCATTTCAAGACAACTGAATGTAACGATTTTTTTTTAAATAAACATGCTCCATCACTTCTCCTTACTTTGTTGGAGAAACCACCTCAAAACAGAAACGTCTTTCTATGTCCTCACAGTGTTTAACCGTGCAAAGCCGCAAGTCTTCAACAACTACTGTGGGATTATCCTAAGAGACAAAAGTTAACAAGTCACACAGAGGAAAGATAAAGTTGCTAATAATTCCAAATTATTTATCATTTAATTCTATTTGTTTGTTTACACAAACTTTTCCTCCAGAAATAAAATTTTAAATAGGTGGGATCACAGATACTTAGCAGGAAATATTTAGATAAATTGTACTGTTTCGTTATATTTTATGAAAATTCAATACAAACTTTGAAGAATTCCTTTTTACCTACAATCCAATCTACTAAATAATCGACACTTTAAATTTAAACAACAGTATTCAAAGGAGTTCAAAGATATTTTCTAAGAGATGCAATTAGCTCACAAAAAAATCAGAACGATTACACCTAAACCAGCAGTATTATAAGTGCGAAGTACCAAAACCAGAAGCTGGATGCAGTGGTTTTGAAAATTTGATTCATTTCATCAGAATTCCATTCTAAGCTAATAGCATTTTAAAGGTGCATTTTTAAAAAACAAAAATGTAATTGGAATTCACAAACACAAAATGCCCAATTCAGATGTGCTCACACAAACTCAACGGTTTCTTTCCTTTCCAACCACAAAAATGAAGACCCTTGATTTGATAGCACCAGATAACAAGGAATAGCCTCTGAACCCGGCCTGTTAACATTGAAAGGAAATGAACTGTCATAAGCTCTACCCTCTTTTTTGTTTTTTTCCCTTCTCCATAGAGTTCTCCAGTTTTTTCCAACATGAAGAACCGTGTCAGCTATGTGGTGCAAAAGCAGATTCTAGAACAGCACACAAAGGAGCACGGACCCCAATGTTGATTGAAAAGGCTGGCTTCCACAGCTTGGGGCAGAGCTGCACTTGCTGCTGTAATATACAACAACTGTACTATTGACTGCTGAACCACTTTACATTTTCAGTATTAAATACATATACATAGCATCCCTGACTGTTTCATAACAAGTGCTTTCATGCCTTTTTTTTTTTTTCTGTCTCTCCCCAACTGCTAAATTGGGTAAGTGAACTCAGTAAGTAACTGGAGAGAGCAAGTCCTGAAAGAGTTAAACACAACTGCTCAAAGAACAGCATGGAGTATTTCTCTGCCACCAAGTGTGTACAAGCCTCTTAGGACCAACAACTTTTAAGGCTCTTCATAAACCTTCTCTGCAACAAGGTACAAACCCCACAGCAAGTAAAGTATGTGCTTACAAATCCCTGCGCAGGCATCTCAAAATCTCTAAGCGTAGCGATTAGTCTCATTTTACCAAGATTAGTCTCATTTTACCAAGGGAGAATCTAATTTAGAAAATGCAGTAGGTTGTTCCAGACCACACAGGATGCAAATGCCAGCACTATTTCTCCTTCCCCTGATCAATCAGGAAAACCATCACCCACACCCCAAACTATCCCAAGCCAGTTTTTAATACCTACCTTAAATTTCTTCTGGTACACGAGTTGGTTATTTTGTATTGAGAACCAGCGCCTATTCAAATAAAGAGACATCCAGAGAATACATAACTGATTTTACAGTGCTTATTTGACCGAAATGTGCTAACATACAGTCTACAGAGAGACTGCATAAAAGAACTCACAAAAGTAATGCCGCAGTCAGCTTTGGCAAGTATTTCGTGAGAATAATGAAAAAAGGGAAAGCAGAGACAAAACAGAAAAGAAAGCAAGGTTCAAATAATTTGAGTCCTAAACAAACACATTCATGTTATGACAACATTAGTTAAGCTATCACACAAAACATTTTCATTTCAAAGAACATTTACTTCTGTATTTTAGCAGCAAGCTACAATTTTAAGTAATTGTTTGATAACACAAATTCAGACAGTTTGAATAACAAAAATACTTCAACTATGTGAACTACCCCATCCTGGAATATTTTTGAAAGTAGAGCTAAGAAATAACTTACTAAGGCACTAAAAATACTATGGTGTTGCTATCCCATGTAGGTTTAATGTCTCTCTATATTTGGCATTTCTTAAAGTTTTAGATGCTGAAATAAAAAGATTTCATACAAAACCAAGGAAAACCTTTTAAGTAGGATCCTAACTCAAGCCTCAGCTTTATAGGAAAATATCAAATAAAAGATTTAATAACAGCATCCTGTAAAATCCAAAAGATAATATAATGCTTAAAAACTCCTCTGAACTGTATCTTTCCTTGTCAAACTTGCTGTTCAGATAGGATACAATTCATAGAGAATGGAAAGATCACTCGTATTTTGGAAAAAATTACGAGCGCCTCAGATATCTAACAACTGTGTTTTATTAGACCACTGAATATTAAAAAACCAGAAAATATAACCATCCCTTTCTAGCTCTTCTGGGGATACACAAAATAAAAGCTAACCAATCATCACTGGTTTTGAACTGACAAAAATGAAGGGAATATGAAAAAGGAATTCAGTCCTGCAGTGAAATTTATACTTTTTTGTTTTGTTCGTGCTTATAATGTGAACCTGTGTTTATCATAGCATAATTCCTCAATTATCTCAAATACCCCACTTATACCACACATCACTTCCTTCTGCACTGCCAATTAGTTTGAATGGTAATAGTATACAAAATATTGTATTGCAGCCTATCTTGTTATTCTCTCCGCTGTTGAACTTCAAGCTACGGTTTACTACAATTAGTAACAAGTGGGCTCCGTATATTTATCCAACCACCACAAGCCATTCATGAAAAAAAGCACACAAAGATTGTTAAGAAAAATTAAGATACACAAAAAGTTAGATTAAAATCAGGAAATCTAGTATTTGTTAGAAAGTTAGTACTTAGTAGACAGATGAGATTCTACCTTTTAACAATTAATCTTTTCAAATGTTGTGCAGATATATTTAATTTAAAAAGCAAACAGGATCTTCTTTTAATACTGGATTTCCAACATAATAGTCATCTTTTTGGGTTAAGATAATTGAACAAAATAATGCAAAAAAATTAACTACTTTTTCAATTTGTTACAGCAGTAGCTTTGGTCACTGCTATTTAAAAGGTATCACCTTTACCATCTATTTAAAAAAAAAACACCACAGATGAAGTAACTAAGCCTCAAGTATGAGCATAAGGCAGGTTATTGCTAATATTTAAACAGGTAACTCAACAAAAAAGCAGACTAGAAAAGGAAAATAAACTCAGACTTTTTTTTTAATGTAACACCAAATAGAAAAACATGAAAAGCAGTCCCTAAGTGATGAAGGGGGAAGGGAAAAAAAAAAAAAAAAAAAGAGCAGCAGCCTTGCCCCAAGATAACATGCAATGGAGCAAATCCCTAATAATTGCCTTAGGTAGTGTAATTAACTTCATTAATACAATGCTTCACTTGTTCTACAGCTAAATATTTAGGCAAGTTACTAAAGTAAATAAGCTCTAATCTGATCAACTGGATATAAGTGAGCACACAAATTGCAAACCAAATTTGTGTCACCTTTAAAGCCTAGTCTAGAAGTTTTCAAAGTATTCCAGCCCCTTTTTTTCCTAGTAGGGAAACTAAATCTAAGAGAACTTTCCAGGCCAGCCAGAAAATGTGGGGGGGTTTGACTTTTTTTTTTTTTAAAGAAATTTTTATTGAACAAGATCAACAACTTAGAATGTAGTATAACTTGTAGATCACGCTTTTGAAGTCGGTATCAACAGAAAATAAAGTTAATATATTTTATTGTATGCTTGAAAAAATAAAGGTGGCAGACTCCCCTCCAACATGTCAGCACCACAGCAGTTTCATTCAGGCCAAAAACTTTGAGTTATTTCATATTAACTAAGTATCATCAATAAACTCTACTCCTCACAGTTGGAAACAGGCTGCTGGGGGTCTACAGCAGTAACAGCCAGGAGCTCCTGAGGTACAATATATGTACTGAAGGAGCTGTTATAGGGCACACCACATCTATCCTGTTCTAAGAATTAATGTTCATAAACCTTTAGGCAACGTGTGCTGTTAAGTACTGACCATTCTCAAAGTGTAAGTGTGTCATTCTGTCAAAAATAGGAGAGAAGCATGGCGAAGGAGAAAACACACTTGGGGAATCTTAATTTGCACTGCCTCACTCAGTAGTGCTTAAATATAGCTGTTTGGCTTTAGAAACTGTATGTTTTCCATCGTTTATACCTACACAATTCGAAAGAGTATTTGTTAAACAGGAAGCAATACAAAATTCATTGAAACAGATTTCCAGTTTCTGAGAACTGAGAGTAATACCAAGAAGAAATATAAAATTTAAATTGAGTTTTAGATAAAAAAATGAATCATGCTTATTGATTCTCAAAAGAAAGCAGTTTTCTTCACTAGTTGCTATCAGCATGCAAATAAAACAGTGATTAAGAATGCACAACATTTAAAAGTTACACCTCTATTTCCAATGCAGTTGATAAGAAAAATCTCACCAACTTCAACTGGAAAAAGTCAAAACACTGATATTGTATGCTCAGAAGTTTGAGTGCAGAAACTTTGCTTTAATTCCTTTTTAGCTAAAACTAGCTCAATCTTTCTAATTCTTTAAAGGTTTTGAGCAGCAGGTATACTGACATCCCAGGCAGAATCCTTCTGTTATTTTCTTAGACTGAGCCACTTATACATCCATTGCAAGTAATCAAAATTAAATGCAGGGTTAATTAAGAGCTTTTTGCGTGCCAAAGAAACATTGGGAAGGTATAAAAGAAGCTGGTTGGTACCTGATGTGATCTGGCTTTTTCCTGTCATGTGAAAAAATGGGGTAGGATTAAAACATAAGGGAAAGGAGGAGAAGGAATGAAAAATGCAAAATGAGCAAAATAAGCAAAGAATTAGCATGATCTGAAAATACAGCAGAATTAAAAAGGAAAACATTTAATGCATCCAACCTGAAAACTATTCAGAATATACTGGTGTTTGACAAAGGCTTTTCTCCCTACACACGTTTATTCACGCATATCTTTCTTCATGATATAGACTTATTTTTCATTTGAATTTCTAGGAACCAAAACAGCTTTCCACCTACTGCTCCACAATAATAAATGCACCTGATGTCAGTTCCTGATGCCTTAAGAAAAGCTGTGTACAATAAGATATATTATTTACAAACACATAGACATATATTCAAAAAATAGGTCTCGATACCTGTTACTGTAAGACTTTCCAGTATAAAGTATATTACCTGAAATACTCATGTACATTATACACTACCTATTTAGTCACAATAAAAAGATTGCAAAATCTCCAGCTCTTTCAAAACACAGCAACATTGAATTGCAAACAGCTCTTGTGGTTTACTTTGTAATCCGCTCAAATACTATTTGTTTCTCAAGCCAGTGTCATGCAGAACTATCCCAAGAACAGGAAACTCGATGCAAAAGCCCAAATAAGTAAGTCTTCAGACAATTAAACCCAACCTGCCAGCTGCCCCAGGAAGAAACTACATCATCCTAGCAAGAAATTAGCTTGGATTGGAAACAAAACAAGTCTTAATTCATTAGAACAGATTTGCCACCCTTCAAAGGGCTGTATTAGATGGGTTTGATTTTTTTCTCGCCCAGCAACCAGACTTTTCCCAGGATAATCCACTATGGTGTCCATGGATTCATTGACCAAGACACACACGCCAAAGCATCATAACTATCCAATTTGTTAGCTAGAATCATACTGATGTGTGTCAAACCCAGACAAAACTGGTTGTACCACTTCCTTTTCTCTTATGTTTTTAATGCTGGCAAGTATGCACTAATAGCGGTAATTGCAATGATTTTTGGTGCCTTCAATCAGTCTTAAAGGAGTACTTAAAAAGTCCTAGAATCATCAAAATACCAACTGATACCAACAGAGGGAAAAAGAGAAGCTACCATTTTAAATACACATTACTACTGACAGTGCAATCAGCAGTTAGCAAGGAAGATGAGTGCCGTTACCCTTGGTTCAGAACTTCAGGAAATTCCAGTATTTCTTTCTAGGCAAATTCTTCTGGTTTTGTTTCAGCTGGTTAATTTTCCACCCACCTCCCCCAAAGATAAGCATATAATGAAGCAGCAAACTACCTATTCGATAAGAACACTGAAAATATCTTGTCTGTCTTAGGGTCTCTGACTTCAGCTCTGATTTCTCTCATATAAAATACATAATTTTCTAAATGTTTCCTCCTTTGGTATTTCACTGTACATTTTTATGCACAAAACAGTTTAATGCAATGACACAGTCCTTTCTTGTACTCTACCTAGTGACTGGAAAAAACATTCTCACCTCTAATACATGGCAAATTTTAATCAGTATTATCTCCCTGCAGCTGAAACTGCAATACTACGTACATAAAGCATTCCATCAGTGGAAACAGGCAGTGGAAGCAGCAATAACCACTTCAGTGCCTACAATGTAGCAAGCAGTTCCAAATGTTTTCAGAAATAAAAATAAGATAAAAATACTTCTCTATTTTTATTAAAATATGAAAAATGGGGCTAGATTCAGAAACTAATAGTTGTCTCCATTAAGGTCTTAAAGATATATTTTATGTATGATAATAGTAGTAGTAGTTTCATAACAATTAGTAATGGTTTGTGAATGTGAAGTACAAAATTAAAATGATTCGTTCAGTTTCTAAAGTGTTTAGTGATAGCATATCCAATGCTATTCTCTGCCTAATTCTGAACCATCCAACCAGCCTATCACAGTGAGATAAATGATCAAGAATCTAAGATTATAAAAAGGTAAAAGGTTATTGAATACTCCTGCAACAAATAGAAGAAAAACTATAAGCAAATATAAATTATATAGTAAAAGTAGGTAGCTCCGACTCATTACTGAGCTGTTTACCTTGCCTCTCTTAAATAACTTATTGTTTGGATATGTTTTTATTGTATATGTTCAAACCTGTAACTTAACCTGAAAGAATGTCATTGTGTACCTTGATTTAATTATGACTTCCCCATATTTATTTTGTGTCCATTTAAATTTCCAACATACAGAAGCTAGTTTTAATTGAACCCTACTCCCTAACCACCTTAAGATAAGATACACGTACAGTATTACTAGGTATGAAGCCATGCGGAAGAAGAATATTTCTTAGCGTGGTGGGTTGACCTTGGCTGGATATCAGGTGCCATCGAGCCCCTCTATCACTCCGTTCCTCAGGAGGACAGGGGGGTGAGAAAATGAGATGGAAAAAAAACCTCGTGGGTCAAGATAAAGGCAGTTTTAATAAAAGCAAAAGCAAAGGCTGTGCACAGAAGTAAAAGGAAAACAAAGATTTTATTCTCTACTTCCCATCAGCAGGCGACGTCCAGCCACTTCCCGGGAAGCAGGGCTTCAGTATGCATAGGGGTCGCTCCAGAAGACAAATGTCGTAAATAACGAATGCCCCCCCCTTCCTCCGCCTTTCTCTTAGCTGTTATTGCTGAGCAGACATCATATGGTATGGAATATCCCTTTGGTCAGTTCGGGTCAGCTGTCCCAGCTATGTCCCCTCCCAAGATCTTGCCCACCCCCAGCCTACAGGCGAGGAGAGGGAAATGTTGGAGAGACAGCCGTGATGCTGTGCGAGCACTGCTCAGCAGCAGCCAACACACTGGTGTGCTATCAACACCTCTGTAGCTACCAATACGAAGCACAGCACTATGAGGGCTGCTATGGGGAAAATTAACTCCATCTCAGCCAGAGCCAATCAACTCAGCTACCTTCCAACACTCCTGTCCCACTCCCTCCCATTACCTCCCTCAGAGCAAGGCCTTTATGCTATCCAAAAGAAGAACCCAGAGAGCGAGTCAGGGTTTGGCTTTCAGTCACTTATCAAGAGGCTGCAGTCAATCCTGCAAAACACGTGGCAAAAAGGACCCTTTCGGCCTGTTGAGAAGCCAATAAAGGACAATCTCCTGCCCTGTTACTGTGGATTTTTCTTAGTGTGCTTACAGTAACATTTATTTCAGACCAGGAACGTGTTTTTGAAGCGTATCTCCCAGTTTTCTCCCTTCACCGTCCTTTGATGCCTCGCAGATTTGTCTTGGGGAGCTCTGACTTCTGCTTGGATGAAACTAACCCAGAAGGTACATTACAATTACAGACAGACAATCAGACCGCAGGACCAGACTAGAAGTAGTCCAAAGCAAAATTCCTTATAGAATTTGCATGACTTGCTAATACAGATACAGTCTTATTGACGCCAGTGGCCCTCGCATCGGTCTGTGGATTTAAGTGAAGCAATCCCAATTTGTTATAGACTTGCAATGTTCCAAAATACTCAAGGAATTATAGAATAATTAAGGTTGGAAGGGACGACATATCCAAATGCACATTCTGGCCTTTGAAACACAGCCAACAGTTTAACAGAAGTACTGATGCAAAAATTGCAGAGCAGAAGATAGTAAAAAGAGCTCTATATCACAACAAATTAACTTTAAAGTTCAAGAACTGTATCCAACTATACTGTAAATGCTCCAGCATATATAACATTTCCTTAAAAAAAGCATACACCCTTGGAAATGCAAAAGAAATCCTGTTCAGGGGGAAAAATATTTAAACGATAGTAAAATATACATTGTTAAAGAGACATGACTAACAATATATTTTGAATTCCCAACAGGACCATCAGAACTACTAAGCAGGAGTCACTGCGCAGGACAGGAATTGTAAAGGATAACAATTACATGCTTTTCTTTCAGGAAAAATAACTTGAGTCCTTGAGTACTTGAGTGTTTCACTGTGTTTCCCTGATTCCAGTGGCTATACAACTTCCATCTTGCTTTGTCCCCTAACACTTATAATCCCAGCATATACATTCACATAGCTTATTGTATACAATCATAAGGATTGCTCTGTTTCAACCCCAAAGACCAAAATGCAATTACAGAGCTGGACTGCACACAACAAAGCAAGCTTTCCATACACAGGACTTCTCCAGACTAAGATACACTCTTAGAAAAAAGTTTGCAAACAACTAGGACAGAAAATAAGGAAAAATGGCTTTGAAGCGTCACCTCTACGTTAATTAACAGAGTTGCCCAAGCGTTCTGTCAAAACTGGGGAATCAGTGAGTTGCATAGATTATATCAGACCAGAATTTAGCTTAACAAGCAATATCTTAATAAGCTAGTAAATAGAGGTTCTGAATAATTACCTGTTCCAAGTCTTGAAGGCATTGCTGGCTCGCTTAAATAGATAACCTTCCATAACAATACCATTGGCTGCATCTACATTGTATTCTAGTTTAGTATCGTCACTGGAATAATCCTAGTACAAAGGAACAAGACAAGAAAAAGACATTACAGTTTCAAATGAAACTTCAAATATGGACAGTATTAATGTCAAAAAGAGTAAACATTTAGGAATAATATTTTGCTTGCAACA
This sequence comes from Platalea leucorodia, assembly GCF_965183815.1. NCBI lineage: Eukaryota > Metazoa > Chordata > Aves > Pelecaniformes > Threskiornithidae > Platalea > Platalea leucorodia. Next base: position 15,291,410 of record NC_138830.1, read on the forward strand.
ATTATTAGTCAAGCCATGACTCTCAGCCCCTGACAATTTTTTTTTTTTTTTTAAAGCATTTTAGGAGTTCAGAATGCTGAAGATTTTTACTTTACCTGCACACAAGGGGAATTTCTTGCTCAGGTATTGGTGACCTCTATGGTCAAGTAGAGGGCAAACATCATTGACAGAGCGTCTGATGCTTCAACTGTCTACTCAAATGGTCTCACATATATTCCAAAGAAAAGGGAGAGTAAGGTAGAGGAAAAGGGGCAATGGGAGTTAGGAGTCAAAACTGAAAAGCAATTCCAGCCTGTTGTAGACAACTGTATAGAGCCAGTCGTGCTTTAGCATTTACTTCAGCTCTGTCATCTTGACAAGTGAGCTGGATCAGAACTTAGAAGACAAGTAACAAAATGAAGACGATGCTATCAGTTATCTCTAAATTAAAGTGGTCAGGATGCTGGCAATGATGACAAGAACTTAGCAGTAATTTTTTCTTTATGATCTTTGACAAGAATATGAAGCTAGAAGTAGGACAAGGGAATATATATTTTAATCAATCCAATAACAAATAATAACACCTAATAACAGTTAATAACAGCTTTACAAGTTTCAGAAAGGTTAACTGCTTCACATCTCCAGCAAAGGTAGAGTAGACGAAGTAGTAATACATGTGGTGATTATTTGCTTTCATATCTCATCTGAAACAGCATGGACTCTTCCCAGGGAGCTACAGAGCTCAAGTATTCAGTGAGTGGGAGGCTAACAGCTACCAGGGGTGCATGAAAAAGCACACATGGAATGACATCATTTATCATAAGCTATGTCCAGAGATCAAAATAATATACATGCTATTATTCAATTTCACTGTTAGTAAAATATATCCTTAAAGTAGACTAGCAAGATATGGCTTCTTCCTCCTTAACTAGGGCAGAAGAGACATCACTGAAAATTAAGTTTCAGAACAAAAAAAACGGGTTAAATACTGAAGATGTGGGACATGCCATAATGTCACTCTCCCATACCTTCAGCAGGTACTTTTTGTAAATTGCAAACATCAGCTTTGTGTGAAATTTCTGTCTGTAAATCTGTTTTGTACTTTGCTCCTTAGGAATTTGTCTATACATATGGGAAAAGAGGCTATACCAAAAAAAAAAAAAAAAAAAAAAATCGGCTTCAAAACCAATACTGTTAGCCCAATGTAATGTTCCAGCCTGCACACAACTTTTCTGCTACGTGCAATGTTTACTCTTATACATGCAGGTGGTTTGGTCCAATCCAAAGTTAATTAAATAAGACAGTGAAGTGGTTACAAATATCAAAATGGGCCCTTTACACTCCTTGGCCAGCACAGCACCAAATTCCATAGAATTACTTGCAGTGTTTTCAGCTATTACCAGTCTGAATAGATTAACTAAATTTGCAATTTTAAATCTAAAATTTTTATTAATACAGTGGCAGAAGATCAGTGCAAAAGTAAAAGTTCCAAAAGAAAATGGAACTATCATATCACTACCATATACTGATCTGAATAAACATATAGGTTGCAAATAAAAGCTTCTCTAAAATCAAAAATTCATGCATTTATTATTCAGCATTTAATAATTTTTATTTTCTGCCTGTTTTCTAGATCAGAACATGCTGAACATTAAAGAACTCATGTAAGCACAAACAGCCAAGTATCACAGTACAATTTTAACTTAGTATTTCACAACTTATATGACATACACAAACATTCTCAGAGTGTTAAAAGTCCTTTCTAGTTTTTTGGAGGGGTTTTTTGAGGGGATAAGAAAAGGAGAAAACCCCTATAAGCACAGACTTAGGCTGATGTCACATTCCTCGCCTCTCCCCCCCCCCCCCCCAAAACCAAAACAAACCCTGATAAATTACTCTAACTTACCAGCTCCCACACATAATGAAACCTGCTAAAGATTTGCATCTTCCTGCCTCTAGTGATGCCTGCAGCTCCTTGTCTAGTGAAAGACAACATACATTCCCTCAGTCTTTTCTGTCTAAGCTACTATGTAATCACATTTTCCTCCAGGTTTGGAGAACTGCTGTAGAAAATGCAACTGTCTTTTCCAATGAATCTAGATTTACGCTTTGAAGATATATACAAGCATGACAGGAAAACTTTGGATCATTTATCATGCTACACTCTCAATCCAAATTGTGTAAAATACTGAGCCTTCCTCATGAAGTGCATTTAGTGTCATTTTTAATGGCTTCCCTGATTGACTTCCACCTTTACAGAGCAGATAAAGACACGAGTATACAGACAAATGTTTAATATTTTCCTAACTATACATAGCAGACTATCAACTGGGGGATGAGGGAGTAAAGCTTTATGCTTTATATGCTTTATCCATAAAACTTCATTGATAAAGTTTAGGAAAGGAGTAGTCAGAAAAAAGATGAACAAAAATACTACGCTTCATTTCAATTAAAAGGATAAAAGTAGAAAAAGGAACCAGATAAGCCATGTCTGATCTTACAGTCTCTGCTATCTTATAATTAAAGAATAGGAGAAAAGCAGTCACACCATAGTTTATTTTTATCTTGGCGCATGGAAAAGTTTAGTGAATCACGAAAAATAATCAGGGGGTGGAGAGAAAGACATCCATATCTTTCCAGTGTCCTGCATAAGAGAATCACATGTTAATAAACCCAGTCACTTTATCTGATTCAGAATTTTGTATTCCTTAAGCAAACATGCAGCTGATAAAGACTGAATTTTAAACATCGTTTATTTATTAATTAGGTGTCAGTTAGGACTGAAGTACATTTCACCTAATCGGAACTAAGAAAATTAAGCCAGAATTATGAAAGTTACGCTGAAGTGCTACATCGCACATTTCACTCAGATCTGAAGGAAGGAGCATCTATGGCTCCTATTCTGATAACATTTTTCAAGGTCAGCCAGCTACTGGAAGAGAAACATGTAGAGGTGGGTTATGCAAGTGAAGCACACAGCATGCTTTCATGCTTTTTTTTCTTTTTCTTTAAATGTCCATGAGGGATAGCAAACCAGCTGGCAATGGAAAAACAACTTTCATTTCCACAATTAATACTAATCTGGTGGGTCACAGAATACTTAGTATTCTTGACAGTGTTTCAGTGAATGCATTTTCATACGAACTTATCAATTTATCACACATAGTGGATTCATTTCATAGCTTGCATGTTTGCTGTTTCTTTACATACAATTTTCTTGTTACGAAAACATAAACCCCCATACTTTTCAGAAGCAGAGTTTTCAATTTACTTTCAATATGAAGATTGCTAGCAGGTCATGAAAGCTATTCAAGCCACTTTGCGAGTGAATCTTAGGGAGTGCGAGTATCAGCATTTTAACACTGAATATGTATTCAATATGTTTTTTACTTTAGAGAAGCAGAATTTTTCAAGTTTTTAAAAAGGCAGTAAATGGGGGAGTATAAGTACCAAAGAAAACACTAATCTGGAAAGTTACTCCAGCACACTAAACCGAAGACACTAATTGTGCAACCGCCCCGTTTAGAAAGTTGCTTCCATTCCCATCCCATCGGCAAAAGAGATGTTTGTCATGCTTAAGTTGAAAGTCCCTTGAGGAAGGGCTTAAAACAACAACAGACACAAGTAACAAGGTTTACAGTCCAAGACAAAGTGAAAGAAGGCGAGAGAGTCACTGAGCATACAAGTCACTTGAAATACTGGCACATCTTTGTTTTTTGAGTCAGGAATTAGTTTGCATTACTTCTCAACAGCAGCTCTGGTTTATGCCTGCTTTATAACTGTGGTAGCATCTGGTTTCCTATCACCTTGTTTACTCAAGATGTTAAAAATTTTCAAATCATTCTCACTCCAGCTGTTTCCTGAGCAGTTCTTCGGATGCAGATTTTTTTTTTTTTTTAAATGAAAAAGGGATTTGAATACAACAAAAACTATTTGAAGTTCAATGCAAACGTTTTTCCTGTATCATTTCCCTCATTTTAGAACAAAATATTAGCTGTCACAAAACCAAAAAGCCATAACGCTGTTTACAGGTCCAACTGATTTTTGAATTATTTCTTAATTCAACATGTTACTACAGCAATGGGCTGCAAACTGCTCAGAAAACATGAGTTATAAGTCTTAAGTGATAGTGACACTGTGACACCACTCTTTTTATAGGGAAAGATTCATATCAAAATATATTGCAAAAAGTTCCCAGAATGATCATGTCATTTCTAGATTAATTCATAGTATGTGGTGCACCAGATTAATACAGAAAAAATAATTTCTTACACTGAAAAAAGAATTGTTTCCTGCACATTTGCTGGAAATTTGCTGTAAATAGAACACAAAAGTTAAACAAAAAAAAAAAATCAGACACCAGTTCTCTTAAAATAGAAATCAAACTATAGTGGTGACCAAGCCCTTCCATGACTTTTGTATTAGCCTCTCGGACAACAGCCGAATTAAACAGGATGATGATTATAAAGAAAAGTGAGATGAGTTATTTAATTAGTGCAATTATTCTGCATGCATATGCACGTATATGCAAACACAGGTAGTGGGGTGGGTAGGTGTGTGCACATGTGCACTTACCTATACATTTCAGAAAAGGAACTGTTCTTTATCCACACAATGAAGAAAAGGCATCATTCTGAAGCATTAGATTAAAACTTCAGTATATTAAATGCATATATACCTCATGGAATATTCAACACAAGAAGCAAAAGTTTCAGTAGTTAGAAAACATGGAAGGATTTGGCAGTGGAAGATTTGGGAACATATGCCTAAGAGGCAGCCCAGTGGAAAGCACCATGACAAGCCGTGAAAAGAGAACAGAGAACAAGGTTGCCATCCTGGTCAGGTTGAACAGATGACAATGATATAAGAACAAGATCCAAGGTCTAAGGCAGTTCAAGATTCTGAAATCCTGATGAGCTGGAAGCAAACTTGGTGGGAAGGTTGGGAAAAGCAAGTAGGAGGAGACAAAAAACAAACAGACAACATGATTTGAGAAAGAAACCAAGAAAATGATTTGACGAGCTATAAAAGGAATCTCCAACAAAGCATGCCCTCCAAAGCCTAGATGCATTAATCTAGGCATTATCACAAAAATGAATCAATGACTTCACTTCAACAGGAGACAACATATACAACTTGAAACACAGAACTTTAGAAGACAACATACAATACAACCTGACTGCCCGGATTATGTTTTAGTGACAGCGTAAAATTGTCATTCAATTAAAATAAGGAACAATATATAACTAACGTCATTATGACTGCCATTTGTACTCAAAACCAACAATATTTATATTACACACAGATATAGCTTATCAAGTTTCATGAAGCTTAAAAGTTTCAAAAACCATTGATACTATTAGAAATAGTTTACCTGTAAAGCAGCCTTAAGCAGCATTTGAAGAAAAAACAAAGACTGTAAACACCACTGGCAACAGCAATGACCATAATTCACGGTTACAAGTTATTATTTCTATTGCCAATTAAAAGATAATTGCCCATGACTTACATCCTTCACCAAGCACCACTGTTATCTAACAGTAAAACCCTCAACTACTTCCCGCTGCTGAAACTAGGCCTATCAAGCCCAAACAAATTAAAATTTGAACATCGATGTTAATTCTCAAGTTCCATCTCTTTCCCATTCCCCCTCTTTCTTCCCCTTCCTTGCCTGTAGTTAACTCCTGTCTGCCTCCAACCACAGCACATCAGCACTGCTCTAAACCCATCATCGTGTCTGCTCAATTTCACAGTTACAGCAATCCTAATGCTTCCCACCAACTCCTGCAGGAATGACAGAATGAAGTGACAAAAACGTTTTCAGCAAACAAAAATGTTACCTTTTCCCATTAGTATTAACCTTGACTCCTACTAAGGCTACCTAAATTATAATCTTAGCATGTTTTCCATTCCTGAATTTATTTACTTATCAAATTTCGTTTACGTTAGGCTTTTTTTTTTTTTAATTTATGCCACCTGAACAGATACAGAATGTATTTGAATGAGAGTAAGAAGTGTTGCATTACCTTTAAACTGGTATCTAATCCCTTTCAAAAGTACCTGCAGTATTAGCTCACTACCGGAGAGTTCAGTGGAAATATTTTTAACTTCTAGCATTATACCTGCAAAACCAATACTGATCTAGAGCTTCTGAAACATCCAAACAACAGAAGTCATTCCCCCCACAACATGAGTTATCTACATTTTTCTCAACAAGCAAAAATAAAAATTATTACACATACAAATCTTCCCCAAACAGCGATTTATGTTATCACTTTCATATTTGTGTACAGTTGAACACCATACATTAGACAGCCTTTACAAAAGTTTACTTTTGCTCTTTATATGCAATAGCCGCTGCCACGCTACCTCAAATTGCTGCACTCATATTTGGCACAGTCCAGAAAGTGATACATATGACTGTAGGACTGTGCAGCATATACACCTCTTCTACAGACATACAGGAGGGGAAGATAGCAACTTTCACAACTATATTGAATCCAAGATGTAACAGGAATAAGAGTTCTAATGAAATGTTAAGAGTCCCAGCATTCAAATAAATTCTACTGTTCTATTTGTGTTTCAGTCAAAACTAAACATAATATTCTGTTCTGTAATACAAAAATGAATATCTGCAATCCAACCCTATGCTTAATAATGTGTAAGTCTATTTCTCTGCACTAAAGATACCATCCCTCACAGTTCCAATGCAGAGATGCACTGCTAGGGAGAGATGCTAGAGATGCAAAAATGTGTGTGCAGTCTGCCTTTTACATTCTCTGAAGTACCTTTTGTTGAATAGTGGAGTGCTTTTGCTCCATATCTCTCTTCTCCTTTGCAGCATCTACAGCCAACTGATCCAGCTGTAAAGAGAAACAGAAAATTGGATCTTTAAATATCAAGAGAAATTTGGCTCAGTAGATTTCATAATGCTGACAAAAAAAGAACACATTATGTCTAGACATTGCATGACTTTTGTTTTATTTGCATAGTATAATTACTTCTCTGGTCACAAAGTGTTTACCTTGAATAACCACTGAAGCCTCGTTTAAAGCACTGCACTACCATCCTGAATTAACCTCTACGAAAGGTGTACATTTCTTGTAAGCCTTAGAAGAAATGTTTCAAAGAACAGCATGGTGCCAAGCATATGCGACTCTATACCGCATTGGTGCTCAGTCTCCGAAGAGAATGACTCATGCTTTAGCTGCTCTTGCTGGCTGACTGGCCTATGCAGCAGCACTGGCATTAGCAGCAAAAACTAGAAGGAGCGAATGCTAGTGATTTTTCTCCTCCACAAAGTCGGGGGGGGACTGCCTCAGCCAGGCTTTTGTATTGATAGTTTTGATCTGGTCACCAGCAGTATCTGAGCAAGATTCCTTGAAATCTTGGGTAGAACCATTCAAATTGTTTCTAGTTTCAGAAATAACAATATGATTTTGCAAAGAAGAGAGACTGTCACAACAGAGAGGATTTAAGTTAGCATCCTTACAAAGTCTGTGATTTAAAAAAAAAAAAAAGACACTACCAGAAACTTGCTGCAAGCCTGTCTATAGCACTACCATATAAACTTTTTCCTTTCAAAACCAGAAGGAAAAACAAGGCAGGAAATTTAAGGTATCCTGTAAGAGAGTAAGTTGGGGGGGGTTGGTTTTTTTGTTTGTTTGTTTAGGGTTTCTTTGGGGGAGGTGTGTGTTTTGTTGGGTTTTGGGGTTTTTTTTAACAGACTTTGATGTTTAAATAAGTGATATGGTGAAGTGGAGGAGCAGATGCTGCCTGAAAGACCAGTTAGCTTGGTAGTTATGTGACACACTATGGAATCTGATGAACTCCTTTACCCAGCCTGTAACACAAGACCACCGTTCACCCCAGTCACAGCATCGTACTGAATAACGATGCAGACGCAATACTGAACACAGCAGTACAGCCCGCAGCTTTACATCTGCGGGACAGACCGTGTTCTACTCCCGGCCTAGGAGGAGGAGACCGGGAACAGTGTGCAACACCAGTTTTCCAGCTGAAGTCAGTCACGTGGCAGAGGGCACAGCATGACTAACAGAACCTCTAATTCACACACGAATAGGATCACCTCCACCCACGCTCATAACCACAAGTGAGAACCCCTGCCAACTCTGGTCATTTTCCCCAGTGTTGTATTTCCCCTGCTTGAAATGATATAAACAAGAGAAAAAAGGGACAATAACTGGCTCTTACACCCTTGTGTTAGACAGTCTCCAACAATTAAGGAGCGATCTGATAGCTGGGACATCTGGATCCAATTCCATACTCTGTTACTTTTCTTAACTCTTCTCTCCCTGGCTGCTTCTCTGGCTCAAATGGCTATACCAGCACTTTCACATGTTACAGGTGTTTGTGAACATGAATACGTTAAAGGCTGAAGTGTCCAGACGTCATATTTACGTAGCTATAGGACTTAAAAATGATAAAAGAGCCTCTAAAACGGAGACTGGGCTTCCATTGTGCTCAAAGACTGTTTTGCACCAAGAACTCTGGGAAACCTGTTCTTTTGTGATAAAGATGAGAACTGGTCCAGGGGCTGTTCAAGACTTTATAGGAGTCAAGTTTCTTGCTAAAACCTCAGATTCAGGAATCTGCACATGGCCCCCAAGAAATTCTTCCTCCTACCCCGCTGGATGAAACAGAAAATAGCCATGTTCAGATTAGGGCAATTGCCTCTAATTTATCTTAAATACAAGTGTTTCGAGGATACATTTACCACAGCATCAGTGCCAAAACAAAGTTCTTAACAGCAGCTCATTTCAGCATTTACTTTTTTACTATCAAGACAGCATTGCGTCATCCCAGTTTCCAAGCTCAGACCAGAATTTCTTCTTTTCACTCAGGTGAGCAGCACATCAACTGTCTTAAAAAAAGACCAAAAGCGTAAAACTATCAAGAGCTGTGGCCAATCACACAACTAAATTATCAAAATCCCAGTCGTTATACCACTACTGGGTAGTCTTCAAAAAAATTAGGTTTTTTAAAATACTGCATTTACTGGTAAATGTATTTTTATAAACATATAGTACTACGAGTGGTATTCTGTAGAGAACTAAGGCTAAAGTGTTCAGCTTTTTGAACAGTCATCCCAGAATGAAAATTCAAGTAGGTTTTCTTTTTAAACTAATACCACATTTCACATGAAAAGTGCCAAATACCATAATTTCCATGCAAAAGCTTATATTACACTTGTGTGCCATTAAAGATTCCCCTATAACAATCTGAGTCACAAGTAATCCTACCCTGACCTAAAATATCCAGAAAGCAAAACTGCTCAATCCTATTCTGTCATGTAAACCAGTTATTTTGAAAATGCAAAACAAAAGAATTAAAAATTATAACTATACTACTTAAGATCACTTCAATTTTAATACTTCAGGTGTTGTTAAACTTTGTAATTAAGATCATACACAAAATTTACCTGGGAATAAAGACTCACTTACCAACAGAAAGAATCTCACAGTATTTTCAGAAAAATCTAGTAAATCCCTGTTTTGTTATGTCACAACATACCTTCTCTCTGACCTGTTAAAAGCAGAAGCTTCAACCAATACAAACTGCAAAGCCATTAACTGTTAAACTTTCATAAGCTATTTACAAGTCTGCTTCTGTCATGAAAAATACCCATTACTTAAAGCCAAGGTCTGCCACAAAAGAATAATTCAGCAAGTTGTACAACTTTAGGGTCTTCAGTCTATCTTTGCTCCAATTGCAATATATTTTAAACATTCTCAGCTTCTGATTTTCTAAATTTAACTCCTTCAGTTGCTATGATACCAGTACCAAAATGAATGTTACACAATGCTCCTTACCAGATCAAGCAAAAGGATGACCAGCCATTCAAAAATAATCTTGTGTTCCTTGCTCAAATAATCTCAATGAAACACAAACATTAAAGCCTAGCTGGTAACATAAACCACTACCAACTCCATAGTTTTTTGTCTCCTTTCCCTATCCCTTCTTCTGCAGAGGTACAGGACACACATTCTATACTATCAAAACACTGCGGTTCAACAATTACAACGCAAAATGGAAATATGTGAAAGAATAAATGCACAGCTAAGGACAGAGTCACGTGCACCTGAACCTTTCAAGCACCGCTGTTACACCAAAGACGGAGGGCTGTAGCTGTACAGTCACTTCCCTCCTTGACGGCAGAGCCAGCTCAAGCAGCCTCTCTTCTCAGCTCCATCACTTGCTCGCCACACACGTGCACACACACAAGCACACTTCCCTGGTGTGTGCTTGTACAAGTAATTAAGACCCACAGTAACCTGACTGGGGACTAGTCTAGCAGAAAAAATAACTATTTATAGACATTTGATTGTTAGAGTTATTTTCTACAGTTCCCAATCTGCTTCACTGCACAGACACAGAAGCAGGTTGAGGGGCACAGTTGACAACAGTGCTGTGGTAGGAATAACCAGCTCAGAACAATGTCATTTCTTAGACATTCAATGACACATCTACTTGAGATGAATGCAAATAAATGTTTGCTGTCATTTATTCACTTTTGTATATGGATAGACACTCAGAATTTGGGTTGGCTTTGTTCTGCGTATCAGGTTAGGAAGCAGCAATAGAGGGTTTTGCATCAGTGCAGTTGTTGCAAGTCCTCAGATAGAGGCAAAAAAAAAAAGTGGTGTATAAGTATTTCCAGGCCCATTCAGCTTGCACTGAAAACAAGTCAAGACACTGCTGAGTCTTCTTCCTGCACCACCAACAGATCTTCAGTTGAATATTGTATGATCTTAATCTATTTTGCATAACCATTTTCAATGTCTCTTGCGTGCAGTTGGCTGTGGTCCATCTAACCTTTTCATGAGTCCCTCACTGAAAACCCAGAAGTCGCAACTGTGTGTTCTTAAATTTAAACAACAAAATTGGGCAAGAAGGATTCAATGTATGAACTCAGTTTTGCACCACTTACTAAAATCATACTTCTGTTTTATGGTCTAAGTTGCTAACATCAATTTTATTTTTGGCACACTGCATAATTTATACAGTAAATAATGCATACAAGTAGAAGAAAAAACCCTGCTTTTTATTGTTAAATATATTTATAACATGGGTCATATACAAAAGTTTTTAAAACAAAATAATCCACTGTCCTGAATACCATAGACTACCTCAAACAGCACTACATGGCTATGTTTAAATATATAAATCCTAAAGGTAGTATTAATTTTAGTGAACAGACAACTTCCAGTTTCTAACCATTTTCATTCAAACCACTTACAGTGTATTTTTATGCTTTGCCTTTATCACACTACAGTTCCCTTTTTGTTGAATAAGTCTATGATGTACCTGATATGTATGCATATATCAAGTTTTCATCCATTCCAGCACATAGTTAGGAATTTTTAAAGTAATTTGTTACCTGTGCACCAAGATCTTTCATGTAGGGCTCAAGTTCACTAAAAAGATCATAGCCTTGATGGAAAAAAGCCAGATGGGCATACATAAATGATAACATCTAGAAGGAAAAAAAAGTATATTTTTAAAAAGGATAAATATTTATCAGATATCACACAAATATATCACTTCACTAATCCACATGAACAAACTTAAAATACAATTCCAGGGTTAATTTCTGCTCTCTTGTGTCCTGGCAATTTTACATCAATATCTCATAGAGCTTCCAATGTTGTAAACAAACATAGAAGGTAAAGGCAGCAAAGAATCAAGCCAAAAAGCTCAGAAATTAGTTAATAGGATTAACCCCATTAACAAAACAAAACAATCTACTTAAGGGCAGAAAATTACTTCTAATTCATGTCACCTGAAACTTTTGTCATCTCCTGATTAACCAGGACATGTAAATTAGAGAGGGGCTACAGAATATATTTATTAATGATACAAAACCATAACCTTTATGAACATAGCTGAGAAGACTGTCCACAGTCTTACAAAACAAAACAAGTTGGGAAGATGCAGAGCAGAATGGCAAGCAGCTATAAAGCTGTGATCCAACTAAAGGTTTTGCTATTTAAAGGAATTAAGGAAATTATGGGAGTGCAACTTCAGACCTTTGAAAGAAAAGTACCATTTACTTTAGCAGTCTCTACCTCAGTAAACTTTTTACAGAGACAATATGAAGCAGAAAAGGGAATACAATCAGCAGAAACTAGCATGCAGATATAGCTGTATATTAATTTAGCAGATACCATACTAAAGCATAGTGTTTATTTGCTATTACAATATGCTATTTACAGGAGAGATACCATTTTTGTAGAAAGAGCTGAATCCATCTTAGAATAGATTATAAGAAGTACTTATTGTTTATAAATAAATATAGCAGACCTAAACAGCAGAATTCTTGGCAGACAAAGTTAGATTTTAACCATGAAACACATACCAAAGAGTCAACAGCAGTGAAAACCTTAAAATGTTCAAATCTGAACCAAAAGGATTGCCAAAACCAGTTAAGCATCTATGCCCAGTTATAGTAAAGGCCAAACTGACTGTCACCAAGTGCCAAATGTACTGGTAATGTTTTGATGGGTAAAAGGACTAAGTTTTTAATACACTGCTTTGCAGTCACATTTTTAATTTCAGATGTATTTAAATATCTTCCATACAGAAAATAAAGTATATCTTACCGATTTTAAGATTTCTGCTCTCCTTTTAGACTGAAGAACATTGATCTAGGGGAAAAAGAAAAAAAAAATACAAGAAACTTATTTTATTCTACTTGCAAATTTTCCCGACAGAAGTAAACTTCAAATTACTTCCAAATAATATCAAAGCTTAAAACACAAAGAACATCACTCAATATCAGACTTCACAAAGCACTTTCAAAAGATGCATGCTAGTTTTGTCATGATATTGAAGTGATGCAATCAGAAAAAGCTTGCAAAGATAGAATTTCACAGTGATAGTCACAACTTGCTTATATTAGAACGGGGAAACATAAGACATCACGTGCGAGCTAGAAGTAATATAACAGACCTTTCAAGCAAGGAAAATTGGTACCCATTTTCAAGAGACTGAATTCAACATGTTTCAAATACCCTTTCTGACAGTATGAGCTAACCCAGCCCACCAACTTCTTCAAGAAGCTGCACTCAGCACCACTGCCACCTCCTGCCAGGGGAGACGAAAGGACAGGGCAGCCCCTCAGGCTGACATTGTCTGAAGTGTCCCAAACCGGGGATACAGCCCCAGCCTCTGAAACAAGCAAGAGTGTAATAGCCTCAAGAAGTAATTTTTCATATATACTTGCACTTTTAAGCTATCTGAAGTTACTGACCAATGGTGTTGCCCTAGAACTTGAAGAATTTCACATTATATAGAAAAAATAATTGATTTCTCACATTCATCTATAGTTCCTCTATCCTCTTTGTCCCCTAATCTTTAAGGTTGTCATCCAGAACTACAGATTTACTTTAAAAGCCCCATTCAGGAGAAACATGCACAATTTTGTAATTTAACACCTCTATGTCTGTTTAAAATTCCAGCAAAAGAAATAAACTTACTGAAGCTATAATCAAAACCAGATTGTACTTCTATACTTAAATTGTCAGTATTTTGGAAAACCTTCTGCAGCAAAAATAATTAAGATTTGTTTGTATAGAACAAACCTACAACTTGCAAGGTTTTGAAATACAGTTTAAAGCCAATATAGCTACAAAGAGACCACAGTTGTGAAGTCACTTTTCCAGAATAAGAGTCACCCAAGTAGAAAGAATTCCCAAAGCTGAATTCATTTTTTGCCCACATTAATTAAGAGAAGCTGAAACTTTTTCCTGTTACTTTAAATGCATCTTTATCACAGGAACTGCTCATACTTTAAACATACGAATTCCAGGAGGCAAACTATCTGCAGTTCAAGGCACACACAAGGAACTGGCCTATAGTAACGACTGCCAGCTTCCCCCCCACTACTATTTGATGTTAGTAAAAATAATCAAGTAGTACATAATTTGCATGACTTTTTAAACATCAAAATGAACTTTGTCCTTTGCGTTCAAAAGGCAGGAGTTCAGTGTTGATCACGGACCACCGTATCTGTGCAGGTGCCCGGGCTGATCCAATTGATTCTACTTGACTTTACAGGTAATACATGCAACTTAAAGAACAGTTTAAGCTTTAAATAACTGACTGGACTGTCACAAATCAAGATGATAACATCTAATAAAAAACTAACATAATTTTAAAGGGCTGTTCTGTGTTTGATCATAGGAGAACCCCAGACCCGTTTAAGGAGCCCCCATCCTGTCATACCATTCGAGTCTCAATAATCCTGTTCTGCTTGTTGGGTAGCTATGAAACAGATGAGTTGTAAGTATCAGCAGAAAATTTATTATTATTTCACAGGATTCAAAGTAGTAGGACAAAGAACACCTCTCAACACTCTATAGGAGATCTGCACTAAAAAGCAAAAGAGTAGTTGTGTTCTTGATTTCCCCTATGGCACAATGCCAAACTTTGAGGCTTCTAGACAAGTAGGATTTGTTAAATAAAACCCAAAGCAAAAGGCTGAAACTGCAATAGTAGTCAACATCCTATATCAGAATCATTCAGGTAATTTGTATTTCCTAGGCTAGGTTACAGTTTTTACTTCAAATACATAAGGAACTACAGCATAGCCAACTCACAAAATACATTTAGGTAAGTATTAGGCAAATACTGTTTTTTCAAAATGAATGTTCAAGTTGAAAACTAAACTGTGTCATTACAGCAACAGCACCAAATACCAAAGCATTAAGCAATAAGAATGCATCAAGTAAATTAACTTTGCTCAGATTTCATTAAAAAAAGAAATTACTTGCAGACAAAGTTCTTCCTTTTTCACTGAATCACCACAGCTTCTGAGAAGCTTACAGTAAGAACTTCTAAAGGACAGATCTCTAACTATATGTAACAGAGGTTTTTGAAAAATAACTTTTATTCTTGCACTTACCTGAAGAACATAATCCAGAGCTATGTGTCGAAAACATTTCCGTGTTGCAGTCAAAATATTGGTTGCTTCCTCTACTTCATGTTGCTTATTTCTTTGAACTTGGGCATTTTTTACTAGAGCATTCTCTTTTTCTTCACTAACTTTTTCAAACTGTTTCTTTGCATCTTTAAATTTCCTAATATCTCTAAAGAAAAAGGAAAGATAACAAATGAATTCCAAAGCATGAAAAAAGTGTTTAAAGATACACAAGACAGACCATGCTCATGACTGTTATAGCTAGTTTCTTTGTTTTCATATTCTTCAATAAATGCTTGGATCAAATGGAAATCATACAAAGTATGATAGAAGCTTCTCTGTGTTTCTCTTCGGAGAAAAGGACAAAATTGAAATTTAAATAAATGCATCTCATGCTTACTGGGGAAAAGCTTTGGTAAGCACTTTTTTCCCCCCTAAGCTTAAGACAATGACAACACGTAATTAAGATCAGTAATTCATACTATTTCAACATTTCTGCAGCTGGATCTAAAGCCTCACTGATTTGGCATGATTTTTGACAAGCTTCAATACACACTTTTCAATTTATTGCTGGCAATTTTCAGGAAAGATGTTTCACCAACCCAGCCAAATCAGATGTTTTTAAATTTTATTTTACCTATAATTTTCCCATCACAAGTGCAAATTAACTTACTCTTTAACGAAAGTCTGAAGCTGTGCTTTAATTGATCTTTGGGTTTGGTCAAACAGGATCTGAAAGAAAAGGATTATTATGTAGGTCAACAACTTAAGGGTATTCACAACTTTTCATTTTAGACATACACATGATTATTATGCAGAATTAGATCAGAATTATTATTAAACCAACATGTCCCTAATATCAAAACATAAAACCCCTCAAAAGTAGTTTTGAAATAAATAAAAAATAAATAAGGAATAAAATAAGGAATATAACACAAACCCAACACCTTTTGCTGGTCTTTTCTTAAAGACTGTGGTTATAAGCAGAGACAAGAGCTCCTGGCATCTTATTGTCTCATCCCGACAATGTAAGACATGCCCACTTTCATAGAACACATTTATTACGATTATTAAACAGTCAAGAGTATTACTGTACAAAGACCCTTGAAAAAACAACTTTGAATGTTAAGTAACAATTTTTTTTTATTATTAGACTTTCACAATTTAACCAACAACTAAGACAAATGAAACCATAGAAAGAACAGGCCCTCAGCTTCTGGCAAAAAAAACACAGACTGAAATTAATGCTGAAAATGTAACATACATGAGTAATTAGTACCATCTCCTTTACATAATATATTTGTAAAAAAACACCCACTGTTGAACTGCTAAGAAGAATGGCTCTTCTTTTTCTAAGATTAATTGTTCTAAGCCATGCTTCTCAAATTTCTTATGATTTGGGGAGGCGCAGAATATAATCTACTCATTCAAATTGTAAAGCATGAGAAATTTGTTACATTTCCAAGGCCAAAGCATACCTGAATGTTAGACAACTTGTATTTTCTCTTAAGACCCCAGAAATTCTAACTGAGGAATGAAAACGCGCATTCCTTCAGCTTCACATCTGCCCTCTGAGTTTTAGGACAGAATGGAACAGGTCAATGGCTATGGGACAAATCCTTTTGCCACTTATCACTGTGCAGACCACAAATGATGCCTTAATTTCCAACTCCTCTACACCTCCCATTCTGCATTACGGAATATACAAGGCACGCTCACAACAAAGAGGTGAAAGAATATATGGAACAGTAGTTGGCCCAACTGAACAGAATCTCTTCCAAGATCTTTAAGCATTAAATAATTTTATTGAAAGAGCAAGTCAAGAACTCAAAGTTTCAGGTCAAACAATGTTTTCTTTAAACATTCTCAGTCTTAATTTCCCCATTTGCAAAATTTGGGAATGAAAAGCCATGCAGTGCCGAGTACTGACAGCAAAACCCTTACCAGCTTGATTCTCTTTTCCAGAAACACCGAAGAAAGGAAAACATGACTGAGTTTAAGTCACCCATTAACAGTGGTACTATATCCTCCATCCAGTCTCCATTTTCGGAGGTTTTCAAGACCAAGTGGGATAAAACCCTAAGCAACCTTCTCCAACCTCAGAGCTGGCCCTAATTTAGGCAGGCAGTTGAACCAGACATCTCCTGACGCCCCTTCCAAGCTGAATTGTCCTATATCTAACAGTAACACATGGAAGATCCGGTTTGCATTCCTACTTTGGGAAACCAGAAAAACAGACAACTCGAATAGATAAAGAACTTCTTGACAAGCTGGAAGTCATGCTGGGACTACTCCCACTGCTGACATTTAAGCTTGCCAGTGCCTGAGGAGTGCACCAATCAAGATCAATACAGAAAGAGTATAACCAGATGGGAACTCAACTGATTAGTGGACTCCCAGAAATATGAGCCTTGCAATTCTACTTACAGTAATGAAGAGGAAAAAAGTGCTAGGGAGAAAAATTCAGACACATTTTTTCACTAAAAGAAGAAAGTGCCCAGACCATGATCTGACTAGATTTACAGCCTTTCCAACACATTACCTTTCACACACTCCAAACCAAGTCTAAGAAAGCTGCTATTTGCCACAAGCTGTCAAAGCTACTCCCCCACTGCTGAATCAGAAGATGCTGCATTAGTCTGGTTCCTAGCCTTATTTGTAGCAAAGCCTCATATGAGAAAACTGACAGTCATCCAGATCTCAGTGGGACCATCTCCTACCCCTTCCCTCCTTCCTCTGGAGGATGCCTGCCTCTCCTCTTTCTTCCTCTAGCTTCTTCTCACTCATGATGGCTCTCCTGCCAACTTGGTCAACCACAGAGCTGACACTCCGAGCTAGTAAGTCCTGCTGAACTCAGCAGATTCACAAAAAGCAACACAGGACCACAACATGTCTAGCAAAGCTCTACATCAGAACCCCGTAACACACCTCACTTCTTATGTTTGTGCCTTTTGGTAAAAGCCACTGTTCTACTCACTATGCTTGAGCACAGCAAGGAAGTGGAGGGGAAAAAAAAAAAAAAGCAGGACAGAACTCAGAGTGGTCCTACTTCTATCTGCAAAGAAATCTTCTTTTAATATGGCTTGTTCTTTGCTTTCTGCCTTCAAACAGCCCTAAAGGGAGAGTCGTGCTGTGCCAAATTTTACAAAAGCACTGCAAGCCACAATCATGTAGAACAATAACAGCAGCAAGAATACAGGACCTAGGTAAGATGTGTCAAAAAGAGCACACCATATAGCAAAGGTTAAGAGGTTAACCAGCAGCAAGAAGTGTGAGGAAGAGTGTAAAACAGGGACAGCCAACTGGGTTCATCTGCTCAATCTCACCTGCAGAAATCACTGACATGAAAGTAACACTTTCTCCCACTACGGCTGCTTTGAACCTTTGCACTAGCTTCTCTCTACCATCAAAGCATCACTGTCCACTTACTCCCCTCTTCACAGTTTTCATTATATGAGGTGTAGATATATACACCTCATATAATGGAAGGAAATCCAACTCAACAGTATTAACCTGCTTCCCATTGTTTCCCTTCCCTTCTAAAAGCATGCTTTTTCAAAAAAATGCCGAATAAGACAGTTTTAGGAAGCTAAGTTAATGCTAACAAACTTAACCCCAGCTGAAGCTGTTTGAACTGCATTCTCTGTATTTCATTACATTTTAAACTCCTAGGGGTATAAAAAAAAAATATATATAAATTTTAAGTGCTCTGCATATTTTCAACACTTTGGAGACACTTCAGTTGCTTTCCAGCAATTTGCTGGAAAATTAAAGAAAGGCAGTAGAGGCCAAGGGAAGAGGAAGAAAACAGAAGAACAAACACATCCCTTTGGCTTTCAGGATACAAGACTAAACTCTAAAGAGAGGAGAAAAAATAAATCAGTTTTCAATCCAGGAAAAACTGAGCTTTCTGATGAAGTCTGAAATGCTAAAGAAAACCATCACTTTAGTCTTAAATCCTAGCATTTTCTCCTTTCTCTATGCTTGTCTAAATCTGTCATACTTCCAAAAAGAAAACTACACACAAAGAGGTGCTTCATTTTGTGCATTATAAAGGATGGGAAAAAAGTAGAAGTTACGGAAAAGGTAATCGTTATTTCAGTCCAGCAAAGAAATGTGCTCATAGTTTGTCACTGCTGCCCATCAGTTTGATTAAAAAAGATGAAACAATCCAGTATTTACTCCGTCTTACAACACTGGATTTTAGCAAAGCTTACAAATTCCAAACAAAATAATAAAGCAATAAATATCTGCAGAAAAGGGAATATTTATAAATACTTCATAAACAAAATATAAATAAAATATTTACAAGTATAAAATGGAAGGTATTTAATACCACTTAAACCATGACTTTGCAAATACTATCAACAAGAAAAGCTTTAGCATTATTCTGTTACCAAATATAACTGGAGATAAGCTACCAGCGCCACATTTCAGCTAGAAATACTTACATTGTGATAATTGATCATTTCCTGTAAGGTGTCAGAAAACTTTGTCAAGCTGGTCTGTAAAGAGAAAAACAAAGTGGTTTAAGTTAAGCCCTACCAAACACACAGCACGAAAGCAACATTTCAGAGGTTTACAGCTTTTCAGTAAAGAACTTGGGAACTGATTTTCCTTAGGATGACTATTAAACTAAGACCATTATGCTAGGAGGAGAACATGACGTAAATCCGTTAAAGCAACAAAAATGTTACTGCTACCTACCTATATATAGAGGACCAAACTGAAGCAAAGCAGGAAAAATTCAAATTAAGTTGACTAAACTACAGGAATTTCACATAATTTAAATACATTAATTTACAATATTTAAACTACTTACCATTTGTTAATGTTCAATACTCTAACCCCAAAAAACAGGTTAGCATGTTGTAATCATCAGTACACACACATTTACTATAGGAACTACTGCCTCACAGCTGATATGCTTAGCAACATCAGCATCAATCTGTAGAATCAATGTCTCAAAGACAGAAAACAGCGATCCCTAATATATTTGCATAATTGCTTATTGCTTACACAACAAGCGTAACAAAAACCTACTTGGAATCTAATAATGTAAGTTTTACTAGTTTGCCATCGCACTACATTTCTAGCAAGTTAATTTCCAGACAACAGTTTCAGTTGCACATAGGCGATACTGAAGTTCACAGGCATTATCTATTTCAACTAGTGTGCAAAGATGCATATATGCAATTGATGTTATATTACATAACACGCATTAAATATAGATGATATGCAGAGATGTGCACATAATTTTACCCGCATATTACACCATTTCATACCTCATTTCAAAGTAACATAGACAGGAAATATCAGGTGTTCCAAATTAGCCTAACAAGATCTCAGGCTGAGGTTACACCGTTAAAGTGGGCTCTGTACATTTGAAAATTCAAATTCCTATGTATTAGAGAGTGCCAGTTCCAGGACGCAAGAGATCAACTCAGGGAATTTAGTTGCAGAGAACCTGCTGTTTGGATCTCATGACTAGAACCCCCTTTATTTAGCAAAGTAAACAGGGCAGCTCTTCATAGCTTCTACCTGACTTTCCCCACTCCTCTCAAGATGACTATTCCTAACCTAATACATATTTTCTGGAACTTGGAAAACACTTGCTTCAACTACTACTTGCAACAACTACTTCTCTTGCCAACTGTTACATTTTATCCTTCGTAAGTCATGCTTTTCTCCTTCCATTTTCACCTCTTAAAGAACTTACCTCAACCAACGCATCTTTACAGGAATATTGTGCAAGGTCTCGAATTCCATTCATGAACTGCTTGTTGGCTGTACAGAATGCTTTCCCAGTATCAATCATTGCAATACAAAGCTTCACCAGCTAAGAAGAGAAAAAAATGACAAAGTGGAAGTTTTTTGTGTGTTTGGTTTTTTTTATACCACCATATAAACATGAAACACGCTGAGCTTAGTTAAGGCTAAGACACAAAGATTTCAAAAGTTATGTTCCATGAAAAGCTTTCTATTGTATAGTGATAGCTATAAAAATACCACTCCAGGTCAACAGACATGCCATTGAAAAGGTTACTACTCTTTACAAATTTTTTTAAATTATTTTTATTTGTTTTATTGTTAACTGATATTTTGCACATATTTCAAGAGAGAGGGCTGCATGAGGGCAAAAAGCCCAGCAACTAAAACATAATTGGTTAGAACCCAAGCAAATTGTAAGTGTTTTGTGGTTTCTGAGCCAAAAAATCCCAAAAGAAACCCATACTGATGGTTTCATCTTGAGACGCTCAGAATACAAGCGCAGGAAAGCAAAAGGCTATCTGCACAAAGCACAACTGAAGAGAGATGGTTCCATCTCAGAAGGTGAAATCAATCATGTTTTCACTCATACAACAGACTAATCTTTCTCTGCTGGGTTTCCATCCCTACCACTGACTGCTTAGGTCAGCACCTTAGCTATCACGGTACTGCAGAGTCTGATATGAAGGCCATCAGTATCTTGTGATGGGTATTTTCCCACTTTTTGAACCATTTATGCACTGGGCCATTAATGAATGAAGGAATGATTAGTGCGATCACTAAGATGCTCTCTTGAGAGAAGTGTCATGGTTTAACCTGGCAGGCAGCTAAACACCACACAGCTGTTTGCTCACTGTCGTCCATCCCCCCACCCCAGTGGGATGGGGGAGACAATCGGGGCGGGGGGGGGGGGGAAGTAAGATTTGTCAGTTGAGATAAAAACAGTTTAATAGGACAGAAAAGGAAGAGAATAATAATAATAACAACAATAATAACAATAATAACAACAACAACATTAATAATGTACACAAAATAAGTGATGCACAATGCAATTGCTCACCACCCGCTGACTGATGCCCAGCCAGTTCCCAAGCCCCCAGGCCAGCTTTCCCCCAGTTTCTATACTGAGCATGACGTCATACAGTATGGAATAGCCCTTTGGCCAGTTTGGGTCAGCTGTCCCGGCTCTGCCCCCTCCCAGCTTCTTGTGCATCTCCAGCCTTCTCAGTCAGTAGAGCATGGGAAGCTGAAAAGTCCTTGACTAGCGTAAGCACTACTTAGCAACAACTAAAACACGAGCATGTTATCAACATTATTCTCATACTAAATCCAAAACACAGCACTATACCAGCTACTAGGAAGAAAATTAACTCTACCCCAGCTGAAACCAGGACAAGAAGGCATATTATAATTGAGTTCCCCCACCCTAAACCAAACTGAGAATAAAATCAGAAGACTGAACCTTCATCTCTGCAGGATTTTTCAAGGATGTTAGACAAATTTTCATGAAGAACATAATAAAAATATTTGATCCTATGTTGCAGCAAGGAAACCACCCAAGTGACCTTCCTGCCTTATTTACCCAGTCATTTTTATGTTGACTCAGATCCTCTTAGGAAAAAAAAAAAAAAGAAATCTGAGCATCATCTCCCACATTCTGATGAATGGCCAAGTTGCTTGAACAACGGACAGGAAAATCACTACCAACATGACCCTTTTTTTCTTCCACTTTTGCTTATGGTTCAGAATCCTGAACCCAGCGCTGTTTCTTCCAGAGGAGAAAAAATGCAGATAACGTAGCCCAAAGTGACAGTTGTGGGACAATAAAACTAAGTTTAGTATGAATAACTGAGCAAAACAAGTTACCAACCAAGCCTAGACAAATCATTACCCTCAGGCCATAGTTACTTCAGTTCACACAAGCAGCTTGGCTTTCAACTTAAGCGTTATACTAGATCACTTATACTTCACATTACAACGGGTTTGAGTACTAGGATACTGTCTCAGGGCAAAGAGTAATACTACAATTATAGCTTTTACATGATAGAATGGTATATTTGGCACTGGCCTCCTGCAAGAGGCTGGGGCAAGGCCCTGAATAATGCCCCTTAAGGAATTTGAAAATTCTTTTCCCCAAAAACGACCCTTTTAGACTGGTGGAAAACACAAACTTCCAAGATACATTTTTCAGATCCTTTAAATACTTCGATGGTTTAATCTACCAAAACAGATTCATCAACCTCTACAGTAAAAACATGTCTTATACCCATCAGTTTCACCAAAATTCACACCAAATCAAAATTAAGTATCTTAAATTTATTTTGAAAGAGCAAATGGTTACATTATTAACTACAAAAGCTAGAAATATTATTACAAGAAGCAACAAAAAGTCTTCAGACTTAATACTACACTTGACACTGACTTTACTTGTCTCTATCTTTCTGCAGCCAACTCGCAGCTGCAGGAACAAAAGTTCATATTCAAAAGGTAGCTAAGGAGGTGAACAAATGACATCTGCCTGCCACATTAAAATACAGGCAAAAAAAAAAATCTAAATATTCAGCATAAAATGCTAAGGAAAGGAGACTTTCTACAGATGTAAAACAAAAATAAGCCACCCTCAAAATACTAGCAAAGAAAGAAAAAAAGCCTCCAAATACTACTGGTCAGGAAACCAATAAATGGATTGTAAGACACTGAAAAGATGCTACATATAACTTTTTATGTACATGCATGAAGCATGACAAAAAGGGAGATGAATTTTACAGTAGTTAAGTCCTCCAGACGAAAGTGAAGGATATATATACCTATCCTGCTGCGACTGTGCCGCAGACTACCAAAGACAGAAAGCATGGACTTTAAATCTCTAAAACAAAGAGTATCCAGATGTCCTCACAGTGTGCAGTTGTCATAAATCATAAGCTCTCAATGCAGGGATGGCCAGCCCCTGGCTTTTAACTCACAGGAAAGCTGAATTACTTTGCATGCGGCCCCCGCTGTGGGGCTGAGTCACATGAGTGCGAGGGGGCCACAGGGGCAGGAGGGCACTGCACAACCCAAACCCTCAGCTGGGGGAGAGAGCGAGTTCACACTGGCTGCTGCTGCTGCTCAGGCTTGGGTCTCTGGGGCCCAGCTGCGCACTCGACCCAGATCCATTCCCTCTCCAGAGGGGAACACTTGGTCGGTGGCCACTGCCACTTCCCAGCTATGAACTTTAAAACAAAGCCTAAACACATCTTTTTATACTTTTCAGAACATACGTTGTTGAATTAAAAAGCTTACCTTGTCAAGTTTCAGTTCCAGTTCTGTCACATCTCCTTCTACTTCTTCTAAAGCTGCCCTGCATGGTTAAAAAAAGTTTTCCTGTAAAACTTTACACAAAAATACTCTGGACATTGGGGGAAGGGGCAGGGACACGTTAATTTAACCCATTTATTGCCACCACAGCTTCACTTGAATTTCAACTATAAAACAGCATAGATTTTAGAGAATCACAAGAATGGCAGAAAATTTGACAGTAAAAAGAAGAAAAACTACATCACTGATAAAACATATAGCTTAGTAATAAAGATTTGAGATGAAATTTTATTAATCCTAATGTTTGTCACATTGAAACAGGTTTCCTCTATTCTTGTATAGCCAGTAGTTTCTATGTTTGAAGGTAATAACAAAGGAAAGAAACTAAAAGCCTGAGTGAAATTTCTTAAGCAATTCTTTTGGTGACTCTCCTGGCTCAAACCTGCAAACCTACAAACTCATAGCTATGTAATGAATGACCTTGCAATGAGATTATGAAAAATATCGCATTTGTCATGAGTCAGCTGACTTAGCAGTAAGTTCAGATGGCACACTTGTTTTTATCATTTGCCTCTAGTCTAGACTGGTTGCAACTTTCAGCTCAGTCAAATTTTACTTGCCAGTAAAAGTTGCTTTCATGAAGCATTTCTAAAGCATAACTTTTTTTGCTTGAGAGCTGATGTCTCCTTTGACACATCCTTCCTTGCTTATTGCTACCTGAAAAAATAGGAGAAGACCGAGAAAGGATGACACTTTGTTCAGAGAGTTCATGAACATTGCTGTTTCATCAGGCTATTGCCTTGAGAGCTTGAATGTACTAATTTTTGGCAACGAATGCTACACTACAAAAATCTATTCAGCAAGGCTGGGATTTCATATTACACAGAGGTTAGAGGAACAGCTGTATTCCCATCCCTTGCTCCCATCACAGGGTGCCTCATTCTTTCGGCCATTCCAGCGTAACTGCTCACGGAGCCACACTGTTCACCAGTAGTAGTGAGCCTTGGGGGAAAAAAAAAAAAAGTAATAGGAAGTTTTCTGTAATGCTTTTTGGAAAGTTGGATCAGATACATTTGACATTTCACTCCTACAAAAACACTCTTCCTGGAAAAAGTGAGACAGGCAAGGAAGTATGATTTGGAGCAGGAATTTCTTAAGCCAGCTTTACCACTGAGGAGAGAGCACACAGAACCACAGCTTTACTGTCTCTTGCTAATTCCCTTCTAGTTCACATGAGTTCAAGCCAAGAACAAAAAAAAAAAAAACAAAAAAAAAAAAAAAAAAAAAAAGACTGGATCAGGCTCCAAACTGAGGAAAAGCAGTTTTTACAAGAATAGTTCTGAAAAACACTGCCAATTGCCTGCAGTTCTCAAACATTGAGCATGACATTCCCAGCTTTTTGCAGATTTCGCTAACACATAGTTGCATTCCACTTTTTGTATCTAAAGGCATTCCCACAGTTACATCCTAGGTTTTATATCTAAGCACATTCCTGCGCAGTTACATTTTGGCTTCTGCCTCTTCTCTAGCTTCAGACCATAAAGGACTTCAGGCAACATCAAGTTCTCTTTTACTTTCTTTATTTTCTTCGATAAATTATTAACTTTCATTTAAGTCTCTAGAGTTAAACCTTGTTTCAGAGCGCATTACGGAGGAAAAAAAAAAACCCAACACAAAGGAAGGAAAAGCATCTCAATATTTAGACTGCAATTTTGTATTCATTTGTTTATAATCACAGTACAACCAATTTTTATTTGTTTCTTTGGCATTAACATAAAAGCATGATTAAGTAGCTTGTTTACAGAACTGCAGCAAGATCTGATAAGAGGTTTTTTTTTTTAGTATCGTTAACTAGCAAACAGTTCTAGCTCCACAGGACTTAATGAGCTAAAAAGTCTAAGATGCAAGATGAAGAAGAGAGATAAAGGCAGTTAGAGCAGGCAGACTGAAGACAACATCTGCTCAGTAATTAAAGCTCTATTCCAAGGGGAAAATTTTAAGACAGAATAAGCTCAACTGAAAGAGAAGTAACAACAGAACATCAAAGGACTGAATAGATGAGGGGCAGGTCAAGAAAGAAGTATAAAGCAAAGCAGAAAGAGATATCATGGGAGAAGGGAGACATACAGCCCCGCCACCACCTGATTTACTGCCGATCGGTGAATGACCACAGGCCCCTGAAGCACCAGGCTGGTACTCCGGGCTATTTCCCACCACCGCCACATGACGGAGGGAAGGCACATCTGGGCCTTACAGCTGGATATGGATCAAACAGCTGTTAGGTTCCAGCCAAACCCCGTTTCAACTCCTCCTTTGCATAGAACTGGCTACTTTCACTGGTTCCATCATACAAAAACTAGTAGAAAACTTTCTCATGCAAACATAGTCAACAGTGTTAGACCAACACTGGATTACAAGCACAAAAACAATGGAGAGGATGCGCTCAGATGAACAGAATACTGATACATATATCTAACAATGTATTAACACTATCTAGTCACAAAAATTGTTTTCATACTGGGTTAGGGAACACATTAAGAACAGCTGATCTGAGCTGTGATATGTTAATGCTGTCCTTGTTTTTCTTAATTTAATACTTTTTGAAACCACAAAGGTGCATCTCTAAAACATCTGTGTCAGGAATTACTTAAAAGTTCACAGAAAACCATCATAATTCCGAGTAAACCTCACGTCCACAGCCAAGACCCAATCTCCATCTATAAACACAGGAAGCGGTCATAGAACAGCTGAGGACCAAGTGCCAGACCCGACACGTACCAAAAATGTTGCTCCTTAGTGAAGTGGGAGCTGGGAGCAGGGTTTGCGTCAGGGTAATCTTAGCCAGAACGCTCTGGCATTAGGAATAAGGATCAAATCTGCCTCAGTATATGATTCAAAGTCAAACATCTGTGGCTTCCTGAGATGTTCAAACACTGCATGGCAACGCACAAAACCAGAACAGCTGCCTCAGGGTGGGGGACAACTTTTACAAATGAGCAGTCTCCCATACTCTTCATGCTCCGTAACGAGGACTCTCAGGAATGTGTTTCTCTCCTCTGCTGTTCCTCTTCTCCTCCACTCCCCCCTCCCAAAACACAGCTCAGTTTGCTAGATACAGCTTCCTGCACAGCCGCATCTGCAATGCAGGAGGAATACAGGAGATGATGGAAGAAAACGCAAGACCTGACTTAGCAACCTTTTTAAATGAGGATAATGTTCTGTTTAATATCTTTATCCAGTTCTCTTTAATATCTTTATCAATGATTTGGACAAGGGGATCAAGTGCACCCTCAGTGAGTTTGCAGATGACACCGAGTTGGCCAGGAGTGTTGATCTGCTGGAGGGTAGGAAGGCCCTACAGAGGGACCTGGCCAAGCTGGATCGCTGGGCCGCGGCTAACTGTATGAGGTTCAACAAGGCTCAGTGCTGGGTCCTGCACTTGGGTCACAACAACCCCATGCAACGCTACAGGCTGGGGGAGGAGTGGCTGGAGAGCTGCCTGGTGGAAAAGGACCTGGGGGTGTTGGTCGACAGCCGCCTGAACATGAGCCAGCAGTGTGCTCAGGTGGCCAAGAGGGCCAATGGCATCCTGGCTTGCATCAGAAATAGCATATCCAGCAGGACCAGGGAGGCGATCGTGCCCCTGTACTCGGCACTGGTGAGGCCGCACCTTGAATACTGTGTTCAGTTTTGGGCCCCTCACTACAAGAAGGACATCGAGGTGCTGGAGCGTGTCCAAAGGAGGGCAACGAGGCTGGTGAAGGGTCTAGAGCACAAGTCTTAGGAGGAGCGGCTGAGGGAGCTGGGGTTGTTTAGCCTGGAGAAGAGGAGGCTGAGGGGAGACCTTATCGCTCTCTACAACTGCCTGAAAGGAGGCTGTAGCAAGGTGGGGGTCAGTCTCTTCTCCCAAGTAACAAGCGATAGGATGAGAGAAAATGGCCTCAAGCTGTGCCAGGGAAAGTTTAGGTTGGATATTAGGAAAAACATCTTCACCAAAATGGTTGTCAAGCAAGGCTGCCCACAGAAGTGGTTGAGTCTCCATCCCTGAGGGTACTTAAAAGACATGTAAATGCAGTGCTTAGGGACATGGTTTAGTGGTGGACTTGATGATCTTAAAGGTCTTTTCCAACCTGAATGATTCTATGATTCTGTTCTATGATTCCGATGTCACCAGTTACCTAGCCCAGCACACAGAAGGAAAGCTGAACTCTCTGGTGTCCATCACAGCACTCCCCTTAAGTGACCAGGGAAAGACTTGCTTCCAGATTAAGGTACTATGGGACTCGAAGTATCCCAGGAACCAAACAGAAAGCTAAACTCTCCTCTAGGAAGAGAATCGGTCACTCTTAGGCCACGAGCTGCAGACACGTACTAAGGAAATAACTTAGTCTGGACTAAACCACTACACACTCCTGACTGTAATGCCAACTGCACTGTGGCCACAGACAAGTGTCTGCTTGGCCTGTTTACTCTTACAGTGTCATAGGTGGCAATGGTCAATGCTTTTAAAGTCAGCTGTTCTTCAGACGATATCTAACTGCCATCAAAGCCACATCCTGCCTTTACTCTTTGACTCATTTGTCATGTTCTAGCTTGCATTTTCAGACTGCGCTCCTGAAAGTCAGGAGGCTGGAATCAGTAGTCATTATAAATTAGCTGCTGACAAACAACCAATTGGAGAAGTCAGAGGTGCTATGGATAATTAACAATTAATTATTGTTAATTCTAGAATTAACACATCCCACTATAAAAAACATTCAAAAGAATAAAAGTCCATTAATAAAGTATTTTACTATAGTTTGGGATTTTTTTTTTTTTTAATTTTAATTGAGGAAAGTTTAAAGCCTAAATCTTAGATTCAGCTCTTGAATATACTTTCAGAAAAACAGGAACAAGTACACAACATGAACTCCTATTCAGACTGGGACTTTTGAATATATTCATGTATTTGGACTCATAAAATGGGAATAACAGATTCTCACCATCACAATGTCAATAATATTACTGCTAAAGTCTTGTCTTCAAGTCTTGGAAAGACACAGCTCTCCTACTTGCACATATTCTATGCAGAAGAGCCCCTTTAATGCACAACTTCGACTTCATTGCAGATGACGTCCTTTCAACTAACATCCACTACAGTTCAATGGTATAAAGTTGACACGCAAGACTAGCCACAAATTATCAATAGCTAAATCAAAGTATTTGAGTACACATATTCAAGTATGACTACATTCATATTTTCTTTCATTTACTGCAGTATAATTTCATGAGACCAGCTGTATATCAGAAGAGTAAATAAAGAAGCATTACCATGCTCCACTGGCAGTGGAGAACAATTCAGCCTCAGAGGGACCGAGAACATTGAACATGAACCAATAAGCAAACGGTACTGTCATTAACTCCCCTTTGTCCTCTTCAATCGCGTTTCATTTTAAACTTTAAGGACATTAGGAAAACTGAAAAGCAGTTACAAAGATATGTACAGCTCACTAATTGCAAGGGCCAAAGCGGGTTCATAACTGGCTAAAGTAAAAGCAATTGATCATTCTAACTCTCACGTTCAATACAAACCCAATACAGACACTAGTAGAGATCAGCTGCAAGCTATCTGTGCATCCCACAGTGGTATCACAGTTCTAGATGTGTGCCAAAATCAAACTATACCAAAATTACCAAGCACTGATGCTATAGCTTTATGTGATACTAGACTTGGGTTTCAACCTGTGCTGCCCAGATTCAGATGAAAAGGCCAGCAAGATAGTGACGGCTAATCCTTTTGATCCCAGTTATCAGACTGAAACAAAATCAGCAATGGAGTTGCTTATGGACCACTCCTAACAGTGACTGCATTCAGCATCCTCAGTGACAGAGGGAAATAGGAGTAAATCAGTCACCAAGTTTCTTATAAAAGGCCAGTAGACATTAATCAGAGGATAGACTACAGACTGCAAGTATGATGTAAAGGCAAATTAAAATGCAGCTATACCACACAAGATACCACACTTTCTCACCTAATTGGTCCGCTTGCTCTCTCCCTCCACACACACGTAGCAGTTGCACCTTGGTATCACACTCCAGATGCTAAGGAACTACTTACAAATTAGTTTAGAAACAGCCACGGACTAACTGCTGAGGGTAAAATCAAGCCGGGAGAACACACACAACACCATGACTAATGCCACTGTACAGAAAAATACAATGTTGACAGCAAAGTCCTCCCAATAGAAATCTGTTGTGAACATCACGGAAAAGACAAAATAGCAATATTGTACCAAACAAGTAAGCAGTCAGTTCTACTGGAGATACGTTTCAAGCTGCTGTACCCCATCTGCCCTCTCTGCTAAAAACCCCAAGGATCAACAGATATTTCACCTACAAGAGGCTGTAACATAACACAGCTATGGCAAAAACACTAAAAAAGCAATAATTTGATGATGCTGTTCCACCCAAACCAAGTTGTAACTCCTTTGTAACCAAAACTCCTGATCCTCTCCACTTTGAGAACAGAGGATGGAAGTAACACAACCTTTCTGGGCGACCTGTTCCCGTGCTTAACCCTCAGTGCACGTCATTTGCATTGCTGCACCTTTTAATCATCATCTCTTTCTACTGTGCACCTAAAAACAAAACCCACACCTATACCTATTACCTGAACTCTGTAATCTACTGGGTAACTGAAGACAGCAATTAGATCCTCCATGAGCCTGAAGAAGGCCACAGCCCTCATCCTCTCCTTGAATTCCACGTACTCCGTTCCAGTTGCATTTAGCTGCACATCCTTCATTGTGGTAATATCTTTCTTTTACCAGCAGGATCCCAAATTGGTCGTAACACTCCAGACTGAGCCTCGTGACAGCTAAATACAGGGTAATCATCTCTTCCCTCAACTTGCCCGCTATGCTCTTGCTAATGCAGCCGAATACACCGCCAGTTTTCACTGCCACACAGGCACACTATTGACCGATGGTCCATTTGCTGTTCACTGGGATGCAGAGGTCCCAGTCTGCCAGCACAGCTGCATTGGGTTGTTCCTCTTCAGAGGAAGTCTTCACATTTGTGCTGGTTAAACTTCAAGAGCTTTCTACCAGTGCTTTCCTCTACCTTGCTGAGGTCCTTCTGAATGGCAGACCTACCCTCTAGCATATCAACTGTTCCCTCCATCGTTGTGTACTTGACTTGATTTCCTTTAACTATAGTTAGCTATAAAAAGGTATCTAGAGGCATCTTAACCAACATGCTAACAAGTAATGCATTTGGTACACGTATAATGGCATCAGACAACCACAGATTAAAAAAGAAACATGACATACTGAGGGACAAAGAAGTCATACACTGAACAATAAGGCCTAACAACCTTGGATAATAGCACAGATACATACAAGAAGAGTTTTATAACTTATGAGATGTGTCATAATCATTAATATGGTCTGAAGAAAGAACACTGTTGCAGCCTGTCACAGAGCCCACTGAAGTCCTCTGCAGTTTGGCACTGCAGAGATTTTTCCCTGCTGGCACAGAGCCCCTCCACGCTGAGGAACAGATGATGAATGCTCCCTGACATGCCGAGATAAACTTCCTCAGTCATGCTAGTAGTCCTTACACAATTAATTCTTCAGTCATTGCCACAAAACATATTATCAATAGCTTGGAAAGGCTTCACAACATGAACAGCAGCACTTTGAATCAGAAATGTGACATTCTCTTTAACCCCACCCCGAAATCCTAGAAATTTTCTATGAGCTTGGTGGATTGAAATATGGAAATGCATTTTCTGATCTGAAGATTATCAATAAACCAAGTTTTCTCAGGTCCATAGCAAGCACTATCCGCTTTTCAAATCTCCCCAGAGAAAAGAAACAAGAATGAAGTCCTCAATATTAGAGGAGCCATTCTTCTATTCCTCCCAAGTCAGACTTCTCCTCTTACAAAATAATCAAATTAAATAAGACAACGGTATTTACTGAATTCACTTAAGCATTAAAGCAAAAGTCTGCTTGTAGGTACCAGTTTTTAAGGTCATCTTCACCAACAAAGTTTAGTTCGTCCTCAGTAATTCATATGGTCTTTGATATAACAAACAAAGAAACAGGACAAATCCCTTTAAGATGCAGGCTTCACTAGATTTGTTTTTTATTGCGAGACTACACATGGCTCAAAAGATAATGAACACTATAAACAAATCAGTCGTCAAAAAGGAACAAGTTCTATTGCACTTAATATACATGGCTGAAAGTCAAAGTGATTACCACTAAACTTGCAGCAGCATTTAATGTATCATACACAGTCTGTAAGGACATCTGTGCTACCTGCTGCCCCTAAATTCTCAAGCTTTTTCTCTCATTACTCTTTTGCAGTAAATTGCCAGAAATGCCCAACAGTGTTGTTTTCTCAATAGTTTTGCCCAATATTTTTCCCCTAAGCTTTTTTACCCGAGGAGAGCCTGATAGTTAGTAAGCCTAAGTAGGAAATCGGCAACCTTTTTCTTCCACAAAGATTCTGATAAGCAGGATTCTCTTCATCTTTCAACTTAAATGTGTTGTTCATTATGGGACAGCTGTTAACAAGATGGGGAGACAATGGTGACCATGAAAGCGTCACAGACAAGAAGCTGATTACATTGCTAAACGTAAGTAAACTCAGATAAGAATGCAACACACCACAATACCCATCCTGCACAACTTTGACTAGTAATTCCAACATCTCAAGAATGAGTCAAAAGCTTTTTAGGAGGCCTTACTATCAGATAAAGTAGGAATATAGTATCAAGATGTTGCAACAAAAAAAGGGCAGCAGAAACAAGCTCAAGAAACTGATGGTGCTGCGCAGAAACTTCTTGTTGCTGAAAACTTGCAAACATCACAGGGGTGCTTTAATCTTTTAAATCTCAGCAACTACCCAGGAGCACAGAAACAGCAGAAGGAATGAAGGATTTCAACATTTGAAGACTCAAATATGTAGTAAGGTCAGGAAGTGGAATAATAAATATAACCATCAAGCAACCAACTGCAAAGGATACAAGATAGGACATCCCTCCATCTAAACACTACGCCCTAACTATTAGCCTCAAGATCTGGAGTTCCTAGTCAGATGCTAAGCAGTCATGTCAACTTCTCTTTTAACAGCTCTGAGTAATAACAACCTGAGGACAAATGAAGAAATTAATCCCCGATTTGGAAAGATACCCCTTATGTACCTCAAATGCAGCCAATATAAAAGACAGGGTAGCAGTGCCTGAAAAACAGAAAGAGTAAATATCACTAGATTCCCCCAGTATAGGATTCTCAGTATCAATATGTTCAAAACTGATACAGTAAGACTTAACCACCTGTACAGAAAACATCCTATAAAGTAGAGGCAACCGGAGATGAGAGTACTCTGTAATTAATCAAAGAACACTCTTTACAGATACCATATAATCTTAATATGGGTCTTCTGTTTGCTCTGATTTCAGAAAAACAAGGCAATATCTGTCCCTTTCTTTTTGTAATTTCCTTAGCTGCTAACTTATACCTACTACAGTTAGAAAAGTACTGTTGTGTCCAAACCACCATAAGATGGCAAAGCCTTTGTAACAAGAGCTCACCATGTTTCAGAACAGCTAAGGACCATTAGCTCTCTACAATTCCACTTACATCAGGTGGATCTTCTTTACTAAAACCAGAGGAAATTTTCAGATTTGCTATGAAGAGAGTCCTCAGCAAGTATTTACCCTTTTTGTCCATTTCAGAAGCTGGATATTTTGGTAATACACTTTGACAAAATCGGAATGCTCTATCTGACAGTCAGAGGGGAAGTTGCAGCTTTGTGGCAATAGACAAATTTGGAACTTGAATTCTTTGTTTAGCTATTAGGTACATACACATACATGTATCTCACACTCAGTTACCATTAGTGTATTTTACATGTAAATTAATAGTTTTATTGTGGAGTTTTGTTTTCCCTCATACTGCAAAGAAACAGTCTTTGTTTGCCCTTTATGCCTTTGCACTGAAGCAGCCAGTCAAATGAATCCAATTCCAAGATAACAGAGTACGTAAACATTAGGAGTAGGAGAATACAGAAATACAGTGTATTGGTGTTTTCCTCCAATTTACTGTTTTCACATTTGGAAAAGCCAGTCTCCTTTCCTCTTCATCCCTCTCAAATGACAATGGGTAATCTATTAAAAAAAATAAGCATTTGGAACATTATAGCATAAAAACTACAAAATGCATATGGTACACCCACAGCCCTGGAAAAGGTTTAAGTATTCTTTGGGTACATTTAGTATCTTTTCTCCCACTACTTTTAGTCATCAGGAGATTTTAAAGACCCTGGGCTTTCATTCATCTATCAACGCTAATTGCAGGTAAGCTATTTCTCAACCAAACAGAAGCTTACATATCCTTTATTAATTACATACTAAAGGCTTTTCATCTCCGATCAACTGCAAATATTTTCAAACAAAATCTTGGAAGAGCGATACTTACAACATAGCAGATATTTTGCAATATTAGGCACATTTAACAGTTCACCTTGCCATTTTTCATCATTCATTTTGGGATAAATCAAGGAGGATAAAATAAACAGGCAGATGTGTTCTTCAAAATCAGACACTTGACAAAAGAATACATTCTAGGTAGTTAAATGAGTACTTTTAAAAATCATTCTCCAGAAACTGGAGATTCTTCTGGAGAATAATCCTGTAGGGTGTGCATACGTGCGTATACTTTTTAAACAGACTCCAATTTAGTAGCACACAAATTCAGCCAGAAGTTGCATCCTCAATGAAATATCAGAGATTCCTGTCATCTTAAACAGTTTTTATCCTCAATAACAACCCTGACCAGCAAAGCCAATACATTTGTTCTATTCTTGTAGTGTGCCTTATCTGATCAAATACTGGTATCTAAGCATAGATACCCGAGTTAGTCATCTAAATCACCTTTGGAAACGATGGAGTAGAAACACGCTGTTTCCAGGGTGCAGTTCACCTTATCATGACCCATATGGCTAAAACAAATCCAGAGGCACTTGGGATACAACCATGAATCTTCATTAAGATTTGAAGGAGCCTAAGCCTAACATCTGCCTTAAGAAGAGAGATAGCTACACAGTAGATGAGAAGAACTCTACTTTTCCTGTTTAAGGAAGTTAAGAAAGAATGGGCCTATTTCATTAATTACTGAACTCTTTATACAGACAGGAACTCCAACCAACTTACATGAATGCTACAAGTCTAGGAAAGACAAGATATAACCCACATTTCCAGTTGAGCAGTGAGTCTTTTTAACACCTTTTGCTAGTCCCAGTTAAGATCACAAGGCCCGACACTGCTCCACCTACATTATTTTCTCTTCTTCACCCACCCAGCTCTTACTTAGGTCATCTTAAACCTAAAGTATATGAGCAACAGCATGTTACATAAAACCAATGATACTGTAATAACACCACATGTTCTTTACATTAAAGGTCACCAGAAGAATCCAGTCAAACGCAGAGTCTGACTACTTTCACGAAGTATTCCGAACAAACAAAAAAACCACACTCAAGCTGCACCTTTCTATTTTAACAATAAGCAACATTCAGCCTCCCATTACTGCCGACTGACGAGCAGCCATAGCAGCAAGGGAATCACTGGAGAGCTGGAGTCTAGGAAGGCATCAGAGAGTGGGACAGGTCTCCCGGTACCGACTCACACCAGGGACCACCGCTGTGCAAAGCAGTTGCGGGAGCCCTGAACCCAGCTCGGATCGCTGCGGCAGTGAGGAAGGGGAGAGAAGAGGCTCAGTGCCTCCCTGGGTAGAGACCACGGAGCAGAAAACCAAACCCCATCTCCCAGCTCAAATTCCACACCTCTCTTTTGCAGCAGGGATAGTGTTCACAGCCAGAAGTCAGACTCTGAATACAACACGCCTTTCTTTTGTACCAAAGGAGTGAATTCAATTCAAATTTCAATCCACAAAATGTCATTCTAAACATCAGCACACAAAAATCTGTTACGTGATCTACAGCATTACATAAGATATATATCTTTTTACAAGTAATTACAAGATCACTAATAATTGAAGACTAGGATATTTAAAATGCACAGAAATGTTGAGTGTGTTTGATACCCATGTGTTCCTACTTAAATTAACATCTGGCACCCAGAAAGATGGAAATCTGGAATTCTTCTGCATAGAAATTGTTTTTTAAAATTTTGTCAGATGGAATACATTTCACTGCATATGGCTTCTCCAATTTCTCTTTGTATTATATCCAGCTTAAAATACAAAAATACATTTTGGAAGTTTAGAAGCTTCAAAATCACATTGTGCAAACTGATCACTAGCTCTGCTTTATGTTAATTCATAGAAAATTGCCAGCAGAGGTCTTCCTTTAATGACTCATGGATAAAAAAAAAAGGTAGTTTGTGCATATGCGTGTTAGACTCTCATGCAAACTGCAATGCAACTATTTAAATCCCCACTACTACTGACAAATGAACTCAAAATTATTCAAGAGCATCGTGCCTGCGTATTGTAGAGTCTTAGAATTTCAAACAGAAAACTTAGAATATCAAACAGAAAGCCTGATTCACAGAAAGATTCATGTCACACAAACAAGTTTGCCAACCATCTGACAGGCATTTTCTGTTCAAAACCTCCTCTCATTCATAGAATACTTGAAGGGACTATTTTGCAACAAATTATTCTCTTAGTCTGTCCTTGTGTCTTGTCAGTATGAAAATGTATACAGGGCATCAACTCATAAATTAGATTTCTCCTCTACGCAGGCATGAGTTATGTACAGTGCATCAAAACAACGGATTTACTCTAGGTCTGAGGCCTGGCTACTTTTAATATTCACAAAGTACATGTTAACTGTAATTATTCTGCCGCATATGCAAGGACCTCTCTTGAAGAGATCATCAGGAAAGCAAAACAATGTTCTACTTTACTGGACTGCTTAA
Source organism: Platalea leucorodia (assembly GCF_965183815.1). Lineage (NCBI taxonomy): Eukaryota > Metazoa > Chordata > Aves > Pelecaniformes > Threskiornithidae > Platalea > Platalea leucorodia. The sequence goes on from NC_138830.1 coordinate 15,328,330, forward strand.
AATTGTTTAGCTTATGATCATAATGACAATATCTACTATTTCTCATGTTCTTGATTTAATCTTTTAGTCATATGAAAGAGTGGCAACAATCCAAGATTTATATTGTCACACAGCGAAGCATGGAAAACTGCTGCAGATATTAAAATAATGTTACAGTCCACATGCTAATCTGTATTTCCTCATTTCCATTGCAGACAGCTACTTTTGCTGTTACTTTTGTTACAAATCCACCACCACCAAAAAGCAAACCACCTACATTATTACCTAAACTCACAGGGATATCTAAATCTCAAACAAACAGCACAGTATCTGCTCAAAAAGATCACAAATGCATTTACACAGTTTAAACTTCTACACATGTTTTTAAACTGAGTTCTGCATGTACAAGTGAGAGGGAAAAAAAAGTAAATTAGTCAGAATTTATTCATTCACATAAATATAAGGAGCTGTAAGACATAACATTAAGTAAGTAACCACATGGGCTTTTTGGGTGGGGTTGTTTGTTTTGGTGGGTTTTTGTTTGTTTGTTTGTTTTTTTCTTCCCCCCCCCATGACAATTCTGTATTTGCATCTCCTTGAGATACTAAATTGATGCAGGCCTTCCTGGCTAAATCAATTAAGCCCAGGCAAGGGTTCTTGGCTCTGTAAACCGTAATTTCAGTAGGAATGTTTCCGTAGTCATCAATGAAAATTAGATATTTTCCTTTCCTTTTTCTCCCAAAGCAGGTTATCAGGATGGAGTTTTCTTTGGGAACGTTTTAGAATGATTTACTATAGTAAAAATTTACCAATAACTTAAGCCATATTGTTCACTGCATGAAGTAAGAACAGGAAAAATGCTGACTCTAAATAATACAGTTCTGAGTACAAGGCTGTCAAGAAGCTAAGGCTGAAAAAAGATCACAGGACATTACTAACAGCTAAATCAGCACACTTGCTATTTGATGGCCAACGATTTCACAGATGCCTACAGGAAAAAACAAAGCTACCCAAAGCCCGCCTAGCCCCAGATAGACAGATTTCTATTTTATAGTTACCGCCTTCCTAATGAATATTCTATTTACTAACCTTGCTTTCCAGAAATTTTAACATTGATATTCTTCCCCCCCCAAATATAAAGCTATTATGTCCATAACTTTAGTTCTTAATGTAATTACATGAGATGTGCTTAGCCAACATAAATGAGACACTCCAGGCTAAAGAACTAAACCTCTTCAAATCTATATTTAAAACTTGAATGACTGTAAAGAGCTTGTATAATTACAGTCACACTGTGCGCACACACACACACATAAATAAGCTGTCCTTCTAATTCTGCGGTACTCATTAAAGATCAGTTGCACAGGCTTAATTAATATCAGTTCTTCAGCAATTGATCCTGCTGCTGTGCTACCCGAACGTTATGATAGCTAGCAGATTTTGTTACTACTTCCACTGTAAGCTCCCTTCTCAGTGTGCGGGGTTTTTTAAACATTCCCAGATAAAAACTTAAAAAGACCAAAAGCAAGGAAATTAACATTTTAAGTTCCTATTAGCAATTTGAGATAGTTAAGATTTTTCAGGTTTTTGTTACTTAATGTAAATCATAATCAAACAACAAAGAAACGGAATCAGAACCACCGTTAAAAAACCCTAACCTTTGTAATTCATAATTATGACAGCAAACTTTTTTTTTTTTTCCAATTAAAACAATTTAGGTGCACTAACCAAATCAAGACAACCTGATTTCAGGACACATTTCTCTAATCGCCGTTAGGAAGGACTGTAACAGCTTACTACTAAATTTGAAAAGGCTTTAAAAGATTTCAGTGTGAGAGATTTTGATGAAATGTATTTGAGAGGGATCTTCGATAAAACTGCTTTACTCTAGTATGGTTACCCTAGAAGAAAATGCTCTAACATTGGATCCTATCTTCCAATACATCCCCCTTTCTTTAGGTCAATTATTTTCTTAATGTACATTTGAAAGATGTAGTCACAGATTTAAAAATAAATAAATCATTGACTAGAGACTGAGCAGAACAGCACATTCACTGTAATCTCCACAGAAGTGAAGAATCAGAAACGTAGAAGCACTCTGTTTAACTCCATCAGAGTCCCAGCAGTGCAGACGGAGATGTTGTACACGTGTAACTCGCCAGCATCCCACTAAGATTGTCCTCTGTGTCACTACACTTCAGCTATGAAAAGCGCTGTTCTACAATCACATACTGGAAATTATAAACATAACCACAGAAGTATGAAAAATGGTAAACGCAAACTTAGAAGCAAATGTTTGGCAGCTTTCTCTTTCAACTTACTGTATCTTTATTTTTCAGTTATTCTGCAATACTTTCCACCCTGCCTCGCCAAGTAAGTTACAAACTTGCTTTTCAGCCCCAAACACCAAGGGCAGAAAACCCAGACCAAATGTTTCTTTGGAAATTCCTCCTAAAACAGCTAGGTAAGTCTGAGCAAAACAAACATCTTCTCTGCAGAGTTCTTGGTCACATACCTCTTAACACCTTAAATGTGGCTGAGTTTACCCACGTGAGCAGCCTCAGTGATTTCAAGGGTACCACAACCACACACAGATTACCCACACCATAAACCCACGCGGAGTAAGAGGGGTTTACTGGCTACTCGCAGTACCGTAGCGCAGCAGGTTAGGAAGCAGGCTGCGCTGCGGCACCGTACCCTCTGGAAGTCAACACAGAAGGGACAAGTTTATCGATGGTCTGATTTTATGTTTTCTTCAGATAGTAATAAGCAGATCAAAGTATATGCATTAGGCACAACGCCCATTTCTCTGACTATTGAACAAGACCTGTTCCAAATACATTAAATAAGTCACTTTCTTATATTACGCACATTTTAAAGTGACAAAACACTTCCTGTTACCTGGGAAACAGATGCTTAGCGACTAAACTTTGGTTACACAGTACTAAAGAAGAGAGAAAAAAATCCATAAATCTAGAAAGCCATAAAATGGCATGAGTGACCTATTCAGCCCGCACCCCCTACATAAGCATGAGGTGCACCTCAGGTGCCCCCATTTAGATAGACCAGAATCAAAGCCACAGAAGAAGAAAACCAACACACGTACCAGGGAGCTTCAGTGACTTGCGCTGCAGGCCTGCCTACACAAAGCGATCCTTTAGTTCAATCCAAATGGAAGACTCCTCAGACAAGTCCCTTTGAAGGGAATACACTATCACCACCAGTTCTACCCAGAAACTACCCATGATATACTTTTACTAAGAACGGTAATTGGCAAGAGTTTCATTTATATTCTTTCATCTACCTCGTTCATCCATCATCTGTTCTGCAGCTGGGGTCTCAGGAAGTGAACAGAAAATTGAACACAAAAAAATTTAAGCTTCAGCAACAGTGACAGATAAGGACAAAGAAATTATTTCAAAAATACACAGCTTTTTACTGATGCATTTTTAAAGACTGGAGCAGACTGAATTTTTTTCTAGAGAGTTCTTATAATTGCACATATCTCAAGGAACCGAATTTTGGTTTTTTTTATTATTCATTGTTTATCAAGATCGTTAACTGTTACTTAGAGCAGATATATTTCCACATCACTTAAACTTGCTTCTCCTTTCTAAAAATTTGGGTTCAGAGTGATCCATGTGGCTGCTACAGTGCGTACCTCACTCATTAAGAGAAAATGTTCTTTAGTTACCAGAAGAAAAAATGAAAATGAAATATCAATGTAAAAGCCTGTTCCATTACACACTGAAACTCTCATTGTTTAAACATAAGGAAAAAGTGTTATTTCACAATACCATTTGCATATCAAAAAACCACTCCAGGAATTCCTGATTATACGCATGGGACTTGCCAGCACAGCTCAGTTCTTACTACTCAAGGACTGCTCCAAGGCACCTCCCCAGGCAACTTCTTCATTTGATGGGAAGTGATCGACGCACTGCAGGAGAACTGCAAACGCATTTCCTTGCTACATCTTTGGTCCGTCCATACTTTACAAGAGGGAGTCATGAAGGAAAAGCATGTGATTTCAGTGAGATTATTTTCAAAGCTTCAAAGGAAGAGTGGATTTAAAAAAATATGACTGCAAATCTGCAAAAACGTGCCTGAAGTCATAGCCTTTTCACAGAATCATAGAATGCTTTGGGATGGAAGGGACCTTTAAAGGCCATCTAGTCCATCCCCCCTGCAATGGGCAGGGACATCTACAACCAGATCAGGTTGCTCAGAGCCCCATCCAGCCTGGCCTTGAATGTTTCCAAGGATGGGGCATCTACCACCTCTCTGGGCAACCCCTTCCAGTGTTTCACTACCCTCATTGTAAAAAATTTCTTCCTTATATCTAGTCTGAAATTTTCCATTTTTGAAACCAGTTTCTAAACCTCAAGTTTCCAACTCCAAACTGATCAGGTATGTCATAAGTTTACAAACCTAGTGATGCAATAAGCCATCATTGCTTCAGGTTTTATAATTCAAAGACTTCTTTATCTACTGGGGGTGGGAGGAAAGCATGCCTTACTATGAAATAACCCACCATACTTCTGACGTGAATCTTTACAGCCATTATTATCTAATCACATATCAGCAACTCAACGGTGACAAATGATGCTCCCTTCATATACATATTAAACAAGCAATCAAACCTTTACTTCTTTGATTTGGGTAACTATGGTATTCCAAATTACATCCCAAAGCCAAAAGAGATCAACATGAACTTCACAAGAAACAGATAAGCAAGAAAGCCATGTGTCTGAAGCTGTATGTAGTAGCATGTTTTAAAAGATTTAAATAGCTCCCTGTGAAAACAGGGATTTGGTGACTCAGGAACTCTGATTCACCCACGTCCTCCCAGTTCTCTCCACGACTATAAGAAAGTAAACTATGACATTTCTGTACACTGTATGCCTCCCAACAGGTTTATTTAACTGCTCCAACAGGTATACTGATGGGAAGGACGGAGACTACACCCACCTGCTCAGCAAGGTCAGGAGAAAGCTGCAGCTCTGCTTTGCCATAAGATAAGGAACACAGCACAGGAAGGTGATTTATGTCCACACTACTCCCTGCAAGAACACTAGGCCTTTGCAATGACCTTGCTCTACATCAGTGCCTCTACCATCCCTTAATAAAACCACTGCAGTAAACTTCATTTAGAAGGTTTCCAGTATTTGGTTTAGGTAATTCATACGAACACTAAGAATGACTGAAGTTGCAACAGCAAATACTAATGACTAATAATGAAAGATAGGAACTTTTTTCAGAAATACTACAGGATTTCTGCTTCACAATTTTAACCACTTCCTATCAGTTGAAGGTTGGAAGGATGTTTTGGTGGCATCAAGTGATTACACCATAAGGTTATCTGCAACTTCTTCAAAGGTAGCAGTATCAGAGACTGTCAGAAAGACGACAATATACTAGAAGACCCTGACAAAGGGTTTTCCACCATTTCTCTCCTTGAAGGAAAGGAATAAAGAGGGGCAAAATGAGAATGATACAAAGTTAGTTCAAACAAACTAGTATGTCTTAACTTGAAGAGAGAGCAGCACACTTCTGCTCACAAATTTTAGTCACAATTTCTTGCTTTCTCAAGTGCATTCTATACTTCAGCAGGTATCAGTAATTAAAAAAAAAAATATATATTTAACGGTATAGTTCTACAGTTAAATTAAGCCAATCTAAGACCATATTGTCACCAAATAGGAGGGACCCATATTAAACATAGTTGCGCCAGAAAGTACCTATACTAGCAAGCACGTCCAACTCAGGGCAAAGTTTTTTGGAACAGCTAAGGCAATGTAAAAGCTCCCTGCTGTCTCAGGGGAGGTCTCACTCCCCACCACCTTCCTCTAGCTGTGCTTCTGGCAGTGAAGTTTCCTCTTCCTCCTCCCCATAAGCGTTAGTAGGTTTCACACCCCTTGCAACGCTGACTCAGCTCACTAACCTAGCAGAAAACCATCCAGTCTCTTCTGCCAGGGCAGCTAGCTCATTGAAGGATCCAATAATACAAGTCACGGTCACCAGAAAAACCCGCGGCAGAAGCAGCCAAGCTGGCAGCAGAGACAGGAGCAAAGGAGGGAAGAACAAGAACTCTGACTTCTGCCAGGGGTAAGCCATTCAAACCTTCTTCTCCAACTTCCTCCACATCCCAGAACCACACGATTGCTAAAGCTGACGCAAAGAGGAGGCATGAACACACAGCCAGAGACCAGAGGAAGAGCAGGACGACTTCCCTCCACAGCCAGAGCTCACGCAGCCTGTGCCAACCACAGAGCCACAGGCGCTCCAAACACAGGCTCAGCACAGGACAGGAGGGGCACAGCAGTGACACATCACATCAAGTCACGGAGCTGTTTGCCTCTCCATCAACTAGCAGGGTGATACCAGGCACAGAAAGTGGGCCTATGTGCACAGACCAGCCACGCATCCAACAGCGAGGCAGCATTATGTCGAGTAGATACAATGGTGCAAAGTATATATTTAGAATGGATAAAAGCATAGGGAAAGATGAAGGGGAAAGCGGCCCGACATAAGCAGAAGTAAGCCTACAGCAGTGACAGACAAGCGGTCACGAGTGGGGAAAAACAAAAGAGTACATGCCTTGGTCTGACAACAGGAAGTAAGAGCTTGTACACCGAGCCTGTTTAGCACTGGCACCCCAACAGCGGGCAGACCGAGTACGGACGCATGCAGCAGACGCAGGCGGGAGACACGGGGAGCTGAAGTGTAAGCGCAACTCTGAAGAATCGGAGATGGACCACCGGGGAGTTCCCGCTCTTGAGCCTGGGCAGGCATTGCTTCGGCTGCTGAGCGTTTCCCTTCGCGCCCCCGCATCTGCCCAAGGGCGGGCGACCCCCGCAGTGCTCGCTGCAGACTGGGCCGCCTCCACACGAGCCCCAGGCCCCGCGCGTTGCCCACCCGGCCGCGTACCACGCGGGCTGGCCCCTTTCCTCACACCTCCCGCCTCCCCAGAGCCCCCCCCAGCCCAGCCCCTCGGCCCTCAGAGCCCCACGACAGCCCCTTCCTCGCACAGGGCCCCGACCTCCCTACGCAGCCCCTCACGGCCCCCCGCTCCGCACACGCTGCCCTCCCACCCCGCGCCCCCCGGTCCCTGCCCCTTGCCTGTCCCGCGCAACCACCTCCCCGCAACAGCCCCGGCCCCGGCCTCCGCTCTCCTCAGAGCCGGCTGCCCACAGCTCGCCGCTACCTGCCACTCTCCGGGGCCCTCGCAGCCCGGCCCGCCCCAGCAGCCCCCTCCCCACCCGGCTGCGCGGCCTGTCACCCCGCAGACACCCGGCCCCGCTTCCTGCCCCCCTGCGCGGCCCCCAGCACCCTGCCGCTCCACCGCGGCCTGTCCCCCCGCACGACCCCGGCCCGGCCCCTTCCCGGCGGCACCTGAAGCGCGGCGAGTCCTTCAGGCACTCCTCGAAGTCCACGGTCACCTTCATCCTCCCCTGCCGCGGGGCGCGCCGCTGCCTCCGCTCCTGCTGCTGCTGCTGGTGGTGGTGGTGTCGGGGCGAGCCCGAGGCGAGGCGAGCCGAGGCCGGAGGCCGGCCGCCGGGCGGGGCTAGGCGGGGGCGGCGCTCATGGAGCGGCGGCGGGGCCCGGCGGCAGGGCGGCTGCGGCGGGGACGCCGCGACGAGCAACACCTCTGCCCGCCTCCCGCGCCCAACCGCGACTGACAGCCCGGCCAGCCAATGGGCGGCAGCCAGCAGCAGAAACAGCCAACAAGATGCCGGTGTAGGCGGGGTTTCCCCTAAATCGGCGTAGGGCGGGGAAAGGGCAGCCAGTCCATCCAGTCGCAGGAGCAGGGGAGCGCTCTGACCAATCACAAGGCGAAGAGGGAGGGAATAGTAGGAAGACCGCCCAATAAGTGAGCCACTCAGAGGAGGCAGCCAACCGCCGGGCGCCGTAGGGATTACTTCCTCATCGAGCGTCTCAAAGAGTGACAGCCTGGCAAGCCAACGGGAAAACCGCCTTTGGCTTCCCACCAATTGGCAAGCTCCATTGCCACGGCTACCCGGAAGACCAATCCCAGCGCTCATAAACGCTGAGAGGGCCGCTCCAGCGCTGCGATTGGCTGGTTCGCCCGTCGCTCGCGGCGGATGACGCTGCCGGGGGCGGGACGAGGCGGCGGCGGTGGCGGCGGCCGGCGGGCTCCGGAGGGGCTGGGCGGGCGCTGCCCGGCCGATCCCCGGCGGGTCCCCGGTAACTCTGTAGTTTTTCTTAATTACAGCCCTCGTGAGGGGCTCAGACCCGCGCGGGAAGGCCCGGCCCGGCGCCCACCGGAGCAGAAAGCGCGGCAGTGGCTGCGGCGGGGCCACAGGCGCTCCCGCTCCCCCGGGCAGCCGACGGCGCCGGCTGAGGGTGCGGCGGCGGCCGAGGCCCCGCGGAGGAGTTCCAGCTCCGGGCGCTCTGCGCTGCGCGGCAGTTCTGGGTCTCGGAAATAACCGTAGGGCTGCGCTCTTGGGGGAGGCTCAGAGCTGTCCCGGGCGGAGAAGGGCGATCGCGGGGGAGCCGTGCCGGGGAGCCTCCGCCTGAGGCGGCTTTTGGCAGGCGCTTCAGGCGGCAGAAGGGCTGTGTCAGAGCGAGAGGGACCGCGCCCGTCCTCTCCCGCTTTGCAGCGAGGCGCTGCCGAGCGCTGTCGGTTGCTGATGCCTTAAGAGAGCTTTGAGAAGCGCGGCGCTGCTCGGCGTTCCCAGGTGCGGCCGCGGCAGAGGCAAAGGCGGCAGCGGCCCCGGCTCACCCTCACGGGCAGCGACAGGGGAGCACAAGTTACCGCTCTCTTCAAGTTAAACCTGGCGAAGAGGCAGCGATGTCACCCCAAGTCACAGGGACGCCGTGCAGGGAGGATGACGTCAGCTGATGACGTTCACTCTCGGCTCCTCCAGGAGTCTGAGGAGCCGCCGTAGCTGCTCCCAGCGACGCTGCTCACCCCCTGCAGGGGTCTTCAGGCCCCCATCACCCGCACCCAGCTTCACCTCCGTTTCTTTATCCCTTTCCCTTATCCCACCCGCTCGCTCTCCCCCGACTGCCCCGTGGTCTCGCAAGGAGACGCGGTCGGCACGGAGGATGGAGGGGAACGCAAGACTTCTTCCTTTCCAAGAAGCTGAATGCCTGCTGTACCCTTACTGCCCCTCCCCGGGTTGAAGTCTCCTTCCACAGAAGCAAGGGGAAGCTTTTTGGTTCAGTCAGTTGTGGTTTAGGGTTTGGTGTGGTTTTTTTTTTTTTTTTTTTTAAGACTGGTGAAATGTCAGATCCAAACTACGAGTCACACAGATATGATGATTGTATATTTTCGTGAGCTGTCCCTCACCAAAACTAACCAAACTACCGTTGGTTTGGTTAAGAAGTCAAGCGCATCCATCGCACCCACACAGAAAAAGCAGCAAGTTAAGAAATTTTTGTATCACTTCGCCTGCATTTATGTTGTGAAATCCACTTTTCAGCTGAAGTGTGCAATTGAAAAGAGAGCCCAGCTCTTTTTTCTGGAATAGAGTTTTACTTCCTAAGGAGCAGTTGGTGTTAGTCATTTTCCATTACTCAATGCTAGTGAGCGATTACTCAATGCTGACCATGAAGAGACAGACCAGTCTTGCTTTAATCCGACAACACACACAGAAAATTACCTTGAAAAATGCAACCTTTTCTGTGGTGCTGCTATCTTAAATGCATGATTCGGGTTCCCAGATCTACCCTCATGTCTAGGTAGCCAAGCAACCACAAAATCTGGAAGCATGTACAAACGGATGTCTATCAAAGTTACACTAAGGAGTACTTCCTCGTTTGCAGTGACGAGGAAATTGCAATGTTGGTTTAAGTATTCATCTATGAACACACCTGCAAACCTTACAGTAGCTGCCAGTTTCTTCTAAAAAGCTCCAAGAAGGCAAACCAATACATCTACTATTAGTGCCATAATGCAGTAATGAAAACAATGGTTTTATTTACGTTGTGACACTTAACACTGGTTTCAAACAGAATAATTACATTTGTGAGGTGGTATCATCATAAACACCACAAAAAGCATGTTACAGAAACAAAGAGTTCTGGTAAGATATACAAGTTTAACACGAGAGAGCGAGCTGTGGAAAAAATGCTTGCAGTGTCCATGAACTGTGTACAACTCAGTGAGAAAGAAACTTTAAGGACAGAAAAAAAAAACCTTTAAAGATGGAGTTAAGGCTCTTATTTGCAAGTGATCTTCCTATTGGAAGCATATTGAAAATATTTTCTTTAAACAGGATGCAGCTTGAGGATTTAAACCTGTGCAAGAAGCTTCACAATTATGATGCTGTGGAGCTCAATGTCCACGTTAGTAAGGGCTGCGTGTCTTTTGTTTCCTCTTTACACCACTCTCTACTGCATGAATGAGCTTTTATCATGTGCACCCCAAGATTAAGATGTGCATGCAAGCTAAGTCCCCATCAAATGTAAAAAGAGGAAAGGCATTTCTTCTCTTGTCCCCATTCAGCAGGGACCTATGATTGATATTTCCAGAATAGAAAGAAACCAGGCATCCCTTTTTAAAAAAAGCTATATAGAGTATCTGTAGTTACTGGAAAGCAAACTTGCCTATTTTAGCTTTTAAAATGCATGAAGGTGTAAGCCTGGATAAAATCAAGTAAACCAGCCTTTCAGTTAAAAGCAGTGTCAGGTACATTGGGTTGCACTCCAGGGGAGTGAGATGAAGGAGCACAAACAGAATTTTTGGTAGCACTGAAGAGAATTAAGAGAAGAACAAAGACTTTAATAAAACCCATAACTAAAACCAGTACAAGTTCCAAAATGGCATCTAACTAAAACTTGGGGGCTTGGTGGCACAGAAAAAGGGAGATAACCCAGACAGCTCAAACTCCTCTGACCGATGAAGAGACCTACTATACATTCTGAGGTTCATTTAAAACCCTCTTCATGCATTTACATATACTGTACCTCCCTCAAAGCTACATACCCATGTCATCCAGGATTTTGGAAGCCATTACAGGAAAGGTCTTTACTGGAAGTTAGCAAAGTTTTTTTTGTTTGTTAAACAAAATGCTTTGTAGGCATTGTAGGCACAAAGTAACCCCGCTGAGCACCAAAATGAAAATGAGATCTTGGACGCAGAAAGTGTGGGTGGAAGGAGCGCAGGACATTAGCTCAAACAAGAACTGCTTCTGATGGAGTCCCCATCCCTGGAGGTATTTAAAAGATGTGCAGATGAGGTGCGTAGGGACATGGTTTAGTGGTGGACTTGGCAGTGCTAGGTTAACAGTTGGACTTGATGATCTTAAAGGTCTTTTCCAACCTTAACGATTCTGTGATTCTGTGATTGCGGGTACAAAGTACCCACTTGTACTTAACCACAAAGTACGAGTAATCTGTTTTACAGCATCGCAGAAGGCCTCTGCGTTACCCATACACATTGGTCAAGTCTGGACCCGTTCATGCTCCAGTCTGGAAGTAATGCACTGTTGCTGAGTGCTGCCACGCCCTCAGCAGGACTTAGCTGCCCTAGCTGGGGCAGCCCAGGCCACCGGCTGGGCAGTTGGAAACACAGGTCGGTGCGGACATTCCAACAGTCTGAACACTGCAAGCTGGTACAGAAAAGGTGCAAACTTAAGTTTTGAAACCCTATTCTTGGGAGCCAAATTTAAAGCTACAGTAAGTGACTTTAGAAGTCATAAGTATCTAAGTGCTTACTCTGTGCCCCTGTTTATTCTATAGAAGTGACCATGTTTGATACAAGAAGAAATAGCATTCTCCATATTGAAAAATTAGCATCACCACACTGGACTGAATCAAGACTTCAACTCTTTCCTGTGAAAAGGTGCTTTTAATCCTGATTCAGGCCCTTAGAAGACTAAATATCCCGCAACTGACAACCCTGTTACCTACTAAGGAGAACAGACGGTTAGGAAAGGCACACTGCAACACCCCATTAGCACAACTCACAGGTATCTTTGGCAATGCATCCATTCTACTGACTTATTCCTGTATAAATCTTTCAAAGGACAGCATCCCTTTGCCTTATTCACTCTCGGTCTCTCTGAGATGTCATGAAAGCTCACACTTGAGAATGCATATAACTGTAAAATAACTTCCATTCCTTTATTCAAACTTCACATATACAGTGGACAAAAAGACATTTTAAAATAGATCCATATAATTATATGGATTTTTGCAACATATCAAATTCAGATCAAAGTTAAGATATACACTGTATTCCATAACCAAGCTAAAGCTTAAGTGTATACTTCATTTGTGTAATAAAACCCAGGAACTACTCTGAATAATGGAACATTCACCAGTCAGATTCCACTGAGTGGGAAGTTGTTGACAGCAATTTGGAGGTTCAGAATCCCTCTTTACAGGGGCTATACAACCACACTGTAAACAAGTATTTGAATTAGGCAGTTTCCCTTCTATTCTTCCAAACAGCCTTCATTTTACAAAAAGGAGCTGCTGTAAGTTGCAATGGATACAAGAAGATTTAGACCAGTGGTTTTCAGTATGCAGGTTACCAACCCCAAATGAGTAGGAGACCATCAGCAGTTATCTTTATATAAAGAACAGCCAGAGCCTAAACTCAGCTCATCTTCACAGTCCTGATGTGGATTTGCTCACGGTTGGGTGTTTTTCCTCAGGTGCTAGTAGCACAAGCACTCTTCGTGCAACTGGAAAGGACCAAAGATTTGAAACAAGAGCCAGAAGAGTGACAGTGGATGTGGTTTTAAGAGAAAAGTTGGAGGGAACTTCCATGTTCTCACGATAAGCCAAAGAGCTCCACAAAACATCCAGTCCCGATGGAAGAGATAATGACAGTTAAATGCAAAGTTCAAGTTAGCACATTTCCAGTGTAAAAACATGCCCTCCACCAGACATTAGTACTGCCTAAGTCAGAAGCTAACAACTGACTCCAAACACCACTCAAAAAATAATACAGCTCTTCTTGTAAAGACTGGGAAAGTACAGGTAGTAACATACTGAAATCTAGATTAACAGGTCAACATTTTACAAAAAAGTTGTAAGACTTAAATAATCCCTTTTTAAACTGCTTAACACATCTGATAAATAGCTTGCATGTCAATCTGATATATGCTGTACCGTTTGGCTCTTGAATCCCAAACCTTTCCATTAGAGATACCACACCTAGAACACTGTCAAATAAATAGTGAAAAACCAAAAGATACCGTCTGTTTCGAAGCATGAAGAGTAACAGTACATTATGCAAGATAATCAGCGTTATACATAGAGGGAATGCCATTCTGGTTGAACAGATTATGAAGCAGTATTCTCCATGAAATACGAGGCACAAGAATAAATCAATTAGACAGGTTTTTCTGCCTAATGGACAAGTCTAAAATTAACATTCTTGGCAATACAACATTGTAACTGATATGCTTCTCAATATTTAAGAGCCTTAATTGCAAAAATCATGAAGCGATGTTTATATTTGTGTCTTTGACAAGCAGTTACAGTTCTGGACAGATTTCTTCTATGCTGTGCGCTCTGCTTTCCAGCTGGTCACAAGTAGCATGTGCTGCATAAGAAAGATTACAAAAAACAGATAATTCTTCACACTCATTGAATATTTCCAAAACACACACAAAAATCCTCCTGAAATCATCTTTGCTTCTCCAAAGGTAATGTTTGCCAACCCACTTTAGCAACCTACAAGCTTTCAGTTTGAGAGTGCAGAAACTTCCAAAATAGTTATTTCACCCTGATGTTCTGAAGAAGTGGCTAACACCCTTGTGCAGCATACCAAGCACTGAACGCTCACCACCCCTGGAACTGGGAGGATTTAACCCAGGAGTTAGGAGAGAGATCAATTTGCAGAACTAACATAAGAGGTTCCTGAAACGCAAGCAAGCATAGTACTTTTCAGGTCAAATTTCAATTCCACATAAGACATGTTAAAACAAAACAAGCTTATAAATGAAGGAGCATAGTCTGTTGTGTTTTTCAGGAAGTCGTTAAACTGATGGTTTTGAGCCAAAGAACAGCAATAAATCAGAGAAAGCTCCTTCTCATTAGTACTTTTCATATGAAAAAGCTCACCATATATATATAAATGTGTGTGTGTGTATGTGTGTATATATATATAAATGTGTGTGTGTATATATATATATATATATGCACACCTGAAAATTCAGCTGCATAAAGCAAAGATCAGAGAAAACCACATCCAGATGATAATAATCTTTAAAAAAAGGCCAGCTAGGCTTCAGCACAAGTTAGACTTGGTAACAAGTGCAGTTTAACAAGTGAAAAGCATAGCTAACAAGCAGAACCAATTTGTGTCTGCTCCCAGCCTTCTCACTTCAGTCATCTCTAGGGTGATGCTCACTGTGGTTAAGAAAACACCATGTATTCTGTATCTACCAAAGGCCAAAGAGCACACCCAGTCAGCTGACAGCTAAGCTGATCAGCAGTATCTGAGCAGGGTTATCATAGCAATGAATGCTAAATGAACCATAGGGAGAGAACAATAGTTTTACTGCTTGTCGATTGAACTGCTATAGATCACACCCTTGTATGTGATACTTTTGTGTAGCAGAAGACAGGTCTGCATTGAAATCATCATGCTTAAATCTACCTACATCAGGAATCTTTCCTTCAGTGATTTCAAAGAGAATTTTTAAAGGAAAAGTGTTTGTGGAGAGGAACAAAGGTCACTACTTTGCTGGCGAAGTCTATTTACGTCATTCATGGAGTCATAAATAGGGAGTAGCCAGAGAAATTCCAGAGAAGCTGAAAGGCTGAAGCAAGCAATCCTAATGCAGTCTATTACAACTTGAACTTTCTTTTCCACCAAAAAGCTTGGCTGCTAGAATCCACATGCATGGGATAAGTCACAGCTACTTGAGGCAAGAAAGGAATGACCCATCCACTTAAAACACTTGGTAGCCCACAATGAAGACAGGGGCAAAAATATACAAACAGTTCTCACCATCACTGACTGGACTGGCCATCTTCATTTCAATCGGCAAGAAATCTCAGTCTGTAACCAAGAAGCGCAACTCATATTAGCAGATCTGGTGGTATCTGACAGAAGCCTTCTTAAAAACCTGTCCTAAGTCTTTAGCTCCTTCTTCAAAAGGAGTGTGTAGAGATTAGAAGAGTACTGTTAGTTTTACTCAAATACAAAACAGACAGCATTAGAGGGTAGAAAGGAGCATTGGATAAGAGAAGCACAGAACCTTTAAGGGATCTTCATGGACCAAAAAAATTCCAAGTGAGAAGAGGGTCTCAAATTGCCTGAAAAACAACCCAGGAGCCAGCACAGCCCTAGAGTCACAACAGACCACTAAGAAATGCCTCTTACGTCACATCTCTATCTGGAATGATCACCAGTACTATAGGAGTCATGTTATTCCACTGGAATAAAAAGACTGCATGCCAGCTCTCACTTACATAGACAGACAGTCTCAGACATAATAGGTGAGCGGTAGCCACACCACCAAATGATCTCCGTAACTTCAGAGGGACGGAAGTCAAATGGAAGAAATTATCAAAATGTAGCTACAGTACAACATGCAGAAAAGGACAGACATTTCCTTTGCAGTTAAACGCAAGCGTCAGAGCAGTTAGTCAGTTTAACAGAGTGAAGCCAAAATAAGCCATCACAAAAATCAGCTCCTGCATCACCCAGTACACTGAGTAAAGAAAACCCTCCTTTTCTGCTCTATAAGAAAGCACTTTAAAATACAACAATTTGAAGTCAAAGAGCTCTTCAAAAGCTATCCAGATGAATAATCTTTCCACACACTTACAGTCCTAACAGGGAAATCTCAGGAACAAGAATATTAGTAGCATTTTGATCCACTTCCATGAAGGAAACAACCAAATTGAAATACTGTTTTAAATACCCAATGGCTTTACATGACCAAAAGCATGGCATGACCAAGAGCACAGACTAGCAAAAAACTCCAAGTAGGGAGTGTTAAAACCTCCTATTTGAGAAATGTTCTGCAGCTCCAATATCTGTTTAATTAACATTTATGAATAAGGAGATTCTTTTGTGCCCTCAGAATACAGATGAGAGAGTGATAGAGATGTCATCTCAAAAAGGTTATTTCAGTAAAACTGACATTACTTTAACACAGCTATGTTGCTGAACACTTATCATCTCAATGTAGGAATTTCTTAAAACATGGGCAGTGGCAGAAGACAGAGAGGTTTACTAACAGTTTCATCCATATTCCATCATCCTTTGACCAACCCTGCCACAAAGAATCCCACGTGATCAGTCCGAGGGCATTCAATTCACCAGCTGCTACAAAAGTGAGACCAGTACTTAACCTCAGAAGAGCTGATCAAGTACAGAGACCAAAAGCTATGATAGTTGATGCAGAGATTAGGAGAGAATGAAACATCAAGGTTTGTTAAGCAGAATAATACAAAACAAAATGAAGAATTGAGAACTACATCAAGTTAATGGAAAGTATTTCTATATGCTGTGGTGTGGAGGTGAACCGGTTAGTTAATGGGTTGATAAACTGACAAACAGTTACATTTATGTCATCTATTGGCCATGAGCAGTCTAAAATTGATAATTACCAGTTGTGGCTCTGAAGCTGGTTATGAGGCAAGGTGGAATGGACTTCAACAATAGAGATGGAAAAATGCTGCAAAGGTGTGCCTTCTTTCCACTGGAGAATGTGCAGCTGGGGAGCGGAGTTGCCTCTGTTTTACAGCAGAGTGCAGAGAGATGGCAGCTTCAAGCCATGGAGAAAGGTCATAATGTTGCCTATTGGAGCCCTCCTTTCCCCTGGAGAGTGAAGTTCTAGTAAATAGCCATTATAAGGCATATGGTAAGTTACTGGATAAAGTCAGTCCATTAATGGGTCTCAGACACATACCAAATGACCCTTTCGGAGCAATTATGAAGGCATTAGTCCTCCTGTAATAAATAATGGGACTAAAATGTGCAATCCACAGAACTTAAAAACACGGAACTTTGCAAATCACCTTTTTATTATGTGGAATTTAAACTAATTTTAGAAGAGTTCCTAGTTCACGTGGTTGTGAAAAGCAAATGTGAACCAAGTTAAACCCATGCAGCATCTTCCCAAGTCTGCAGATTGTGCTAACGTCTCATAGCTTTGCCAAGCAACAGATGAATGAGGCTTACAGACTTTATTGCCACTAGTCTCATGAGCAACAGATGTCTTTTTTTTTTAATGCCAAAAAACTTGTTCTAAGTGCTGTTACACACAGAGGTGGGTAGTGAACAGCTGTAATTATTCACCAGAAGGCCACCACAAAAATCAAAGACTTTTATTATACAGTATACCCTTTTCACCCAGAGAGAAGCTTAAAGATGAAAGAGAAGGTGTCAGCCTCTACAGTTTTATGAGCTTTCTATCAAGAGACAGCCCTGAAGCAGGTTCCAGAAACAGCTCCCAGCTAAAAGTCCCAGACTTTCTTTCAGTAGCTGCACTCAAAGCAGAGCTGAGGGTTTTATCCCATACTATAGAAATGAACATTACTGCTTAAGGACAAGTGCATACTGAAGTCCTGACAGCCGTTTTAAATTACAGCTCTTACTTAGGAAGTTAGATACACTCCTCTCAACAGGGAGGAAACATTCATGCTAGTTTCCCATTGCTGGCTACAGGATCGTTTGGGAGCAGAACAGGAACTGAACCACAACATAAGGCCAGGCTCTCCCGTGTGGCCACAGCTTTAAGTGTTCTGTACAAGACAGCTCTTCCTTTAAAAAGGATGCTGGCAACTTCACTACCAAAAGTCAGTTACTCTGGGGAAACAGTACAAAGCAGAGGTGTTTGCTTTCCTGTTATGTCACCATAAGCAAAAGCCCACACGCTTAATTAGCAATACTGATGGCTTTGGTACCATGCTACAAATCTACCTATCAAGACAGCATGCAGTATTGCACATTGAGCGTTACATACGTACTGTACCCTTTCTATTCATTCTCATACTTGAGTGTATTAATTTCCCAACAGCTGAAAGGACCACCAGTACTTAAACATGCTTTTTGAGTAATCAGTAGCTCACCATGTTCAGTAGCTTCTGTATTCATTGTTTCTACATCTGCAGCATCATGCATCTCTTCATCCTCATCATCATCCTCGTCTTCACCATGTAGTTCTTTCGCAATGAGCTGTCTTGCCAGTTTGATGTTTCGTCCTTCATTGTAGTGCATTTTTCTCTTCATTTCAAACTGTTTCTTTTTCTCTGAGGACAAACAAATGCAAATACTTATTTCTTCCCTTTTTAAAAAAAAAAAAATCAACTTATTTCCTCTTCAAAGAGGAACTAGTTGCTTCCTAGGTCAAATTTATTCCTACCTTGAAAGTCCGTTGATACACGGTCAAGCAATCACTGAATTAAAATTATTTTCTTCAAGCAGTCGAGTGTTCTTTTAAATGAGCCTGACTTACAAAAAGGCTAGTAATTAATGGACTGGAATGGCTGAAGAACTTTTAAAAGAACCTGTCTGCAAGTAAGAGCGAGTCTGAACCAAAACAAGCATCTAGTAACAGCATACGAAAAAGTTTCGCAAGCCTTGTTTCTAAGTAAACTTAAGGACAAATTGAGATGTACTGGTGGGACAGAAGACAAACTTTTGCAGATGTCTGACTTGACTCCTGGCTAGCTACCAAAGGCCAGTTACGAGAGATATATTTACCACATGTAGAAGAAAATATTTTCCACTTTCCCCATGGCCTGAAGCCTAACTTTGCTCCATATATTGAACATTAGCAGGTCTAGCAGTAACGCATTATAATTAAATTAAACTTTGCTTATTGGCAGCCCCAACACTGTTTTTTTCTTCCTCTAGAATAGTAAGGTTACATGCTCAAAGTTGGGGCCAGGAAAGATGAGACGCAACAGCTAGATAACACAAGCCTGAAACCTTAGAAGTATCATTGTTTGACTGCTTCCTCAAAATGTTCTAGCCCAAGCTAACACAAAACAACATCTCTGTTGAAGATGCATGAGGCAATCTGCTTAGGAATAAATGTAGATTTCCTGCTGGATCCATCTACCAGTTGCTTTGAAAACAACAGAAATATCATCTGTATGTCTGCAAGCAATTAGTAGCATCTTAACTGCAGCGGTACTCATTGAATTGTTAAGTCTACCTGAAATATATTCAGATTAAGAAGTACTCCCTCACTCCAAAACCAGAAGAATTTCTTACTTGAGAAGTCTAGGTTTAAGAGGAATTCCCACACCTTAAGCTTGTATACAAGGGGGGAACCAGTAACAGCAAATTCCTGTTTATATGTAGATCGCAAACCAAACAGTCCCAATTACAAACAAACAGCGTATTTGTTCAATCTTTTACTTACCCTTCAAAGAGTATTTATCTCCATTTTCAAATGATAACATTTTTCTGTTGGACAGTACTACTTCTTCCCAAATATTTCTTACTGAAAAGCTGAAACTATTTGCAGGAAAAAAAACAAAACAAAGAAAACAACTTATGCCTACCTCGTTCTTCAGGTGTTAATTCTTCATCCTCTTCCTCCTCCTCACTGCTTTCTTCTTGCTTTGCTATAATCTTGGGTCCTTTACCTTCAGCTGCAGCTGCCAGTCTACATAAAACATGCAATACAAAATGCTGAAGCAGCAAGTTATTGCTATTTGAAATACATGACATTTGAGAACACTCATACAAACTGTTTTTTTCATTATTTTTGCCATATTTATGTGTACTAACAACTTGCAAGAGGTTTGAAGTACCAATGGCACTACCAAACACTGAAAAGTACTTAATTTGACAATAGCAGAAGTTTGACTGTTAGAGAAACCAGCAACACCTTTCCATAAAGAAAAACTACTCCAGGAAAGAGAAAATTATCTTAACATTTAGTCAATTTTCCATGACAATACTTACTTTTTACTCAACACATCTGCTTTTAAGGGCTCATTTGATTCTGAATCACTCACTGCATCCTCATCATCTTCTCCTACCATGCTTGGAAGGCAAACAAAGAAGATAGCCTTTATCAATAATTTGCTGCTTACAATTTGCTTGATAAAACAGTCAAAACCTTACAACATTCAATTAAAAGACACCTTTAATACTTTAAAAACTTTCCAACTCTAATTTAAACACTGATATGAATGACAACTGTATATTCTAGTACACAGATGCTAACTGAAAAACAATAAAAATCAATGCAAGTCAGACTTATTTATTCCATTCAAAGCCTAAAGCCTGTTAAGACATAAACCTTCTAAAAATTCACTTTGTCCTTTTTCACAGTTCTCCTCGATAGCTATAAGCATTTATTTAGAAGCTTTGTAAATCTGAATAGGTTGCATATATCCAGTAGGCCTGCACAGTCTGTCAGGCAATCAGCTACAGTAAATACTACAACATCTACAAAGTCAATTTTGCTGTAAAACTACTATGTCACCTAGCATCATTTTGGACAGCAGTTTAGCAAGCCTACCTGTGATAAGGAGTACTTGGCTCATCTATTTTCATCAAGCCATAATCTTTGCCTGCTGGGTGGTACGTAGCTATGATGTTCATTTCATCCCATTTCTGGGATTTTTTACTGAAACAAGAAAACAAGGTTAAATTTTCTTATTTTCTAAAAACAATTAGTTCTGTTTGGCCACAGAAAAAGAACGTTTAGAACTTCTTTTGACCTCTACTACATACTATGCACAAAGAATATTGTTATGACACACAGGCATGTTCAAAGTACGGCTACTAAACGCTGTTCTATACATACTTTAGGTAAGTCATGACAAATTATCAATGCAACTTAACTTCCCTAACAATTCACAATAGCTAAATAAACTCAATGATCTATAAATGTATTTTTATTCATATACATACATATATCTTCTCAAGAGACTACCAGTCTTGTTCAATCACTGTCCCATTAACTGCTCGTTACAAGTTACTGTAAAATCGTTCTTCCTCTTATTACAACCCACAACACTTCAACAAAACCAAATAACTTCCACCTCACCTCTGCTCAGTGAGCTGCTGTGATTATTAGCGAACTGTTGCATAAACAATACCAACCAACAAATAACTTCCCGCAGTAAAATAAATAGCACTGAACAAGCCGGTTATTAATACCGCTTTTGTCATCCTAAAGTGGAATCACAAAACAGAACTGATTCACTGCTGTAATTCAGCCAAGGGAGTTTCACATTTTACACAGACAGACAGCAGTGATGTTACATTATGTAGAATTTCCTCAGTTAATCACAGAATGCACCACTTCATCTGTATTTGCAGAAAGAGAAGTCCACCCAGGACTACATAAGCTAGAAGGAAAGCAACAGCCTTGTGGCCAGAGGAAGAGTCACCCTTCCACTGATCTAAAAGCCACAGAAACGTTTAATCAACAGAACCCACCAGGTTCCACATTTTCTCTAAAAAGGTTACTGCAAGCTTCATACAAGGTGGTCTTTCCCTTAGACTAAACCAAGAAATTTAGCTTTAGAATAGTAAAATAATTCCACTATTTAATATTACCTTATGCATTAGCATACTCCTGAAGTGTTGCAAATTATTATTTAAGGAAGCAAATGTTACAAGGCTTTGTTGGCTTTTGTTTTGTTTTTGGGGGGGAGTAGTTGGCTGTAAGACTTTAACTTACCTACTCTTACTTAAACACAGACTGTTCCAGTAACAAATTACCCAATTTGAAAAATATATTCAGCCTCAATAATACAACTGCTCTTGAGCAGAATGCTATCTGTAAAACAAAACTGATAAAGAAAAATTCCAAGCACAAGCTAAATTTTACATTTATGAAGAGCACCGCATAATACAATGGCTAAAAACTAAAGGCATAAAAAAACAGATGGAGCAGTTAATGCTGAATCCTACATGGCACAGACTTACACACCAGAAATGAATACAAATCAAGCGAGCTTAATCCCCTTAGCATATAGTAACCAATGCCAGACACTCATGTTTGAGGTTCCAGATCTATTTAATCATTTTGTTCGAAATGCAACACAAGAATTGCTACCTAAGCGGACAACACGTGAGTCAGATTGCCTGCTCTGGCAGGGTGGGGAGTCATGAGCTTCATGATGACAAAGCAAGAGCTTTAGTCTAGGAATGCCAGTTATTCAGACCTATTTATTTAGGAGTCGAAAAATCACCAGTTAAACATCAGCTAAACACCTGCTTAAAGTTCATCTATGACTAACATAAGATGATCATACGGTTACATAGTGAGCACATGAGAATTTTTACTAGCCATAGCAGTCCAACAATGGTACGCAGCCCCTACAAAGAGACAGAGCTTAGCTGAAGAGGAAATGTGACAGATGGGAGAAACTCCCATCACACGGACACATTTGTGTTCACCACACTTGCCCAGAGCACATCAACGTTTATTGCCTGGGCTCACAACTCAATACCTAAGAATAATATTGGCAACCTTAGAAGAATCTCTTTGGCATACACTGCTGTCGAAATTAGACAGCCTACAGCTAGCAATTCAGTAACTTACAAATAGAAGACTGAGGAAGATTTTAGTGGTTTAGTTTTTCACACTCATTTCTTTAAACTTAGATTCCAACATTAAAAGCCTTGGCTGTGGAACACCTCCCAAAGCACAATTTAAAATTCAGCTACAAAAAAACTACCATTAGTGGCAAAGAGACAAACGTGTCATTTTACCCCTCCATGTAAAAAGCCATCACAGGAGGGTGACTAAGTGCTCTAAAAACACACGCCTCCCTTGATTGTCTCCAGTTTAGCATGCTTAGGCATGCCTGAGCAGCGTAACATTAATGATAGAGCTTAGGACCATCACAGGAAAATGTTTTCTGACACCCCTTCAGATACAGAAATATGAAATGTAATCTTCCTTAGGAAAATCAGATTTGGAAAAATCTCAGAAGTGCTCATTTGTATTCTCTCACATCTTTAAATATATATAATCATTTATTTTGAGACCACACCTTGACAGGCGAGAAGTTTCTGCAGCAATATTACTCAAAGGAACACCTCTCACCCCTCACTTGCTCCTACCATTGCAGACTCGACTCTTCCCTGTTCCAACACAGCTGTTTATACACACACACACACACACACACTTACTTAGTTACTTTGAAAAATGCCAGATCAGATCCTTCACAAGCTCTTACAGGAGCCTTAAAAAATACCGTATACCAGGAACGCATCTACCATTAAACCATGATCTCAGCTCTTAGGATGCAGCACCAGTGGTGTCCCAATTTCACAAGCTTCCCTCTTGCACCATGTTTTCATTAAGGAAGTTTTCCAAAGAATTTTATCATTACTAACAACAGTGCAAGGTCAATAATGATGCAAATACAGGAGAGCTCTACTGAACAGGGTGCTTTAAAAGATGATAGTTGACACAACGAGCTCTTTCATCTGCAGCTATTTTTAAAGGTTATTCAGATCTGAATTTCAATATTAGAAGTAAGCAGAGAGGCTGCTGATAGAGGTGCACGAAGAAAACAGATACCTTAGTTTATAAACTAATTTTTAATCTTCAAGGAAAATCATGCTGTACTGCTTATCATTCTGTTAAGTACAAAATTATTTTTCTGAAGTCAGAAATAACACTGATTTAAATGAACTGTTGACGACCAAAAATAATACCTGCACACAGACCAGCTTTAAATGCCATATGCTGATCTTTCCAGGAAATCTTCCAATGCAGCCTGCCAGGTTTAGCCAATATCCTTTGCCTTGCAAGGCAATTTCAGAATTAATCTAATTGACCTTATTGATTCACACTGGTACACAGGAATAGAAGCTGGACTCCTGCCCACTTAACTGCTTTGCAAGAAATTACTGTGTACTATAACCAATACACCATATACTCAGGTCATCAGTTTGTAGTCTTAATTTCTGATCGTTCTTCAAGATGGCACAAAAGAGACTGCAGTAAATGAAATAAAGCCTACCAACAGCCAGTTTGACTTTATGTCTGGTGTGGTAGTAAACACCTCATGCTACATCATATTCAAATTAAAGATAGGAAATAAATTGCAACATTTGTGTAGCATACTGCTACTTACATTCACGTCCTTCAAAAACATTGTCTCATTCCTTCAATTGCAATAATTTCTCCCTGGAAAGCAGGAGCAGCTAACACAGGCAACACAGCAAACTAAAAACTTTTCGTTCTTACCTTGCTGACTTTAGACTATATTCATGACTTAACTAGGCAAAGCAGAAAGGAATACTACCATAATTAAAAAAAAATAATTGCATGTCCGTTTTATTTTATCGTTATTTCTCTCCTTGCAAGAGTGAGATCCGAAATGAAGAAAACTGTCAAAAGCAATTTTAGAAACATAAAGTTCAGGTCAAATCCTGTCATCACAAGGTATGTGAAGACGGAGTCTCAGAGCAAGGTTAGGCAGCGCATACTGGGTGCTAACATCAGGAAAGTGCAAGAATTCTTACTGGTCAAGGGCAGCTGCTGGCTGGCTAAAGACCACTTCTTGCATATTTGGACTAACTCCGCATGTTGCCATTAGAGCAAGATTTTCTTGTCATTCAAAATACAAACCACATGGCCAATGCATATTCTCAAGTGTGAGATCTTTATAGATGAATCTTGCGCAACCAAGAATACATCTTGCTTGTGTTTCAGCCCAGGAAAGGTCCTCTCCCCAGGGACACGCTTCTGGTTACAGAGAAACAAGCGCCCTTTGAGAAGGCCAAGAATGAATCTCCCATGGCAAAGCGCATTTCCCAAACTGCAAACCATCCCCGTAGCAACTGCAAAACCTTTCTGTTTGTCTTTCTGAACGAGCATTTAACGATAACAGTGCTTCTGTTGGCATTTCCTAAACAGCAAAGAATCGCATCAGCTCTTTCGGCTCCGCACCGCGCTCTCGGCGACAGCCACCGCGACAGCTCCCCGCTCCCCTCACGCCGGCCGCCCTCACCTTCTCCACCCCGGGGCACAGCCCCGCCATCCCCGTCCGCGCCACGGCCCCCGCTCCAGGCGGCACTGCCGCCTCGGCGGGCTGCCTCCGCACGGCCTCCCCGCGGCCCGACCACCGCGGGCGGGGGGAATGGTGCCCCGGGCCGCCACAGCACCCGGGAACGACCCGCGGGCCCGCCTGCCCGCTCAACGCCGTCCCCAAACTCGGGGCAGCCCTGGAAGCCCCCGCTGGAGACGCCGCCTGGCAGACCGCGCCCCGCGGAGACCCCCGAGGGCGGCCGGATGCAGCGGGGCGGAGGGGAGGCCCGCCGCCGCCCCGCCACCACGGGGACCCGGCCCTCACCCGTGCTCGTCCTCGTCGCGGGCCGGGCTGGCCCGCCGCCCCCCGGGGGCCGCTCCCCCCGCCGATAACTTGCCGCCGCCCTTCTTCAGGATGCCCTTGATGGGCCCGCGCCCCGCCGCGCCCGACGTCGAGGCGGCCGGCACCGAGGCCGCCTCCATCGCCGCGCCGCCCGCCCGCTTCCGCCCGCCGCCGCCGCCGCCGCCTCGGCCGGCCCCGCCCCGCCGCGCGTCAGAACCGCCGGCGCGGGGAGAGGGGGCGGGCCCCGCGCCGCCGCCTCAGCCCGCCGCCGCCGCGCCCCCTGGCGGCCGGCGGACCGCCAACCGCCGGGCTGCTCTGCGCCTGCGCGCCCGCGGCCGCCCCTGGCTCGCGCTTCGGTGGCCCGGGGCGGCGGGGGCGCGGGGCTCCGGTCCGGAACGGCCGCTGCTGCCCCCGCCGCGCCTCCCCGAAGTCCCCGCCGTGCTGCGAGGTGCCACTGCGGCGCTTGGCGGGACAACCCAGGGCTGTCCCAGGCCTCCGTGACACGCGGCAGGAGGCAGCGCGGAGGCCGGAGGGCGCGGACATGGCGGCTTTCTGCCGCGGAGTGAAGCGCTCCCGTTTCCTGCAGCGCCCGCAGATCCCGGTTCCCGGCCGGGTCCGGGGGCGGCGGCCGCCCCTCCCGCGGTGGCCGCAGGCTCCCACCCCAGGGCTCGGTGCCTGCACCGCCACCCCGCCATGGGCTGGCCGCGCAGCTGCGAGGGGCCGTGGGCTGCCGCGTCGCCATCCGGCTGGGGAAGAAAATAGGAACCTGATGAAGCAGGGATGAAATGATCCACCCCAAAAACCTAACGCACCCGGGAGCCACCGTGCGGCTGTCGGCATCCTGGCGTGGCCCGGGGATGCGGGTCGAGTGGTCGGTTTTGTGCCACAGGAACTGTGGCATTAGGATTTAAAAGTTCAAAGGGGTCATGGCTTGAAGGTGGCAGTTGTTCCTGATCCCTGCCAGGCCTCCCTCCCATCTCGGCCTCCTCCGACGGGTAAATGTTAGTGAAATGCTGGCTCCCTGCCCAGCTCCTGTAGCCCTCCTAGGGCAAGACAGCGCTTTGCTGTGCACCCACACCGATCGCGGTCCCACCACAGTAAGGGTAGAGCATTTCCTGCAGATTTACAGTATTCTGCGTCCACGTCGTCGTTTCTTCATGTCAATAAAAGCAGCAGATGGGGGCATTGCCAGCCAAAGCCACGACATGGGTTTGCTGGCATGGCTCAGATGATGGGGAAGCCCACACATCCAATCTCAGAGAGCTGGAAAGGCCTGCAGGCTCCTGGAGCCAACCATTTAACTTCAGACATGGTTGCTCATGTTGCATTGCATCCCTGCTCTTGCAGTGCCATGGCCGCAGAGGAGGGGCAGACCCTGCACGCCGAGCCCCCCACAGCCTGCTCGAAAAGGTCATGCAGCTGGGAAGGTACAAAAGCCCCGAAGCAGATATTTTGATTTCATTTTTAATGAGTTGCATCAATGCTATTCAAGCAGAGTTGTCACGGTGCCTGGTGAACACCTGCCAGGGCAAATGGAGTGCCAGCGGGCACTCGGCACATACAGAAGCAGTGAGCAGGATGTCAGGCAGAGCCTGCCGTCTCTCGGTGTTCGGGAAAAGCCTTGGGAGGAGCGGACAAGGGAGCAGACCCTTCTCTCTCTGGCTGCTTACAGGTACTCTCAGAGCTGACCGCTTGGGAGTGCAGGACCAGCCTCACCTGAGGCAAGTCACGTACAGACACTGGGGAGGGAGCGATGCTGATTTTTTGGACATTTTTAGATTTCTCAGACTTCAAATACAAAGGGCCAGATCTGATTTCCAGTGACGAGGTCTGCTGACTTGGCAGTAACATACACCTACAGGCCTGCACCAGAAAACACGACAGACCCCCAGTCTCAGTTCCCAGGCTGCAAGGACTGACCCCCCCCGTGCCTGGGCGTTGCTGCTGGGAAGGCAGTGCCTGCGATGTAGCTCAGACACCGTAGACTCCTAGCAGGCCCAGAAGCATCAAGATAAACATGGGAAACAAACCTGCCAACAACAAAACAAACAAACAACACTGTGATGAAAGGCTTTCCCCCGGGACTAATACTTGCACATCACATCTCATACCCTTTCCCATCCACATACTGGAGGACTCACAGCAACAGCAGAGCTTCATGTCTGCACTTCTGGGTTTCTTTTCTTCACCCATTAGCTTTGAATCAGTCAGTTACTCTGCAAAAGTCAGAGCAAGATGAAAAAGCGGGGAGAGCGATAGAGGGAACGACAGCAAGGAGTAACTGAGGGCTGGCAAACTACCGTTAGCAAAAGGATTATTACGTTTCTCTGTTACATAGAGAAATTCTAATGGATAATAAAGAAAGCAACAAAGTTCATTGCTGGTCTGGTGCTGTGTCACTGCGTGCTGGGAGTTACATCTCAGGAGGGCAGTTAAGTTGATCCGTGGGAATCATTTTCTCGGTGTCGATCTTGTAGGACTGGAGAA
This sequence comes from Platalea leucorodia, assembly GCF_965183815.1. NCBI lineage: Eukaryota > Metazoa > Chordata > Aves > Pelecaniformes > Threskiornithidae > Platalea > Platalea leucorodia. Next base: position 15,356,041 of record NC_138830.1, read on the forward strand.
CGCTCTTCAGGTGCTCCACGGTTTCTGGGTGCATCTCGGGAGCTCTTGATATAATCCAGGCGTAGTCAACGTGGAAGAGCCAGAGGATGTTGGTGCAGGAGTAAACCAGTGAGTAGTTTTCATAGTCGGTGGAGATGACCCAGTAAGGGGCAGAAGGCATGACTAGGAGAAAGAGAGGCACCGTGAATGCCGTGGGTAACTGACTCTGAACTGCTCTGCAGGACTAGAGCCATGGCTCCTGGTGCTATTCCCACTTCTGCTGCTCCTGAGCCGCATAGTTGTGGTCAGTACAAGGAGCTATAATTTATAAAAGCCTATCAGGACTCCTTGTTCTGCCCAGAGGGATTCAAGAAAGGCACAAAGCCCTGACTAGGAAGGACTTGCTGGAAAGTTAACACTATGACCGGAACAGCTCGGCTGGGCCACTGACAGCCAGCCCAACTCGTACCTGTGTGAGGGTGCTTGCTAGTGGGAAGGAGCTGCCGGGCTGGGAGCTGATACTGGTGATCTGAGGAGCACGAACCACCACCTCCCTCCCCACCACCCCCTGCCCCAGGTGCCCTGTCCCATGGAGCCAGCTGGAGTCTGGGCGGTGGGAATCAGGCCATCCCACCAACACCAGCCACCTGGGCCAAATTCTGTTCTCCATCAGGCTGCTACACCCAAAGCATCTGCTCTGATGAGGGACAGCCACTCCAGCTTCAAACCATCAGGCAGCCGTAAGTGCCTGGGATTTATTTCTGATCCACTTAGGAGCGCCAGGCGCTGTTCTCTGGGGCTTACGACCGGTGAGGGTGGTTGGGGTTGCGCACACCGTGGATGATGCTGTAGCAGCGCATAATTAAGTCTGGCTGCGCTCATGAGCAATAATTGTATCTCCTTCGCAAGTACCCCTGCTCCACCCATTTCTCCAAATAACCCGTCTGTGTGAGTGCCACGAAACAGCCAAGGAAAAGGTGTGAGGGAGCAGAATAAAAAGGGAGCCAAGGAGAGACTTCTGCTCTCTCTCCAAAGTGTTGCTGTGGACAGAGGAAAGTGCTGTGCAATGTGAATAAAATGCACTGCACCTCGGCAGGCCCCTGTCATATGTTACATTGACAAGGGAAGAAAAAGCAAACAAAACCATATTATTAATGGTTATTAAAAGGCGCTTGTAAGCAGAGGCAGGGTGGGCTGGTAGCTATAGTGCTGTGTTCAGAAAAACAAGACTATTCCTGGCCCTTGCAGCGGCTGTGGGGCTGCCTCCCCCACCTCCCACCCTCCCTGTCCCCATCTGCGAAGGGACCTGGAGGGACAACAATGCTGCTGCTAATTTTTGCTTTGAGATCAGCTGGTGAAGAGTGCTCCACCAGTGCAGGGCCTGTTGCCATAAATGATGTATAAATATCACCAAACCACCCCCTGCTGGTCACAACGCCTGTCCTAACCCTATGCCATTGCCCCGTTGTGCTGCGCTGAAGTCACCAAGGGAGCTTTGCCTCTTGCTTTGCTAATTTTGCACCCCGGATGACATGGCAGCGGTGCCTGCTTCCTGCAGGTGCTGCCCTCCCGCGATGCCTGCACCACAGCACTGCCGAGGCCGGCGGGCAACAGGGAGCCGGTGGAGGCTGCGAGCCTCCCAGCCATGCACTTACACCAGTTAAAGCGGACACCCAGCTTGGCCGGCTCCTTTACATCCATGTGCATAATTTCTCCTTCGACTTCGTTGACTTTGCCATTGGAACTAAGGGGAGAATCACAAGGTGAGAAATAAAATGAGGTGAGTTTGAAATCACTTTTTGGCTTCCACTAAATCATCCCTCCTGACGCATCCACCTGCCAAGGGGTGGCTGAGACGCATACCAGGTAACCACAGCATCCCCAGAGGGACAGCTCGCCCCTGGGGATGGGTCCAGCAGCACCCAGGGCACTCCAGGTCCTGGGCCAGGCGCAGCAGGGCAAATGCTGTCCCCAGTTAAACCACCCCAGCACCCCAGAGTGCCTCTCTCCAAGTGCCCCTGCCAGCGGGGTGCGCTTCAGTGCCATGGGGATGGTGACGGAGAAGAGGGAGAGGGAGACTCCTCCGTACGGGATGGGATGATCCCAGAACTGTTCTCGGATGTGCCAGGGAGCAGCTCAACTCCTGCTCATTGTGGAAGGCATGTGTTCACATCTGTTTAATCACCTGCGTTTTTTCCAGGTCACGGCACATTCCTCCGCACACAAATTACCTGTCCCTGCTTGGTGAGCCAGGGTTTGTTTTGCTGCTGGTTCAGAGCACTGCCCTGCTGGCAGCAAGCCCTATGACTCGGGCTGCCCATCTTACAATTGCATTTTTCCCTGGATGCCTCAAGACCTGGATGCTGCCTGTGGGACAGGAAAGTTTCACGCTTCCCTGTGAAACAGGAACACCCAAGGAGGCAGAAGCTAATGCTGCCAGCTGCAGAGGTCAAGGGGCTGATGCTGGAGCCATGCACAGTGCACACCTGACCCAAAATATTTCCTGACTGAGCTGCTGAAGTGGTGACGCCAACAATCAGATTGATCTGCCACAGATGAATGCAGGCGCAAATCAAGGGTCAGCTGTTTGCCAGGCGCTGCCCTAGCAGCGGAGCTGCAGAGCCAGTGCTGCATGGTCAGCGAGCGGCATGGACGCTGCTCTCTGCCGGACACAAGGGATGTGTTGCTGCGTTGTTGTTATTGTGAGCCAGAACAAAGTCCCCATGCCATGCCAGGAGCGCAGGGGACAGCGCTGCATTCACTGCTCGCTCCCTCTCATTCATTCAGCAGCACCCCATGGCAGCAGGGGCTGGTGATGGAAGCAGATGATAAATTAATATCTGCATCTGTCCATGCAAAAAGCCAGGAGAGCTCGGGATAATTGCAAACTGTCAAGAGAACAATCGGCGCGTTCACTTTGCTCACTGATTTAAATGGGCAGCAATTGCCGATCCCCTTACAGAGCGGTTACTACCAGTGCAAGGTAAATGCTCCAGAAAAAGCCTGACAAATATTTGCTTAAGTAAAAATGACCCGTGTGCTTCACCTTCCCTGCCACTTTTCATCGGGTCCCTTTACTCGGGAGCAGAGAGGAGCACAGGGCACAGGCACCTCTCAGCACGCAGGGGCACAAGTTGGTAGCTGCAGTCCCGTAACCAGCCCCGTAACCTGGCCCTGGGACAGGACCCGGGAGATCTGCCTTCTCAGCCATCACTGGGGATCACAAACCAGTTCGGGGGAGACCCAGGCTATTTCACACTGAGGTCACCATGTGCATTTGATCTTTTGTCACTACTCACCTTGGACAACGAAAGAGAGACCTACTTGAGCCCCAGGGAAGCACAGGCAGAGACCAGAGATCCACATCTCTGCCGTAACCGCAGCAAAGCCTGTTATCCCAGCAGAGTTACTGCAATCACAGGATGCTTCCCCCAGCCCCCTCAGACCCAGAAACAGGCAATTTGGAGAAAAATGACCACCCAGGACAGCAGGAGAGGTGACAGGAGTGCCACAGATGTGGTGAGGACACAGCCCGAACGCAAACACTTACAGCAACTCCTTGTTGATCACCTTGAACTTCCCATTCTCCTTCAGCGAGTAATTTGCCTGGACGCAGCTTCCTTTCTCAAAAGCTGAGGGCAGCTTCTCTATCTCGTACCATTTCCCCAAATACTGATAAAAGAAAGCCCAGAGAGCTAGATATTTTTAGCACAGGAGGGCTGAGGCAGAGCAGCCCGGCTCGTTTGCCTGCACGGTTTCACCTGCTCGGTTTGTTTGAGCACCCATCTCTGTGGCATGGGAGGCTGCGGGGGGTTAGCGGGGCCACAGACCCGCGCTGGCAGCTCCGGCACAAGGTGTCGAGACCAGACCCACCAACCCCCCGCCTGCACCCAGGCATTTTGCTGTTGCTCCCATGCCCCCTTAGCCTAACTCACTACCCACCGCAAGATTTTTAGAAAGCTCTTCACACCTTGTTGATATTGAAGTTTTCTTGGACTGGTGGATCTGGGCATGGTCCCATGTGAAACATCTGGGCTCTCCCAAAGCCGAGGAGGCCGAGCAGGACTGAGAGCCTCACTGCCGTGCTCAGCATGGCTGCGCCGGGATGCAGGCGGGAAATGGACCTGGGGAGGAGGAAAATAACTGAGCTGGGGCATCCCTGGAGCAGAACTGTGTGTGAAATAGGGCAAGAAGGACAGAGCATCTGCAGCAGGGCACCTTGGGGGCACAGCAAGGAGAAAAGGATCATGAGAAGAGCACAAAGGCACTGTGTCAAATAAGTCCCCAGCCCAAAATGGCCTCAAGCCCTGCCTCTGCTCAGGCTGTGCCCAGCAGCTCTGCGGGAAGCAAGGCAATGCCTGGTGAGAGTACTTGTACCTGTCACCCACACCTGACACCTAGCAAGATGCAGGGGTGATAAATGCCTGAGGACGTGCAGAAGCATCATCATCTGTCCAAAGCTGTTGCAAGGGGACATGCAGAGATGTTTGCTATAAAATGCTGGAGCACAAGGAACATGCTCCAGAGCTGGGGCAGGGCCGCACTGCAGGGTGAGGAAGTTTTTCAAGCACCAAATAAAACACGAACCGACCCCCAAAAGCATGCTGCGAGGAGGGAAAGGACACATTTTCCTGTGGAGCAGAGGTGGGAGCTGTGCTGCTCACCCCCAGGCAGCCCCTGGAGCTAGGATGCTGCCCACATGCTTTGGGCTCTGCTTGGGGCAGGGTGGCTCGTATGGACCCTGCAGCACGGGGCTGCTCTGCTTCCCTGGCCAGAAACTCCTCTGCAGGAGCAGCGGTAGCATTTTCCCCAAGTTTAAAGGAAAAGCCCAGTCTGTCTCCAGCTGCAGGGCATGGGCCCTGCTGCGGACATAGACACATTTCCCATTTTGAATCTCTTAATTCAGAAACGTACCTTGGCTGACGAGGTGGAGTGATGCTCTGGGGAGGACCAGGGCTGGAAGGAAGAGCTCTGTGGTGAACTCTCCGCCTCGTCGTTTTATAAGCGTGCTGGGATCATCATTATTCAGGACTAGCACAAGCCACTCCCTGGTCCTCGACGTGTTTTGTTTTTTTGGCAGGCCAGTCAGCTGCCTTAGATCGGCAGCTGGTACGAAGCTGGAGATGGGCTGAAACTTGGCTGCTCACCCAGGCAAACAAAGGCACCCCACATGTCTGGGTATCACTCCGCAGCTGCAGAGCTCTCTGCCGTTTGGCTGCCAACAGGACCCTCAGACCTGGGTGCAAATGGCAGGGGATGGGGAGAAGTGCCGCAGCCTTTCAGAGGGGCTGGGGACAGCAGCGGCTCCTGTCCTGCTCCCTCCGGCCCGGCAGCAGCCATCGCCGTGCTCTCACGGGGGACGTGCAGCCTCCTCTGCCAGGGACCACTTGAGCCCTGGAGACCCTCCAGGCCACTGCAACGTCCTCGTCCCCACCACAGTCACTCGCAGGAGCACATGGGGAGGATTAAGTAGCGGGAGGCATTGCAGGCTCATCTGAGGAGCTGCAAGACCTCTCAGCAATTTTTCCTCTAGACTTTTAAATCTCACTACAAGGAAAGATGCCGGTGCTGTTAGTTCTGTGCTGACCTGGCAGTTTTTCCAACAGGTGCCCAGCAAATGACTTTGACAGCAGAGCAGCCATCTGTGAAAGCAGCTGGTCCCGAGGGTTATGCAAGGGGAGTTGAGTAACAGACAGGATGCTCTCTGTGTTTAATTACATTTTCTTTTAATCTAATCTCTGTTGAGGCTTTCTCTCTAGGTGTGTTTTTACACGCTGCACCGCGTGCCTGACTCACACATGCACACACACGCTCTTGAGCACCTGGCTGCCCAAATGCCACCCCAAGAGCCACAAATAGCTCAGTCGTGTCCCTTACCGGGGCCGTGCTGCCAAGGTGTGCCCTGAAACACAGCCCCAGCCGAGGTGCTCCCAGGACCTCAATGGCCATCGCCGCTGAGCACGGCTCATCCAACGCAGACCCAGCAGCGCCGGCCGGGGGGTGAAGATCTCAGGGGAGCACCCGCTCCACACCCTGCCGGCAGCGCTTGGCATGGGGCAGGGGAGCACGCAGGGGCTCTCCCTGCCTGCGTGCAGCTCCCTCAGCGGTTTGGCAGCCACCATGTGCGTGGGGTTGCTCTGGCTGCCCATGTCAAAGTCAAAGGTGTCCTGCAGACCTTCTGCAAGCCTCACGTTCATCTGCACCTCTTGTGATATAAACAGGTTAGAAATCAGAAAAACCCTGGACGGATGCCCTGAGCTGAACAGTACGAGCGGTGCCATGCCATAGTGCACTGCGGAGGTGAGATCCACGCACCCACAGCAGACCAGCAAGCTCACTTTTTCTCCTGAGCTTGGCTGCCTGCATCCTGCGGGGCAACCAGAGGAGAAAGCACTGCAGAATGGCCAGCCTTGGCCACAGCAGAGCATTTGCCCTCTGTGCGTGAGGACAAGCACATGGAGGTGTGTCCGTGTGCATATCCACCTCTGCACATGGAGGTGTGTCCGTGTGCATATCCACCTCTGCACATGGAGCACTCTCCTACGGGATGGAGCAAGGGCTCCCTGGCTGTGGTGGCAGTGTTTTGCCCTTGGATGGAGCAGTTCTGATGAAGCCTTTCGCCCTGCTGCAGCAGGAGGGGCTCACACTTGCTCCAGCCTCCAGGCCCTGCCCAGCACCCGAGGGCTGCCCGGCGGTGCTGGCCCTGCCAGAGCTGTGCCCTGCTGTCTGGGCACTGACTGCAGTTTTGGCTCCTGGCTCCCTGCAGCCAAAGTCACACTGGAGCAGGGAGGCGTTCACCCACCCACGCTCCACGAAACCTGCTGCAGGAGTGTGCATTCACCAGGGACGTGGCCAGGAGGCGATGAGGGGCCAGGAGCCCCCAAGAGCTGACACTCCTTGAGCCCTAGTGAGAGGAGGGATGACATGTGGGGTGGGCTTTGCTGTAGCCATCAGCTCCCTCGCAGCCAGCACCAACAGCAGTGGAAGCAAACCTGTGTCTTGGTAGGAGACACAGGGGTCCCACCTCCAGCCAAAGGCAGCACCTTCAGAAGCCCAGGGGCTGCAGCGCGTGGAGCCCCACTCCTCTGCTGGCTGCTGCCAGCCAAGGGCATCCCATGGGTGCCGAGGCACTGCACGCCTTGAAGCACAGATGACGAGAGCTGACAGCCGAGCTCGCTGCCGGCTGCTGGGACCTGTCTCCACGCGAGCGCTGGCTACGCCTTCCCCAGGGGCACATATCTGGGCTCTGCCTGACCACAGCGGGAAGCACCCAGGTATCTGCTTCTCCTGTGTTGGAATGGAGCAGTCTCGGATTCCTGCAGCTGACTCCCTGCTCGGGGCCACCAGGCCAGGACGTGTTCAGTGGCCACCCCATCCCCAGCATCGCCAGCACCCTCCTGTCATCCCGCCTCCAGCACCCACCGGCACCGCTTGCCTGCACAGACCAGGGCCCTGCTCCGCGTCCCGCCTGTCGTTAGCGCAGAGCAGGACTGCGCTTGTGAGCCCGTCCACCTTCCATGCCCACCAGAGCAAGGGAAAAGCATAACTCTATAATTGCACCTAATTGTGGGGTGGGGAGAAGTCGTCTCCACCTGGTAAGCAGTTCGTGCCCTGGAGCAGAGAAGGGGAGGCAGATCAAAGGACAGGAAGGTGGAGCAGGGGTGGGAGGACAGGAAGGAGAGCTGGGGGGACACCCGGGCCAAGGGGAGGGGCAGCAGACACCTCTGGATGCTTCTTGCAAGAATGAAGCTTCCCCCGCATTTCTGGGTGACGAGGCAGCTGCAAGGCAGGCGTACGGGGTGCGTGCACAGCACACGGAGGGCAAAGCGCTGCAGGGCTTGGAGGACAAGGCAGCGCTGCCTGCGGTGTGGGTGCGGGTGGGGTGTACGGGCAGCGCGCGCACACGGGGAGGCAGGAATGGATGCAGAGCAGACAGGGGTGAGGTGGCAGGAGCTGCACAGCATGCCCAGGGTGGGCGGGTGAGGCAGCCCAGCATGCAGGGCGCATATGGATGGGCTACACTGGCCGAGATTTTCTCGTGTTACTAAGTTGTCCATATCAGAGAGAAGGCTGGGCTGACCCTAGGGAGAGGAGGCAACGGTACTGAGTGCTGCCAGCAAAGAAAACCCCCTTGTTAGAATAAGCTGGAGCTGCAGATAAAATCCAGCCAGCTGGGGGCTGGGACAGGGCAGTGCCACACCACCCATGAGGTTCTACCTGCAGCCAGCCTGGCTTAGTGCAGAAGTGAGATTGTCCCATTGCGCATCCCAGGCCACCCTGAAATCAGCTCCTGGCACCTATGTAACAGAGGTGCTTTAGCCGGCCAGGCCTGGTGGGGCCCTGGCTCCCCAGGGAAAGGCTGTCTTATCACGCTGTGTCCCCCGCTGGGATTTCAGCAGCTGCAGAGAAGCCCCCAGCAGCTTTCCACCTGCCATGGGATGGGAGAGCAGCCCGAGTGACATCGTCCTCTCAGCCCTCTGATGAGATCCTTGACGTTACTTAGGACAGCCAAGAAGCTGCCCAAGCTCTTACCAGCAGGAAAAACCTCTGGCGGAGGCACTGCAGGGACCAGGAGCTCTGGGCATACCCTTTGCTTGTGGGACACCACCAGCTCCAGCCCTGGGAGCCACTAGCTCAGGGCTCCCTGCCTGTCCCCATGAGGAAGGTTTCAGCTCCAGATGGTGTCTGAGCAACCCAAACACACAGGGGCTGGAGAGCTGCCATGGGCATGGCCATTTTGCACCATTCTGCATGAACAGATCTTGTCTTCAGGCCTGCTGCCTTTGAAGCCCCAGTGCTGGAGCCTCTTTGCAGGACCTGCAGTGTTGAGGCACCATATCCTGGGATCCAGGATATCCTGGGAGTCCTGAGGCTCCCACTGCGGAGATGACATTGTTTGCACGGACAGCTCTTCCCGACTCTGGAGGTGCCTTCCCTCCCTTGCTCTGTCTTTTCTCCTGCAAGTTTATTTTTCTTGTTTTTCTCCCTCCTCTAAAGGAAATGGGGCTTTGGGTTGGCCAGACACGTTGCGACATGTATGCAGAAACAAAAATGAACTTGCAGGAGACAAGACAGAGAAAGGGAAGGCAGGTGGGAATGTTCCTCTGTTTCTAGGAGTGGCAGAAAGCGCTTTGAAATCTGTTTATGCAAAATGGTGTAAAATTTCAAATTACAGTTGTGACACCAAAGGAAGTAAACAGACTCTGGAAGCGTGAGCTGGCCTCTGGGATATGGGAACTTGGTCCAAGACAAGTGCAGGAAAGATGTTGTGGTTTGTGTATACACAATTAGTGAGTAGCTCCCCACCCTGGAAATTATCCAGTTATGTATTCAAAATACAAGAAACCAAAGAGAGAGATTTAAGAAGGTAGAAAACTAAAAAAGATATTATTATTTAAGGGACACACCCTGTTGTGCAGGACCAGCAGTAGTTCTGGCTGGGCTCTGAGGAAGGCTGCCCAACCTGCTTGGCGCTGCTGCCGAGGTCCAAGTCCCTGGAGAGAGGAGCCAGAGGGATCCCTACTCTTCTGAAAGTAGAAAAAAACAAAACAGAGAGAAGGAAAAAAAGGACAAAGAGGTACAAAAGAGACAGCAGGCAAGTCTCTGCAGACAGAACTACATTGCAGAGCTAGACTGGTGATAAAGCTTTTGCCCAGCAGCATCTCACCCCTGCGGATGTGCTCATCATAAACCCCAGAGTTCAAGTAATGCACTTAACCCTGGCTTTTCAGTATGTTCAGGAATGCCCTGCACCAGGGTCAGCCTTATGCTGCTAAATAAGGTAAAAAGTTCTTCGTTGTTGCATTTTGCTGCCGGGTTATCACAGCACACGTTCGGTACGGGGCAGCGCAGGTGTGCAGCCAGATTTCGTTCTCACCGAGAGCAGCGAGGAAGCGCAGAGCAGAAGGGGGCAGAGCAGGGCTTCTCCAGTGGATGCGGGAGCAGATCCAGATCCCGCTGTCTGACACCCAGCTCCCGCGGGCCCCCTCAGTGAATGCTGCTCAGGTTTAAGTGCCGCGGCTGGGCTCAGGGTGCTGCTCGCCCCTCGCACGGGTGCGTCTGCACCCTGCCGAGCCGAGACCCGAGAGGCAGCCGGTGCTTGCTGCCGTGCTCTGCATCCCGCTTCCCGGAGCATAGCTCCCACATTCCCCCATGGATTCATGATGTTTTTTTCTGGACTCCTTAAGCAGCCCCCAGCATACTGAAACATATTTTAAATGATTTAAAAAGTGTCATTAAACGTACTTAGAGAGCACCTTCTGCAAAGGGACTTTCTGTTCTCCCGGAGGAGGCACAGTGATCTGTTCACGGCATCGCCGGCGCTGTCCAAGAGATGCCCAAGTAAGGCTATTTAAAGCCCACAGCCCTATTTTCTGCAGCTAAACCATATTTCAGCACCTTAGCTCAGGAATGCATTAATGCAGTTACACAATTATATTTTCTATGACCTATATACAACCTACATCTTCCTAGCGACATAGATTTATAATGTGTGGGTAACCGCAGCTCCACTCACGGAAAGAGAGAACACACTCCACTGCATTAAGAAATCTCCCCCCAGTCTCACACCGCAGGTCAGAGGAGAATTTTAAGAATTCCCCTTCTGGAAGAGCAAGTCGCATCCCTCCACACAGGCTGCAGAGTGCAAAGACACTGGCATATGTGTTTGGCTATGCCCATGAATAGCTGCACTGAGGCCACCAAGCCCGAGCACACATGCCTTGTGTTGAAACACAGGCCTAAGTGTTTGCTAGACTGGAGTTTACATTATACAGAAAATAAATAACATAAATTCAGTGGTCAATGCTCTGACTTTGATTCAATACATAGTTACAGTCTGAAGCGGCACAGAGATACTATTTATTCGGAGTTTCATTCAAAAGGGTTGGGAGATTTTGGGAATGATTAATTTAGACAGTGTTAAATGTTAAAAATGCTTTTACCTGTGCTGCACCCCAGGGATACTAGCCAGGCATGTATTTCAGTGTAAAGAGACCTGGGGTGAGACAACAGACGCGTTATCCAATTATCCTGAATTTTTATGACAACAGATGTCATTCCTTGCATTCCCAGACATAATTATTCTTGCAAAATGGTTATTACCCATGGAATAGAGAAAAAGCTTCTCACACCAGGACAGATGTACAGGAGTGTAGGAACCTCCTTGGGATGCAATGGATCAACCTGGGACTAATTTTGAGTCTGTAAGTGCCCGTGAGCAGACAGAGCTAGGAGCCAGCTCCTGGCCCGTGCCTACAGGCAGGGAGAGCTGCCTGAACCAGGAGCCGGACCCGGCTGTGCCAAGTGCCATGCCTGTCCCCAGCGAGCTGGGGCCCTCCTGCTCCTGTTCGTGCTGCGGGTGGGCAGGGGCCACCTGGTACAGGGGTCCCCAAAGCCTGAAGGAACCAGGCAGCTCACGTGTGGCTCAGGGGTGGAAAAGTGCCAGTGGTGCAAAAAGGAAGTCCAGATGTGCTCTTGGGGATACAGAGTCTTAGGGACTCGCTTGTCGATAAAGGTGTGCAGCAAAAGAGAGTGTGGAGAGAGGGGATGAGGCTGGGACTTCGTGTAGGGGCTGAGAGTATGTGAGGAAGACGGGGAGGAGAGGAGCTTCCTGCGTGCGCACGTGGTGCGGCAGCAGCTCCCAGTAAAAGCACCAGCACCATCCCCACACTGGTGCTGGCCCCGAGAAAACTCAGTGCTGGAGTCCCTTGTTGGGATGGACAGACAACTGCACCCACTGGCTGACTCTGTCCTGCACCTCCTCTAAGCCACCTCGTGCCACAGAGCCAAGCCACTGCACTATCCCACCCTCTTTAAAGACAGCGATTGCCACCTTGAAGCCCTTCCCGAGTCCCCAGGCAAATTTCCTGCAGGCACTTTCCCATTATCAAGGTGGACCTCAGCTGTAGTGGAGCACTTGATCCCCGTCTTCTTCTCTGGAGGGCTGCCAGGGTATGTACCGGTGCAAGTGTTCATGCGCTGCTTTCTATAGGAAGAGGAGCCATATAGCCATACTCCAGACACCCACTGGATGTCTCTGGCGGGACGCAGGGACTGCCACGTCCCTTCCTGCAGTCGGTGATGGAGCCATGGGGCCTTATCGGGGTGCATTCCCTCTCCCGCCGGCTCCCTCGTTAGTCATGCTTCCTGGAGCAACGGTTACATCTCATTAGAGTTGGAAAGGGAAGGTGCTTTGCTGTGCTCCGAATGCTTCAACACCCCTGAGCAGGCAGAAACCAGGAAGGAGCCGCAAGGACGCGCGGTGCTGGCAGCCTGCTGACTGATTGTCATAGTAACCCTGGTTAAAGTCCCACCAGGAAAATGGCTTCTCCTACAGCACTTGACCCCACGAGGTGACGGGTACCGCCAGCAGCCCGGGAGCACGATCGCTCTGGCAGGGAGGCCCTGGAGCTACTCAGTAAAAGACGACGTGGAGCGAGTTCAAGGTCCCTGGGCAAGGTGCCTGTGGGATGATGGTTAACCTTGGTGCCCGTTTAAAAGCAGCACAACAGTGTTAATGTCTGCCCTCAGCCCTGGCACCTTCCTCCTTGAAGCTATAAAAGTTCAGAGGACTTTATAAGCCATTTGTAGCAGCTTTCATGCGGAAGGCTGGAGACGCCACATTTTTTATTCTGCCACAAGAAGTAATTCAGCCTATGGGAAGGGAGATAACGCCTGTTCTGGCATCAGTTATAACAACAAAATGAGTCAAACGGCACTGCATTGCATTGCAACGTATACTTTTTGGTTTTCCGCTTTCCAGCACGGGCAGGGTGGTGGCAAAGATGGCCGGGATGGTAAAGGAGCTTGGTGCAGGCAGAGTGGTTTGTTCAGGACACTTAGTGAGCCACTGGCAGGGCCAGGACCAGAAGTGCTGGATCTCCATCCTAGGCAGAAGTCTTTCTGTTATACCATTAAAACAGACCAGCTCTTACCTGGTTACTCTGCCGAATGCCCGCTCGACAATCAAAGCAGAAATTCTTTCTTTCATTTTACCTGTTTCTACTTATTTTGATGTCTTGGCAAACACAGTGAAGGAAGATCTGCTGGACTTTCAGGTGGCCAGAGCTGCTCCAGCTGTGTGCTGGAGCTGGCAAAGACTGGGAAACTTCATTGCTCTTCACAACATCATCTGCCAGGTCCTGCACGAGAAAGAGCTTTCATACACGGGGCCATGCTCGGGGGGTGGACAACCTTGTGCCATGCTGGCTAGGAGGAGGCAGGCACAGGGGAAGGCAAGAGCGAGGAACTGGTAAGCAGACCAAATGTCACCATGTGCTCTTCAAAGCAAACCCATAAAACTCATGGTATTGGGGCCAATTTCATGATGCAAGGGCTATGAAACTGCAAAGCTGGCAATGGCATAGCAGTACCATTGAGTCTTAGAAACCCTCACTCCTAGAAATAGAGATATTTTTCCAAAAAGCCAGAAAACTTCAGACTCTTTCTCCATGTCAATTCCTTGGGGCTCGAAGCTGCCTGGTGGCGGAAGTTCCTTCATTAAGGATAACCTGATAATGATGTGCTTTATCAGAAGAGACCAGAAAAATGCCTCCCTGACCATGCCTACGAGACCAAAACACGAACAGCTTCTCCATTAAGGACAGAGGAAAGCGATACTGCAAATCCGCAGGCAATGAGGTGAGCAGAGACCCACTCTGGTACCGCTCTGTTGGCAAGAAGTGCTGTGAGGCAAACCACCCTCGGGGAACTAAATTAAACCAGCCTGAGGGAAGTGAATTACTGCATGTTCACTGTAGCACATGCATGGTAACCGCACCCGAACAGCGCCTCAGCCAAGCGCTGTGCCCGGAGCTCCCTGCTGCACCGGGGAGCCGGTGCCGCCGGCCAGCCCTGCTGCCTGCGTGCCGGGAGCCGGAGATGCGCGCCCAGCACAGTTCATCAGATCAGCGCACGCCTCTCCCTGCACCCTGCTGAGTGCTCTGAAGGGCTGCTTCGCTACCAAGACTCTGCAAGAGAAGGCACGATGTGCTGCAGGAGACCTGCGTGCATGGCCACTTCGGGCCCCCTGATAAGCTTCTGTGGGGGCAAAAGTATTATTTCACATCACTGTTTTGAGGTGAAGACACAGGTCTGCTCTCTCCTGAACGAGTGCCAGGGGAGAGGACGATATGGCTGTATCGGTAGCATCTCTGTGGCCCTTCCAGCACTGCTGAGAATGAATTAACTGTATCTGGCTCCAGACCAGGCCCCGGAGGTGGAGCTGGCTCCGTTACAAATTCTTATGCTATTTGTAGCATCTCTCCACTCCCCAGGGCTCAGGCTGCTGGCTGAGAAACCTGCTGGTATTGGTTTTGGTTTGTTTCTAAGACATTTCTCAGCATTGTGGTTGCAGAAGAAGCTGAAAACTCATGTTTCAAAACCCCAGCCAGAAGGACAGGTGCTGCCATTGCTATTTACACAGCACCACCACGTTCGGGGGCGGGGGGGGGGGTGTCTCCAAGCTAGAAAGATAAACCCATCCTGGGTTTCTTAGGTCTTAAAGTTTCTAAAATGCTCAGCGAGGCTCCTATTTCAGGGTGCGCTGGGTGGCAGTGTTGCAGAGCTGGGTGCTGCCGAGCAGAGCTCCCTGCAGAAGCCGAAGCCTGCGAAGGCGTCCCGCTCCCAAGCGCTGCCCCTGCTCCCCGCAGAGCGGCTGGGCCAGCATCTCTCTGTGCAAGGCAGGACCTCAGCGGCCTTTCTGACCTGTTGCGGCTGTTGTAGACATCTTTAGCACAGCTTCCCAATCTTCGTTTGACATGTTTAAAACTTAATTTTTTCCAAAGGGTAATGCTGATTGATGTTTTTCTGGGATTTCTTCTTAAAGAAGACAAGAAGCCTCAGGGGAGACAGCTCACCTGGGAGGCACCGAGAACCCATGCAGCGGCCTTTGGGAGCAGGGAAGGCAGAGGTAAAGCCCTGACCTAGGGCAGAGGAGAGCTGCCCTGAGTAATCTCCTGGTTTCAGGGCCGTTGCTGTGTGTGAGAGCACTGCCAACGCTGGCCTCCTTTGCCCAATAACATTTCTGGCAGCGGGCAGTTGCTCAGCTGCAGGTTCAAAGCCAGACATGCAAGAAGTGCTTCTCAAGTCCTAAAATTTCCCCTAACACCTATCAACTCCATCCCAGGCATCGAAGCAACAGGTTACACAGCAGACAGTGCCAACATGGCGCGAGTCAGTCGTATGCATCATCTGGCCAGAAAAAGGAATATCCATTAGCTGGGCCTGGTAGGCAGAGGAGAGCAGCCACTTTGCTAACACTGGCATCCCTTGCGCTGGTTTTCTTTTTTTTTGCCAGTGCTCAGTAACCAGACAGCACCTACAAGGCAACCACCTGGGAGGAAAGTGGCACACAGGAACACCCTGATGGTCAACATTGTCTAAGAGAAATCACATCCCACTGCCTACAAACATTCCTCCAAATGCTGGGTCTCGCCTGTCAGCCCAGCAGGCTGTCGAGCACAGTTCCCAGTAACGCTACACAACTCGCATTTGGTACAGCACGCCTCCTGGCCAGCCCTGCAACTGTTTGAGATCTTCAGCCACATCAGAAGAGCAAACCTAGGACATCAGACACTCATGACAGTCGTAAAGACTTCTGAAGCCCAGAGGAAGCAGCGTACATTCCCATCCCGTGTAGCTCATTGCAGAGATAAACACGTACAGGACTATCAATGAGGGATCTCCATAGCAACTTGCTGCTTCTCGCCTCTGCCTGAAATGAACCACTTCCTCTGCAGCTCTTGCCACTCAGAAGAGACTTCTGGTTTCTCTTGGCCTTTAGAGACAATCTTTACGCACTTCACCCGCAATAAACTTTTTGTCTTCTAAACTCTCCCTTTGCTGCTAGTGGCAGTTTCATGTTGGGGCTAAACCAGGAACCACAGGTGCCATGGGGTCTGGGACACACACTGGGACTTGCCACTGGTTTGGGACTTGGTTTTTGGTCAAGACAGAAAGAACCTGAAGCGATCTGGAGTATCCGGACTCACAGCGCTCGCTCGAGAGACCCCAGCAGGCCCCTTGCTGTGTTGAACTGAACCAGAGCAAACATGACATGCAGAGGACCACCTCCTGGTTCCCAGTGTCATCGTAGAGGACCATGCTGATCTGAAAGGGAAAACAGGAACACATTACAAAGGCTAGAGGGTGCACCAAGGAGCCGTACCATCGTGGTCTTCCACAGCATTGTGAGAAACATGCAGAAAAAGGTAGGACACTGCCACGGCCTCAGCAGCTGGCCCTTGAAAGAAAAGCCACAGGTACCTTCGGCAGCCTAACTCCTCGTAGGATACCACAGCAGCAATGAGCATGGACTTCCAGAGGATTTCACTGAACTTCCTTCTGCATGCTCTGTCCTCCAGCTTTGAAGGTCACTGTCAAACAGAACTGAGATTTCTTCCCTCTGTTATTCACCAGCAAGATAACGATCTGCTCTCATTGCCTGCATTAATGCAACATTACGGTGCAAAACAAGGTCTGGCTGCCTCAGGAAATAGATTTCAGAACCAAGTTTTCACTGGACACTGAATGGCCACTGGAAGCTCAAGATGGGAAGGGACCTGCTTGGTCATCTTGGCTTTGCTCCGCTGGCTGAGTTCACGTGATCATCTGCACCATACAGAAACAGCTGGTACTTGCTCCTCCCGCACCAGCACTCTGCTCCTCTTGCTCCCAGACATCCACCCAGAGCTCCCCACCCAGGCAGAAACCAGGTGAGGCACTGACAGCTCACCTGAGCACTTCTCAGGGGGCAGAGGAAGGGACCGGCACTCACATGCTGCGAAATCTTAACCCTGACTCGGCCACAAGGTCCTTGCATGGCCTCGAACACTTCTTGGCTTGCAAGTGTCTGTTCTGTCTGTGAGAAGAGCTAATCCGTATTAACAGGCAGCTGTAGCGTTTGGATTAATTACACGCAGAGCGCTGAGGCAATGAATAATGCACACAACCACTCTCTCAGCACTGTCATTTGAGGGAAACCACGTGAAGTACAAACACTGACGGTGTGTTTGTTTGCAGAGAGGCCTCTCTAGCTGCCTTCTCCTGATGAAATGGGTCATACTGCCCGTTGTGCTCCAGGCAGTTCTCACTGAGCCTCCACAGTCCCACTACCTGCTGAACCACTGCCACCTCCTTAATTACTGAGCGCAATTACATCCCGACCTCAGATGCAAAAGGGGTGGGAAAAACAATGTAGAAATGAGCACTGGAGACACGGACATGTGCTTTACAAATCTCACAGTTTATTTTTCTCTCTGTGCAAATCAGTGCTACTTAACATTACTCACATTTCACAGTGCAGGGGGCAGAAGTGATTACCACACTGCTTAAGCTGCAGTTCAGTGGGATCGTTCTGAGTCCTGGACCCCAGGCAATCTCCATGTGCTGATGATCTGGAATAGAGAAGAACTGCACAGCCAGCATTTCCAGCAGCTGTTACTTTTAATACAAGCTACCTCCACAGCATCTTCAAGGGAAGCCTACTTTCCCCCTCAGACATCACAGCATTCACAGCTGCATGCAGGCTCCAAGCATTTACAGCCAGCGACATATAAAAAGTTTATGGCACAGTTTCCAATTCAGAGCTAGCAGAGACAGATGAGAAGAGCGCAAACAGTAAGCTCTTTCCATAGTCACTTCATCTCCCACAGGACAAAACAGAACAAAGTTTAGCAGTAGAAGAGAAAGCTGGTCCCTAGAGTGAGAGGGTAGGGTCCCAGCCTGGCCAGCAGTGCCCACAGCCCGCTGGCTGCTCCACTAGCAGTCACCAGTGGGACAGAGGGAACGGGGCATGAGGCCAGGCAGCCCCAGCACTTGGCAAAATGACTGAAATCCCTGTATGTGGCCAACAGGAGAGATCCTTGGAGATACTGTGCAAAAGTAGCTCGTACCAGTTATCAGGAAGTTCTCTGAGGAGACAGTCACATGTGACATGGAAATTTCATTGTGCAATATTAAAAAAAGGAAACGTGTCACTTAAAGCACCCTTCCAGAGCTCACAGTCAGGCCACGCTGGCTGCACAGTGTCCCTGTCACTGCTAAGTGCAGAGGAGATGAAACCAAAAAACTGATTTGGGAAAGCAAGAGCAGCTCCCTCACCAGCAAGAGGGAGCCTAGCATGGGGCAGTGATGTGGGCAAGGCAGGGGGGGCGGCTGGACAGTGTCTGTACCACAGCTGAGTAGTTCAGGCACCGGTACCTAAGGCAGCAGAGGAGCCAAATTTGTTTGCTACATCAGATTCAAGCCTGTCCCACAAAGCTCATCAGTAATGGGTGGAGAGAGGCTGCAAGTCCCAGCATCCACAGGGACTGCCGGCGGGATGGCTCAGACCTCACTCATTATTAGAAGGGCTTTTGCCTGCCCAGCTTGTCTGCAGTCGCTGGCTCTGGCAGCTCCTGGCCACAGTGCTGGGAGGGAAGAACCCTTCTTTGCAGGGATCTGACGCCCCCGAGCTAGGTAATGAGGCTGTTTAGAGGCAGTGTTGCTGCTTTCCTGGAAAGAAAAGACAATCACAGCACAGCAGAGCTTCCTAGCAGTACCATGAAAACAACGGAAGGCTGTGACTGACCCATTTTCAATCAAATGGAAAACTCTGCTTTTGTTTCCCATTTTAGTTTCTCCCTTCTAGACATCTCATAGCAACAGCTTTGCTCTGCTATTAGCAGCCTTGTAAGGAAAAGCGAGAGCCCATTAATGAGCCAAATTTATCACTGGGGGAACTCTGCTGACCTAATTACACTAGCCAAATATTTGACCCATTATGTTAACCTTCCTCTGCCTCCTCCACAGTTAAAAGGAAAACACCTTTCAACTTTAATCAGGACAGCAGTGAATACAAAGAGCAAGAATTAGGAAAAAAACCAAAAAAGCCATGCTGTTCTCAGCATCCCACAACACAAGACTTGAAGCCATAACCCAAAGTGAAAGCACATGCGTCTACAGGGGAGATGCATCAGCAAGGGGTGCAGACAGCCCTGACGACGTCAGCTCTAACCTGCGTGTGCGTACGAGCACTGGAAGGATGCCTGAAGGACGGCCATTTACAGGGTGGCTCCAGGGATGTAAAGCCAGTCTGCAACGGCAGTGGGCAGGTGAGTCATGACTTGCAGCCTCACCCACCAGTAGGTCTCCATGGGATTGTAACGGTTGTTTGGGTGCATGGAAGTGAGCGCATCGGTGATGTCATTCAAGACCGGAGACATGTCCTTCAGGCCACTGTTAACAAAGGACTTGATCAGGGCCACGTGGCGAGTGAAATATTCCCTCCCATAGTCCTCCCGCACAGTGTCGCTGGCTCCGCTCCACAGTGCCTCAGCCTGCTTGTCGATGCCGTCTGCCGTCAGGATGCCCGTCGCTGCCACGAAGTTACTGGGCTCAATGAGGATGACTCTGACACCCCAGCGGTACATCTCCTGCCGAAGGCAGTCGGAGAAGGCTGCCACGCCAAACTTGGAAATGCAATAGCAGGAGCGAGAGGGACTCACCATCCGTCCCAACATGCTTGTGATATTAACCACACGGCCTAGAGAGAAAAGAGTAGGGAGAGATAATGGGCTGCAGAAGAAGCAGCCAGAGCATCCCAGTAACATGTGCTTTGCTGGATGATGCCAATTTGTAAAATCTGAATCTTGAAGAGGTGTTCAAATCCCCTGTCAAGGAGCCTCTCTCTCCTGACTCAAGCAAGGCTGGCTCCTGCTCTGACCTCCTCCATGGATGGTACACACGCTTGCCTCTATATTGAAAAGGATTTACAAAGCATACAAGACCTTCCCTCCTAATTTCCAAGTATGGCCGTACCCAGATCTTCTGAGGCTACTAGCTGTGTGCTCTCACATCAGTGTGCCCCGCTCCTGCGTCTTGCTAGAGAAGGGTTCAAACTCTCAGCTAGCAGGGAAAGCACACAACACAGCGTGATGCCATATAAGCATTCTGGTTCTTTCTGTAAGCATGACAGCTCATCTGCAGCCACTCTGCCTAACACAGCTACAGGCTTCTAGACCTGAGCTGGATGGCAGAGAACTAGTAGAGGTTTCTCTGAACCTGCAGCACAAGCAGCACAGCCTGCTCACCCAGCTGGCCGGCCAGGAGTGCCCAGAGTGCTACATGCTTGGGACAAACAGAGGGGAAACTTGACATGCTGCTGTCTACGGGGCAGCAAAGAGCAATTGTCCTAACTCCCACCAGCAGCCCATGCCAGCCCAATTGCAGAGCTCTGGCAGCTTGTGTTAGATCATGCACTGCCTAGGGGCAGTGACAGCAGTGGTCACTCTTCTGTCTGTGGCTCTGTCCTTCCCCAGGATGTGTGCGGTTATGGTTTCGGATGCACTTACAAACAGGCCCTTGAAATCTCACCAGCTATTTTTACAGAGAGGATTTTCACAGTGTGGAGCATGACACCCTTCTGCAGCTTGAAATTTTAGCTGAGAAACAAGTGGGTGGCTCTGCTCTCTCATTCCAGACCTAAACGCAGCTTGGAGGGACTGTGAGAACCACCTGCTGACCTGATGGGTAAGCTACCTTTTGTAGTGAGATGGGGCTTATTTAAGTGGGTACTTACTTTCTGGAAATGGTATCTGAGCAATCTTCTCAATATAACCCCTTTCTGTCCTCACAGAACACACAGCTGTGCCAGCATTCTCCCACACATGCTAAATAAAGAAGCTTTTCAGAGTTCTGCTCATACATATCTTTTCTCTTTTTTTTTTTCCCCCCAATAAAACAAAGATTTTTGATAATACTGTTGTCTTGCAAGATATCTAAAATGGCTGTTATTGACCCTCATTCATTCCACCGCTACCACTCTGCAATCACCTGTGAATTGAGTAACATGAAGGGGGAAGATTCAGTTATCCAAATATAAACATTTGGTGGACTTTGGAGGCCAGAAGTATCTTGTCTGGCCTCCAGTCAGTTTTTCTAAAGGCGGCCTGGGGTCCTGTGTCATATCTGCCAGCACTGCATGAAGGTCTCTGACATCCTGGGATATTTAAGATAGCACCTGCTGTGTAGGTGCCTGGCCTGCCCCCGGAGTGGCAATGCCACCAAATGCTTACACAGCACTTTGAACCCTGCTGTCTAGTTTGCCTGCATGCCTTAGACACCCTCCTTGGACTGCATAGGCATTCCTCGAAGCACAGTCTGAGTCATGATTTTTAGCTACATCTCTCTGCTGTGCTGCAAAAGCTCTCTCTGAGTCTTGCCACACTGCCCAGCACATACCTTTAGCTCTGCGAATGAGAGGCAGGAAAGCCTTTGTCACCCTCACGGTGCCCCACAGGTTGATCTCTGCCACCTTCTTGTAATTGTCTAAACTTGCAAATTCCACCTCTCCAAAGGTCGAGACGCCAGCATTGTTCACGAGGCCCCACAGACCTGCCGGCAGACACACGGTTAAAGGGTGGAATGAGGAAGAGTGTTGCAGAGAAGCAGCTTTCCTTGTTGTTCAAAGTAACCCAGCCCCTTGACAAAGAACTGGGCGGTTTTGTAGAAAAAAGTTGTAGAGAAAAACCCAGCAAGGAGATGAAATACACTCTTGGTATACCAGAAGTGAAGCCAGCGGGGCTTGTTCAGAGCACCAGGGAGAGTGATGGGGTCACACAAGCATTGCCTCCCTGAATGTCTCCTCTAAGGTCAAATGCTGTCCTGGGGCTTTGTACGGCCGGATCTGGCTGACCCTCTTTTATGCTTCCTGTTGGTCCCAGGTTTGTCTTCACTCAGTGACTTTATCATGGCTTTTGCAATTTGGAAGGGGCTGGACTTTCTCTCAATTTAAAAATAAAAAATGGAAGGAAAACAGCTATCTTGGATTTCTAAATCCCCTTCACAACTCTGACTCACTGTTTTGGAAGGTGCATGGTATTGACCTGCAGATTCATGGCCCAGTTAACAGCTGCTTATTTTAGTTCAGGTATTTGGTTTCCCTGGATCCTAACTACAGTAGAAGATGGCAAACTTACGACCAACCCTTAAAACTACTAGAATTTAAAAAAGAACGTCTTTTGTGCATGCAATCCGGTCAAAATTAAATTGACTGCGCTTACCAAGAGCTTCTGCACTGAGCCCCTTATGTGTCCAGGACTTAGCAGGTCACTGAGGACTTGACCCTTCGAAGTGATTACTGCAGGAGTCCCAGAGGCAAGCACTTGTAGGACTGAGTCCATACTTTGTGAATTTGTTGAAGCACAGGACTATGCAGCCATAAACTGCAGGAGGAACAAACAGAAGATCTTGAACAAGATAACAGAGTTGCTCCTCATTAGATGTCCTGTCATACACCATGGCTATTTTTCACTGTGTAAGTACCCAGCTGGTGTCAGGGCCCCCTTCTACTCCCTAACCCTCTTCTTACCACCAAGAACACACACAGGGCTAAGGAGAAGTCTTCATGTCCAAGGAACTGTGACATTGCTATCTAAAGCACCCACGTCATGCCACCCTGTTGATAAAACTTATCAAGCTCTCTCTCAGAATTTTTTGGGCTGTTTGCCCTGCCTCTGCTCCATAGCTTCCTTGCTCTGATGTGTGAAAGTCTTTTAAATAACTACCACCCTATATTTATTGATGGTCAGACAGTAACCATTGCACCAAACACGGCCCTGTAAGCAAACTGCAATACTCCATCACTGCCCAATAAATACCAATGGAATTTATCCTCCTGGTGCATTTAAAAACACCAACATGCCCTTGCTAGACTGACTCTCTACTCTCACACCGGCCCTAGTAACCCTGCCCCGTTTCCAGCTAAGTTCATTTTCCCTGAAGGCCGTTGACAAGCTGTCTATAGCAGACCAGATAAGGTCACGTCCTACCCAGTGATAACAGTGCATTAACCATTCCCTCATGGTCTGTCCCAGAATGGATTTGCCTATTATAGCTGCCACCATTCCCGCATCTCCCAGCTCTCGCACGGTGATCCCAGCACCCCTTTTGCCCTGCACACCTGTCTCTGACAGACAGCAGTGAATATGGCTCCAGTTCACTGGCCTGCAGCTCTATCCTCCTCCAGAACAACCCTTTCCCAATCCCCACAAGGCCACAACAGCCCCAGGGGCTCTTTGGGATAACAGCTAAGTCGTGGCCTGCAGCAAAAGCCAAGAAAACATCTTGCTCACCTACCCTTACTTCTGTTTTTATTAATTCAAGTTTCTAAATGTTGCAGTCAGGTAGTTCTACTCCTGCTCTGCCCAAGACCCCCTGCCTGTCGGTGCTGCACTTACTGAAGCTGCCAGCTTTAATCAGTCAAGATAACTCTGAAATTCACACTCACCTGGCAGCCAGCACAGCATCTCAGCCTGAACGGGGTCCCCTGCTCTGCTGCAAAGCAGGCTCTAATTGCTAGCAGGAGGACCATGGAAACAGGGCATCTGATGGTATAATTTGACCAGGAACAAGAAGTTGTGCAGAGCAAATTTGGCAGAGATTTACCACGGACCACAAAAGACTTAAACTGTCAGTCCCAAACTGACCTCTGCAGAGTATTCCTGATTCTAAATTTCTCTACAATGATTTCCTATTTCTTGTGTTACGAGATCAGATTCAGGGACGTTCATGAAAACATTATTTACAACTGTTCATTCTTGGAATTTCATTGCTCACTGATCAGGTGACGTTACGTACAGAACAAAGTGCTGATAGGTACCTGGTCACAGGGCTGTTTGCTGGACAGCAGTGTGTTTATTGAGCAGAGCCTTATCACTATTATTTCTTTAGTGTCAACAATACAGTGGGAACTGCATAAGAGTGAAAACAAACAGGGGCACTCCTATCAAAATGAGTTTAGCGTTAGGTACACAGCACAGGGAGAGGAGGTATGAAGGTACAGCACAAGAACCGTTCTGCACTAGCTCCTCTGGGGCCACACTCAGTGTGCAACAAGCACCTCTGCACAAGGCACCTCAGTCTCAACAGTCGCTATGTTCCAGCACTTATTTATTAAGCACTATTTATTGGCAAGTCCCAAACCTCAGCCACACTGATGGGCCTAAAAAGAAGCCTTTGCTGCTTTGCACACTGTGCTGGAGCAAAGTACTACAGGATAAGGCTCTCAAGAGCAGGAGGAACCGGTCCAACTTCCTTATCAAGGATGCAAGACTTCTCTCTGTCCCTGCTACACATGAGGTTTTGCAAACACTGCGTCACATCACCTCTGGGATGTTGCATGGCAAACTGAAAGCATGGATTGACCTGGCTGAAGAATAATCCAGGTTTGGGGGCAGGTCAGGTTTGTGCTCCAGCTCAGCATTCAATTACAGGAACAGATAGTACCAGCACAGCAGTAGGGACAGCAGTAAACAGCCAGGGCCCATCACCTCTTCCCTAGCAGGGTCACTACAGAAAAGTCTGTGTGAGCCAGGCTGCAGCAGGAGCACCAGGAGGGGATCAAGCTGTGGCCATCCTATGTCCTTCACAGACACTCAAGGAGAAAGACACAGGCTCTTGTGGGTTTGCTGCCACTCAGCACTTTTTACAGGGTGTAGAGTTAGAGCCTAATCCTTCAGCCTGTCTTGGCCTCTTTCCACGTGGCCAGCACATCAACAGCAAGAGAATTCTCCCCATTGACCCAGGTACAGCACTGCCTGACTGCCAGCCACACACTGTCACAGGCCTCCAGGCTTGTTAATCCTCTTTTGGTGGTGCAGAGAAGGAATGGCCTGGCTAGTGCATGGCCGGCTCTGTAGGAAGGATTCTGTGAGCACAGCAAAGAGCCAGCTGTGCTGCAAATACAAAGATCCCCACATACCCTCCTCTGGGTCCTTCAGGGTCCTCTTCACAAAATCCACAGCCTGAGCCACCTCCTGGTCACTGCACACATCCATCTGTAGCACTTTCATGCGATCTGATTTCATGTTCTTGAGCTCCCTGGCTCCGTCTCCATTCTCATCCTGCTCAGTAGAAAAGAAAGATGTCCTGCTGAGACAGACAAGGAACGGTAATGCAGCTTGGGGCCAGGCATGGTCACATGGACAGGAAATAGAAGCTATTGAAATTGCACACAGAGGTATAAACCTGGTGCACAAATAGGCACACGAGCCACGCGAACCAGTGTGCAACCCATGGCCGTCTTCCTATTCCAGCACAGCCCCTACACCTGCATCAGTGACCCACTGCTCTGAAGGGTCCCAAAGTCCCTGCTGTTTGCTCCTCACACGAAGGGTTTCGCATCCATAACAATGTCAAATACTGCGCCAGCCTGGGATAACCCTGGTTATCCCAACTCTGGTGCCTCCCCAACCCTGGTTATCCCCAGCTCCGCTGCCTCAGTCCCCATGCTCTGCAGGTAACATAGGAAACACTTGTAGATAAATTGGAGCCAGATTTTCTGGCTTAAAAGCAAAA
The DNA here is from genome assembly GCF_965183815.1 of Platalea leucorodia. Classification (NCBI taxonomy): domain Eukaryota; kingdom Metazoa; phylum Chordata; class Aves; order Pelecaniformes; family Threskiornithidae; genus Platalea; species Platalea leucorodia. The sequence goes on from NC_138830.1 coordinate 15,381,358, forward strand.
GGCTAATTAGGCACTGTACTCATTCCAAATTATTGCCTGGCTTCTAATGAAACAGTATTGCCAGACCACTTTGGAAACAAGACAGCAGGGACACCTTTGGCATGCCTAACAGCAAATAGTCTGATGCTATAGGATACAGCAGGAAACATTTACGGCTGAACCTATATGATAATATTTTGCTCTTACTACACAGCAGAACAGGATGCACAGGAATACATGCACAGCAGAGATTTGCCACGCAATGACAAGATTATAGACATGAGCCATGAAAGGAGGAGATTCTGGCTAAGGAAGTAAGAACAAATCTTTTTTTCACACTATAGGTAATAAGAATGTGACGGCTCTTCTTTCCTTTCTACCCTTTTCCTTTCTTTCCTCTTTCCCCCCGCTGCACCCCCCAGCTATCATTAGAGATTCTGTTACTATTGTGTTGGGTTGTTTTGTTTAGTCAAACCCAAACACAGTTCCAATTCCAAATTTTATCTGCTCACTTCCAGACAGGACTGCTGCCTAAGCCTTACAGCCTCACTCAGGTGGTGTATCACAAGTACAAGTGAAAAGAGCACAGATTAGCCATGGAGTTCCACCGCAGGCTCGAGATTTAATTCATCAAACTACTCCCCGAATCACAGGCTCTGCCTCATTAGGGAGGAAGAAGTTATGAATTGGTGAGTCACCGTGCCTGGCTGCCACTCCTCCTTTAGCACTTGATACCAACTCCCCCAGCACAAGGGCAAACAAGGCAAGCAGCCCTCCCACAGTCACCTGCTCAGCTGCCTCTGCAGCCAGGCTGATGTAAGAAACATGTAACCGCTTAGTTTTTCTATACATATCACAGGCTATTTAATGAATATAGTATACAACATCTCACCTCCACCTTCAGTCCAGTGAACAATGACGTGTAATGAAGGAAAAGAGCTGAAATGTCCATCACAGCCTTGTGCAAAACAAGAGTAGCTCTCAAAAATCAATACGTAGTTACACCAGAGCTATGACAATAGTAGGAATGAGTTTCTGGCCCCATGGCTGCGTATCATTTCACAGCTGACTTATTTCCAGGTATCACAAAAACAGCAAATAAAGACTTCAAGCTTTTCTAATGCACATCGAACATGGTTGCATGCTGTGCCTAGCCCTCTTATCTAGCCACGAAAAGAACCTCCGAAAGTGGCATTACAAGCAGTTAATAACGTAGTCAACAACATATTATATTCCCTTTGAAACGGGTGAGGGTTGTGTGATGCCTCACTATATTTCTGGAAGATGCTCTTGCATTTCACTGAGTTATACAAAGCAACTTTCAGGTACTTAACAGTGAATAAAGTGGAGCTAATTCAGCTTGTAAAGAGAGAGATGTACTGTATCTATATAGAAACAAAAACTTAACTATATCTGTACTCAAGTACCAGTTGTCATTTCAGAGCACTGAAAACACCTTTCATAGAATCATAGAATAGTTTGGGTTGGAAGGGACCTTTAAAGGTCACCTAGTCCATCCCCCCTGCAATGGGCAGGGACATCTACAACCAGATCAGGTTGCTCAGAGCCCCATCCAGCCTGACCTTGAATGTTTCCAGGGATGGGGCATCTACCACCTCTCTGGGCAACCCGTTCCAGTGTTTCACTACCCTCATTGTAAAAAATTTCTTCCTTATATCTAGTCTGAATCTACCCTCTTTTAGTTTAAAACCATTACCCCTTGTCCTATCGCAACAGGCCCTGCTAAAAAGTCTGTCCTCATCTTTCTTGTAGGCCCACTTTAAGTATTGAAAGGCCGCCATAAGGTCTCCCTGGAGCCTTCTCTTCTCCAGGCTGAACAACCCCAGCTCTTTCAGCCTTTGCTCATAGCAGAGGTGTTCCAGCCCTCTGATCATTTTTGTGGTCCTCCTCTGGACCTGCTCCAACAGGTCGATGTCTTTCCCTGCATGTTTTTTAATCTTTCATAATCCTTATAAACTAAACAAGAGATACTTCCACTGTTTTTTGAGAAACAAAGTCATAGGCCAGCAACTTAAAAATCCAGTATAAATAGTTTGTATTATTCATATTGAAATGAATTTTCCCCTATCACCAATGCAACTCAATCTGCAAAGTTACATTCCCAGCTACAATTTATTTGTTGTTGACAAAACATATTGATTTTGGAAGGCTGACTTCAATGTGCAATATCAATTGGAAGCACTTTTCGTAGTTTCAGACACCACCTCAGACACCGTTTAACTGTAAAACAAACTGCCTAATGCTTACGTCCAGAAAACCTCTTCACAAATGCAGCAGCCATGTATTTTTATGGAAAGAAGTGAACATCATCTTATGGTCTGTGGTCTTCAGGGGCTGTAAGCACACTCCCTGTTCAGATACCCACATGGTGCTTCCTCCTTGATTTTTAAATGGTAAATTTGCTGGCTGGGAAAATTCCTGGAGCAGTTCCCGTGGCAGCAGCCAGGCTGTCCTCCCTGGGATGGCCTTCGTGACCTTGGGACTCACCAGCAGGAGCCACGCAGCAGCGTGAGTCGAGCGGGGTCCTGGCAGCAGTGGCCCAACCGCTCCTGCAAAACCTCTCTCCCGCTTCCTTTGCTGTCACTTTTTTTTGCCTGATTTTTTTCCTCTCAGAGAATCTCCCAGCTTGCCCTTCCCAGTTCCATCAGAGTTGAAAGCCGCCCTGCTCCAGCCCAGCCTGCTGCCCAAGTACTCTCCAGAGAGGCCTTCAGTGGGACTTGGCCGTTTCCTCCCAGCTATCTCATTTCCCCCGTTATCCTGCCCTCGCAGCCCAGCACGGCTCTGGCCGCCCACCCCACCCTCTGCCTAGCAGGGGCTGCTCCTGGGCAGGAAGCCTGACAGCCACACAAGCCCGCTCCACCCAGCAGAGGAGCCTTGCTCCAGCTTTCGGCTGCCTCCCCTTTCCTTCCCTTGCACCTCTCCCCTGCTCTGGTTCAGAGGATCCCAATGCCACTGGTGCTGAGGGACAGGATCACACAGGGCCTTGTTAGCAGAGCCCTCCTCTAACGGACCAAGCCATGGCCTTTTCTCAGGGAAGCTCGTGGGATTCAGGATTAGGTCCTGGCAAGCACTTGGGCACCCGCAGCGAGGTGTCAGTGGGAATCAGGAAGCCACAAACACAATGCTCAACACCCGTGGATCCGGCCGGCTCGCTCCATCTGCGCCAGTTCCCCCCCCCCCGCTGCTGCCTATTCACCCACTCCCTTCCTGCGTTTCCTTGTATTTGTCATTACTGGATACCATCTAATTGATTTCAGACTCCATCCAATCTATCAGGATCACTTTGAACCCTACTCCCCAAAGGGCCTGCAATCCTCCCTGCTTGGCACCATGCGCTTTTTTTTTTCCAAGTGAACTCTGTTCCAGGGGGTACATCCAAGAAAATTTCACTGGGACTGAACAGCAGTCACAAGCTTAGAGTGGAAGTTTGCTCATGAGACTATCATGAGGGACTGTGTCAAAACTCTTATTCAGGATACATTTATTCCTTCCCCTTTAACCACTCTGTTGCTTAGCCAGACTGAGATTAGACTGACATGGCACAGTCTGTTCCCGGTAAACTTATACAGACAGTGTGTATCACACTATGATCTAGACATTTGCAAAATTGACAGATCAGCGTGCTGCAACTTCATCTAGCGCACCAAAGGTGAGCTGCCTGGTTGGCAATTCCAGAGGTCTGTCTCCTTTGGGAAGGGAAGTATAATACCTGCCCTCTTCCAGCCTGCTGGAAATCCTTGGCCTCCAGATGCTCCTGAAAGTATCACCCATGAGGCAGAAATCACAATGGCTCATCCTTCAAAACGCTCTTCAGTTCATTTCGTCAGGCCTGGTGAACTTGAACACACCCATTTATGTAAACATTGCCTGTTCTTTCCCTTTTCTCGCCTGCAGTCCTCATGAAAATTGCTGGCAGTAGGCATCTGAAAACAATTTATCCTTTTTTTCAGTAAGATCAAAGAAAATAAGGCAATGATTATTTCAACTTTTTCTGTACTTCCTACTTTTCAGGTTATTTTGTCAATTCCTGTGTGTTTTTCCATCTTAATTCTAATATATTAACAGAAACTTTCTCTGTAGACTTACTTGTCCTTGATAAATGAAATCCCTTTTGCACTCAATCCTCTCCAGTTCTATCCCAGCCTGCTTGCAGTATTCTTGTTATTCCTGTAGCTTTATTTTTGACTGTCTGATCGTTACAAAGCTCCTGATGCACCTGACAGTGTACCATCTTGTATTTAATGCAAGAGCTTTCTGTGGTGGCTAGTACATCAGGGATCCTTTAATTCTCAGTATAAAAGCATGCAAGTAAGTGATGATGGAGTAACTATGTGTGAACTAATAGCCTGGCATCTGCTCTGCGACAACTGCCCCCATACCTGCTCTGACCCTGCAGTGAACCAACAGCAGCTCACTCCTCTCTCATGACAGGGTGAGTTTCCTTGCATTTGCCATGAGCAGTTACATGCACAGCCAGTTACCACAGGGTGGCTGCATCCCTAGCCATGCTGCATGTGCACTCCCTCGCTTATCAGCAATAACCTTTCATACGCTTATACCTTGTTCTTCACAAGTGATCTGACCTAACAGCTCCCCGCCTTCACTGATGTTTCCTGCTTCTTTTGGATCCATCATCCTTTTCAGCAGTCACTATACACTTCCTTTTCTCAGAGCAGTCAGCTCTAGATTTATAACCATTTGCATCCCACATGCATTCTACCACTGGATTTTCAGTAAGCTCCTGGTCACCAAATTTTAAATTCCTAGGCTGTTATCTCCCTCAACCATCTAAAACACAAGGCTGTTCCATGAGGATGCCGGCTGTCCCAAGAACCGTAGAAAGCATTTGTCTGTAATATTTTTGCAACAGCTATCCAGATAACTCTGTTACCACCAGACCCTGTCCTTCAGATGCACATAACAGCAGATAAGATAACACTAACAATGCAGGGGAAAAAAAAACACAAGTGAAATCCTGGGGCTCCAAGTCCAAGTCTCCTGAAAATTTATTAACACACAGAACAAGAAAAATCACATTCTCCCACTCTCTACCCCTTCAGGGTCAAGTGCTCAGGTAATCTCCTGAAAGTCACCTGCAGATCAACTATGATTGCTGATGCGTTTTCCACTTCCACACAGACTGTAAGTATGGAACCACAACAATTTTGGCTCTGAGTAAGAAGTTGCTAGGCTAGATCAGAAGTGATGCCGAGAGCTGCCTGGCCATTCTGGGACAGCTAATCATCTGTGATCAAGAAGTAATATGTTTTTTTTCATCAATAAAACAAGAAGCAGGGCTCACTTCAGGAGCATTTATGTTCTTCATGTTGCTTCAAATGGAGCCTGGCCCTCCCTGCTCTGCACTAGTGTGCTGCCTTCTGAACAGCCCTCTCAGACCACCCTATCTCCCCTGTCCTTTCTGTTCCCTACACCTGCTGCTCTGCAAAGCAAGTGCCTGACTTGCTATCACCACAGAGACAGGCATCCCAAAGCAGCATATGACATGATTACTGAAGGATTTACAGAGACTCCGCATGGAAATTTCCAAATAGTGGCAATTTTCCAACAGGACTCTCTTGCTCTCAAGTTACACAATATGTCAGCTGATAATAACTTTCCCTTCTGGTGTGGTGGAAGAACGTAACCTCCGCTGAGGTCACGCAGGCAACGAGGGCCACCTTATTTTCTTTGTTCTCACCCTCCACACTACTCAAAAATCTGTGGTCATCACTCCCTGAGCACCTGTGCTGAAATGGCCATCTTCAAACAGAGGAACAAGTGGGTATGAACTGATTTTGAACCATCCAGGTTGGAAATTACATGAGTTTTGACTATCAAAACAGCAAAAAAGCATAGTAAAGGTAAAACCCCAGCAGAGATGGGAGTGGAGCTGGCCCAGTGTATAAAGAGGATTACACAACATGGTTACCTGCAAGAGCAGGGACTGGGATGACGGGCCAGCAATCCCTTCTGATTCAGTGTGCCTAAACTGATCTTTTACAACAAGTGATGCCATCTGCCAAACACAGGTGACAGAGGGTGAGACCTACAGATATCAGAAAGATATGGTAAATTTGTTTACTCAGCTATCCAGAAACTGAATAGCTTCTACTGAAGCTGTAGAAGCACAGTTAGAAGACACTTTGGAAACGGAACCTGAACAAGGCAAGAGAGGTGGCTTGGAGATGAGTTAGAGGAGAGTGTTGCCAAAGGAAAGTGACAGAATGAAAGACAGCCACAGAGATGCCAGGGAAGACAGAAAGCCACAGTGCCATAGCAATCTTGGACTATCAGATTTAAGGAGTGTGTTGCGGTATTGCTGAGAGGCTTCCATCAGCGAACAGTGCGCTACTGTGCAAGCTACCGTACAAATGTGCAGCTGACAGACAGTCCCTGCCCAAAAGAGCTCAGAATTACAGGAATGACAAGATGCAACAGGCAGATGAAGCAATGAAAGATGTAACGATCCCTGCCCACTGCACTTCCCTCAGGTCTTGGACTAGGGTAAACAGAGGCTGCAGATGAAGATGCTGTCACTTGAGAAGCATTTTTCTCCAAGCAAAGAAGAATTTTGATCAATATTACTACTCACCACGAGCAAGCATCCAGCAAAAACAGTAAACCCCTTTGCGTGAAGCAGTTTCGCCAAGGCATGTCCAAAACCTTTGTCACAGCCTGTTATTAGCACCGCCTTCCCTTCAGCCTGTGTGTGGAAAGACAATAGTATGATATTATCAAATATCGCAATGCTGCAGGCACCACCAGCACCCAGCGACATCGCACAGGAGCAGCCTGCAGCCCTGCAGCCAGGGCGAGCCAGTGTTTAGGAGGTACAATTCCAGCTGCAAGTCCAAGTGGCCATGTACCTGTCTGCACACTAACCTGACCACAGTCTAAACCCAGTGATTTCAGTGGAGCTTCTGCTGGGGCAACCAGCATAAATGAGGTGACAAGATTCCTGTGTAGAAACACAACCAGCTCCCAACTACTGTGAAACCCTATATTTATTCAATTGCTGGTCTGTAAGAATTTGTGTTGCCTTGATACCCCAGGTAGAACAGTAATGCCTTCTTTCAAGTATCAGTGGCCAAAGCAGAACAGAAACATTTCAAAAGAAGTTAGTGATCTACCAGCTCATGGGCATTATAAGAAAGAGCAGCACAGGAAACATCCAAATGATAGTATATCACCTGCTTGAACTGTACAGCAGCTCTTTTAACTGCAGAGTGACTCTATTATCTGTTCCCCACCTACTCCCACTCTATGCGGTACTTTCCATGCTGTATTTCAGCATGCAGGAATGTGACTACAGGGTAGGGTTTCCTTCTGAAACGCTGCAGTCTTAACAGGAACAACTTATCAAATCCTACGGTTCTCTCCTACATTATTATTATCTTTTGACTGATGGATAAATTGAGAGAGAAGATTTGATACTCCATCTGGTGTGACACAACAGGCTTGCGATAGATCTGAAAACAGAATCCAAAATCCTGAAGAGAAGCCTGTAGCGAAACATTGCCCATTCACCCTCTTTCTTTGCTTGAAAGCCATCTCTCCCCTGCTCTGCTCACCACAGCTGTGAAGCAATCAACTCCTAACACTTAACCCAACTAGCAGGCACCCAGCTGCAGCGTTGCACACTGCTCCAAACTGAAATCATATCTGTGAGGCAATAACACGATATAATAATAAAGATCTAGAGAATTCAATAAGGAAGTGAGGTCACTTCCATCTCTGTGGCGATATCTGCAACTAATATTCCCTGCTACTGTATTAACAGCAGCTGGAATACAAACATTTGTATTTTATACTACTTCGGTATGAATTGCACTGGCTTGTCCAGCCAGTTTTTCAGACAGAAATGGGGCAATCACCAGTGTGCTCTGATCTGTTTTTACTGACATGCGTGGTAGCGAAGTGGCAATAAGGAATAATTGCAGGGTGATAGCGATCAGTGCACTACTGCACAAACTCACAATGAGCCTAAGCAGAGGGGAATATGCAAATAAGCTACACCCTGTCCTGTCCTATTAACTGATCTTGAACTTACTGCTTTCTATCCTGCATTTATGATACAAACCCCCACACTAACACCGATTCCTACACTCAAAGAGCACCCAGCTACAGGCTAGCTCTACTAAAGCTCTGAAGGTAGCTACAGCTAAAGGACAAAAGGTGAGAGTTCAATATACAGTGCTCAGTCTTAATTTAACTTACAGTGACACAACCCCAACAGAGATGAGGATCAAGTATGAACCAGATCACAGAATTTGCCAAGATTCCCTCCCACAATAATTCAGCAAGCTGGCCCATGGAAAAGAAAGGATTTGACTTTTTTCTCTGCCTCACCTCCCTAGACCCTTTGCCTCTGAATTATGAAGACAGAGGACTTCCCAAAAGAGCAGGAACTGTGCAGGAGATAAGGAGTCGTGATCACTTCCAGAGCCCAGGACAGGCAAACAGAGAAGATGCCCAATCCTCAACTATCATTATTGGCTCCTTCATCAGCAGGTCTGATAAACACAGAGCTCAGCTGCCGGAAATAAAAGCAAATGGCTGGGCTGTGTTCCTGTGTGCATCTGGTTTTAGCTCTCAGCAGCTGTTTTGCTTTCTTTGGTTAAAAAAAACACCAACAAACAAACCACCAAAATGTAGGCAGAAAGGAAGAGGTTTAAAAGTCCTCTCAGCTGTCTATAATGGGGAGAAAAGTGAGCAACAACTTACAGTATGAGAAGGTTCCTGTGATTATTTGTTAATTATTTGCTATTACCCTAATTGCTGGTAACAAAACATGTGACTAGAGCAGCATGGTTCATAACAGACTGAGGCGCCAGCAGTGCTAACAAGTGTGCAAAAAACCCAAGGGATGTACTAGCTCTCACATCTGTAGCTGCCCCTGCCCTTGTGCCATGCCTGGCTGACAAAGAGCTCCCAGGGATGAGAGCAGGGAGTGACCCCATTCCCAGCCAAAAAGATTCTATCCCCCAAAAACCTCCAAACACAGGAAAGCCTGATCGTCCTTATCTTTTGAAAGTCCCAAGATACGGCCTAATGGGCCTTGTTCCTGGAGTTTTATATAGTCAGCCTGCAGCTTACAGTTTGACACAGCGCTGAGGCAGGCAGAGAGGACCAGCTATCACCTCTCTGGCAGGCATCACAGTGACCTTAATCACCATTTTGAGGAACTTCAGGTGCCCCCCTCATTAACGCTCACACAGTGCTCTCGGGAAACACCGCACAGGAGACGGCACTCGTGTACAGCGCTGCCAGGGCACCCGAGACCTGCTAAGAGCGCAGAGTAACTTCTGGTACTGGAGGTGCTGCTGTGGCACCTGGGCAGGGTAATGCTGTCTGTACCCCCGCTGCATGACCCACAGCACTGTAATACACATCCCACGCAGTTCAAACAGCCCCAGCGAGGCAGCCTGATTTTAACCTGCAGCCAGCTCAGGTGCACACACCTCACTGGCTTTTCCTACTAGGGTATGATCGCTTTATTAAATAGTAGAATTTATTTTATTCATGCAGGTGATCTATCAAAATTATACACATTTATTGCAAAAGAGGCTAAGGAAAGTAAAGCTGCTTTTTCAGCCTCAGCCCCTCTGGGTGTGGGAACCCACCATGCTTGCCTAGACTTCATCTTCTGCTACTGCATCACTTGTTTTCTGGATCCTGTTCCCTTTTGTGCCCTCCCCTCACCATCTGCTTGTATCAAACAGATTAATTCGAAGATGAGAGCAGTTACACAGTAAACTTTGCTTGTTCCCTTTTTTCCAGAATCAGGAAGCTGAGGTTTTCAACCCCAGGAGAAGGAACTGAAAATATTCACTAAAGGGAAGGTATTTTCTCAGGTGGGACAGGGATGGGGAATGTCAGAGGAGCAGAGCGGAGGGAAGAAGAGCGAAGTGGGAGGCTGCAAGGGGGCCAAAGCTGTTATCTGGGCGGTTTCAGAGGGGCAGGACTGCACTGGAGGCCCCGGAGGGAAAACATGTTCACTTGCAAGTTCTTCCCAGTGCCCGCAGAAAGGCTGGCTGGAGCGTAAGCAAGAGCTAAGTTCACTCGAATCCAGTGAAAGAATCCCAGACGTTTTGTGTTGTATTTTATAATATATAAAAGAGACTGCTTATGCAATTCTGTTCCATTCACAGGGCTTTTTTCTCCCCCTTACGCTCCGCTCCAAATTTAGAGCACTGGCACAGAACCCCGCGCCCAGGGCCGCGCCAGCCCCGTGAGGTAAAGCGGGGCCAGCACGGCGGCAGCGGCCGAGCCCCGTGGCAGGGGCCGCGTCCCCTCCCCTGGCAGGGCCTGGGCTCAGCCGCCGCCAGCCCAGCCGCCCGCTCGGGCACCGCCGTTTGCCTGCCTGCAACTGCCACGGGCGCAACGCCTCCGCCCCGGGCCGGTTAAACGGCAGCCGGCGGCGGAGGCGGGCCTGAAGCCGCGGCGCCATCTTGGGCCCTGGGGGAGCCGCCGCAGGCCTCCCCCCGGCGAGCCCCAGGAGGGGCCGGAGGCGCCCGGCCGCTCGCCGCGGTACTCACGGGCAAGGCGCGGCGGGCCCGCCGCGGCAGGAGGAGGAGGAGGAGGCGGCGGCCCAGGCGCCGCCCGCCGCCCGCCAGCAGCAGCGCGGCGCCCAGCGCCAGCAGCAGCGCGGCGCCCCGCATGACCACAGCCTATCGCCGCCGCCGCCCGCACCCGCCCCGGCCCTTCCCCCGGCCCGCCCCCCGCCGCGCCCCGGCAGCCGGGGCACCGGCCCAGCCTCATTCAAACGGCAGCAGCGCCCGGCAGGCCCGCCGCCTCCAGGTAACGTGCGGGTGGCCCGCCGCCTCGAGGCCTGCAGGGGCGGGGGGCGGCTGGCCCGGGAGGGGTCGCGGCAGGCCGGCCCCGCCGGACCCCTGGCTGCCGGGTGCCCTCGCCCGCCCGCGGGGAGGGGGCGATCCGGGCGGGGCAGGCCGCGGCGGGAAGCGGGAGGCGCGGGCATCTCCCCCTGCGCGGCCCCCGGCTGCCGCCCGCCCCACGCCGCTCACGCGTGGGAGGCCGCGGCGCTCTCCGAGCCTCCGCTGCCGCGGGCGCGGGGCTGCCACGCACTCGCTCGCCCTGGGCCGTTCCCGGCCGCGGGAGCCGCGCCCCTGCGTGGGGCAGGGCCGGCGGGGCCTGCCCGGGGAAGGCCCGGCCCCCGCCCCTGCCTTGCAAAATTCCGCACGAAAAATTGCGTGGGCAGCAACCGAGCTCTCGAATTTGCTCAAAACCCCTGAATTTCTGAGGACTGCCGGAGGCGGCTAGTCCTCCTGCGCCTAGACCTCTCCCTTCCGAGCTCGGTGCCCCACCGCTGCTCTTTTTGTGGTAATTTCACTGGTTTTCGGTCGAGGCCTGTTTCCAGCAGGCCCTGCAGCAGCAGCCCAGCCTGCGGCAGAGATGCAAATAAGCCCTAAACAATTTGATATCTTTTTTTTGCTTTGATAAAGGAGGTTATGCATTAAGCTGGGGGGGGGGGGTGTTTTGTGCACTGGATCAGTTTTAGCCAAGATGAATATGATCAAAATTAACTTTCTGTACTTAACTCTTGTTTTTGAGCTGTTGTCACCCCGTAGTGAGTTCAATGGTGATTCCCTGTGCATAGTCCAGCATCACCAGCTACTTAATGACAAAGAAACCTATTTTTAACTGTATGGCTGTACTAGCTGTAAAGCCCAAGGGTTGCTTTTGGAACGTGTAACATAACATCACCCGTGACTTGAAGTTATATTTTAGTTTAAAATTATTTCATGTAGCTCACTTGAAATAATACATTCCATGTAAGTACCTTAATTTTCAGGTATTTCAGAGAATACAGTTAAAGATGCATTAAAAAAGGAGAAATTGACGGTCTTTAAATGCCTCCCTGCTTGTCAGTTTACTTATCATCTTCTTCCTTATTTAAAAACATCTTGAGGTGGTTGAAGGTTGAGCTGTTTATCTCAGTGTAAGGGACTGCAAGGGGGAAAGATTCAGAGTTCCTGTGGACTTTATTTTCCTGTTGAAATGCATGGAGTCAGCATGACTTATAAAATAATTGAGCAACCAAAACAGAGGTGCTATCTTGTATTGCAGAGCTCAGGGAGAACAGTCTTGCTGTTGGCAGAGTGTGTTGATTGACAGCATGTTGGCTACCAAGCTGTCCCGGCCTCTCCTGAACTTCTCTGTGAAAGCCCTGAATTTCAAGAACGCAGGAAATGGCTTCAGGTAAGTAACTTGGTGGAGAAGAAGAAGGTGTGAGATCTTGAGTAAAGCACATATCGAGGACTCATTTGATTTTAGCGGGACAGTTTATTTACAGAATCACAAGATGGTTGAGGTTGGAAGGGACCTCTGGAAGTCATCTGGTCCAACTCCCCTGCTCAAGCAGGGCCTCCTAGAGCTGGTTGCCCAGGACTGTGTCCAAATGGCTTCTGAATATCTCCAGGGATGGAGACTCCACAACCTGCCTGGGCAACCTGTGCCAGTGCTCGGTCACTGAGCTGAGCACAGAGGAGATGGACTCTATATGCGAGGAGGGGTTGGCAACACGGTGGTTTTTTTACACTTGGACAGTCATCTGCAGTCAAAAGGGGGTTGAGTAGAGCATTAATTCAGTGTCAAGCAAGGATTTATTCCTGAATATCAGCAAGTAGGCCTTGCTGCAGTGCAAGGAACTGTCATATATTTCTATGACTTCATTAAAGAGGCAATGAATCACATGAAACGAGAGAGAAAGTTGAGAGGGAGGGTTTTAGTGAGAAATGGAGGTGGGCTGAGTAACAAAGCTGTTTTTTTCTGACATGAACAGAAAATTGCCTATCTAATTCTAATTCCTAGCTCTAAAAAAAATACCTTTTATATTGATATATGATGGGAACCCTACTAGTCCAAATTCAGAGCAAGTTGAGTGCTTTCACTGGCTTTGCTTTAGAGTGGGGTTCCCAAACAATGGTGTGGGTACCACTGGTTGTACATAAGCCGTTTAAAAGTGGCTCATGGCCTGCTAAGCAAGAACTGCCACCTCCAGGGTTGCTCTACTGCTGTTGATAGTGGTGTCCAGCACCATCACTGTCAAGGATGGCTCCCGTAACAGGGAGTTGTACAGACCGAAGATAGCTAAGCTGTTAGAGATTTCCTGTGCAAACAGACATAACCCTTTTATTGCCTGTTTACTCCACACACACCAAAGCTGCACCTGCAGGAATCTGCTGTGGCCTTAAAAATACAAATTAGTACTTTATTAACTTGAGAAAAGAATTTTCAGCATATTCTTTTTTTTTTTTCTTCTTCTTCTTTTGTTTACTTTGGTTTTGTGCTCTATGCATCTTGTACTCAGGGCAAAAATGTGTTCTATTTTTTGAAGTACCCACAAGCTGCTAAACCTGAAATGGAAATCCAACTGTTCGTCTGAAAGGCAGTGTTGTCACTGTACCAGTGTCTTAATACATTGAGTTAGCATTTATATACTTGACTCTTCAAGCTGAGGACTGCCTTTTTTGGTGTAACTGAACAAAAGCAAATGCATGGTTACAAGCACAGATTTGATTCGAGGACCATCTGTGCATTTAAAAAGTCTCAGTTGTGGTCTTTAGAATTCAGTCATGCAGAATGACAAAAATGGCTTATGGTACATTAGTGTACTGTGTGGGGGCTAACATCGCATACGCATCGTAGCTGTTTCCTCTGATGACGTTCCTGCTGATCAGCAGCCGGCATCTATTTTATGCCCTTGCCTACAGGTGAAGGTAGGCCGAATGACAAGTAGTTATTCTTTACAGGTTATTGTGAATAGAGTGCAGCAAATCAGTCCTCTGCAGTGAAATAATAGGACCAGACACGACACTGAAAAATAAAAATCAAGTTCATGAAAGTAAAAGAAATGTTACGAACATTTCTGGGCACTTTGAAACACACCAAGAAGCTTCTTGTTGAGATAAAAGTTCCAAGCCAGGATTGCAGGCCAGTGATGTTAACGCAGACTTTGCCTGGGGACTGACCTTTGCAGCAATTAAATTGGCTGTAGCTATTTCAAGAGCTGATTGGGCTTGTGACACTCAAAGTTAGAAAGAGAGGTAAACTGTTGCAGGAAGGTGAGTGGACAGTGTTGCCTGAATGTAAATCAGCTCCTTTCCCATCTGGTTCAAAGCTTCTGCCCTAGCAGACCCTTTTTCTAGCCTTGTTTTCCCAAGATGCAGCTCAGAGGCCAGAGTGTCTGCAGATCGCTGTTCAGTGTAGCACAGGTCACCCTGGGAGTGTCTGTGATGTCTGAGCAGGAGATAATTGTGAATGATTATACAAATTCACTTAGAAGACAGAAGAGGAGCCTGGAAGATAAGCTCTGCTGAAGCATAGATGTTGTTAGAGGGGCCAGAGGGTAGATGAAGTACAGCAAGTCCAGAGGAAGGCCAGAAGGCTCTGCAAGGGTGGTGTCAGTACCCAAATGAAAAATGAAAAAGCTGATATAATCCAGGGAGGTGGCTGGCAAGGACAGAGGCTAGGGTCACTCTGCTGTGTTGTCTAGGCCCAGTTTTGATGAATGATGGCAAGATCTAAGACAGTGTGATGCGACTGGTAGCATAGCTTTTCTAAATAGAATCTCACTCCCTGGAAGGCATTGTTGATTTGCTCTGGTCTGTCTTTGTGATATTTTCCTGGGAGTGAGACTTACTGTGCAGAGGAGCTTCAGATCTGCATGGCAGGTATTGCTCAAAGACATAGTGTCTCTTAGCTTAAACAGTTACAAAGAGAGGATATGAAATCTAAGAGTATATAATGGGTAATCACTGTAGAGGAAGAAGTGCCATCCAAAATGACAGAAGGGTGGAGCTGTGTGTAAAAGCAGTGAGACAGATCCGAGCAAATTCAGCCTTAGGCTGGGTATCCGAGACAATGCCTCAGCAGAATACTTTCATCAGACAAATTAATAACTTCCCCTACCCCAGCTTTGTGGAACTCTAAGTAAGAGTGTGGTTGCTGTTGGAAATGAAAACACTGTACTGCCCATTTGCAGGTGGAAGCAGCTCTGTGCTTCCAGACCAGGAGCTATTTTAGAATTCTTGGTAATATCCAGACGGCTTCTGCAGCTGGAAATAGCATCAAGGTCTTTTGAGAAACAAATGTTTCATACTGTAGGAAACACACAGGCTCAGACTAAGGAGAACTGTAGACTGGATTCCATCTTCTCAAATGACACTCTACATCATGTATATAGGCAACACTACATTCCTTTTCGTGTGTATGCTGCAGCACCAGGGTACAGACAAGATATTCCATGCCTGATTGTTCTGTTGTTTGTTTTCTTTTAACAGACCTGTGCAAAGATTTTGCTTCCCTCTCTTGTCCCCATGTGGCAGCCGCTCTTATGCAAGTGAAGTCGATCAGGTGAGTGTGATTCTGGTTTCCAGGAACTAGTTCTGCTGAGATGGGTTTTAAAATCCCTGAAGCCTGGTGACCAAATTGTTCTTTCCGATTTGCCAGAAAGACTCCGAGCTGGACCTCTCCAACATACTCCACATTCTTTCCTAGCATAGAGCTTCCATTGACGTAGCACAGTACATGCTGCTAAGGATGGAAATAAACAACCAGACTAGCGGGTTTTTTCTATTTTTGGAACTCACTCAGCAAATGAAATCTTCCACCTTAGAGTGGAGGGAGTTTGCATGACAAATTCTTAATAACGCACTCTTTCTGGAGTGTAGTTGTGTAAAGAGATGTAAATAAATAGATGTGTCCTTACCTTTTGTTCTGGAGAGTGACCCTCTTCTTTAACAGCCCTTTCCTTGAAGGCGCTAGCTTGCCAGGGACAGTGCCAGACAAAAGGAAGGGGATGTTTGGCCCTTTTGCCTGTCTTGTGGCACAGACCTCAGCACTGTAGCAGTGCTTGAGCATGCATCTCCTGCTCTGTAAGCCTGGGATAGAGTCTCAGAGGAATTCTAATATGGCCCTTGCATTGCTGCTAGGCTTCCAGTCCCTGTGTATGCTGGGGAAAGCCAAATTTCTGTTTTGTTAAAAGAGATGAGTTGGAATGAATTGCAAGTAATTATTAGCTAATCTGACCCACAGCAGCACCTTGCTGCACATGCACTTGTTGCTGCTGGAATGTCTGATACACCATGCAATTCTTAACCTGTTGCTTGACTGCTGCCTCTCTTTGGGTTAGAAGAAGGAAAGAGGTGTACTTCTCCTATTTAAATTGTAAATTAGAAAAATAAGAAAACAAACAAACAAACAAAAAGACTGATGACCAACTGGTCTTAATTTCAAATATTAAACCCACTTGATTCTGCTTAGCTTTTAAAACCCAGCACTAGAGGGTTTATGTGCTAGAGAGAGAAAGATGAGTGAGCAGTCAGTAAGGTTAATCCACATCCTTTCTTCAGTCCAGCTATCTTCCCCAGACCGTATGGGCTGCGTGGCACAGAATAGTGGACCCCTGCCTGCTTTGAACATATAGGAACAGTTCCTACTGAAGGGAAAGCATTTCTTAGGAACTGTCTGATATATTTTCAGATTTCAAGATGGATGTGAACTGCCAGAGAATGGTGGTTTGCATGGTCTCTTTGCCTTGGGAGCCTGTTGCCAGAGGTGCTGAAGTTCTCTTTGTGTTGGGAGGACAGTGATCCTGCCTCACTGGAGTGAACTCTGTATGAAACCTTCGTTTCTTGTCTTCAGGAGGTACCGGCTGGCAGTAACTGGCAATGAGTGTAAAGAACGTCCCTGGAACAGACTGCTCCTGGCCAAGGACACGGTTTTGTTCTGTCCACTGCAAATCACTGGTTTCAAATACTCAATTCCAGTGCGTTTTGTTCTGTTTTGTTTTGCAGATTGGCAGCAGAGCTGTGCTTATAACAGGTTGTGACTCAGGGTTTGGATTTGCCTTGGCCAAGCACCTGCATGCCAAAGGCTTCATTATTTACGCTGGCTGCCTGCAAAAGGTAGGGAAAACAAAAACTCTATTCTTCACCTGTGGCACGTGCACAGACACATAGCCAATCCAATCTTCCCTCTCCACTCTGCACAGCTTTCTGCCAAGGAGAGGGAGGGTGGTTGGTAGCCCAAAGGGAAAGACATGGCTGCTTGAATTTCATAGAGCATAACCTGGTCTAGACCAGAACCGGGACTGAATGGTATCTAGGAGGGTTCTTATTTGAATCACAACATTGTGGTCTGTTCCATATCTGATGGACTGGAACCCCAAAACTAATTTTATAGGCTTATCCATAAGCAAATTTTGGGATCAGGTTGAGTCTGGACCTTTGGCCCTGCTCTCAGACTATACATATTTGCTCAGGGATTATTTTGATTAATTGTGACATACACCAAGCCACCAGTGATTTTATGGCATGTGGTATGACCGTATTTTTCTATATTCATGAGTACAGCCATGCCTCAGTGTGTATTGGGGGTCTCCTGAAATCGCTGTGAAGGCGATAGAGTTCTACTAGTGCAAATGAGAGCAGAATCAGGCCACAAATAGCTTCGTGACGCAGTCTTGATATGCTCTCCAGGAGCGCTCTGTATGGCAATCAGAGATACATGGTCATGGAGAACAGGAGAGAGCTTTAGCCTCTCTCTCCTTATGAAGCACTGCACTTTTTTAGCTGCATGGCTGTTTCCCAACAGAAACAAACTTACTCCTTGGGATATCCTGGGGTGGGTCAGTCATTTTGATCCTAATCTTTTAGCTCACTCATCACTATAAATGTACCTTGAATAGTTACATTATTTAAAGAGAATTTGCCAGGTGTTATTTAATGTTATCAATACTCTTCCTGCTGTTAATTTTTCCATTATTACTGAGTTTTGCTTAAATTATTAGTTTCTTTCTGCTGCATTTTTTCAAAAAAGAAGTTGGTGTTTTGATAGCTCTGTCCCTTGTGGTGTCTCAGCTTTGGGTCAAGGGTCTATTTGTTAACCTGGGCTCCCTCTACAGGCTTCACAGCAGAACAAGACACTTCTTAAAAACTGCTGCTTTTCAAAAGGTGTCAAAAAGCGAGTAGATGACTACTTTTTTGGCAGATGTTTCTACTCAGCTTTTGTAACTGAAGATCAACATTAGAGAACATAAGAACGTTTCAGACTTAAAAGCCACTGTGTAGAATAATAGCCTGCCTCTATGTTGACAGGAGCCAAAAATTTCAGAGCTGCAAAGTTATTTCTGGGTTTCACTTCCTCTGTCTGAGCTGCCAGAAAGACCCGATTTTCAGCGAGCATGTCTTTAACTGTCACTGAAACTTCCTTTCCATTTTGGTGTCTTCAGTACTCATTCTACTGAATGCATGTTAGTGGAAAATCTTGGCCTCTGACAATTTTAGCATAAGCTGACATGCAGCAGCATGCCAGAACTCTTTTAGGCTTTGATCAATATTTATTTCCTCGCCAAAAATCAGCGGAGAGCTTTGCTGTATCACTGTGTAATTGAATATTGCTTCTTTAGCTGGACTCACATCCCATATTCCAAAATCTGTGTGACTGTGGCAAGACTGGTAACAGCAGTTGTCATCAGAAAAACACTGTAAAATGCCAAAGCTCCTTAGTTAACAGGTTGGCCTCCCATGTGTCTTCAGGCCATATACTTTATGTAGAACTGCTCTGTAGAACTAAAACAACTCCAGGAGACTGAGCTGATTTCTCATTGTGGCACAGGTTTCACTAGCAAAACCATAAGCAGAATTCTGATCAGAGTGTAATTATTGCTGGTGCTGATTTTAGGGGCAGAAAAAGCCTAGTGTGTTTTTAGATGCTAGATAGAAGTGGAGGTAGAAATACGAAGCATCATCTTTTGCATGGGTATATTTGACCTAGCCCTGATGGAGAGGAAATGACTATGAAACTTGAGTGTTACTTTCATGCGACTGTTTTTCACAGCACACCTGCACATCAGAAGCATACTCTAGCTTGGGGAGCCGTCGTGTCCTCAGGGTATGCACTGTTCTAGGAACGTCACGTCCTTATTGCAGATTAAAAGTGTGTGCAGTTGTCGTGGTTTAACCCCAGCCAGCAACTCAGCACCACGCAGCCGCTCGCTCACTCCCCCCCAGTGGGATGGGGGAGAGAATCAGAAGGGTAAAAGGGAGAAAACTCGGGGGTTGAGATAAGAACAGTTTAATAATCGAAGTAAAATAAATTAGAACAGTTAAATAGGCAAAGCAAAAACCGTGCACGCAAACAAAACAAAACAAGGAATTCATTCACTACTTCCCATCGTCAGGCAGGTGTTCAGCCATCCCCAGGAAAGCAGGGCTCCATCACGCGTAATGGTTACTTGGGAGGACAAACGCCATCATGCCCAATGTCCCCCTCCTTCCTTCTTCTTCCCCCAGCTTATATACTGAGCATGATGTCATATGGTATGGAATAGCCCTTGGGCCAGTCTGGGCCAGCTGACCTGGCTGTGCCCCCTCCCAGCTTCTTGTGCACCCGGCAGAGCATGGGCAGTTGAAAAGTCCTTTACCACTGTGAGCACCACTTAGCACCTATTTAGAGACAGCTTAGCACTACTTAGCAAGAACCAAAGCATCAGTGTATCATCGACATTGTTCTCATCCTAAACCCAAAACACAGCCCCCATACCGGCTACCAAGACGAAAGTTAACTCTATCCCAGCTGAAACCAGGACAGCAGTGCTGACTCTTCATCAGGACAGGTTTCCTAGAGTGGCCAGATCCTGAGCGCCTGACTGTTTTTACTGAAGGGAACTTGAGAGAGGTGCTTAGAGTCACGGCTGAGGGGAGCCCAAGGATGGATCTGTGCTAACAGTGTGCTGTTTCACACACAGTTTCTTCCTAACATTTTCACTGGCAAATATATTCATGTGAGCGTTGTGTTGATGCTTCATTGCCGAAAGCAGTGGTAGACTGGATCCAATGAACAATCACACTGCAGCTGTCTTATTTTTTCCTCTTTGGTTAATAGCTGGAGGAGCCAGCTGACACAAGATGAAGAAGGTATTTTTCCATCAGTATCTGTTACCGGTGGACATATGTGATGTTTGTCATGGCTGTCAGGAGTGTGGTGGAACCCCTGTTTGCTTTGCTTTCTGCGCTCAGGCCTGTTGGGGCTTGCAGGGGGATGAGAAGGCAGAGGTTATCTGAGCCAGCCAGCATGCAGGCCAGTTACTGTAGGGCTCAACAAGAGTGCTCAGAGCCACAGGGTGTTACATACCACTTCAAGGACACGCTGATAAAGATACAAGTTGAAGCCCATGGGCCCCAGAGGGTGACCATGGAAAGAGAAGATGAAGCAGTAGTGTGCTTTTTCAGTATGCAAGAGCTGGGTCCTCTTGCCCTGGGGACAGTGGACCCTGGGACTGACAGGAGAGATGTACTGGTCTCTTGGCGTAGCATGAGAAGGTCCTTCCACTGCTGCGTGTGGGCCCGGGGTTGTGGGACAGGCCGCATCCTGTGCTAGGAGAGCATGACACAATCACAGGGTGCCTGCCTTAAACACCACCCATCTGCCCTTTCTGAAGAGCCAAGGGAATGGCCCTGTGGGTCTGGGTTAATGCCCAGAGTCCAGCTGTTGGCCAGGATCCCAGCCCTAAGGGTCCCTGTCCGAGCATCCAGGTGCATGTGGGTGCAAGGGCAGGAGGGATGTTGGCTTCCTGAGCCAACCCTGTAAGGGAGGAAGAAGAGGATGCTGTGAAGGTCCCAGCAGAGCTTACAAGGCCTCTGAGGCTGGTGTGTTGCTGTGGCTGAGAGATTTTGTAGCACCTGGTAGACGTGGGATCGGGGAAAGAAGCACCCTGGCCTTACTGTTCTTCCTCTTCCCTTTAGCCATATCTGCTGTTTCCGAGGGACTTGCATGCTTGCATTTGCTGATTCCCTGTTGGCATTCCCACGTGTGCCACTTGTATGCTTTTCAGTGCTTTGCCATACAGACTGGCTTCAGCACCACAGGGCTGTTGAGTGAGCAGCAAACTTAGCACAAAACTCTATTTTCAGTCACCAATAAAGGCAAACACCACTAAGCTGTGCATGGGACTTTTAACTTCTCCATTTTGTATGCGTTATGGTTCTGTGTGAAGAGAGTGCAGTAGTGTGTCCTTCTCTTAAGGACAAGCACTAACAGGTATTAATAGTCTGCAGTGGAATGAGGAAGGGTGGAGAAGAAGACAGAGGAGACATCAGGTACTTAAGTTAGTGAACTGTCTGTGAGCACAGCGGATAAGCCCAGGAATGAGAGGAGCCAAGAGAAGGTGTTTTGGAAGACGAAGTGGCAGAGAGACAGGGGGATGTATGGCCACCCTCATGTGGTATCTAAAGCGTGATGTCTGAAGGGGACTCTCACTCTGGGCGGGCAGATGGGCAGCCTGGGTTCAGACCGCAGAGATGAACACCATCTCGTTGACAGCTGAGTACTGACTGTCTCTGACAGGGAGTGCCTGTGGCTTGAGGTGTTTAGAATGTGCTAATGTCATTCAACCGTCAGGAAACAGCCCTGCCGTGAAGAACTGGCCTGTTCCATGTCAAAGGAAAAAAAGCTGTGTATCCAAAAAAGCCTCATTTATCGCAACTGCCTTGTAAAAGCTCAGGAGTGAATGATGCTTGCCTGCTGATGCTGACACGGCGAATGGGGCTACCTGGAGGGTTGAGTAATGCGGGAAGAAGAGCTGAGCAGCTGTCAGATGATCCTGTGGGACACGGTCCATGGCTAGCCGGTTAATGGGGAGTAAAAGACTTCTAGTGACGGATGATGTTGAGGGGACAGAGGGAGTTTCTTACAGTAAAGACAAGGATGTTCCCAAAAAGTGGTTCCTTTCAGAGCTAGACCTCACCATCCTCTACAAAAGTACCCTGGAGTGGCCAGCACAGTCCAGTAGCTTATAACCATGGGAGTGATTCAGGGACAGTTCCAAACTCATATTAATATCCCATGTCTGTGTCCTGGAAGCACCATAGCCAAGGTTTACCACTGTGAAGGGACTAGCTCTGGGCATGGCAGCCTTGTTGCTAGCAGCGTCTAGCCCATGTGGAAGGTATCTCAGGGGTTGGCCACAGTTACGTGGCTGGGCTGTGAGTGGATATGTGTATACTGGGGCAATCTGTTGTTCTGAGCTGAGAAAAAAGGAGTGGAGATGGGAAATGGGAGTGAGAAAAAGCTCACGGGGAGAGGCAGAGAAGAGAGCAAGATGCTGGAGAAGACAGCAGGGGGAATTGCTAGCAGGCAAGCTGGCCTGGCACCTGATGATGGACTCTGTAGGAGTCCGCTGGAGGCAGTGGGTAGGTTTCCAGGCAGTGGGAGCTGTGTGCGTAGATCAGCCAAAGGGGGAGAGCAGTGGGCAGGCAGTCTCTCTTCTAGGACTGTCACTCCCAGAGCTGGCAACGTGACTGAGAAGCACATGCAACGTACATGGGCAGCCACTCCCTGGCTATTTTATACCATACCCCCACCAAGCTATTTGCTGTGCCCCGTATGCAAGCCAAAGTGAGGATGGCACCACATTCCCACCACTGTGGTAGTGGGACATAGCTTGATCTCAGGAGCTTGTACTGGGCAGAAGTTGCCTTGCTGGGGCTGATCCATCTCCAGCTGCTTTCTTGGTGGTCGAAACAGTTTGTACCAGCTGACTCGGTGGCAGGGCTCATGGTCAGCTGGAATGGTGTTCTGCTGCAGGAGCAGCCCTGTCTGTTCCCCCTCCTCTTAGAGCTGCAGGATTGTCCTGATTATTCTGACTGCCCTGTGCGCTGTCTTTTGCTTGATTTGATGGTTGCTATGCATTGATCTACACAAGCTCTTTGGCCAGATTCAAGCCATCACTTTCTTCCCCTCTAGGACAAGGGAGACGGTGGCTCCAAGGAGCTTGACAACATGAACAGTGATCGAATGAGAACTGTCCAGCTCAATGTCTGTGACAGCAAAGAAGTGGACCGAGCAGTTGAGCATGTGAATAGCAGCCTGGAGGACCCAGAGAAAGGTAGGTGTATGCCGTGGGCTCTGAGGTCTCAGAGGTGGCAGGAGCTCCCTCAGCTGGGCTCTGAGAGCATTTTCAGGGCGTATTTCAAAAGCTGAGCATATGATTGAAGGGCACAAAGCTTTGAGGAGCAGCAGTGCAGAGCAAATGGCCTATTTAAATGTTGTGTCATATCAGAGAGCAGCTTCCCAATTAATACAGCATCTACAAAAAAAAATGCTTTTTTCTCCACTAGCTCCTATAGGGACATTAGCAGAAATCAGGGTGGTGTTCAAGGCCCTGGGATTAGTGCTTTATTCCTGTGACCTGAAGTTTATTATGGTGACTCCCTTTACGTTGTAAAACCTGGCCAGTGCCCAAAGATTGGAGATTAGCAACAGAAATGTCTACCCCAAGCTTTCAAAACGCAAAGGAAATGGAGAGGTTTTCCAAAGGATTTCCCATGAAGCCAGCTGAGTATCATTAATGCCATTGCAGATATTACCATATATTACAGATTTCAGAGTTCAGGGGGTAGCTGTAACTGACTTTCTTAGCCTGCCTACCTCATTCTGCTGAGGTGATGACAGCAAATTCTACTCCAGTACTGTGAAAATCCCAGTTGCTCATGCCTTCCTGAAACCTTTCCACCCTTTGGTGAACTATATTTTTCCCCTAAAGAACATCCACACTTCAACCCATGAAGGTTGTTTAAAAGCAGAACAACCAGTAATGTTTTATTTTGGATTTTGCGTAAACCTATTTCTTTTCTTTATATTTAATTTTTATATATGGATCTTCTGTATAAATTAAGTTTTCTAGCCCTGTATTCTCAAGCACAGGCCAGGATGAAGTTGCCTTTTCTGGGCTGCTTCTGAGAACATAGATCTGGACACAGTCAGTCAACAGATAACAGTGAGTTTTTCTAAACAGCAGAAAGAAGCCGTCCCAGACCTTTCTCAGTCTGTTTCCGGTGCAATTAGAATATGATAAGAAATGAGTTCATTTTATTCCAAATTCCTTTTAAATCTTTCTTTTCATTGTCAAATTAATTGGTAGCTTCAGTTGTTGCCATCTTGTTTGCAGCAGAATAAAAGGGAGAGGTCGTGGCATGCATGCCCACCCATGTCCACCCATGCCCACATCCCCCTTCCCAGCATTGCAGACATTCTAGTTCTTATGGTGACACAAGGGATTTTACTTTGAAAGAATTACTCTTTTGTTTCTTACAAGGTCTTTCCTATTCTTATTATTTGCATTTAGAGACTATATTTTGCTTCTTTTAAAAAATCACGATGGATAAAAAGAGAATGGCAAGGAGAACAACTTAGACAAGGCTGAAGTTCTCTGTTTGCTGGCTTGGAACTTCCCAGGAAGGCTCATTCACGGTACTTTGTGGCTGCAGTGTTGGGCAGTACAGGCAGATCCTGATTGTGGTTATATTTGCTCAGGCGGCTGAGGTTCACTCTGGACTCTCTTCTGTCTGGCTTTCATCTTTACAGTCTTAATGAAAAGCTCTGTTGTGTGATTCCATAATCTATCAGCAAGGCCTTTTCCACACTGCTCTCATAAGTGTCCCAGAGGGAAAGCTTTCTGCTTGATTTTGTCTTCCAGGGCTCTGGGGGCTGGTTAACAATGCTGGGATCTCCACATTCGGGGAAGTAGAGTTCACCAGCATGGACACCTACATGGAGGTAGCTGAAGTGAATCTGTGGGGGACTGTGCGAACCACCAAGGCTTTCCTCCCGCTCATCCGGAGGTCAAAGGGTGAGTGATCTCCTCCAGACTGGCACTTCCTGGAGCGGGTCCCCTGTCCTGCCCCATGTCTTGCTGTGTCAGAGGCCAAAAGGTCTATTAAGCTTCTGCCTGCACCATTGGTCACCTTCATACTTTTACAGACAGAATGTGACCCACAACATACACACAAATCACAGATTTTGTAACCACTCTGAGTTACACAGCAAGGCAGCAGTCCTGAAAACTGGTTATTATTTCTCTTTCCCATCTGTGTTGCCTTCTCCTGCAACATCCCATGCAAGATCTAATCTGTCATACCTTCTTTTACCTGTTCAGAAGCTGCAGCTCACCATAAATTCCAGTGCCAGGAGCAATCCTCCCCTCTATACAAAAAGCAGCTGTGGCAGCGCTGGGCAGGGTGGGTAGCAGTGGTGTATCTTGCGTGCATCTTGCAGGGAAGTTGTCGGCTGTGCGCTGTGTTGGGAGCTTGTAATGTACGAGAGGTGGGCTTTGTACAGGAAAGGAACACAGACCTGGAGTTCACAAGGGTCTTGGCATAAAGGGGCAAAAGCCTTCCTGTACTGGCGCCAACTGCCTGACTAAATGAGAATATTTTTTACTCTTGAAGCATCCACAGACATTAACAACGTTGGTTTCATAGTCCTGTGCTGCAGACCTGGGCTGTATGTGGCCCAGGGAGCATTTCTTACACCACGGAAAGGTATCCACTTCTGTGGTCAAAGTTTCTCTTTCTAACCCAACTCAGCAATGAGCGCTGAGGGAGAGTGCAGAGAACTGCAACCTCTGACTAGACTGCAGCATCCACAGTCTCCTACCAGCAGTCTCCCCAGCCAAAATGGATGGCTTCTGGAGAGGAGAAAGGCCCCAGCTTTGTGCCTGGAGTCATAATCCAGCTGTCACACAGGAAAGGGTGCAGCGGACCTAGACTGCTCTGCCATTTGTGGTGCAGGAGCAATCCATTCCCTTTCAAGAGGCAGACATTATAAGGCACCATTGGGCTTCTAGATTTTGTGCCTTTGACTTGCAAATAAACAAGCTCAGCCTTGGTGCCAGAGGCTTTCTGGGCTGCACCTTCCTCTTGTCTGGGCTCAGCCCTGATCACTGCTGAGCAATCGTTTCCCACCGTGCAGGTTCCGTCCAGCCTCTTCTGCGTTCCCCATAGCACGGAGCTTTGTGTGTCACCGTGTGCCTGTGCCCTCAGGTGTAACAAGCCAGGGAGCACAAGCAATGGGCTCATTCTCCTGCCTGAAGGCCATTGCATAGGACAGCAATGCTCAGATAGAGCCACCAGCAGGTCTGCCAGGCAGCCCTTGCAGATACGCAGTGGGTGGATGGAGGCACGTTCACGAGTCCGTTGGGTGGTGTGTGTCAGGTGCCTGCTTTGGGTCAGGTACCACAGCTCAGCTGTGCTTTGCCTGGCCTCTGCCTAGGTCGTGTGGTGAACATCAGTAGCATGATGGGTCGGATGGGCAGCCCTGCCCGGTCGCCGTACTGCATCACCAAGTTTGGCGTGGAAGCCTTCTCCGACTGCCTGCGGTACGAAATGCAGCCCCAGGGAGTAATGGTCAGCATCGTGGAGCCTGGCAACTTCATAGCTGCCACCAACCTGTACAGCCCCGAGCGAATCAAAGCCATAGCCGACAAAATGTGGGACGAGCTCCCTGAGATAGTGCGCAAAGACTATGGCAGGAAGTACTTCGATGAGCAGGTCAGCAAGATGGAGACGTACTGCAACAGCGGCTCGACAGACACCTCGCCCGTCATCGAAAGCGTCGCCCACGCGCTCACCTCCACGGCCCCCTACACCCGCTACCACCCCATGGATTACTACTGGTGGCTGCGCATGCAGATCATGACGCACATGCCTGCTGCCATTTCAGACCGGCTCTATGTCTATTGAGGCCTCGCGTTCTTAGGCTACCCAGGTGGGAAATTTTTTTAAAGAGAGCATTGCACACACTTCCCATTAGTTGTTTTTAAATTTTTCTAACCTCATTTCAGAGTACTGTATTTTAGCTCTAAAGGGTTCATTTAAACATCTGACATAACCTAAAGGGCAGTAATTGACAAGGGATGCTTCATAGGCAGGAATACATTAAGTTTGTGCAGGAACATTGATTCTTTGCTATTTATTTCATGTAATCTTTTTTTTTCACCTCAAATGTCAAGCTAAAATAATTATTTAAAATGCAATTGCTCTGAAGTGTTTTCAGAATAATTTCTGCTGATGGCTGAACACAATCTTCACAGTTCCTGCCTAGGATGCAGCCTTCACACCATAAAACAGAGGCCCTCCATGCTGTAACGGCAAACTGTTGTCTCCTGATGACAGAGTGTCCAACAGACTTTTCCAGGCCTGGTCACAGTAGCCCAAGGCAGAGCAGAGACTTCTTTAATCTGGGGATCCGAACTCAAAATGCTCGAGGTGCTGAAACTGAGCAACTGACCCTGTCCCTTTCTCTCTTATACTGATGAAACCTTAGAGAAAAGGAACCAGTCTGCTTTTCTTGCATGCTTTCTTGCAAAGGAGTTCAACAATCCAGGGACTCAATCCTGCAGACCTTTCCCACAGGAGTTACTTACTCATACGAGCATTCCCATGAGTGTGAGCAGCTTTACGCACAGGACTGCAGGCGTCGGGATTGGCCTGTAGTAACATTTCTCTTCTCTTTAACAGTAATTGAGCATCGACTCCAGACTTAGTTTGGAGAAGAGTTTCACTCCAGCTCCTATAATTTGTGAGGCTCACTGCTGAGCAGAGGGAAGCGGAGAGGGTTATAGTCACATCAGCGAATGCCGTTATTACCAGGGACCTCAGAGTTACACCCAAGTATTTGTACAGCACCTTGCACAGACGGGCCTTAACCCTGCCCAGGGCCGCTAGGCACTGTTGCAGTGCAGGTGATGATAACAGTACTAACTTTCCTTGAAGGAGTCACTGAGCTGAAATACATCTAACATGATAGAAATCTAACAGAACGTCCATAACAATAAAGTTACCTTAAAGAGCAGTTTCATTTCCATGATGGTTGTTTACATGTCTGAGAAACACGTGTTTTGTACTGTAAGAAAAGAAAAGAACCATAAAAGATCCTTTCATGGGAAAATGCGGAAAGAGTTATTTTTTTTTAAGCTTAAAAGGCAAAAAAACAAACAAGTAATTAAAATACCATTGTTAGCAAAGTTAAAGAGAAGGGATCTCACGCGCTCTAGTAACATACCGTGACAAGATCAAACTCCTTTGGCTTAATAAACGTATACATGAATGGTAACAAAATTCAGAGGCTCCCTCTCTTTATTTTTTAATATTTAAGGTGAAAAGCTCATATTCGTTAGTGGTGTTTTTTTTTAATTTGGTGAGGTTTGTGCCTGTTACGCATAGACACTGCATTCAGAGGCTGATTTGCAGTCTTGGGTCTTGCATATCCTTGTTGGATAGCACAAGACTTCTACAGGAGTACCGGATGGATCCTGCATCTCGTGACAAATATGCCTAACCCCTGGATTCTGTGTATTCGCAGCTCTTAAACCTGTGTCTGTACCAGACTCCCACAGATTACAAAGGATTATTATGGATTATTCCCAGGGAGTGGGAGGAGAAACCGAGCTCTGAAGAGGGGAGGGGGGTGGAAGTGATTCAGCAGGGCAGGCACGCAGCAGGTCACCGACAAACCCAAAATAAAACCCTGGGAGAGACTTGCTGGCTTTGTGATCTTCTCCAGAGTCTTAGCAGTGGTAGCTGCATCTTGTGGTGCAGGGAGGAGTAGTGCCTCATTTTCCGATCAGTGGACTTCTATCCGGGACAAGATGTAAGAGTACGAACCACAAGAGACCCAGCAGGCACAGGGACTAACTTGCAGTGCAGAGCAAAACACCTGGATAACAATGTGTGCTGCAGATGACACAGCAGAAAGAGAAAAGCCTTTACAAGAAAAGTTCTTGTAGTCTAAAAATTTAGCCCCAAGGTGCTAGGTAACACAAAAAATCATGCAATTCCACTTGGGATGCAAGGTCCCAATTTTACACATGCTGCTGGGTTTTAATACAGACATCAATGAAGTTAGGTATGGAAAAGACTGAGTGTGCAGCTGAGTGCTCTCAGTTTAGCTCGGAGACCCCCGAGAGCAAACGTAGGAGGCGTTTCACAGTACCACGTTCGTTCCCAGCCAGAAAGATAAAGCCAAACAGGGATAACTGCACTCGCGTCTGCACAACATCCCTTCTGGAGGCTTCTAAACCCTGTCGTGTGAGGTGCCCACGGGGAGCTCTGAAGCCGTGCCACCGCTGCGGGGCCGGAGGAGATGTGACGGTACTGCTGCCCCGCAGCGCGATTCACAGGGGACCGCGTGGCCAGATGCGATGGGGAGGCGATGGCCAGGATGCTCCTGTGCATCGCGGCCGTTCCTAGGTTTCTGTGCGAGTTTTCCTGACGCGGGGAGTTGGGTAGCTGATTCGTGGTCAGGAGGGCAGCAAGCTGGCTAGTTTTCCTGCTGGGATCTTAGCAATCCCACAGTTTCAGGGTTTGCCCTGAGAAGCGCATTAAAAGCTAATCCCCTCTGGTTTTGCATGACTGTCCTTGTGACTCAGTGCACTCTAGGTCCTGCCTGCATGGTGCCACCACGGCTTCTGGAATGGCTTCAGCCCACAAAGTTTATTAGAAAGCTAAAAAGAGCAAAAGCATAGCAAAAGAGGACTTGGCCGGGCACCCGGTCCTCTGCACTCCCGGAGCTGCCTCAGTGGGAGCTTCTGCCCACTCGGGAGGAGCTGGGGAGCCTGGAAGGGTCAGTTTGCAGCCGTGTCCAGCCCTGGGCTCTGGTCTGATCCCAGCTGGCTGGAGGGAGGGCTCTCTCTTCCCACATTTCTTGCCAAGCAAAGACCGTTGGCAATGATACAACGGATCTCACCGTGCAGCATCCCTTGGGCAACCTGGAGTTAAAAATAACTTTCCCTGGTGTGGTGGGAGGCAGCAGAGATGGGGTAATTTTAACTACAGCTGTTACATCTTGTTCTGAGCCTTAATGAGGAAATCATGAAGTCCTACCCACTTCAGAACTTTTTGCTCCTAGTGATGAGGGTGGTGAAGGCTGCTTTTGAGACCAGCAGTCAGTGACTCTCTATTGCCACGTTATCTGGATGAAGTGCAGGGATTTCCCAGTAAAGCAGAAAATCATCTCACAGCCAGGCAGTCTCACAGCTTTAGGAGAGCTGGTCCCATGCCTGTGCCTCAGCTCCTGCGTCCCAGCAGGGGCCTGGCCCCGGTCGGTGCCTCAGCCCTGGGAGCCTGGCCGAGATGTGGTCCTGGGCTGGCAGTTTGGAAACGGGGCTGCTCTGGATGCAGAAAAGAGGAAGGGACCACTTCGGTGCAGGCAGTGTTAAATTGCTGAGCGCAGGGTACCTGCCCCAATTGAATTAAACATAACAATTAAATAGATATACTGAATTAAATATATGAGTGTCTCAGTTGCTGAGCCCCAAAGTCAAATCCCTGTCTGTGCTGAGACTGGGCTGAAGCCAAGGGGCCTTGCTCTGAAGCATACGTGCAGCTGCTGGCGCTTCGGGAACTATGGCTTTGAAAAGAAAATATCTTTCCAGCAAAAAAGGGAATCATACGCGTAACTCACAAAAGATCTGACGACACCTCCCCGGGGAGATGCCGCTCGGGAACACAGCATTGGTTTCTCTTCCCTCTTTCCCAACAGCGATGCAGGGCTTGCCGTGCAGCCTCGGGGTGCTGCAGGCCGACACTGGCGCTTCCCCGTGCGAGGTGGAGCGCCAGCCTGGTACGGCCAAAGCAGCGAGTGGCAGGCGGCAGCGGCACCTCACGAGGGAGGGGTTCGTCCTCATCCTGAATGAGTGCACGAAGGGGGAGATGCCAGGGCCGGGAGCAGCCCGTGCACCCGTCACACCCTGGCTGTGCCACCCCTTGCCTCTCACCACCTGTCACCCGGACATCACAGCCCTCGCTGGGCACAGCCCTGGGCAGCGGGTGAAAGGGATGCTGTGAACGTGCCCTAATTTTGGCAGTCAGCTGGAGTGGCGCACGCTCCGTCAGCTGGACAGACTGACCGCCTGGGCAGGCTCACCGTCACCTCCTGCCAGCAGAGCGGTGAGGGCGGCGATGGCAAACACGGGGTCCCAGCTTGGCCGGTGTTACCGGGACTGCCACTCACGACCACGCAGAGAGGGACGTGCAGTGGCACAGACGCCACTCTGCAGCTCCCCTGCAACGGGTGAGGGACAAGCGGAGGTGGCTGTCTACCGCCTTCCAAAGGGCCCCAGGACTTCAGGGCTGCCTGGAAAACCGCAAATCAGGCTGCTCTGCTCCCGTAGCCAGAAGGCAGCTCACTGCGGTCTGCGGGAAGCGTAGGGGCGAGGAGTCTGGCTAAGATGTAGGTTGCTATCTTAAAATAATTTTTGCTATCATTGTGTTTTGTTTGCTACTGAGTGTGGTTATTCGAAGATGTCTTATTGTCAGCATCTGTACCTGATCACAAATGAGTCTCTGTCCTGGGACTTCACCACCACAATGAACTGGAAGAGGGACAGGACCTGGCTGCAGGCTCCTCCAGTCATCCTCTCCCCTCCCTTCCCTCGCACAAGGTTGTGTAATTATTTGTGTGATAGGGAACAGCTTTAGCAGAAAAGCTTGGGAGACCTGTCCTCACCTACCACATGAGTCCTGGGGAAGCAGAGCTCTCCTGAGGTGGGGGCACTCTGGTTTCACAGCCATGCAGCAAGCAGGTCATCCCACTCCAAACCAGTTGGGATCAGACTGTGGTGCCGAGGAGCTGTGCCCTGGGAACCACGGCCTCGCTGCAGCCACCCCAGACACGTGCAGCCCTCAGCCGGGACTACGGCCCATCCTCCCTTTGCATTTCTGACAAGCTTCAACGTGCTGGTCCCTGGGGTATTTGCTCCCCTCACTGCTTACCTCTCCATCAGCATACAGAGCCAAGCACTGATGAGGGATCATGCCTTTCCCAAGGGAAAAGAGGACACAGAAGACTAAAATCCACCTCCTGGGCTTGTGCAGGTATTCATCCTTGAGCTCAACCTTACTTTAGTGTCCAGCCAGAATCGCAAGTTGGGAAGTAACAGGAGCCTGCTCTCCCCCTCCCCAAATACCCGCACGCCAAACCCCCTTGCCGGAGCTGGGGGTGAAAGTGTAAATGTTCCCGTCCTCATTTCTCCCTCGGCTGTGAATGTCAGAGCAGTAGCATAAAAAATGCGGTAACATCCGGAGTAATCACTGCAGTGGTATTTCTGACTTCGCCTGGAGCAGGATGGACCATAAATCTTGTGAGATAACATGTTGCCACAGAGACTTCCAGCCAGTTTTTCAGGCCTTCGGAGTCTGAATGCTGCCGGTGCATCTGAACCAGCCTACCCAGGGCTGGGCATTGCTAGCGCAGAAAGCAGCAGGTTTCTGTTGTACCCATGAACACAGGGTGAGTATTTGCTGCTTCCCCTATCATGAGATCTTGGAGGTGTTGTGGGAAACCTTACCAGGATCCATTCCACAACACGGTGAAACGGGGTTATTTGTTGTTATGAGACTGAAAGTATAACTGGTCTGAAGGAGAGACCAGGAAAAATTACAAAGATTGGTTCAATAGAAGCTTTGGGTTATTGTCATTGATGTCTCACCTTTGGCTCTATAATGAGTTTAAAAACACTGAGAAAGATGTTACTCCCTGATGGATCATCAGGACCTGACCAGCCCCATCTGGGATACCCTGCCCTGCCCATGGCCCAGGATCCTATTTTAGCCCCTCCTGGGGCTGTCCATCCCTGCTCCAGTGGTCCTGTAGGATGCTGCTCTTCAGCCCTGCTGGGCTGGATTGACCCCTACCCATGCTCCTGCTCAGGGGAAGAGCAGCACCCAGGGGTGAGAGATGGATCTGCCCTGAGACCGCTCTCACTCAGCCTACTGCACCTGGGAATAACCCTGGTGGGGCTGGGAGGTCAACCTTCCCTCCTTGTCCTGCTTCTTGATGCTGCTGCTGCTTCTTGCTGCTGAGAGGTCCCTGCTGTCTCCTGTAGCTGGTCAATGTGCCGGCACTCAGCAGAGGGTGCTGGATCCGCAGGAGCGGAGGGAGCTGCTTTCCTCTGGCTTGCCAGCGCTTTTTATGAAGCTCCTCTGGATGCCACTCTGCTCCCTGCCTCTCCGAGCCTGCTCCATGGGGATTAGCCACACTTGGCAGAGACCTTTACAGATGAGGGAATCGCCCTCCACCCCACGGAGACAGGGGTTTGCATTCCCTTTGCTGATGCTGTGGGCCAGCTCTGCCTCTCTGTGTTACTTATGAGTTTTATGCAGCACCGAATCCCTCAGCAAGGAGCCATGTGCTGTTCTTCCAGCTCACCCGCAGCGGAGCAGCACTTCTCACTAGCAACACCACTGGTGTGCCTGGAAAGTGGGGCTCTGCACAGAAGAGAGGGGGTGAACCCCCTGGCACAGTGCAGCCCAGTCCTGCTTGTACTGCTGCTGCCTGGG
Organism: Platalea leucorodia; assembly: GCF_965183815.1. Classification (NCBI taxonomy): domain Eukaryota; kingdom Metazoa; phylum Chordata; class Aves; order Pelecaniformes; family Threskiornithidae; genus Platalea; species Platalea leucorodia. The sequence goes on from NC_138830.1 coordinate 15,414,498, forward strand.
CAGCATCCCCGGGGATGGCAGCATCCCCAGGGATGCAACCTTTCCTCCTCCCTTGCTTCCTTCTGAACCTTCCTTTGTTTCTCAGCTCCTGGGAGATCCCTCGGGTTAATTGCTCGGCTGGATCAATACACTTCCAGCTGTGCTCTGGCACTAATCCGAGAATAGCTTGGAGGGGCGAATGTCCCCAGGGGGGTGGCGAGCGAGCAGCTCCCGCGCTCCTCTCTGCAGCGGCCATGTCTTTGTCACGGTGTGCATGGCTTTGCGTCAGGCCAGGCTGCCATCACCCTGCGTCGAGGGGCTCACCAGCGCAGAGGTAACTCCTGGGTGGGAAGCCCTGGCAGGCACAGGTCAGCTCCTCTGCACAGGGTGATGTGTTCAGGGCTGGGGATTCGGTGGCCCGGGGGTGACTGCAGGTGCAGGAGCAGTGATGCCCTGGGGCTACAGGGGTGCCCGGTCTGCATTTTGTGGCTGAAGAGGTGCGATAGAAATGCACAGGGTCTTTTGAAAGATTTGGTTCAGCTGTAGTTTGCCATCCAAAATTGTTTCCATGCCTGGGGGACAGTGACCACCCCTGGCTGAGCCCTCTGAGCACTCTGCACCAAAACCCAGGGACGTGCCCACAGCCGGAGCTGGTGGCCCCTGCGCTGGGGAAGGTGAGCCGCTGGCAGGAACATCGAGAGCACCTCAAGAGGTTGGCAGAGTTTTTCTTCCCCTATTGCTCCTTAAAGCAAGTTTTCCCTGCAGACTCGGCTGGGCCAGGACCACGGTGCCGACGGGAGGCGTGGGTGGGTGTGCTGTGGGATGCTGCGGGGTGAGCCAGGCACACGGGGATGGGGCAGGGGTGCCACGGGGGACAGTGTGGCATCTTGGGGAGGCTGCAGGGGCACAGGGCAGCCTGATGCAGGGTGGGCGTGAGTGTGCGTGGCTGAACAGTGAGTTGCTGCGCACTCCCAAGGGGTTTGGAAATCTGATGCAGCCCAGCCGGTGGTGTCAGGGAGCAGGCTCACCCTGAGAACAGCTTTCCCATGCGCTGTGTTTCCCCCTGGCCAGAGCAGCCCTGGGAAGCGCTGGGCCCACCCCGCACTGACACCAAAGCCTCCCCCACTGGCACTGCCAGAAGTCACTTGGCTCTAACCCACTGCTGAAAACAATATAGCACCGTGACCTGAGCAGGTTTGCTGCACCACCTCCAGCCAGCTCCTACCCTGGGGGCCACAGGAGGGCCATGGGGTGGTGGGTGGGAGGACGGGCTGTCCCCAAGGTGCTGGCCCTGGAGTGAAACCCCTGGAGCCCTTCCAGCCACCTGCCGTCTGCACACAGAGGGGAGCTGGCAGGGCATCCCCAGCTCCTGCGACGAGCGTGCAGGAAAGCCCCTCTTGTGCCTCAGCTTGGCCCTCCTGTGTGGAGGAGGCTGTGGGAATGAGGTAGGCAGATACCTGGGCTCCTTGGCTCTAAGTGTTAAGCAATTGCTCATCCCCTTCCCCTGTGCAGCCCAAGGGGTGTTTTAGCTTGTCTGCAAGCCCCGGCACCTCCTGGAGCCCCAGTCTGTGGTGCCTTACTATTGTGCTGTTCCCAGCAGTCCCCCTGCAGATGTGACGGGTGTTGGTGCTGTGCCCCATCCGGGTGCCACAAGCACTGGGTGTCCTGAGCGCTGGGCAGAGGCGAGCAACTGTCCCCAGACCCTGAAAATGTCCCTTTCAGCCCTGGCAGATGAGAACAAGGGGTGACACATCTGCCAGAGACGATTTAGCCGCCAGCACAAAGCGCAGACAGAGCCGAGCCACGCGCCAGTGCTGCTGGCCACGCACGGGCTGGTACCGCACCACCGGGCTGAGCCCCAGCTGCCGCCCGCCACCCTGAAAGGCTCTTTGTGGCCCTGGCTGCTGCGGCCGGACCCCGCGCCACCCGCCTCCGCTCCTGGTCCCCCTCTTGCAGCAGGATCCTGCGCATGGATGCTTTTGTGACTGTCTGACCCACTGCAGTCATGCTCTGGTTTACACAGCAGTGGAAACCCATGCCTAAATCCTCCAGAAATCGCTGAGAGCGAAGAGCGGAGCACCAGAAACATGTAGGTTTTTTGGGTTTGCTCTAGATGTGACCAGTCTCAAGCTGTGCTGGGCAGAAGGCCTCGTGTGCTGGTGTCTGGGGTGTGATGCTCTCCCAGGACGTGCATCCCATCCAAATGCCATGCGTCCCATGTGGTGCTGAGCGTTACCAGCTCCGTTCCCTAACAAAGACCCATTCCAGAGCTGTGCATGTTGCCCTGAGGTCTGTGTCCAGGAGCTAACCTGACCCTGGATGCATGCTTGCACACAGCTCTGCCCAGCAGCTTTGGGGCTTTGCTGCTCTGTTTGGCCTTGCATGAGATGGAAGATTTGCTGCTAATGCTGTTACTTGTGGATAAATGGGGCCTTAGGGGGTCCTAGGCTGGGCTCAGTGGTGGTGTGTGCCTGGCACGTGCAGGGGATTGCACCAGGGAAGCAGAAGCAAGGCAGATGTCCTAGTGTCTGAGAATAACACCGGGCATTTTTCTTACCCATTCCAGAGGAATGTTGGTGCCTTGGAGGACTGCATCTTCTGCCTGCTGTTTCCCCTCTTCTATAATTCTTTACAAAAAAATCCACGCATGCTAACTCCATCCCAGAGATGGAAAAAATGCTCCTGAATTCCCAGCCCAGCTGATAGCCAGGCCCCCGAGAAGGCAGGACACATGATACAGCCCTTGCGCCTGGCATCTCCGGGGGATGCCCACCAGGCTGAGCTCCTGCTCCTGGAAAGCACGGCTCCAGTGCTGCCTCCCTCCCAGCCACCCAGCTCCCAGCCACCCAGCTCCCAGCCAGTGGAGACAGAATTGCTGAGATCCCTCAGATCTTTGAAATGTGCTTTCGACAGGATTCATCCTAGTTTGATACAGCAGAGAGAAAGGGAATCCACAAGGAATTACCCAGGGGCCTGTAGACGTCTGTGAGACCGCAGCAAGGATGAAAGCAGATGAGCTTTTTTTAGGACTCAGCTGAAACGCTCTTTAAGATCCACTCTCAGCCGTGCTTTGAGCTGAGCTGGTGGCTTTGATCCCGAGTGCGGTGGGAGAGCTCGCAGGAGCTCCTGTAGCGCTGCAGTGGTGAGCAGCGGGCAGGCAGGAGATTTTGAGCTAATAGCAGCGTTCCCAAAGCGATCGCAACTGTTCTGGAGGATTTCTGTAAGCACAGGCAGAAAACGGGCAGGGCTGGATTTTTAGCCAGCTGGTAACCAGGTGGTGGATGTGGCTTAAGCTGTAACCACATCAGCACATGTTGCACTCCCACAGCAGAATTTTTAAAACATCACATTCCTTAAAAGACCTAATTTTGGAGGTGGTATGAGTGCTGTCAGTGGCAAAACCTACTGAAGCTTCTGCAGCAGCAGCAGCCCCTGAGCAGCCAGGGGAAAATGCAGGCACGGCTGCTGGGAGATGCTCCCCCCAGCCTGGGGGTCTGCGCCCTTGGGGACGAGCTGTGGGTCACCTAGCTCGGGCTGTGACCCCTCTGATGGCTGGATCCTTGTCACCCTCACACCCTTTCAGGATCAGCCCTTTTCCAGCCTGATTACAAGCCTGGCTGGAAATGCAAACGACTCATGGTTTCGGTGTGAGTCACAGAAGGTTTGGTGGCTTTTCTCTCCTTGCATCTCCAGGCTCGCGGGGCTGAAGCGGTTAGCTGGCAGCGTCAGCCTCCTCGCCCCGAGGAAGCAGATCTGCAGCCCTTGCCCTCATGGAGAGAAGTCTGGATGTGTCCTGAGCAGGGGGAGCAAGTAAGAGTGTTATTTTGAAGACCTTTCCTCTTTTTGGGGAAAAGAGACCCCTGAGGTGGGTGGTGGAGAGGCTGGGCTTCCCAGGGACCCCCAGTATGGAGGGATCTGCTCCCGGGGCTTGGTGCCTGCTGTGCTCCCTCTCCTGGCTCTGAGGCAGGCAGAGCCACTCGCCTCTCCTGGGGAGCGCAGAGACCTGCCAAACTCGCTCCCCTCCACTGGCAGGAGTTCCTGCCGTGCCGGGTTTGCAGGGAGAGGCAGGTTTTTAATTAAGCAGACTGTTACAGCCAGGGGACACAGACAAGTGCGCAGGTAGGCGATCCCTTCCTCGTGTCTGTCGGGCCAGCGCAGGACCTCAGCAAGCATGGTCTTGCACCGCTGGGGACAGAAGCCGCAGTTCTGATACGCAGAGTGCTGCCCCGGAGGTCATGTAACATCTGGGAGGTGAGGGGAAGCCTGGCTGGGCTACAGTCATAAAGCACTTCAGAGAGGAAATGTCTTATCTGTGTGATATGTGCCACCGCCTTTTATATGGTGTGCTGTGTTTGGGGAGAGCGCGGTGCTGTGCCAAGGCGGGGACCCGCAGCTCGGCCCCCCGGCACGCAGGCACTGCTGCCAGACGTGTCCTCCGAGCCCAGTCTCCTCAGCCAAGCGCCCAGCCAGCCAGCGTCTGAGCAACCCGCGGGGCTGGGCTGGGTCCTGGTGCTCCCGCAGACCAGCTGTGCTGGACGGGCTCTCCCACGCGGTTTGCTTGGGTACCGCTGGGTCTGGGCCCCACAGTGCTTGCAGCATCTTCCAGCTCTGCAGCAGGCAGTGACCATGCAGGAGTCCAGATGTCCCCCATCCTCTGCTTCGTGACCCTCCCTGTCTTTCCTCTGCCCATCACCCTGCTGCGAGCCTCCTCCCCAGGCCAGAGCCCAGCAGGGATGGGCAACTCAGGCTCAGCTGGCTCTCCCGAGCTCCCTGCTCAGACTCGTGCCACTGTCACCAAGGCTTCTGCATCCTCCAAGACTGTTCCCAGCCTTCAAAAATGCTGATAGCACTCAAAGGCTTCAAGAGGCTTGCAGCAGTTGTAAACTGTGGCAGCTGTCTTTTGTGCAAAACACTATTATTTTATTTTGTTTGTACTAAAAATAGCTTGGAAATGCTGTCAATGAATAGCTATGGAAACACATCCCGAAGCAATATGAAATATCTCAGGGTGAACCTCCGCAGTGGGCACCACCAACGTCCTGCCTGGGAGCCCAACAACCCCAGCACCACTTCTCCAGCTTCAGCATCGGTCTGCAATGTCAACATAACCCTCTGGTATAATAGCAGCCCTGTCATTTATGCTTACTTATCAGTCTATTTATAATATCTCTAAGCAAGCCTGTTATTTATTGGGATAAAATTAGCTATCCAGAGAGGCTGATGTCTGCACAGGGTCAGGAGGAACACGAATACCCATTTTCTAATTCTGACACTATAAGCCTCCCAAAGGCAAAGGCTGTCAGTACTATTAGCAGACATTACCGCACAATGGGAAGACAATTACTGCGGGACAACCGTTTCTCCTGGGCTTAATGATTCACCAGCACATGTGAGTGCCATTAATCCCCAAAGGAGCGGGGGCAGGTGGCCTCATGAAGATGCTATTCCCTGCTCGAGTGTTGCAGTGATGCTGGTGATGCTGTAGAGAGGTTCTCCCCTTCTCTGGGTATCTCAGAAAATACTCTCAGAGGGTGCAGGGCTGCTCTGCAGCTCATGAGGGCCGGGCACTTGAGCTGGACCATGCTTTGGGCTTTTCCAGTGATACCTGCTACCCTGCAATGGGAATCCTTGCTCACCTCATGGGGTCTGTGCCATTGGGCAAAGACTGTCATCGCAGCAACAGCCATCCCACGCACAGTCAGCAGAGAAGCTCAGCACATTCAGTCGCCTTTTAGGTGTTCAGGAAGCTCCTAGACCCTCTGTGGTTCCCCGCAGGTGAGACCACAGCTAGGCTTCATGGACAAAGCATCTCGAGCCCTCCCCTAATGGCAGCGCTGGCTGCATCGCAGCCCTGTGCTGGCTGTTGGGCTCTGCCGGAGGCAGCGTCTGGGGATGCTCCTCTCTCCCTTCGTGGCCATGGGGCATCCTGGCTACGGCAGCCGGGCCCTGTTCTGTGCCGGCTGGTCCAACATGCACAGCAGCTGGTGCGGGCCATGGAGTAGTCGGTTTGTAATGGAAATGCTGCCTGCAGAGCTCCCCCTGCTCCTCAGCAACATTCTGAAACTCCCGTGCCTTGTATTATATGGTTTGTATGAAATCACAGGTGATGTCTGAGCATAACAGGCACAATTAAGGGTATGATGATACACAGAGGAGCTTACACTGGGGCTGCAAACTGAAGAGCTTCTCCTTCCCAGCAAAGGCTTGTACATTGAATTTACTGACTGCCTTTGCACAGGGAAGGTTTATAAGAAAATATAAATAAAAGGACTTTTTTCCCCTAAGCTTGAAAAGCCTGGTAAAAATCTGTGTTCTTTTGGTATTTATTGCCACAAAATATTTGTCTGACAGTTGTAATCACTGCTAGTACCTCCAATGTGTCTTAAAGCTTAATTGCCTGAACTTTTCTGTTAGCAATTGGATAATGCAATGACCTTCTTGCATCAACAATTAATTTATCCCATAGCGGCTTGTGGCGCCTGCTGCCTCCTCCTTCAGCTCTGTGTGCTCAGGAAAGGCCTTTTGCTGGCTGTGCTGCACTCCTGCGAGCCTCCGCGAGGCACGGTACGTACAGCGGAGCTGCGGCGTGGGTGGTGGTGGAGGTGAGGAAACCCGGGGGAGCAGTGGCTGTGGGGACCAGCAAGGCAAGCGGTGATACAGGAGAGACATAAATACAGAGAGTTAAACCAGCACAAATCCTTCTGCCACAGTGATTCTCCCAGCGAGCAAAGAAGTGCCCATGGGCTGTTTTTTAGGGTTTCCCTGGCAGAGTGCCCTTGGGGCGGGTAGGGAGCGGAGATGCTGCTGCCCCTCGACACGGGTCAACTGAGGGCTGTGTGTGCACCTTCCTCCTTGCGCCCTGTTGTGAGAGATGCTCTTGCTCACCCAAGACCCCAGGGCAAGTGGGTGCTCACACAGACCCTGCTGCACCTCGATCTCGGGGCTCCCTGGGTAACAGCAAAGCCACGGGAAGGAGGAATTGCCCTTTGGCATGCTCCAAAAGGCAGCATGTTGTAAAATTCATTACCCTCAGACTAGTTTTATCCCTCCTGCAAAATACATTTTGTGTCTAATCTTGGTAGTGCAATGTCTCTTTGCCACCAGCCTGGCAGCGCGTTTCACTGCTGATGAGTAACGAGAGAAGCCTCGCTGCAGCGGCAAGAGCAGCCCTGCTTGGCAGGCACATATGGTACCCTTTCTCTGGAGATATATTTTCCCTCATCAGGCTGTTTTAAGCTTCTTTAACCTGAAATAACCAGCACTTGTTTTACAACGCATCACGCGCCGGGTGAGCTGCTGCCTCTCGGGCTCTGCAGCCGGGTGGCCGTGCTGCGGGGATGACGTGTGAGGCTGAGCTCAGGGTCCAGCCCTGGCTGCCCACAGCCCGGGGGTATATGTGTGGGGCTTGGACCCCTTCAGAAAAGCATTCAGCTGGCGGTCAGAGACTCCCTGGCATGCGTCACCTCCAGAACATGCCATGAGAGCCGTGTTAGACCAGAACAGGGTTCATTTCTCCTCGTGGGCACCTACAGCCCATTTAAATCTATTTAAACTAGTCTGTAGAGAGGAGCATCTCCCCATGCTACCCACAAAGCAGGCAGTGCTCTGCTGGCCCCGTGTACAGAAAACCAAACAGTCTTCATTTCTTCACCAAAGGCAGGCAGAAGAAATATTATTCCTTATGGGGAACCTTTGCTGAGCAAGGAAAGACAAGCTTTTATGTGTTGTATCAGGCTGGTGGAGTTAGCTAACGAGAAAGCCAAGCCCCAAGAGAGGCTGCAGAACCAGCAAAACCACTGCTCGCCCGGAGCTGCTGGGCAGAGGCTGCCTGTGCTCCCCGCACCCTGTGCCAGCTCCCCGGCCCCTGAGCCCTGCTGCTGCTGCCTCCCAGGCTCTCCTCACCAGCTCTGCTCACTGTCCCCTGCCCTGAGATGATCTCAACCACAGATTACTGTTTGGTTCGCATTTCGGTATAGGAGGAGGAGGTTGTAGCATCCGCCTTGTTCCAGAATGAGTCACCGGGATGAAGGAGCTGAGCAACAGGCAAGAGGATAATTCGCCTTGTGATGGTGATTCAGCCTCTGCGGGGTGGTGACGAGTGAGCAGAGCTATTGTTTCTCCCCATCAGTTGATGACAAAAGCGTTCTTGCCCCTCTTTCTTACAACATTTCATTGTAGAAGAAGAAATACGAACAAAGTGATGTGTAAAATAGCGATGAGTGAAGTCCCTGCTGCAGGGCACACCCTCTGGCTCTCTCAGTCCACCCTGAGTGCCAGGGCAGCTTGCTGTGCAAACAGCCAGCCCCTCTCCTGCCCAGGGATGCTGTTGCTGTGCTGGCAGTCCCAGGAGCAGCTCAGTGCACAGGAGGGATGGGAGCCGGCTCAGTGCACAAGGGACCAAGGGACGGAGCTGGTTCAGCATGCAGAAGGGATGGGCACCAGCTCAGCGCTTGCAGATGGAGGAGTGCTCTGCTGTGGCAGCCAAGGAGTGCCACACCAGCTGCTCGTGCAGGCTGCGTCAGCAAATTCCTGCATCTGTATGTCACCCAGCATCACCTCAGCAAAGTGGTTTATTAGGGACATGGCACAGTCAAGCACTGCGAAGATGATCTGGGGTTTGAACAGCTTCCCCACGAGGGACGGTTCAGTAGGTTAGGGCAGTTCCACAGACTGCAAAAATAAATGACCCAGGGAGATATTATAGAAGTCTACTAAATACTGAGTGCCATGACAAACAGGGAATGGTTATCCTCTGCCTCTTCTCATATGTGGTTTGGAGGCACCAGGTGAAACTAGCAGAAGCCTATTCACAACAACAAATGAGGAGATACTCATTTACAAAATCTGTAGCTAAGCTGTGAAACTCTTTGCTGCGTGGCATAGAGGCTACTAAAATTTTACAAGGATTCAAAAAATGATTCATTGGATTCATGAAAGAAAATACCTGGTGGTCACTAATTCAAATACAATCCCACTATGAAGTGCCTGAATAAAGTGCCAGCAGATGTGGGGAGGACACTCGGGAGTCAGTTTTGCAAGCTCCCCTGGACACTTACTCTTCCCTTGGCAGGCGCTGAGGCTATGCACCACTGGTCTGACTCACTGTCGCTGTTTCCAAGTCCCTTTGCTCAACATACATGTGAAGTTTATAGGTTTCTGCATAAATAATATGTGGACTTTCAACAAATGCTGCCTGATCAGTTACTACTCTAAAATCCAGAATGGCAAAATGAATATGAAGCTGAACTGGGAAAGCTTAAATCAGCATTTACTGACTTTAGCGTTTTCTTCTCCTGGTTCTTTACATTTTACATATTTTTGCATTTGCATTTTAGATGAAGTCCTAGGAGCTGCGTATAAGATTAATGCATGATTGATAGCAGCTTCAGGATATTCAGGCAGCAGTAATAAGTGTATTATTGACAGTGAATATTCATAGGGATAGATCAGCTTGGAGGATTAAAAGACATATCCTAGAGGGGTGGATATAAGGAAAACGGGGGCAATCAAGTAAATGAAGCAGAAAAGGTGTAGCTTTATGGGCCCTTTACAGTCACAGTCTCTGAGTCTCCTTCAGTTTGTAATTACTGTTGCCGGAAGATAACAGCTATTAGTGGTGGCTACAGATCCCTGGGCTCTTTGAAGTCCTGAACAATAGACCACAGGAGGTGCTACGGGACCTTCTTCATCTTCTCCCGAGTCTACACCATCCCTGGGTCACGCAAACTGCTGACGGCTGTTTCCACCAGCAGCGTTCCCAGTCGCCTTTGATCGCAGCTGCCCTTGTAACAGCTTCAAGGAATAGGTTTCATTTTGGTAGAATAAAAATCATTTGTTGCCTGATCGTATCAAAACAACTGTGAGGAAGGCAGTCCCTGTATCTGCCTGGGCAGAGAGGGGAGGTGAGCTGGTGTGGGCAGTGCGGAGATCCCGCAAGGGAACTTTCTCCCCTCCCAAGGGTCTGGTTCAGCTCAGTGACAGCAGCACCCCAAAGCCCAAGCTGGGTTTGCCTTGGCCATGGCTTTGTGTAACCGTGAAATAAAGCATTGAGCTCATCCTCAGACCCAACAGGCACAGTGAGATGCAGAGGGCGTAGAAGGCCAGCACTTATCTCTCAATTAAACCTGCAATCTAATAATAAAATCTCAAAATTAAAACCAATATGGCTCTTTAATTCAAGTGTGTTTTCCTTAATTGCTAGCAACTTACAGATTCATCCTGTACACAACAATAGCCATAGATACATTTAAATTTCTCCATAAGATAAAAACACCATTTAACTGTTTGCCATGTGGTTTTGCTCTAATTTCATATCATTAAGATGTTAGAACATGGCAGCCCTGTTTTCGCACGCCGCATGGGTACAAGCAGATGTTTTGTCAGCCTGCCCGCTGCCAGCTGATTTAATCTGTTTTGGCTAAGGCTTTGCAGTACTCGTAATAAATGATTCACGCTGAGCATGGTTTTTTTATGCTTTCCATGTGCAGTAACCATAGGAAGGATGGAGCTCTCCCTTCCGACGTACCTGACACCTGCCAGGTGCTGCTCAGGACTTTCTGCACCATTTTTGCACAACGTCCTCGTTGCAGCCTAGGAGCCTGCACGAGTGCCTTTGCGGATGGGGAGATTGCTTTGGTCTCTTTGCAGGTGTTCTCCTAATTAGCCAGCTCTGAACACAAAGGCAAAAACACCATCTCCTTGGATCACAGAAAATAGGTCAGGAGGAAATTCATGGATCCTTAAATCTGATCGCTTATTATCTCAAGCAACCATGTGATGTAATCCCTTTCATAAACAGCGGGGCTTGGCCTGCGCTGTTCCTATATGGAAGCTGCTGCAGACACCCACAGCTCTGATGGATAGAAACCTTGTTTTAGAAAAAAAAGTATCACAGCCTGATTTTTAATTGAGGCCAGATGATATCAATTTGTTCCTGTGGCAACATCAGCCTAGACAGCCCCTCTCACTCCCAGCTGCTCAGGTACCCATTAGTATATAACCACCTCTGCTCTTAATTTTATTTTTGGAACTGAAGGTGTGAGAGTGGTGAGGGCTCATCTGGGCTACCAGTTTGCTGTCTGGGTGAGTATGTGATGGGGTGACAGCAGCATCGTGCAGTGCTGTAAGTACCATGAGAGGCGGAAGAGGGTTCTGTAACAGCCAGAGCTGGAACTGCCCCATCTTTGTCTAACTGGGAGACAGCAAAACACTTCTGATCCCTAAAACAGTGCTTTGCTGTAACTAGAGCAAGGTTGTCCTTTGAACAGTGCAAATACAGATCTCCTGTGTGAGTGAATTGGGTTTAGACCTTGTTATTTGATGTACTTCTTCTTGCTGTGTTCTGGGGGGTGACAGAAGGCATTTAACTCCAGTCTTGCTTTCCACTTCAGCAGATTTCAGTATCTCCTGAGTTGCAAGAAACTCTGAAACAAGTCCTTTGGGTCTCTAGGAAGTCTCTCCCTTGTCCCATCTCTGAGGCTAGGTTTGGATCTGTTTTGGGCTGTGGGTGTTTTCTGCTTCCTCAGGGTCTCCCAAGACACACCGTGAGCCTGGAGGTGCTTGCTGCATCTCTGACTCTCTGCCTGTCCCATGTTGCACCCCAAAAACTTTCTCAGCCTGATGGGTTCAGCTCCTTGTTAGGAAAGGGCTGCCCCTCTCTTGAGGACTGCAGGGAGCCAGAGTGCGGCAGTGCTGGCAAAGCCCCTCCGGAGACCGAAGCATGGGGTATATAGCTCCTCCGCAGCCAGCAAAGCTGGAGTTTGTGGGCAGAGAAGTATTGTAGTGCCAGGGTATCCCCCTTGCCTGAGCTTCCTCTGTGCCTCCCTGGACCAGCTGGGTCTCATCCTGCCTTGCTCTTCCTCCAGCCCCAGCACTGGGGGCTGCCTGTGTGGCAGCTCTGCTCTATTCCTGCTGGGGAGCAGGGGTCTTAAGGAGGTAGAAAACAAGACCCTCATCCCCAGCCATATAGCCCCAAATCTTCAAAACTTCAGGATAACACAAACCTTTTGTTGGAAGCCACTCATCCACCATAGCCTTGGCTTTCAAGCTGAATCTACCTGTGTTTAGCCTGGAAAACCATTCTCCTAGCCATCTGACACAATGTGAGGTCATGGCTCTGCTGGAAGTCCTTGCTGTCAGACCCGTGATTCAATATGCTGGCTTCCAGCTCTCCAGGATGGTCGTTGCCTGGCCTCCCCTGGTCTGGCATGCTGCACTTCAGAATTTTCCTTTTGCCTCCGATGTGGTTATTTCCTTGCTTAACTGTTCATTTCCAGCAGCCCGTGCCTTTTCCCACACCCACCATTGTTCTAGAGAAAAGTAATTAAAACTGCTTCCTTCTTGTGGACCTGGAAGACCTCTAGTTCTGCCCCAGCGTCAGTGTGCCACAGCCTCACTTCTTCCCTTGCTCTCGTTTATTTGCATGGCCAAAAATCCCGGTGTTATTTACTGATTAACTCTCACTGCAAGCCGGGTGCTGGCCACTGCTCCACCTCTCCATCTGGCCCTGGGCTGTGTGACTTTGCAGGGCTCCCTCCCCCACTAGCTGGAGGTGGCTGTGTGGATTTTTCTTGTGCTACCAGCAAGTCTGTTTTTCTCTTTATTTTGGGTTCAGTTTTCCCTGGGCCGTGCAGCACAGAGCTGCTTGGCTGCTGTCAGTGCTGCAAACTGCCCCTGTGGTCTGGAGCCGCCTGCAATTCTGCTGTGTAAGATGTTTCCTCGCATCTGTGTTACTCTGACTTTTCCCTGCTCCTGTTGGTTTGCCAGAAGCCTGCCTTGCCTGAGAAAGCAAGAGGTTCCCCTCTTGTCCCGGGAAGTAGGATGTGGCAGGACATTGGTGACCCTGCTCTGGGCTGGAGCTGGCTTGGGGCATGGGTTGCCTGTGACCTGTGAATTAGCTGAATACGGGGAGGTTTGTGGGTGGATGTTCGCTAGGAGGAGATAGGTGAGGAGCTGTTGGAAGGGGTCTGGGCTGTGATATGGTTAATTGCTGGGTAGCAGCCAGGCTGGTCCTGGCAGCTCCCTGCCTGGGGCGGGAGCTCGCCCCTTTGGCAGCCCACACTAGTTAGCATTCCCTTTTTCTAACCCTCTTCATCAAGATCTCTAGGTCTTCTCTTTGATTTCTCAGTGCTATGCGGACTTGTGCTTCAGTTTCTGATGAGTGGTATAAAGCTGTCTTTTGCTGAAGTGTCTGAAAGCTTTGAAATGTTGCAAGTGCTCGTGCTGCCCAGGTGTGACGCGCTGCTCTGCACCAGCAAGCCCCAGGTCTGGTTCTCCACTGTGGCTCCATCAGCAGTCTGGCTCACAGGGATGGTGTGGAGCATACTAGGCTGAGAGCAAGCATGCTGGAGGACAGAACTGGGGTTCAAAATAATGACAAATTGAAGAAATCTGCAAATCTATGCTACATTTCTGCAATAGACTTGTGAAAACAGAAACTTTACTCAGATTTTGCTGACATCTGTTGCTGTCAAATGCCTTTTCGTCTTTACGTCTGCACTCCTGCCTTGCTGTAGATGCTGTCCTGCAGGCAGGAGAGCCTGTCCCTGATGGCAGCACGAGAGCTGTCTGGGGGTTGTATATTGTAGCGGGTGGCTTTGTTGTGCAACCACCATGAGATAGCATGGGTGTTGCCTTCTGCACAACTTTTGGTTTTGCTCTTTTCACTGCCCTGGTGAAGACCCCTGTGTTTCCTTACAGTGTTTTGGCTTTGCTACAGCTCTCACCCTTCCAAATGTCCTGTTATTTCCAGGTTGCCCACCACCTCCCAGCTCAGTGAATCAGACCCTCATTAGCTCCTGTCCCCTGCTGCTTTTCCCCACTCTGCTGCTTTAATCCTGGTTTGAGCTGACAAGCAAAGCACATTGAAACAGTGGCTAGGATATGCTTCAGAAATAATGCTTCCCTTTTAAACCTTTGGTAATTCTCTTCTCTTTGGTCATTCCCTAAAACTTCTGCTTATCTTAGTCCAGTTGAGACCACAGTCTTCCCTACATGGACTGCTATAATCTGCTGCCAGAAGCCTCTCCATTAAAACCATGAGTGCTTATATCTTCCATGCTGTGTAAGTCGGGAACACAAGAGCAAAATACATCTATTCTGATTGCAGTCAAGCTGAAGGGGGGAATTATGTACCATAAGGCAATGAAGTGCTGCGGAGCTCACAGACGTATGTGGTACGCTTGCTGGTGGGTGTGCAACCAGAAAACAGGATGGGGGTTGTCCTGTGGATATGGGGTGCCAAAGGACTGCGAGTGGCTTTACCAGTTGTATACATTGAGTTGTCTTTACTTGCTTCCATTTGAAGGCTCACAGTTTGGGGTTGTTTTTTGTGACCCTTCTGGCTTACACCCCTTTGAGTGAGTGTCACTCCTTCTGTGGCCCCCAGCAAGGGGAACGCTGGCAAACTCGTTTTTGGCAGGAAAAGTTAACAATATAATTTCAGCTCCGTGGAGAATGTCCTGGCAGGGTCTGTGCGTGTTTGAATCTAGAGAAAGTTATTAACTCTCCAGTGAGTGGAAAAGTGAGGACTATCTGACAGGGCTGATGGTAGCAAGCTGGGCTTGTGTTCTCCCAGATGCTATGGAGGGGCCCAAACCAGCATCTTTAAACTTTTTAAGAACCTTTGTCCATATTAAATCTTTAACTGGCCTCTTTGTCAGCTTTGAGTTTACCCTGAACCCCAGGTTTAATTGCTGTCACACTTCTGCAGATCTGTTAGCTTGCAGTTGTACATTGCTCAGAAAAAAAAAATTGCAAAAATCAGCATGTGAATTATTCAGCTCAAAGGTCTTGACTCGTTCTCATCCAAAAGCAATGTGTGGTGATGAACGTCAACGCACAAACGGATCAGAGACCTGGGGAGTGACAATTCATTACAGATGGGGCTGTGAGGCAGGGGAGGGGCAGCTTTCACTGGAGGGGATGCTGAGTTAGAGCCCTGAAGGGAGCAGCCCGGGAGGGGGAGGGGAGCATTGCACATGGCCTACAACTTTGCAGGTTTTTGTAGAATTTTGCAGCTCTGCTATTCAGTCACCAATTTCTGCTCATTCACTTGGTGTCTTAGAAGGTATTGCAAAAAACTGATTATGTGGAGTGCTGCTTTGCTTAAAGAATAATGCTAAGTATTGATGTAATAGTGACAAAATTGTTTTAAAGCATTCTTCTAGTGTCGTCTTACATGTGCTAGTCTGGAAATGTCCCTTATTACATGGAGAATACAGTGATGGTGCCTCTGTGCCATGTGGCACGCTGTTCCCATGCATTCATTATTTCCATGCTTTTGAGTTCTAATTCTCTTCAATGTCTGATGCGTGAGGTAGGAGAGAAGGGGAAGAAATGAATAAATTGGAATAATGAGGAAGAAAATTTGCTCCATTTGCATTCAGAGCTTTGAACAGCCTATACGTAAGCCTTTTTGATGAAACCCAGAATGTATCAGTGCTAGTTGTCAGCAAGGAACAGTATTAATAGACAATTGCAAAATATTCTTTCCACAGGAAAGGGCCTTGCAGCCTGAGGCAATATTTCCACAGTTTCCAATGGCTCTGGTCACTTATAATAGGTTTTCTCTATTTTATGCAGCTGTGGTCTGGCATGTTGTATGACAGGGAAAATTTTCAAGTTATGGTTTGCAGACACTGGGTTATTTAATAAGTCCTGTACAGACAGAATAATATCTGCCTGGGTCTTTTTTCTGAGTTGGAACAATTTCTTTCTCAAAACAGCAGGCTTTGAATGTCTATTTTTTCTAAATGCAGGATGATTCTGTTCTCTCTGACTTGTGAAAACATGCAATGAGTCTTTCCACCTCTGCTCTTAGCCCACAGGACAAAGTGTAAAGGCTCCTGGATTTTATTTTCAGTCGACTTCTGCAGAGGTCAGGTAGTCAAGTCCTCTAATCCTTTTTGTGCCTCTATTTATGCCTGGGATGCTTACCTACTTCCCACATGTCCTGAAAATAAGCACAACAGAAATTGGGATTCTTGTGTTGAAGGTATGAAGAGCAAATAGCTGCTGCTTTCTTGTTGTGCTGGTCTGGGACCAGGCGCGGTGCTGGGGAAGGGCGGGTTTGCACGGGGCAGCCAAGCGGCGCGTGTTTGGATCGGATGCTGGCCATGTGTATCATGCTTGTAAGGTGTAGGTCAGGGACTTCTCGTTTTTAATACCGAGCTTTTATTTTACAACTTGATGAACAGAACTAACTACACTCAGTGCTGTAGCCAGCAGAAAATAGATGAATGCAGCCTGATCATGGCCAGATGATGGCCAAGAGCAGGTATGGCTTGCATAACATTACAGCCTCCAATGGCAATTTTCTTAATATGTGGGACATAACTATGTCTTCAGAAAATGCCTTATTCCAACAGAGCGAAAAACCTAGGCAGTAATGGAGAAATAACAGGCCCATATTGATGCAGGAAGGGGCAGCTCACCTGCCAGCAGGCTGGCTTTGTTCGTGCTTTGCCATAGCAGCTTTTTGCTGCTGATCCTCCCTCCAGCATGTCAGGTTCCTGGATCCCATCCTCAAAGTTGCGTGAGTGTAATAGTGCAAAAGTCTTGTGTGGAAGAAAGCTCCAAGAAATGAATAAAGTAACAAGAATTCCACTACACCTTGATACAAAAAATTTTCTAGGGAGTAACTCTGCCTTTTGTTTAAACTCGCAGGGGAGCGCCCTGGCTGGCAGTGGGGCTGATGTTTATCACTAGAGCTGTCTTGAACTGTTTCCCCAGGCGCTGACCCTCGCTAAGGTCCTGTGTCTTTGCCAGCAGGTTTGGATATGCAATGGAGGGTAGCATCTACCATCTATCTGTAGTGCCATATTAATATGCAGTGAATGGCAAAACTATGCACTACATCACTGAAAATCCAAAGCAAAACATCCTCAAGGATGTCCAGTTTCACCTAGTGTCAGAAAGGGAGTTTCTAAATCAACACTAGCGCTGCTTCTCTAGAAAAAAAGAGCAAGTAATTATTCCCTGCCTGACACAGAACTGGTTTTGCGTGATTTGCAAATTCTGATCCTTGTCTCCTTAATCTGCCTTTTTTTCTCTCTCACCACCCACACAAAGCTTCTCTTTCTACCTACTTCTAGCTCCTGCGTGATGATACTAGTTATTACCTCCATTCATGGTGCCAGGCTCAAAATATTCTCTGACATCAGTCTCCTCCTGCAGCGGATGGAAGCAGCCCTGTTGTGCTGGGCACCTGGGGAGAGCAGCCCATAACCCAGCAGCTGTCCTGACCTGCTGCATGGCCACAGGCTCTGACAACCTGCAAGATCTGTCTGTCCATCCGCACAGCGATCACTGCTGTGCCCAGGGCACTGCGGAGTGGGTACTGCAGGCAGCACAGCTGTCTTGCCTTAGACAGGCAAAACTTGGAAAAAATAAAGTTAATTGATAGCAGCCCAGGATAAAGCCTTATTTTGTGGATTCTGTTCAAACCTAATCCTGGAGAACCCTTCTGACTTCCAGTAAAGACTTATTTTTGTGAAACTTCGTTAAAACACCCTAGTGCATTGCTCCTCTGTGCATCGTTACCTGGAGGGGTGTGTTGGTGTCTCTGCACAAATATGCACAGGTACAGCAGCAAACAAATTTCGGTATGAATAAAATTCATACTATTTTGTATATGTGAATTTTTGCTGACCTTGTTTTTCAACCAGAGGGC
Organism: Platalea leucorodia; assembly: GCF_965183815.1. Taxonomy (NCBI): domain Eukaryota; kingdom Metazoa; phylum Chordata; class Aves; order Pelecaniformes; family Threskiornithidae; genus Platalea; species Platalea leucorodia. Next base: position 15,432,148 of record NC_138830.1, read on the forward strand.
TATACTATACTTGCACAAACCAGATAAATTGGGAAAAAGCCCTTGCTGTGGATTATATAAACACATATTCCATGAAAAAGCCATGTCAGAGAAGAACATTTCTTAGAACAGATCATTCTGCAGCTATTTTCTGTGCTCAGAACAGTTAAGTAAGCATGTTTTATCTACTACCTACAGCAATTCAGAAAATGCACGTCACCTGCAAAACAACCTTAAGATACAGGAGATGGTCAGACCAAATTCCAAGAGCAAGATGCTGATGGTCCTGTGCCAGGGTGCTTTGTTGGAATAGCTGTGTCTACCTCTTTGCTTCCAGAGAAGAGGTCTGATGTTTCTGGGTTTACACTAAAGGACACCCTTGTTCACGGAGATTCTGACTTCAGAACAAACTCTTCTAACCTGAAAGAATCAGATGGAAAGGGGACTGAGGTGGGAAACAGATAGGCAACAAATAACATTGCTATGGGAATTCAGGTGTACAATCTGTACTGCTGCTGTTGGCCCTAAAAAGCCGTGTTTGGACATGGGGATGATGTTTTGGTGTGGAAAAAAGACTGCATTAGCTTGGACTGTGGAGTGAAGCCAGGTCTTGACTCAAATTTGTGTGGAGACTATGTGCCAATTGCACAGTCTCCTGATCTGGGTCCCAAGCTGGCTTTGTACACCCACTCAGTCGTCTCTAAAAGCATCCCTCCTCAGAGGTGATGAACCCCTCAGCTCCTGTTAGCTTTAATAGCTGTATGGGGGTTTGGGGCTTGTTTTTTTTCATGGCTTGGACACTGGCCCTCATATTTCAGCTATTATTACCATGTACTTAAGGAAGTGGACTTTCAAGATGCTACTTTCAACATTTATTCTGCTGTGAACCAGTATGATTCTGTTCTGTTTTTTAAAGTCAACTCATAGAAAAGCTATTGCATGCATTCATGAGGTCCTCATTTTTTGTTTATGTTTCTAGTGGGAAGTAAATCAGGAAGCTTTTGGTGATTCAAATCAAAGCTGTTTCTCTACCTCTTACTTTTTCATGGTTATTACAGAGAAGAGTCAAGTCGCACTGATTTTGCCAAAGAGTTGCTTCTTCACATAAAAATGAAAATGAGAATTGGGGCTAGGACTTGAAGTTATTAATGTAAATTTACATATGAAAACTTGTTTTTAATAACTTTCCACATCACAAAACCTTCTCACTAGATAAATAGGTCACTTGATGAAATCACCTATTTGAATATTTTTCTGGTTCTCCAGGAGACTTAGTTAGTTTGACATTGTACAAATATTTTTATATTAATTCAGCTGGCACTGCAGTGAGCCATAACCATTGTTGGAGTAAGCACACAAGAAGGGAAATAAAAGAACAAAGATGCCTTGATGAAATATGCAATTCTGTGAATACAATTACTAGAGGAGACATAAATATAAAACTAAAATTCTCTATAAAGTGGGTTTTTATTGTTTTGCAAGATTGTTCTTTTACCAAAAAGGACAAACACGTATTGGTTTGTTACCCAGATGTTTCCAGAGGGCCTCTGCCTCAGGTCATTCCTGCTGAGTGAGACAAGCGATGCAAGGAATTAATGGGCAGCAGAACAGAAAAAAGCTTTAGTACTTGCAGGGAAACACAATTACCCTGAACAAACCCTTGCTCTGCCCCAAATGCTGCATGTGCATCTGCCTACTGGCTCCTGAAAAAGAAGCAAATGCTTCTCTTCCAAGAAGCATTTATGTAGCTGTTGCTCTAAGTGAAAGAAAGCTTGCCATCGGTTTAGAAACAAAGCTGTGATTTCCCTTTTCCCCCTAACCTAGCCTTCTGCGAGAAAGGTTCAGGCCTGTTTGGGGAGGAGGAGGGCAGCTAGCTTTGGATTCTGGCACTCGGTGCTGCTGCAGTAATGCTCATCCTGCCCCTCCACATGCTCTGTCCTCAGGGAGCCCAGCTGGGGTGGATGGGACCCTCCATCCCTTGTCCTGGGACAGGTTGCGATGGGTATGTTACAGAAATGCAGAGAGGTGATATCTGCTGAGTTTCCTCGTGTTCTTTTTCCCCATTGAAGCCTTCTGGTGCTCCTGAGCTCATCTGTGTTCAAGGACTCCTCCTGAAGGGTGGGTGCTGCTCTGCAGCAACGGCTGGGACAGCAATGTCTCTGCCCTGGTATTTCCCTGGCTGTCTAGCTAGCACTCTGTCAAGTCTGGATGTGGTGTCACAGTGGAAGCTCGTGTTCTTCTGATCACTGCTGCATCCTTTCCAAAATTGTTGTTTCCCCAGCTGTTTGGCAATTTCCCTGTGACCCTGGGGGATGGAGACTGTTAACCAGCAGGAACGGGCATTACCATGAGACAGGGCTCAGGAGGTGGAAAACTTGTCCTGGATCACTGGGTTTATAGACTGGGAGCAGAATTAATCTATGTATTTCAGTGTGACATCGTTCTTTTTTGCCTAGGAGAGCTAAAGCTATGCGTAAAAGTATGTATGTACCAGGCATAGCCAGCTCTGGCAGATGTGGGGGACCTTGGGGGACACAGCTTGGGACTGATCCTTGGACTGAAGAGCTTGAAGGCAGAGAATAACTGAGGGTCAAGTCCTACAGGCACACACAGCCTGGTGACCAGACCTGCCCATGGTGAGCTGCCCCCTGCAACAGCAAAAAGACCTGCTGCTCAGACCCTGCAGACAATCCCTCATCAGCTTCATAAACTGAATGCAGCCCCTCCATTTCTGCCCTGTGCAACAGAGACCTAAAAAGACCTGGTGTGGGAATCATCAGAAAAGGCTGAGGAAAGCTCAGGTCTCCTTCCTGAGCGTGGCAGTGGTGCCAGTATTATTAGCGAGGCTTTGCAGAGAGGTTGCCAAGCTCTGGACACCGCCAGCTCATAGCTGCAGGAACAGTGCAAGAGCCCTGTGCCGTCCTGACAAAAACCAAACTGGTTGAGCAGTGCTAGGTGTCCTTGTAGCTGCCTAACAGAGCAGAGGTGCTGATTTTTAAATTATTGTTGTTATTTAGCGCTGCATTATAATGTTCAGCCTCTCAAAGTACTAGCACTGGTGGAGAAAAAAAACAAAGGGAATGGTCCTACTCCCACCATTGCTGTGGCACTGCAGGGACAGATGCAGGACCATGTGGGGGCACACAAAATGGCCCCATTCTTTCTGCATATTAATGTTCTTTGTGGGACTGTGCTTTTTAGGCTCAGTTCTGTAATTCTGAATTGCAAAGGCACATCCATGACTACGCTTCTACGTAAGGCTAAATTGTGACAGTAAAAGGCTTTTCAGTCACTAGCCTGACACAAAACACTACACCACTAGCAGGCAGCAGAAGGTTTAAATGAGCTCTGCAGATTCACGGAGATGGCTATAAAGGGGGTACAGCTTTAGGATGAGGACTGGACAGTCTGTATGACCACATTAGTTAAATAGTGATAGGAAGCAACTGGTAAATATCCACAGCAAGCTATGAGGGAAGGACTAGGTGGGCAAAGATGTTGAAGATTGGTCTCTGAAGGAGATGCTGAGATCTCTGCACAGTTCCCACGCTTGTTCCAGACCAAGGATTGTTAATTTTCTGGCTATGCAATTAGCCTCGCTGTGAAAGCTTAGCGATGGATATTTTACTATGTCCCTTGGGAACCTAGTTCATTAGTTTATAATTTTAATTAAAATTGTGCTCCTTAATTTCTTTGAACTGTACTGAATTTGCTGGAGTGGTGCCATTATCTCGCAGAACAGAAGGACACACCTGATGCTGGCTGGCTGTAACCACTACTGTGCGTGGTCCTTAAGGAAAACCAGAAGGCCCAAGCCGTTTTAGCGCTTACAGGCACATGCTGTTTCTGGGAGTGTTTCCCTGATACGTGGCCCTTGCCATCTCCTGCTCCCTGCCATTACACCTTTGGGTCCCGTTGCTGCTTCCACCCCAGTGAAAAAGTCATTAACTCCCTCGGTGCTGCGAGGCACAGGACATGCCTTCAGTGGTGGATGAGGCGGGTTAGAGATGCAAGGGGCAACATGACAGGCTGGGTTTGTGCAATCCCACAGTGTGCTGCTGGTCATGGAGATGGGAGACAAAATGAACATACCAGTAAAGAACCCCCCCCTACACCTTAACTGGTGGTGCCTGGCTGATATCCAGCCCTATCAGTCAAAAACTTTGCTGGAGATTAACAAGGGAGAGGTGTATTAAGTGCTCTGCAGAGCCTGAACAATGAAATTAACCTACAAGTGAGGAAAGAGCCTCTGCCAAGAGATTTTTATCTTCCATGAATGAGCTGGATACTGAAGGGCTCCTGATTTTTATGAAAGGCAGGAAACTCAAGCTACTATTTTATGAGCCAAGAGATTTGACCACCGTGAAGCAACGTCTGTGTCATTAACTTGGCTAGACAGCCCAGAATGTGTCAGGACAAGGGTGGTGACTAATGCTGCTAGAAATGCTCCCGAATTACTTGGGAGCTGCTGCTGCCGGGGCATCCGCTGTCACCGAGGGGTCTGTCCCGGCAGCACCGGGCAGCAGAGCACCTCTGCCAGTTCCCAGCCTCTCCCTGGCAGTGCTGCAGGTACCGCGGCCGAGCAAGCGCTTTGGCACAGTTTGAAGTGAAACCCTGCCCGAATGTGGGTGGAAAGAAACAGGCAGCAAGAGAGAGAAGTGGCGTGTTTCTAGGGAATGGGATGACTTTGCTAGCGTGGGTGTCTCCGTGGAACTGCACCCACTACCCTGCCCTGTCTGCTGCTCTTCACAGATGACTCCCTTTTGATCTGGAAATGAATTTGGCTTCTTGCTCCCGCTGCCCCGGCTGATGCACGCCAGACGTACCCCAGCCAGCCTGCGCTGCTGCCGTCGGTGGCTGAAATAACTGTTTCCTCTCTTGTGCCTGTGTTCTGGTCTGTTTTAGAAAGGAATGAGATCTCCTCTGTTTTTCTTTTGCAGCTTGAACTATCCAGCCACTTAGTCCTTGCTGAAGCAGGCTGGTTTCCTGGTGGTACCCTCTTTTGTGTCTGTTGAAATTAATCCAGCTGTCTTGAATGTAGGCAGCAAGAGCAAACATCAATTCTTGTGCCAGATACACAGACAAAATATCAAACTCAAGGGCAGACCCTTAAGGACCTGTGGTAGTAATTCTTCAGGCTCTCCTGCCTCTGTCAATGCTGTTTTTCATTGCCTCTCTCGTAGCCAGTTCATTCCTACTTTGTATCTTGACTTTTAGCAGAAGCATCTTCAGTTTGCTAATCTCCCTTTGATGCCACGTCAGCTGCTTCTCTGAAGTCCAAAGGGATGAGCTCTAACAGGCTTCCTTTGGCTTTCAAAGGAAGAAAGAACAAAGTCTGACAAAATTTCTCTTTGCCAAGTCCACATTTATTGTTATTGTATTTTTCATTATCTTGTACTCTTTCAAAATTTGCTTTAAGACTCAACTTTCTACTGCAGTTAGACTACTGGGCCTCGAGCTTGCCTCATCACTTCTCCCTTCTTAAGTATCAATATATTTTGCTTTTCCCTAGTCATATGGTAATGTCCCAGACTTGCTCAAATACTGCTATTTCTGCAGCTTTATGTGTCAGTCCACTCCAGCTGAGTACGTGAAACTGCTTTCCTCCCCCCCCCGCCCCCAACTCTGGGCTGAAAAAATGGCCAATTACACTATTTATCATATTTATCCCATTATTTGTCTTGCCTTTTACCTTATACCCAACATTATTGTTTTCCTATTGAAAAGTAAGGCAAAGAGTTAGCTTGGGGCCATTCTGAGATTAGCATTTACCCCATTTTCTCTGTAAAAAGACCTTCCCTTCTCCTTCCTTTGATCTACTTTTTTCTCATATAGCTGACTAAACTTTTCTATTTGTTTAATACCTGCTATGAGGTGTTGTTTGGTCTGAGGATTGCCAGAGGTGATAACCAAATGTTTTTGACGTGTCATGTATTGGTACCTTTGCTTTTATTCCCTACTCCATTCCACTTGGAGTCTCTGCATGCTCCAACTGCTCTTCTAAGGTGGTGAAGTGTGGACTTGGACTTGCAGTGCTGCTCCAGACCTTACCCCTTTTGCATGAGATACAAGTCCCAGAGCAGTTTAAGAGCTTTTCTTCCACTTTTGGTCCTTGAATTCCTCAGCCTAGCTGATTTCTCATTTCCTAGAGCTGATCAATTTGCCTCTTAGAATTGGGAATTTGGAATCAGACCTATGTTTCTTAGAGGTTTGGTGTAAATTAATATGTGCTCAATTTATAATAGTTTATTTTTGTCCATTCACTTTTCACCAAGCTCTGTCACTGGCACTATATGCTGGAGCAACCATCACCACGTGCCCCTCTCAAGGGCTACGTATATCTTGTGGCACTGCAGTCTCCTGTCTCTGCGCTGCTTTGCATTCCCTTCATGCTGCCTTCATAACTGTCCTCATCTTTGCTTCCCAGGCAGATAAATCCCTGCTCTCCTGTTCACTGCCCTTGGCTGGTGACTGCATAAGTCCTTTGCTCTCCTGCCTCTGTCGGCCCTGCCCTTTCATTTAGGGCTCAGCAGTTCATGGTCCATCAGCTGAGAGTGAAGCTTAAATAGGAAGAGGCTTATTCATGCGGATCAGGTGATGGGGCACTCCTGCAAAGCCTGGCCTGGGGAACAAAGCATTTTCCGGGCTTGCCAAGTTGTCTCTAAGGATGCAAAACCCACCTCCTGTGCAATTCCTTCCCTTAACAGAGGGGATTCAAACCTCCCCCCACAGCCATGGGGTGCACGTGATTATGCAGGCACAGTGCAACGTTTGTGGCTGCCATGCCCTTGGAGGAACTGGCAGAGAAGATCCCAGCTGGTTTTAGCTTCCTATCTATCAGCTTTTGCTGAAAATTGATAGTATACAAGCTTCCTTCATCCCCTCAAACCTGGGCAGCCAAAGCCTTCCCTTGTTGCAGTTTGCAGATATTCACATTCTGGTTAATTATATAATTGAGATGTTTCCAGTGATTTAAAAGACTTCTGACTAAGCTGTTGGCATGAAGGGGGAAAACCTGAAAGCCAGAGTCAGGGGGAATCAAGAATTCAACAGAAGTCTTTGAACCAGCTTTTGATTTACATATGAATAACGTTGATCTGCAAAGGGAATTGTGTCCAGCCATCCCCAACAGAGGCATCAGGCAGGAACGGGTTCCTTGCTGGGAGTGCTCCCCCAGCTCCTGCTAGGATTGTTTTCACTACCGTGCTTTCATGACCATGTATTTCTGCCTAGTTACATAGGATCTCATCCAGATATAAATTCCCTTGATCTCAGGGATGCTGAACCACAGAGGCCAGAGTGACTGTGGTGCATAGAATAGGGACAGACGTATAGTCCTGGAGGCCTGGGAGGTGCCACATGCTGATGCAGAAACAGGTGCAGCAAGGAAGATGTTAAAGTGCCTCGGTGCCTGTGCTGCTGGTGGGACTGTCCTGCTGCGCGGGGACAAGGTGGTACCTCTGTGCTGGGTGCTGACCTTGTGACTTGCGTCAGCTTCTTGCGTGGCTGGTTATCAGTTCTGTTGCTCCTGAAGGCGTTGGAGATGAAGGATTTTGTGGGTTTTTACTTAGAGGAGGCACTCGAGCATAACGTATAGCCTATAAACTGCTTAGGAGACTCTAAGCTTTACTTACTGTTGCTACTGGGGTAACAAGCGTCATGTGCCTAGTCTGACTAATGCTTTTTAAAATGTAGTAGATTAAAGGTGAATGTGTTGTTTTGGATTTAGCAATGAAGTGACAGCATTTCTCATCACCGTTCGCATACAGCTTGTCAGGGAAGATGAAGACTTCCTCTTCCTGAAACCTGCCAGTCATCCCCGAACGTGACCACAGCAGCTCAGCGATTACATCTCTGCCCTCTTCACACCCATCTGTAAAACACACCTGTATGCTGTTGCCCTAGCTTCATGCTACGTGAGAACATATGAGCAAGTCAAAGCCTGAATTTTCATATACAGGCGTTTTTATTTTTCTGTGATTTTTTTTTTTTTTTTTCCTGAATGTCACCTAGAACGTGTAGTCACTAGGTTGGTTGTTTGCGTTGTTACCTGGCCCCATGAAAGAGGGAAGTAGCCAAAGTTGTTTTGAGGAGTGTATGAAAAAAAGACTTGCAAATAATCTGTCTGCCTCTCCCTGCACAGGCTGGCGATCCCTCCCTAAAGGGGGCTCTGCAGTCGCACACCTTCGCTGCCAGTTGCAGTAATGTTAGCGTGATTGTAACTGAGGCTTAAACCATACTTTAATTCCCAAATGGACTGTGCAAGCCTTGTTTGGATCTGGATGTCACTCCAGATCCCTCCGGCGCTGTGGGATGCTCAGTGTCATGTTTCAGAGTCCCAGCGTAGAAGGTGACAACCAGTGCTTTCAGACTGCATAGGGACCCTGCGTACTTAGTTCTTTCCTTTCTGTCACCTGCCTTTTGCTGCTTCAAAGCTTATCTTTTCCACTTGCCCAAAAATATTTTTGGTACTGATAGTTTTAACCAAACTAGATTTTGATTTGGGATTTCTTGCTTTGGTTGCAGGGAGAATTTTTACTTAGGAGCACTCTGCCTGCAGTATGCTGCAGGACATCTCATCCCTGTCTTGCTGGAGCTGGTTTAGAATAACCCCACATTCACAGCAATTTATATTTAATCTGCTGTCCAGATCTAGTGCTTCTGAGCCACTTCAGTCCATGTGCTGCCGCCTCCTTCCTATTTTGGGCTCCTGGGTGTGCTTTGACGCTTCTTCTATGTAGCTCAGCCTTTCAAGCTTCAGCTTATGTGAAATCCCCAAGACAGCCAGCTTATGTCACCATCACCCAGCAGGGACAGCCGCAAAGAAATCTGCAGCTCAGTAGAGCTGCTCTTGCTCCCATTCCTCTGGGAAGGGGCAATATAAGCTTAGTGAGAAGGCGGGCACGCTGCAGAGTTGCATATGCAACATCCTGACATTTGAATGAAAGAAAATAGTATAAAACACAGATTTGTTACATACCCCACTTTTGAATACGTTACATAAAGCAATTATTTGCTGCTGTGTTAAAATAAAAAATTAAGTCAAGCATCATGTACAGAAGTGGTAGTTCTTTTCTTAGCAATAGGCAATTACTTTATTCATGAGAGGATGTGAAAGAGTGTCTCATAGAGCTTGCCTGAGTGTATGTCCAAGGTACCGGACACAGACAATGTATGTCTCCTGCCTCTTTCTTCAGTGGAGCTTGACCTCATCCCATTGCCCTTCTGTCTCCTTCTGGCAGGGCCAATGGAGGCTCTAAGTGAAGAATTGCAGCTTTCTCTTGTTCTGCTAGAATCTCAAAGGGTGTCACCTGAAGGGCTGTTTTGCAGAAAGCCTAGGAACTTCTGTGTCCAGCTACCAATGCACTGTCCCTGCCCCACGGTGAGCTCGGGGCACCACGCCCAGACCACGCTCACTCATTTCAACGGAGCTTCGCATGCTGCAGGCCTGCTGGGTGACCTTGGTCAAGTTACTTTGCCTCCCGGGTCGCCTCTTTCCTGCTCCTTGCCCTGTCAGCGTACGGGGACAGGACTGCTCCCACAGTACAGATGTGAGACAGCCCAGAGGTTCAGCTGGCCCTGCGGGCTCCTTGGCAGGTACCAATGAGAGCAGAAAGAGAGTGCAGGACCAAGGCCTTGTACAGCAACTCTTCTGCCTGCGGTGCCTAGCGCAGCAGAGACCTGATCTTCATGAGAGCAGGCTGCCACCACAACAGAGGTGATGGAGTGTAACACCTCGTGTTACTAATCAGGTAGCTGTTATCTGCTTCTCAATCCCTTCTGGCCCTTACCAGATCTACTGCTATTTGTTTCCTAAACAGCCTTGTACCATGCTGTTAAATAAGGTGAGAATTTTGTGCTTGAGGAGCTGGATGCAGGGCTGCTCTCTTAAATGGCTGTTGTTCTGTGTTGCAAATTAACAAGATTGCACTGGGTTTGTAATCAACAACAATTAACTTGCCACAGAGGTTGCAAGAGAAATCTTCAGCCCACATCACAGGTTCTCCCGATCCTTTTCACAGCACAGAAAGCCACAGCTGCCAATGCCTTGCACAGACACACTCACACAGCTTTTTTTTCTATACAGAGCCATGGCTTGAGGTGTCTGCAGGGCTCTGTCCCCTGAGCCACAATCACCGCTTGGGAGTGGAGAAGGGAATAGCCTGGAGTTAGGAGTCCCACAGAAACCCTCTTTGCCCCCTGCAACCTTTGCATGCAGACTTGGCTCCTACTGCCGCCATGCCAGGCTGACCTCGCCTCGCTGGTCGGAGGATGAGTGGCTGCTCCTGGTACCAGGGAGGTGCAGGCAAGCCTGAACTCCCTGCAGATCCCACAGGGAGGATCACAACATGCCCATTGCCTTTCCACCCTAACCTGGCACTTCTCTCGCTTTTCCTTGTGATGGATAGAGCACCTAGAAACGTGCCCTGGACCAGAGCCTCCATCTGGGGACCTACCAAATTTGCATCGAGTTTCCTTTTAAAAAATGTTTGACATCCCTTCTGCCCCTCTGATCCTGCCCTTCCTGGGCTGTGCTGCTGTAGTGAAGTCCCTCCATTAGCTCCACATTGGACCAAGGAGGTCTCTACACCCTGGGACAAAGGAGCTTGTCAGGCTTGTTGCTTAGGGAAGCTGCCATCCCTGGAGCAGGGCTTGGTGCTCTGCTTCTCTGATGACAGCAGGGACCCAGCTGACCAGCCAGCTGCTTGTGCAGATAATTGCAATATCGGTGAGATATAATTAAGTTATGCTTATTTCATGATCAGTTATGTTCAAGCTCTTATAGAGACATCTTTATCACGTTAAATTAAAATTAATTAATTAAATCACTGATTCTGGGGAAAGATTAGCATCTAAAAGCTACGTAAGACTTACAGGGCTTGTCTATTTAGTAGTGCTTCATTTATTTGTAAAGACTTGATCTTGCTAAGTCAAGAATGAAACATGAAATGCATCAGCCACAAGTGAACTGGATGTAGGACCTGCACAGGAGTTTGTACTCACTTCACACATTGCTGGTAATTGCTGCTTCATTTTTGCTGGTGTGCCTGAAGTGTCCTGGATATAAACCGGCTCAGCTGGTGGATGACCAAGGACACCTGCGATGTGCCTGAGGATGGCAGCCAGAAGGCAGTCCTCTTTGGGGCAGGGCATTCATACCCGTGGCAAGGGGTGCTTGCACACATGGAAGCGGGGGTAGCTCCAGCATCTCTCTCCCACATCAGAAGCACTCCTGCTGGTGAGTACTGCCCCTGTCCCTCCCTGCTCACCACTGCGAGACAGGTCCTGTCCAAGCCGATCTGGCAGATTTCTGGAAGGTGAGAAAATACTTCCGTTTTTACCTTAAGTGTCCTGAGATTTCAAGGTGTTGAGGTGTCATAGTTGCCCAGGGAGCTGAAAGACTCTCTAATCCGTATTCTCTACATCCACTAACTAAAAGATGGAGCAGCGCTGCACCTGAAGACTCTAGCTAAAATTTTACCAGCAATATGTTTGAAAGCAGGTAACATTGCTTCTGCAGAGGCCAACAGGAGATAGTGGATGAGCACCCTAATCAGCTTCTGAACATGGGGCTCACTATTCAGTGTCCATACTTTTCAAATGGCTTTTGGAAGTAAACTTTCATGGTTGATCACTGTTTTTGTAACCTGCTCTCCCTCTGCTGTCTCCCTGCTTGTTCCCATATCAGCATAGATGTTCTGACAGCTCAGAGGCTAGTTTTATTTCTGTCATTCCAGTTTTTCTCATGTATTGTTAGATCAAGATGGTTGTCTCTGTCTCTTTTCCTTCATTGAATCTGCTGTAATGTAAAAGCAGCGCTGACAGAAGGGTATTACCTCATCTACAAGTATTTATCAGCAAAATTCTCACTTACCCCCAAAGCAGAGTAACTCTATGCTATCTGTGGATGTCTCCACTGTGGTGAGAACAGGGTTTTCCATCACTGTGAAAGCCACAGACCACAGGTCATGCCCTAGGTCAAATGCCCCAGAGTAATTCTCTCTTTAAGTCCAGATCTCAAAAGGAGATTTGCACCCCACTACACAGGCTTTCTCCAGGATTTTCATGCTTTCAGGCAAAACAGTCCCCATTTTTGGTGGAAATTTTCCTTGGAGAGAGACTCCAAGTAGCACCTGCACTGTGCAGAGGAAGCGTTACCCCAGCTCTGCAGCAGATGAGGTTTGCTGTGAGCATGGGTAAGATCAGCTCAGTTCTATCTCCAGACACCCAGCACCCATGAGATCCAAGCCCAAAGCAGGATGCAAGCCTCCTGTCCTTAGGTACCTTTGGCTGACAAAAGAAGCATGAATCCATTCTGATTTCCTCACTTGTCTCCTGTTTGCATCAGACTTGAGACCGAAGCTGCAGGAGCAAATGCACTAAGTCCACCAGATGTTATGTTGCATTGATACTGACTTTTAACAAAAAAAAATCTCCGTTTGAGTCCCGTAACCTGTAACTGCTATTTACCCCCTCCTTTTCAGTTTCTTTATGGGCTCTGGAGTGGGGGAAGAACTTGCTGTAGGAAGAATAACAGGGGGAAAAACATCCACTTCAATTTACTTCTGTCTTGCAGGAAATAAATGACAGGCTGCAGCTGTCAAATAAGAAGGGGCAGTGTATATTTATCATGTGTAGTTCCCTTTTGACTGGTGTCTGCCCTGGCTGATGCTACTCATGTAAAGCCACAAAATCCATGTCTCCATTTTACCTCCTTGTTTCTTTGCCCTGAGGGAAAACAACCTTGTAAATTCTCGTGGCTGTTGGCAGGGGAGTGGGTATTGAATTCCCTGGTGGTGTAGCAGCTTTTCAGAGCTCCCTCGTCCTCAGCGGATGGTGGGTCTGTGCACTGTCCGGTGCCAGGAACTGCCAACTGCAGCATGCCTGTTCTTTGACTGAAGAAGTTCACCTGAATATTGAATTACAGTATTTCATAACACGTTTAGATGGGGCTGAGCAGGTACAACTCCTTTGGCTCCGTGTGGTAGGTGTCTTGCTCTGGATCCCAGCTTGGCTGTTCATTTTTAAACATTCTTAGAGTTCAGATACAATTGCTTCCAGCTGCTTTTACAAAGCCCAAATATTGCCAGGGTCCCACATGGTGTCCCTTTTCTGCCAGACTGTGGCCTCCTATAGAGAGTTCTTCAAAGACTATTTTCAACAAAACCAAATTATTTTGGAATATAATTGCCTCTCACCCCCTTAAATTTCATTGTGCTCCAAAGAGTTTCCTGTAAATAGATCCCATTCTTCAGAGGAGCCGTGTTATTCTGCAGTGCTGATGGAAGCCAGCCCTCGCCAGGCTCCGCTCCATTAGCAATTCTTGGACAGGCAGTGCTTAAGTAGCTTGTTATGTGATAAAACGTCACATTTCTTCTCCCCACCACCACCGCTTCTGCTGATATTCAGCTCCTGCAGGAAACCATATGGCTTCCAGAAGCCTACCCACATACCTGTACATGCCTACACAGTCCATGAGTCACATTTACTGTTTGGATGCCCCCTGAGTCATGCTGAAAATCTGTGAAATTTCCACCTCTATTTTCAATGCAGTCTCTTAAGAACAGTTATGCATAACCATTTGCATATGTATGGTTTTTCCTATTCTGCTTTTAGTTTCCTGGGTGGAAATGCAATGGCACTTCTTATTTTGAAGAAAATCAAATCTAGACAATTGCAGAGCACTGACTGCAGCTGTCTCAGGTTATGGGATCAAACTGGTAAAGTCGGAGCCTTTTGAAAGTAGGGGGGAGCTTTAGGAACAGAAAGTCCAACACAGAAAAACCAGGAACGCGGTCAGCTTCAACTCCAGTTGCTTTAAACCTTTCTCACTGCTCTGGAATGACCCTTACTTGGTGGGTTTCTGTGTCCAAAGGTAGCTGCTCCGCTGCCTTCGGTGGGGTGTGGGGCACCCCGGAGCCTTTGCTGCTGCTTTGCTGCGCTAAGGCCTGGTACGGAGGGAGCACACTGGGACTGCTCCAGCACGTCCTGGGGACTGACCCAGGCCAGCAGGGCTCAGGGCAGAGGAGCAGATGTCTGTCTTCGTGCCATCAGCTCCTCAGCTGCATGGACTCCAACCTCAGACAAGTCTATCTGCCCTTCATCAGTCTTATTACGTGGTAATTTTGCCTCCTCAGCAGAGTGTATGCAACCTGTAAACTTTGCCTGTTGCTTTTTGCTGATGAAAGTAGAGAAAAGATGGCTCTTCCATCTTCCTCTACAAAGGGCCAGCACTGGAGATGCATTATAGCCCAAATTCAGCACAGCAGCCTCGAGGTTTGCTGCAGCAGCTATGAATGATGCAACGAGCCTGCCAGAAACAGCTATTTTTGCAGCTGTACCCCAAATGCTGACAGTGTTAGGTGTTATGCAGAAAAATCTCACAACCAGTCTAAGGGGAAAGAATGTGTAGATACACTCTTCCGCTGTGGAGCATGTGAGTTGGCTGTTTACACTAAAAACATCTATGTCCCCTTGTAAATGTCCCCCAACCTAAAGATAATCCCGTGGTCTAATACAGCCAGAAAAAGTGGCAGAGGCCAGATGTGAGCGTTTTGAAGAGCTGGAAGAAGCACTGTGAGATTGTAGAGAACTTCTTGCTGTAATTTAGCATAGTAAAATTGCCAGAAATATTCATTAGGGCAAACAATCTGGCTGCCTCCCCCACTGTGAGAGAATATGTTACTTTATTCATCTGCCCAAAATGTTGCTCAGTGGAGGCAGGGACTTTCCTAGTGTTACTGTACTGTTATGAAGTATGTCTGACCAGGGAAGCCGCACATGGGCACGCAATAACATTGCTAATTTAGACCCCTCCCACCCTCCATTCAGATTGGTACTGTTTCAAAAAATTCACTCTGTGGAATTAAAAAAACCCAAACCCACAGATACTTTGGAAGAGTGTGCTGGTAAACCTGGATAACTTGCTATATAGTATTTAATCAAACAATATTGATAATTGGTGGTGACTGAAAGGACTTACAGTCTGATGGCTGCTCTGGAGTAAGTTTGTTTCAGCCCGTTTCCCAGAGGGCGGGTGAAATGAGGGTAGGCAGTTTTGGTATTTCTTATCTGCGATTTTATCTGAGACACTGAAGAGGAAACGTTTGCATCCTTCCATGGCAATGTTCAGGTGCTTTGTAAAACAGCTTGAAGAAAGCTTTATTTTGACTGCCTGCACAGCATCTGTCCTGGGAGGTTACTGAGTTCAGGAATGGCAATACAGAGTCCTTCAAAAACTTTAAAGGCATTTTTATAGATATTAAAAAATCAGGTTTAATATTATTTCAGTGAGCTGCAAGGTATACTGCATACAAATAGTTATAAGAACCATGGGTGCATGAGATGGCAGGAGAGCTTCAACAGAAAGCTTCACTGAAACTGCTTTGCCGCAGAGGGTGCAAGGGGTGCTGGCGTGCTGAACCCTGGTACGGCACTGCCAGGGGAACCGTTCTGCTGGCAATGGTACATCACCACCGCATACACAGCTTCTTGAAATGCTGGCAATAACATGCTAGCCACGAAGAAGAGGAATAAGAAGCTGAAGTGTAAGTAGAGATGAAACATCCTATCTGAATGTACGCTTTTGTGCGAGCAACAGCAATTAGCTGAGTGGTTGCTTTTAGGAAGAGTTGTTCCAGCAGCGCTGCTGGAGGGATCAGTGTAACAGGTCTGAGTCCACGTAATGTAGCTCCTTAGTAAGAAGAAAGTTTACAGGTTGTTTCTGGCAGAGTCAATGACCACTTACAGCAAAATAAATGCTGTGGTGGAGTGCCTGTGTCCCAGGAAACCTTCTGCCAGGCCCTGAGGAGCCTTGCTGCCCTGTCAGCCCCGGGGACAGCTCTCCATAAGAGAGTGCATTGCACTTACCGGGCAGCCCTCTCCCCAGCACCAGGGCTGTTCCCATCCCCGAGGGGCATTTCTGAAGCTGCCTCTGGTTCAAGCTGAGAAAGCTTAAGTGATCTCAGCTGGTCAGGGGAACTTAGTCTGCAGCTGAGCCTCCCAATAACTCCTAGGGAGAGGTGCTGTTCCCCCTGCAGCCTTCCAGGATGAAGAGGCCACCAGGAGCAGGAGCAGCAAGCTTGATACACACGTGATAAGGCTGGGAGCCCAGATCCCTGCTAGCTTGTGCTGCTCCATCAACACAAACTAGCAGGGACTTATTTTGCACTTCCCACACACCACCTCATCTTTCCTTCTAGCTGAGTGATTCTCCTCAAATGGTCTGTGGATGTAGAATGTATCTGCTTTTGAGGATATTGTAGAAGTGAACCAAGAAATTAAGCCTGTTGTTTAATGAGTCTAAAAGTGACTCCCCAGGTCTGCACGGACATTGAATTGCTTTTAGGGCTCTGTAAAATGAAAGCTGTGTTCTGCTTTCACTATATAACATTGCTGAAACTGTTGTGGTATGAGGCTGATGATTTAATCCTGACTGTGGTGATTCTGGAGTGATTTCCCCGGCTTTAATAGTGACGCTGTTGTGAGCGATTGGACTCTGGCTGCCTGGGGCCAGCAGTCTGCTTTCCATTGTGGGCACCGGCAATGAAATGGAGTTGGTCCATGTGTGGGCTGTTAAAATCTGCAGGGTATTTGGAGGAGTTTTATACGTTTTCCACATTTTCAAAAGTACTTTCCATCCATCCAAAGAGCTTACAGAAATAACTTGCCGCAAAAACATAAAAAGCAGCAAGTGTTTGTATTGTGTGGAAATGTTAATTTAAACTTACTGGGGCTAGACCACATAGTTTACTTACTAGCACTTACTGCATGGGTAGTGAAATTTCTGAAGCACCATGAGTCAATAAGGGCTGAAAGTTAGCCGAGTCTCCTTTGGTCCCCTCGCTGGTACGACTGCAGCCAGCATCATGCTGTGGCCCAGCGTGGAGCAGGGTAGCAGCAGCATCAAACGCTTCCTGACTAACTGCAGAAACTCAAATGAAGTCCACATAAACAATCAAGCAAGTGAGATCTGCTCATGCAATGTCCCTTTGATGCTTGCAGTTCTATGGGCCTGTATAAAAAAAGACACAATGGGTATCTAGCAGCTAATTCCAGCCACGGACAGAAATTAGCACACTTCAGTTGCTAATTCCTTGAAGGTATGAGCTGTTTCTGATATAAATATGAGCATGTGGCTCACTGTGCAGGGCCTGCCCACAAAATTATCATTTTTAGTTACATTAAGCCAAAGCAGAGAAAAATGAAATCCGCAGAGGCAAAGATGCATCAGAAATTCACTGGAACTCCGCCGAAGATGTACCCTGCATAAATAGCCTTAACAAACAATAATTAACATAGCCAGCGTGTTTCATCATATTATATTGTTAAAAAGATTAGAAACAGAGTTAGTTAATCCCATCTGAATTGTAATGTAATGCCATAAATAATGATACAGTTTTCTTTCTTTGGACTGCTGGTTTTGGTTTAAATGACAGAAAGTCTTCAGAGAGTCCAAATCAACTGTTCACAATGAAACTGGCTGCTTCTTCCAGCATGTGATAGAATCATAATCAAATGAGATTTTAATTAATAATTGAGTAAATCCTTAGTGAGTTTCTGAAATGTGAGGCATGCTCTGCATCTGCATGATGCCAGGAGATCTGTGAGAATACTGAACTGTTTCTGATTAGGAAAATAAGTAGGAGTCCTTGAATCCAGACCAACCATGGTGGACTGAGCTCTTCTCTCAAGTCTACCCTTAGTGCACAGGCCTGGAAGTTCATAGCAATTCTAGAGCAAAAACATAAATTCAGCGCAGCTTTGATGAGAGGAATACCACTCTTCCTCACTAGCTGATTTTTGTCCCTTTCTTGATACGATTAAGTATAAAGCAGAAAAAACTGCCCAGACCCAAAACCAGCAGAGGTTTTAGTCTGTCCCCTCCCATTCACCTTACAGCAGAGGAGCATATCTGGTGTTTTACTATGCTAGAGATGTCCTCAGCTATGAGAATAGTCCTTAGGACTTCTGGCTTTCAGCAGTTCGCTATCTTGTAGCTGCTGTGCCTTACAACACTGTCCAGACCACCTACCAGAGGGCCCCAGAAACGTCAAGAATGAAGGCACAAGAGAAACTATGTGTGTGAGAGACAGAATTTACTGGAATAAAGCAAAACCAATATCTACATCTTTGTACCCTCTTTCCCCTCAATACAGAGCAATTTCAATGCAGGTTCAGCCCTAATCTGGCTGTAAAATTTACTTTTCTTTTTAAATACATGGTGCAGTCTTTGAGTATCTGAGGTAAAAGGCACCAAGCCTGTAGGACTCGGAATTGAAAGGACAGTGTGATGTGTGGCTTCATCAAGTCCTACCTTGAAACCAGCTCAGTGACTTGTCTGCACTCTTCTAGTTAGGAAGCATCTCTAAAGCTCACTGCTTTTGTCCCAGGAAGCCTTCTGCTTTCTGGGGGAACCTTGTTCCTTTTTCTCAATAGCCCTGCTGGCCTTAGGGTATCCTCTGAGGTGCTGCACTCTGGTCATCATCCCAGAAGCCCTCCTCTGCCTTCTTTTAGTGTGAATTCACCTTCGTTGAACACAGATGGCCATGGTTATATATTACTCCAAGCGATGTCTCACTAGTGTTTTGTATAGGGCCATCAGGATAACCCTACCTGCTGAAAATCTCTCTCCTGAAGCCCGAATCAATCATCTTCCCCTTTCATGGTCACATCTCAGTAAGGGCTCACAGTCGCCCTGTGTTGAATACCCGCA
Source organism: Platalea leucorodia (assembly GCF_965183815.1). Lineage (NCBI taxonomy): Eukaryota > Metazoa > Chordata > Aves > Pelecaniformes > Threskiornithidae > Platalea > Platalea leucorodia. The sequence continues at coordinate 15,450,842 of NC_138830.1, forward strand.
TTTCTTGCCTCTCCCTCCTGCCTGGTATGACTTTGATCTTTACACTATTCAACTTCGCAGCATTTCTTCTGCTGTAGCTCTTCATGTCACCCCAAGCTTCTTCTATAAGTCTGTCTCCACAGAATGAAAAGTATTTACTCACAAAAGAAAAGGGAAAATATTTTACCTTTAAGTCCTAGTCCACATGGTCTCTGCAACCAAAAATAAATAAAGGAACTTTGCTGCTTTCAGCATTAAGCAAATACATAAATGTAAACCATTCTAGAAAAGGGGCCAGCACATCACCAAGTTAATTTTTTCTTCTGCCACATTTTTAAATTATCAAGGAAATGGGACAAGAACTGCAAGCATACACCTGTCTTCCAACTTTTCTTTTCCTTATGAGTCAGTCTTGGTATCGGAAAAACTAGTTACTCAATGCACTTTGCTGTTGCAATAGTGTAGATCTGAGAAGGAATGTGGTACAGCCTCTGGTGATATCACTTTTTACCTTGCAAAAACCACAGTCGTGGTTAGTGGAAGATTTTTTTTCTCCACCGCAATGAAAATCTGAAAATAAGAAAGATTGAGATATTATTTCCAAAAATGCTGTATTTTGAGGACAAAAAGCAAACAGAAGGAATAGAATCACTGGAATATCAGTAGGAAATAGCCTTACAGTACTTGTTGTCTCTGAACATGCATGTTAAACTATTGCAGCCAGCTTCCCTGTAGCTTTCTGGAGCATATAGCTAGATCCTTGGACCCAGCTGGAGAAGTTAGCTGTCCATGCAAGCCTTTGCCAACAGCAGCAAAACACTTAGATCAGTGTGTTCAGAAGTAGTCGTGATTCTGAGAGTCTAATATAAACTGCTTGGGAACTTACCATCAGAAACTGCATTGACCTCAACTTGCAATAGTATTTGATCAGGGAATTGGGGCAAAATTAGTGATATGCAAGCTACGAAGCTTAAATGAGCTCTCTATCACAGAGGATTTTAGGAAAGGACAAACTGGAATCTGCATGTGAATCAGTAACAGGTTCCTTTGGACTCTGACAACCTCTTTTATATTCAGTAAGAGTAGACACAATACCACTAGGATTTAAAGGGTGTTTTTTACAAAACCCACATGAGGGCTCTCTGCAAAGTCCTTTCTTGGAAACAGAGCATGTTTACAAGGACTTTCTACAGCTAAACACATACGAAAATATAACAGAAAAGCTGTGTGGGCACTGCAGGATGCTCACTGTTAACGGGAGCTCAGCACCACTGAATGCTCACTTCGCCTGGAGGGAAGGGCAGGATGCATTAACTGTGGACAATTTCTGCAGCCCCTAGGTCCTCTTCATCAGTAGATCCCTGCATAGCTGGACACAGTTTTCCAGGTTTCCTCACTGCTCATCCAGAGTTGCTCCAGCTCTGCAGTTATACACTGGAGGACTCGCCCCTCACCTTCAGCCACTGGCAGCCTCGCCCTCCTACAATGTAAATTATTCATAAAATTCCAAACAAGACAAAACTTTTATTGAATTCTCTGCCTGCATTCCTTTTTAGCACTGCTCTTTTCCTTCATATAGCTGTGGAACATACTCACTTTTATCCTCCAAAAGCTTCTACACAAACAAGGAGGAAGGTGTGTCTGATAGTTCAATTACCTGCTCACCACCAGCCGTAGCCCTGAGGGCCAGCTGAGCGCCTTGGCTCCAGTTACAGCTCCTCTCAACTGATCTCTTTGCAGAAAACTTCTACAATCTTGAGCAGCAGGGAGTGAGGAGGGGCTGGAGAAGAGAAGTTTGTGACTTGGGCACCCATAGCATAGCCTGTAGCCAGTAGCAGGCAGAGTGCTACAGAACAAGCTACAGTCTGTGAAGGGCAAACCAGCAGTCTGCGGTCTGTGCTTTTGCTCACAGCTCGCAAATACTTCTCCAATTATCTGGTGAACTCAAAAGGTAGGTGGTAGCATAGGAAGAGGGAATTTTAAACAAGCTGTCTGTCATCCCAGGAGAGAGAGGGGTTACTATAAGAGCTCCACGTGCTCAGTGTGTTCCTGCAGTGTTTGGAAACACTCGGTGTCTGGTGCGAATGAGAATGTCTGAATACCTTGCAAGAAAACTTTGTTTATTTAGAGACTGATTCTTAGCTGTTAAAAGAAGGTACTTCCTGACAAGTACGATTCCTATAAAAATCCCAAACTCCTTTTCTAGTTTTTCCACTCACCTAATCTAGCTACGTGTGCCTGTAATCCCAAAACATGAAGACTATTTGTTTCTTCAGGTGCACGTGATGGACAACGTGGTGGCAGCAGATGTACGTAGATCTCACCCTTGCGTAAGAGGCATGAGGCTGGGCACAATCCCATGCTCTCTGCTACAAATACTACATTGTTTGGGTTGGGAAAACAAAGGTATCTTGATGTGATATGCTGTGATGTCATTTTGCTGTGTGCTACTGGATCGCGTGGTTCAGGCACACCACTTTCTGTACTCCAGGGGTGGCTAGGCTTCTACAGATGTCTGACCTGACGCTAGGAGAGTGCAAGGACTCTGGCCAGGGTAGCTCCTCCAGAGAGCAGCTGCCTGAAAACGAGCCCAGAGTAAACAGGCTAGCAGCTCCATGTCAAGGCATGCTGTGGACTGTGCCACAGAAGTAAGGAAAAGGCACTAGAGTAAAAGCGGCTCCTGCGCTTTGTGGGAGAAGGTGCCACTTTGCAGAGCCTGTGTCTGAATGCCACAGTGAGGTTTAATAGCACTTTCTTGTGTTTTGTCTGAATTAGATAACCTCGCTATTTTGGGGGGATTTGTTATATGTTCATATGACGTGAAGAGTTAAATTTATTTCGAATAGATTTTGTTTTAATTGGGTAACACTTGATCATAGAAAAATTCCCAAATTAACTTTCTAAACACACCTGTTAGCATTTCATCAGAGAAAAGCCAAAGCCACTGCTGCACTCTTCACAGGAAAACACTGCTGAAGAGCATCTAACCCGCTCTTCGAGGGTCCGGTTTTCACACAGACAAACTCATTCCATACAAGACACCAACCTCTCTGCTTAATTTGACTGGGAAAGTTAAAATAGGCAGGTTATATAATGATGTTTGTCTTTACATCAGGAAGTCAACTAAGACGCCGTTAAGCTGATATTATGTAACACAGCCCCGATTACAGAAAGTGTGGAGGAAGATGATCTAGGTTGATGCGTGCCATATTGGCAGTAATTGTTAATGGTTATAATTAATATTGGTTTGTATGCTTTTGGTTTTGATGTTTTGCAGCCTTCCAGAAGGCATTGGAGCGTTAGCGGCCAGGAACTGAACTTCAATTGTTTACAGAAATTCCAATTACACTATTCTATGCATGAGGTAAATATATTTAAATAAAACATTCTAAATAATGAAATAGAAGTCACACATCATTTCCTGTAATGCTCTAGTTCCTGAGGTTGCTGGAATAACAGAACTCACTCTTTTGTAGGATTGTGAACTGTCCCAAACTGCATAGATATACCTTATTGCAAAAGCAAAAGAAAGATGAGATGACTTCAGGCACATGGCATACAACCCCTAATTGAACAAGAGCTCAAACAACTTCAGAGCACACAAACTGCACAAGGATAGGGAAGAAAAGATTTTTATTTTTTTTTAGATTAAAAAAAGACCAGTTCTCTCTTACTCTCCCTGTAAACAGGAACATGTTCATCTACTAGTCATACTCAGCTGGACTCTCTAACCCTAAGAATAAAGGCATCCTTGTGTTCTGATCCAGATCGAATTAACCTAAGGCAAGCTTCAGTTATGAGGACAAACACTGGATACAGAGTTCACAAATTAAAAATATGAAGCTTGTATTACTGGGGAAACAGTCTTCTCTGTATAAGAAAGACTAAAATCTAACAATCAGAGATGCGTAAGAAGGTCCCATAAGAATTCTATTGAGTAGGCTTAATTAAATAAGCTAAACTGATTTTTTTAATAAAACTTTGATTTTAACAATTGGAATAAGATTGGATCTTCCTCTGTGTGATAGGCAGCAACTTATTTTACCCAAAAGAATGAAGATGATAGAAAAGAGTGAGCTGGTATTTTGACTGTTAACAGTATATATGACGAGCACGCGACTCACTGAGTTGTGTGACACAGTAACTGCACAACATAATGAAAAGAGTAGCTTTAAGCTTTAGTAGCCTCATGAAAATTAGCTATATGTAGTAGCTCTTGTAGAAAAAAAGACTTATGCTACCATGTCATGCTTTCATTCAAGCAGAATGCTTCTATAAGAAGTTGTTTGCATCTCCTATAACCCACAAAATGACAGATGATAAAGAAAAGGCACTCTCCTGAAGACAGCTCCTGGAAGGTAAGGCTGTGGCACATGATCCAATCTTATCAGGCATCAGAGAATCCAGATGAGCGGAGGCATAATGAGCAAGCTAACTTCACTCAGGCTTCATTCCTTATTAGCCAGGGGAAATTAGGCTTCATTAGTTTCATTGCTTCCCCAGTTAGCTGTGAAGCATTGCATTGCGTTTGCAGGGGAAGTGAAGTGAAAGCTTCTCTGCAGCTGTCAGAGATCCTTTTATGAGTAACAATTCCCAGTTCTGTGTGAAAAAGGGAAATCATCTGCTCTGTATACTATATGGTGACTGCTATACTATATGGTGACTTCAGGGATTAAACAGATGACAAACATAAGACAGAAAAGATCAATTTTCTTGTTCTTGTGTTTTCTTTTATTAGTAAGCCCAATATAAAAACCTCTTGAGTTTTACTCATTACTCTTCAACTGGCAGCAATTCTTTTTGTCAAAGTTAATATTATTGATTCTAGCAATATGCCATCTTATACACCAGCATCCAACTTGAAATGAATATGAATATATGTACCGGTATTTATTGAGGTAATCTACCCCACCTTCTGCTGTAATGGAGTTTGTCTGAGCTTGTTACTGTTGTATTTTCTTGGCCATACTGATAACTGTAAACTCCTGCAATGTGGTGATGTCTGCTGTCCTTTTTGTCTTGGGTTTCAAATGGTTGTTGCTCTGCTGATTGGTGTGTTACGTGTGGATCTAAGTGAATGTTTCTTGAAGTCTCCTGCTCTGAGTTCATCATACCTCTCCGGTTACTGTGTGGGGTGCCAGCTACAACACATCTGCTTATATTGCCATTTTGAGCAGTCCATGTTGTTGTCAACTTGTTCCAGTGGGACTCAAGGGGTCCACCAGGTACCTGGTGTGAAGTCAGACCCCTCCGCATCATGTTGCTCTGCCTGTGGCCAAAGCGTGACTGCTGCAAGACCCAAGAGCCTGGCAGCGTTCCCGTTCCCTGCAGCGACGTGCCAGCTGTACAGGTGACGTTTCTAGAGCATAAAGAGCCATTTTCGAAGTGGCATCTGGCAGCTGGCCTGCCTGAGGAGGTGGGAGCTGGTGTGTGATCAGGTACAAATCCCTGGCAGGGGTCACTACTGTGATCATTTTCAGAGCCGGCAGCTGCCAACAAGCCCTGAGGTAGTTTCTCAAAGCGGGAAAGCATTGTCTCTGTTTAACTGTGGGTTTGTAAACTTGGTTTATTAGCCTGTTGCACAGGGCCTGCTTTTCTCTGTGTGCACAAATGGCACGGGCTACCATCAGGTGGCCATTACAGAAGTTTCTCCACATCTGGGCAACACGCTTGCACTGTGCTGGCCTCCTTGCTGTCAACAGCTGCCTGTTCCCATTTGGCACATCCCCCCTAAGCACCATCTCCTTGAACAGGCAGAGCAATACATGCATTGTAGCGAGCCGCCTGCTCCTGCCAAAGGTACGGTCCCAGACCGAGGGTCCCACACAGGCTGCTGGCAGTGGTCACAAAAGAAGGGTTTTTAATGGCGAGATCGGAAGGCAGGGAGAGGGGGCTGTCGGTCAGATCCTCAGCCGCTCCTGGGGCCAAGAGGGCTACAACGGCGACAGGCTGCTTCTTGGTATAATTGTTCTGGAGTTCCTACGCCAAGGGTCATTCTGGAGCACAGCCAGGACCTGCTGAGCGCAGCATAATGCTGACTTGTATGCTGACCACACCAGTGGTCAATGTAAGTACAAGCCTTTCTGTACACTGCCTATAACAGTTTGATTTAAATGACACTGCTTAAGCCGTGGCATAAATGGTGCTCTGGTTCGTCCCCGGTTTTACCCCGCCTCCAAGGGAACTACACAATTTCCTGAAAACTGGAGCCCGAAAAAGACGATGTGTAATACGTGACAGTTTTGCAACACTGACTCTTACTGCAATGTGCTAGTAAAAATGCCGCTTTCCATTCATGGGATATTTTCTATATGCGCTGGAATTTCAAAACCACTTTATATACTGAAGTTTAATACTGTGCTTTCTGGTTCAACCACTTTCAATCAACAAATATGCTCCTAGAACTGAAACAGAAGTGCCGGGAACCAGCACCGCTCTCTGAGGTACAATAAGGCTCACCTAATTGCTTCCTGGCTTGCTGATCCGTCATGCTGACCCCCTCTTTGATGTTTTCTTTTTTTTTTTTCCTGGAGCATTAGTAACAAGTGAGAAATGCTGTCTCAGGGTGTTATATATGGGATTATTTCTGTATCCCCAGCACAATGACCGTATGTAATGGGATTATCTCTTATTTAAAATAAAAAAGCCTTGAAACATCAAATCCTGTTTATGAAAAAGTAGTTTCTTTACAGTGGTTCCTTTAATTGCAAAACATTTTCTTTTTTTACTTTGTAATAATACTTTTTTGTCAGTTAGCAAAACCAACCTAACTGCTGCAGATGTCTCCTTTCTGCAGCTAAATTTAGGCTGTTCTTCCGCTCCTTCTGTGTAGATATTCCTCTGACATCAAGAGGACTATGGCCCCTTTAGAGTACATTTATTGCTGTTGTAAACAGTGAAAACTGATGAGGCCAGATGATGGAGGCTTCTGCCAATGTTCCTTCTTAGCATGCTTTCATTTCAAAATACATGAACGGGTACCCGTTAGTGCCAAAAAGTATGAAAATACAACTAGACAGGAGGAAATGGGAAATGTGTGTCAGTTAGCACTAAATGTATATTCTGTTTTCTTCAATGAGGTATGTGAACAATTTTGCAGTACATAGCCGTGGGAGGAGGAGAAACTCTTGGTGCAAATCTAAGTAAAAAACATGTGAGTATTGGGGCGGGGGGGGAGAGAAAGAGAGAAGAGAGGCCTTTTCTAGATCTGGGTTAGATTTGTTGCAGTGTAAATTTTCTTTAAGATTAGGACTTTGCCACAGCCAAATCTAGTCCTGATTTTTAGACTTCAAATTTGCAAGTTGCCCAGGAGATTCTTTTTAGGTATCTTGGGTAAGCTCTTGTACATTTTTAGTTGTGTCTAAATCAAAAAAGTGTAAATGGAGATGCAAACTTTGATCAAAAAAATCACATCAGCAGAATTTGCTTTGAACTTTCAAGTCTCTCTCTGCCTCTCATGTGCACATGCATACCTAGTTTGAAGTCTTTCAAATGCGAGGTTCTGGTTGATCGTCGATCTGATTGAGAAGTAAGTAATGTTCCCCCTCAGAACAAGTATTTGAGTTACCCCTAAATTCACCAGTTTTAATATAGATTTTCCCTTTAACGGGCATCTAGAAAACGCTGCAAAGATCATTTACCTCGTGCATGTTTCTATCCGAGTCACCCATTTCTATGCTCTGTCTCCTCTTTGCTATCATGCAAAAAAGCAAGCTGTTTGTACTGTCTCTGAAGGCACCTCATTACCATTTCCAGCCAGTTTTGAGAAAGTAGCTTTCCTGATTCTGATCGGTCTATGATGTTAGCCTATACAGACCATTTCTTAAATTTTGAAATGAGCAAGGCTTTTCATGCTTTCTCCTACTATGCCCTTATGTTAACCTTATGTCCGCTGCTAACCGCAGCAAAGCTATTACTTTATCTTCCTTCAAGTCAGCCCTTCTTCTCCCCATGCTGTTCTTCGCTGGGATGACTGAAGGAAAAATCCACCAAGAGGGGGACGCCCGTGCTCCGCGCGTTGCTCGTCGCCTGGGCCGGTAAGGCCTGCGAGGCCTGCGGGCTGCCCTGCCTCTCCCATGACCTCGCCATGCAACGAGGCGGGCAGCTTCCTGGAGCAAGGAGCACCTCCAGCCGCCTGCTTTCACGGCCGGCAGCACAACCGGAGCCGATCCGTGCCCGGGACTCTTGCAGTGTCGGTGCCAACACAGTTATTTAGCCCGTTTCTGCCCGCTACCTCCCGCCAGCTGCGTACGCGCTGGGTAAATGGCATTTAACGGGGGATAACCGGTACTGCCAAGTAACTTTGGCGGCACACCTGTGGCTGTCCCGCCCTCCCACACCGCACGCTGCCCGTGCACCCGGGAGAGGGGCTCCGCCGCCCCGGGGAGCGCCTCACGCCCGCAGCGGGGCGGTGGCGATCAGCGCCGGGGACGCTGGAAGGCGGGTTTCTTCGCGGGGACCGTCCCGGTCCCGGTCCCGGTCCCGTTGGTGAGGCCGCGCCGCCTCGGCCGGCGGGACGGACCGAGGGAGGCAGGGACGGAGGGAGTGAGGGAGGGGGCGGGAGCCCGCCACCGGCGGCCGCGCGCTGCCCGCCGCTGAGGGGCCGGGCCGGGCTGGGCCGGGCCGGGCTCCCGGGACCGCCGCCCCCTCGCGCGGGCCTGGGCAGGGCCAGCCCGCCGCGCGCCGGCCCCTTTAAGGCGGGCGGCGAGCGCTCACCTTGCCTCCGCCCCGCCCCGCCCCGCCCCGCCGCCTAGGTACCGGCCCCGCGCCGAGCCGAGCCCTGATTGGGCGGCCGCCGGGCCCGGTCACGTGGGGGGGGGGGCGCGCTCCCCACAGCCGCCAGGCCGCCATTTTGGCTGGAAAGTTTGGAATTTCCGAGCAGTGCGAGCGGGAGGCGGCGGGCGGCGGGAGCGCCCCAGCCCTGCCCGCCCCGGCACCGGCCCGGCCCGCCCCGCCGCGCTGCACCGCGCCCTCCGGCCCGGCCCGCCTTGCCTTGTCCCGTCCCGTTCCGTCCCTCGCCGAGGCGCCGCGGCGGGAGCCCCGAGCGGAGCCGCTTGCTCGCCGGCCGGCCGGCGGGCGTGCGGGTCGGTCGGTGGGTCGGTCAGGTGGGGCGGCCGCCGCCGCCGTCGTCGTCCCCCCCCCCCCCCCCCCCGCGCCGCGGCTGGCACGGGGAGCCGCGCCGCCGCCCCCGCCGCGCCGCCCCGACTCGGGCTCAAAGTTTGTGAGGCGGAGCCCCGGCCGCCGGGGGAGCGCCGCGGCCCCGGAGCGCCATGCCCGTCAGGAAGCAAGGTGAGCGCCGCACGCCCCGGGGCCCCGGCAGCTGCCGGAGCCGCTGCCTGACAGCTGCGGCGGCGGGACGGGCGAGGAGGGGCGGCTGCCGGGAGCCGCCGGTCGGCGGGCAGCGGGCGGTGCGAGCCCGCCGAGGGGCACGGTCCCGCCCGCGCTCTCCCGGCTGCGAACAAAGAAGCTGGCGGGCTGGGCCGGGGCGGTCCCGAGCGCCCAGGCTTGTTGCGTCCCCGGCGTGTGCATCCCCGCTCCTCCTGCCCGGTGCCCCGGGGTCACCGGTGTGTCTGGTCTCCGCTTGCAGATACCCAGCGAGCCCTGCGCCTCCTGGAGGAATACCGCTCCAAGCTGAGCCAGGCGGAGGACCGGCAGCTGCGAAACTCCATAGAGCGTGTCATCAGCATCTTCCAAAGTAACCTTTTCCAGGCTTTGATAGGTAAAGGCTGACTTCTCTCGATTTGCGCTCTAGCCGGTCGCTTCTTGCTCATGCTGTCACTTGCAGTGCTAAGAAGAAAAGGTATTCTGCCCTTGCGTTAGAAGCCATGTGCTTTTTGTCGTTGTGTTTTTGTTTTGCATAGTAACACACGTGCTGTTACAGATCAACAGTTCACTTGTTTCATATACTTACACTATTTGAGGCTTTTGACTGGGTCAAACTGCTTAAAACTGGTGCAATTTTTTTCTTCTGTGACATGTTACTGTAGATTACTTTATGTAGACTGTTTTTCCACATGTCTTTATTCACCCGAACAATTTCTAAGGAGCACTTTTTTTTTTGTCAGTCCATATGTAATAGGTTAATGAGTGAGTTGAAATGGTTTGAATCTAAGGTAGGATTCAGGCCAGTGTTCCTGCTGAAGAATCTCTAAAAACATCACAAAGTGTATATCTGAAATGCAAAGTTAACTTAAAGTAAATGAGAAGAAATCTCTAATGCTTCAAGGAATACTACAGTGATCTTTTCTCTTTTGTTTGTTGCATATTAAAGTATAGTGAAAACACTACTAATTCTTAGTTTAGAGTATTGTGGTACTTCATTTAAAATTTTCCCATGAGTCTTTTTGAACTACTTATGTGTAATTTTTAATTTCCTTCATGTCTGTTCAGGGAAAAAAAAAAATTGAGCATAAATACAACTTGCAGAATCCTGACGTTATTTGGAAACTTAGGCAGGGGAGTAGTGAGATGTGGTTTCTCCTTGACTGATTGTCACTATCTTTATGACAGCTAATGAATGGAAGGGTTTTGTTAGTTTACTTTCAAGAGTAAAACTTGTGAAGTTCTGCAGCCTTGTCTTTTAACAAAGTAACCTGTGTCTGAATTGTACTAATAACAAACACTGTAGCTAAGTTTGTTATTTGGCTTACTGCATGGTTAGTGTCATACAGGTGTACCTCTTACTTCATAGTAGTGCACCTTCTTTGAATCTATGTTGTGGTGGAAACACAGGGACAGGCAAAACATAAATGTGCATTGCTGCATGTGGAGTGTTTTCTTCTGGAGCATTTATTTCATCTTCTTATGTAGGTTTTCAGAAGATAGTAATCTTGCTTTGTTTTTTTAATCATACAAGTTCATGAAAGGTAGTTGTGAAAATAGGTCAGTTACAGAAATCTTTTACTTACAGGAACTGTGTGCATTTCTCTTCAATACTGAGTTGATGCTAACCAACTCCATGATGAAAAGGTAGACACACTGAAGTCTTGTATTAGGAGCTAATGTACTGCAGTTGTGCTTTTTATTTTCACCAGGAAAATTTCACTGTTGACTACCATTTTTCTTGTTCTGAGGGTGTGTATTTTTTCTTTAAACTGTGTTGAAGATCCGTGCAGTACTCCGTTTTTCTCCCCTCCATTGCATAAGATACCAATCTATTAGCCTTTGCTATTCTAACCTGCAAGACAGTTTCTTCTCATATCCACATACGGATCTTCATTGTTGTAATAACTTTAGACCTAGTAGTAGTAAACTTGAAACAGCAGGCAACCTTGTGTCTGCTGGCTTCATTCTGCAAGAGCAGAAAACAGGAATGTGTCGTTGCCTGGGTGGGCTACATGGCCTGTTTGCTGGTCTTGTAAGAAGTAGTACCTTGCAACCATATGACCCTAGTTTCCGACGAGTTCAGTTCATCTGTGCGTGCACAATAGGTGTTATGCTTCTTGGGTGTGTTGCATTAACTTTGCATTTACTGGTTCCCTGTATGATTGTTTATTACAGAGTCTATGCGTATGTTCCCAAACTGTTTGCCTGAAAGGTGATAACACAGAAGGCTAGTACTTTCCAAGCAGTTTATGCTGTCAGCTTGAGTCTTTCTCCTTTAACCTGGTGTTTTCCATGGAAATAAGTTGGGGGAGTTCTTGTTCGTGGCAGGCTGCTCCTGGCTATTGTTTCCCTGGAAACATCTTTTTATGCTGTGACTGCTGCATGATGGGGGTACAAAGTGGGGGGACTTCCTGGAAAAGATGCTATCTGGAGGATGGCTGGAGTTACTAGGAAGACCTTGAGCCTCTTTCTGCCTGTCCTCTTTCCATGAAGATTGGGGAGCAGGCTGGATGAAGTATTCAGTTGTGCTGCAGTTTCACATTACTTCATAGCAGATTTTTAAGTGTGCATTTTAGAGGAGTTGTGGTGTGTCCCCAACTTAAATAGCCAATGCTGTTCTGACAGAAAGTTTCAAGTTCAACTACCAAGTTATTTCTCATATAGATACTTCTTCCAGAAAGTGTGCTACTTTTAGTTTCTGTTTTTTTTTTTTTTTTTAATAATACTGAAAAAGAAAAAAAACTTCATCCATTTATTTTCTGCTTTTTCTGCCAAGTTACTGCACTATATCCAAGACCTCCCTGTCCATGATAGGTGAGAATGTTTGTGAAGGCTGCAGTCAGGATCTGCTGTCGACTTAATGTATCTTTTTTTAGTATAATTTTTAACTTGGCAATCAAATGCTGTTCTTTCAAGCAAAAATTAGACATCACTTTATGTACAGAAATGTATCTTTAGGTTTATAATGGGGAAATTAGATACTCCTGAAAACTATACACTTTATCAATATTTCATGTATTTAGATGCACGTGAAGGAATTAAAGGTTGGGGTTTTTTTGGTGAATTTCTATTTGGATGATGAAGAATAAATGGCATTATTTTCTTATTTGAGTCTTTTTTTTATGTTGTCTTCTCCTTTTAATTCTGTCAATAAAACTTTAGTTCAGCAATCTACAAACTTGACCTGGTTCTTAAATATATAATTATGGCTTTAAATGATTTGAATTAGAGCAGTAACTAGTCAGTGTGAACAACCAGTGTTATGAAATTGACATTCTCACAGTAGTGTTATATTTTTCAGTGAAATAACTGTAAGAACTTCAAATCAGTTACAAAACTGGTAACCAAATGTGACCTCCTTAAAACAGTCTGTGAAAAGCCCGTTTTTTTTATTTTCTGTCTTCTGTAACGTGGTATTTCCCATTACCGTTGCTTCAACCAGCCAAGTGTAATGATGTCTAGTACTTTTAATTAAATGGATACCAATGGCCTGTAATTGAAATCAGCTTGAGAACAGTGTCAGTTTTAAGTAAATTTCCTACTGTACAGTCTCAGAATTGTGTGGTATCTTTTCTAGCTTGTCATTTCTTGGTTGTAATCAAAATAGCTTCTTATTGATATTCTGATAATTGCTAAGGTGAACCTGTTTATTAAGAGACCAAAGAAAGATATCCACATACGGAGGCATGGCATAAACTTAATTTCACTTTGGTAAAGAATTTGATATTTATCTTCAAATAGTGAGGTAATAATTCTGCAGATAAGTTCTGCTTCTACTTTAGGCACTTTTTTGCATTCTTGAGAAGATACAGGTTCTTCTAAAGGTACAGTTATATGATGTATTTATTGTTTTGAAAATATAAGAGGAGGAACACTTGCATACCGAAGTAATACTTCTGAGGGAAAAACATGTGAACAGACTTCTGTTTATACATAAATCTTTTTGTGTAATTAAAGTCTGTTTTAAAGTGGGTTGTGTGCTGCAGCTGACCATATTAAAAGTCTTCTAAAATTAAAAATATTGCTAGTTATAGCTAGAAACATGAAGTAGTTTACTACTTTAAAAATATTGCTTTTTCTGACAAACTAACTCCATTGGCACAGGTGTCAGAAAAAGGGAATTGTAAAAGAGTCACTACATACCCTGGCAATGGAGTTGGCTCTGCTGCCTTTCTTGCCTTGTCTGTCTTAAGTTTGTTTGTTTGTTTGTCTTTTATGTATTATTTTGTGGCTACGCATGTAAAGACTTTTTGGTATAAAATGGCAAATTTGAGTAGGGGAGGTTGAATGTGTTGAATTTCATATGTGTAAACAGTCTAATTTATTGCACTTGGAGTCCTTTTGCATGAAGGTCTGCATCGAGAGTTGTGCTTGCACGCTGGCTGTTCCTGACACTAAATATCTGGTATGGGAGATTTTGAAGAAAAAAATGTAGTGGTTTCAGTAGTCCTTACTGAACCAAAGAACAGCTCCCCCCAGTAATCATTAAGGTTTTTTAACCATAGTCTGGATTCATGAGCTTTATGCATTGGACAGAATATATTAAAAATGCTGTTAATATGTTTTTACACACCAGAGAAAGTAGTTCTGTCTCTGAAATTTTTGTAAAATTGATGGCTGCGTTAAGGTAAATTCTTTGTTCAGATTTATCAGCAGTCTGACTGGGGCTGAAACTTATAGGAAACAACCCTAGATGTTAGACTGAAGTAGACTGGATTGGGTCAGCACTCATCAAAGTTAGTACGCTTCGGAGTGGATTGACCATATTTCTGCTAGATGGCACGGGGCCCCAGTTCTCTGAGTTGTGTGTGGCATCTCTGTAGACATTCTTGCTCTTTCAGCTCCCTCTCAATTATCCAGCGTGGAAATGTTTTCTGCACTTGCTGGCTAAATTAAAATCAAACAAAGTAAGTGCAGAAGCTCTTCTTCATAACTGAAACCAAAAGTACTTGGTCTTGGGGAAACTTCAGTATCAGCTTTTATTTCAGGGATACAGTTAGTTAATAGAGCATATGGCATGATGACACAGCTAACTTTTCAAATCAGCTCAGGCCTCAGAGAATTTTAGTTTTGGGTATGTGTCATTGTGTAAGACTGCTATTCAGTTAACTTGAGGAAGGCTACTTTGTGAACTGCTTCGTATTTTATAAATGTTACTGAGGCCCTAGTACAAGTTCTTTCAGACTCAGTTGAATAATATTTACATTAAGAATCCAGAAATTCTTGACAGTAAGTCAAGGATCTGGTTAGATAGTCAGTGAATATTGGTGTTTTTTTTTTTTATTAGAGGAAAGTTCAGAGAGAATCGGATCTTCTGTTCTATTGGATACTACTGAAATTGTTATAGATGCCAAATAGGGTATTTTCACATTGAAATCTTACCCTTGCTGCGTTTTTATGACTTTTTCCCCAGATTGCAACTTCTGTAATACAATATCTTTGCTCGTATTTGAGACTGAAACATCCATGGATATAATTCTTGCAACTTTGAGATGTTTGTCTGCTTTTCAGACAAGTTACCTAAGGATATGTTATGGTTATGCTTATTGTGGTCCCCTTCTGAAACTTATGCAAAAGTTGGTCAGTTGCAGAGAGATTTGTCCTGGGGTTGTGTCTTCAAAGGTAGATAAGTACTTGATTATTGACATGTATTTTTCTTTATACAGATGGAGGGAGGATAAAACTCTTCAGTTGGTATCCAGACAACTGGAGTGTTAACTCAGGCATTGTTAGTATGCTTTCTGCCATGTAGTTTGTCATTGCTTCAGAATGTCCCAGTTTTTGGAAGAACTTCATGGCTTCCTCTTCAAGGAACCTAATAATGAGTGAAACAGTCTCACTGCTCCTCCTTTTTAAAGAACTACTTACTGTTTTGTATGCATGTAATGCAGTTCGATAGCAAAGAAAGTTCTGGGGTTGTGTGCTTGCTTTTTTAAGTGTTTTCCATGCTGTGTTATATATATATATGTGTGTGTGTGTGTGACAGTGCAATGTATTGAATTTTTGGGATTAGGTGCTGCTTTTGGTAGCCTAAAATAGCAAGGAAGACTAGTGTAAGTTGAGTAGCTACTGGTATGCAGATAAATAGTATTGTGGCAAAAGATTATCCTTGTGGTTATTATACTGACTGTGTATTCAGTGTTGAATAGCTGCACTGTAGAATTTATCAATTACAGTATTATTCTCTTTACAGGGTTACCATTAAAAGGGGCTATTGACAAGAAAAGTTTGTCAATAAGTCTGCTGTTCATCCAGGGGCTGAAAAAAAAGTCGAAGTTGGGAATAACTGGTATAGATTCCAGGTTCTGGGAAAGTTTATCTTCTGTCCTGTTCTTGCTTTACTTTCTTTCCTGTGTTCTTTTACCTGTTTTCCGTAGTTCTGATGACTGTCTCCTCCCATGCTGTGGTGTACCTGGCTTTGCTCCTAATCTCCCTCAACATTTGCTTCAGTGCTTGGGTGCAGTGTAGAGGAGGGGGGGAAGCATGGGAGAGGATGTTTGGTCTTAATCTTAGTCCTGCTTCCATGGTAATCCCAGCAGCAAGGGCAGAACACCTTGTTCAGATCTGCAGCTGGAATGCCATGTGCCTCCTCTGCATCTGGTTGCCTGTGTTTTGAGGGATGGCGCTTGTTTTGGTGCAGGTAGAATGTATCTTGAAAGAAACTGAACTCTAGCAGCTGACTAGTAGTCTCCTTGCACAGATGGCTTCCTGAATTATAACTAGGCCAAATTTGCAAGAATGTTAAGAGACCGCAGAAGGTGTAGGGCTGACACTAGAATAACCTCCTTAGCTTCTTGTTCCTTCTCCAAGTTAGGGAGGCTCTAGAGCTCTTTGGTAAAGCTTTTATAGGAATCTTGTCATGTGCGAATATCTTCCCAGCCATGTCCTCAAAAAAGCTGAGTTATTTTGGCTTGAAATTAAAAGGTCAGTCTAAGACAGAGGTGCAATAATGAAAACTTGTGGACAAATTGTAAAAACATTGCAAATTTAAGTCCTGTTTTCAGAAACTTGTGTTAGAATTTGGCTGCAGGAAATGTACAGATGTCACTGCTAGTGGAGATGCTAGTATGTGGTGCCACCCATCCTTGTGTTGCCACCAATGTCAGATAATTACCTTGGATGCTATGAGCTTACTGTTAGTAGAAGAAACCGATGCTTGTGCTGTCTCCTCTAAGCAGAGCTATGCACCTGTATGAAAGCTCAACTTGGGAGTGTTGAGTGAACTCATCCCAAAAATGGTTTGGTTTTTTTGAGCACGTTTCTCTGGAGAGAAAACTCCTCAGTCCTGTACTGACAGTATTTAGGGGACATCCTACAAATAAGACTTAACAGTAACACTTCCTTTGTCCCTGACAGGTTTCTGTTACCACTAAAGACAATAGTAAATACATCCTTTTAGGAAAAAAAAGTACATTGTTATATTGGCTGCTGATTTGCAATGGAGGTTGAGATATTTGGAGAGGGTGGATAACTGGGAGTTCATTTTTAGTTTGGGTTTGGTGGTGGTGGGGTGTGTATGGGTTTTTTTTTTGTTGTTGTTTTGGTTTTTTTTTTTAGGCTTAGGTTGATGACTAAATGTGCACAAAGTGGTATTAAATGGAAAAGAGTTTGGACAGGATAAGATTGTTATGCCAGTTTTGGCTGTGTGATTAAAACTTTAATTTTTTTTTTAAAGTTTTTCCTACCTTAGTTCTGAACATAGAGGAGAAGACCCTGTGGGTTTCTGAAGGAAAATTGGAAAGAGAAAAGGTGAAGATATGGTGAAGGAGTGATTAGTAAGCAAAGAGGAAAATATGAATGGTTTGGAAAGCGTAAGTGGACAGGCTTGCAAGGAGTTGAACATGTCTAGCTGTAAAAAGCAACTAGATAACCCACCTATAACCCACAAATGGTCAAGATGCTTAAAGTGTAAAAATGCAAAGCCTAAAAACAGTAGGTTACTGTGATCATCAAAGGACTGCTTTTAATTTTTTTTAAAAAATAATTTTAATAAGTAGTAAATGCCAATGAAATTTTAGTGATTCCCTCTATACCATAACATTAAAGGTCCAATATCAGAAACCTAAAGAACAACAACATGTAAAAAATTACAGTGCGTTGCTTAATACTTGTTAGAAAGCCAAAACATACTAAAGCATAGGCAGGGAAGAATGGGGTATGGGAGTCTGAGTGGTACAGGGAATCCTTCGCATGTTGATGGTTTCCTCCTCTGCACTGTTGTGTTTTCTTGAGGTTATTTCTGTTTGCTACCTACTCTCTGCTTCGTTCTTCATTACTTTGCAGTTCCATGTTACATTTGAATTCCTTGTATGTACAGTGTGTTTTACATAGACTGGATGCTTGTTCTTTTTGTTGTCCCCCAAACTGTTTTTGCCCAGTTCTCAAGGTTGGTTTCCTTTGACCAGTAATTAGCAGTTGGAAAGTTGTTTATAGCCTTGAGGCCTCTGATATCATCCTGTGCCTTTATTTTCAAGGCCTCCGCTGTCATTCTATGCTTGTGCTCCTCTATGCTGCTTTATATTCTGGGGTCATAGGTAATTAATTCTGCACAGAATAGTGACTTGTTACTGATATCTATTCGTTACAGAAATACACACACACACGCACTCTTATTTGTACATACAATCTGTGTGTGTGCATGTACTGAATGTATAGCTTTTACTTAGCTTTGGACAATAGTGTGATGTAACACCTACTGGTTTTACATATATTTATATATAATACTTGGAATATGTAAAAATGTATTTACATGCAAAATTATGTATTTAAATATTATTTCTGTATAAGCTGCATGTATTTTAAATATAAATCTTTATAAAAATAGGTGTTACATCACACAATTGTCCGAAGCTAAGTAAAAGCTATACAAATTAGATAAGTCACCTGGCTTTTAGATGATTGCTGTTAGAGTTGGACAAGATAAAACATAGCTCCAGGCAGGCGAAGACAAGTTCAGAGGCCTGGTTATTAGCTTAATGTGAGGCCGGTGGCCTGTTACAAGCAATGTCAACACCTTGTTTATGGGATTACACTGTTCTCTTAAGAAAATGCAATTATAGGTATCCCATCTTTGATTTGCAAAGTTAGTTATAAAAAGGTTCATGCATAAGGGAATGCAGAGAATAATTCTGCTCAGCTTTATTTTACTAGCTGACTATACTAAAATTGCATATTCCTTTCTGCAGGAAAGGTATGTGTGGAGAGCTTGGCTTGACAATGGGGTTTTTAGAACGTACGCTGATCTTAAGTTATCCTGATGACAAGTGTACTCTCTGTTGAACATATAGCAAAAAAAAAAGTATCAGACACTGCACATACCAGCACAAATGGCAAGCAGAGGCCTTATGTCTGATTTCTAAGGAGCAGGGAAGAAATCTATCTGAAGGAGTGGTGTCATGTTGCTGGTTGGAATCCTTGTCCTCGGAGGCAGATCCTCTGGACAGAATTGATGTAGGCTCTTGAAGTGCCATCAAATATACTTAATTTAGGAGATGTTGTAAGAATTTGTTTGCTTCTGCAGTTCTGCTGTTGTTTTAATTAGTGTTGCGGTTTTCGGTGAACCTGGAACTCTCTTGTGAGGTCGATTTGGGTTTCAGTTTATATTTGGTAGATAACTCTTTCTTGTTTGCTTTAAGAGTGAGCAGTTTTAGCTTCTAGTGTATCACATTACTGGTGAATGCGCCTGTTCAAAGAACAAAACTAAGATGAGTGGAGAATACGAGAAGGGGAAAAAATAATACACCAGCAAACAGCTTATAGTTGGTCAACTTCTACTGTAATGAATACTGAAAAAAATATTGTGTTTGTCACCACTGCTTAGCTTTTCGCATTACTAATAAGAAAAATAATTTTCTTTTTCACATCTGAAGAGTCCTCCTTTTCAGAACTGGTGGTCTGCATTTGCTTTGTATAGGCTTTTATTCTTGTTGCCATCAAACGTATTGCTGATTTGGCTACTTAATGTGGTTTTACTTGTAAGCTGACATAATTCCAGGATGATTTTCTGTGTTGCCTACCATTCACCGCTTTTTGTCACTTTGGCTGTCCTGAAACTTTGTTCTCCTATTTTTTGTCAGTCAGCTGTTCTTTCAGTGTCCCCCCTCTAGTTAGAAATGTTCCCAATCTGCGTTTTATTTCACTGTTGTGTGATATCTGATTTGAATTATTTTTCTGAAACTTAGTTTGAGGTATAATCTGTCTTGGAATTAATATGGGAGGAAGGGGCTGGGACATGGAAAAAGCACATCTAGCTTGAAGAGGGAATCTAACCATAAATGTAACAAAAAAAAAAAAATCTGTATTTTACTACCTTCTATTAGTAAGAATTAGGAAAATGTTAGAATTTTTCATATGCTAATAATGCATCCACAGATTGATATGACTTCAGTAGATATTTAAGTGTGTTCATGTGATGAAATATTTTTGTGAGCTGATACATAGCAGTAGACCAGAAGAAGAAATCTTTTTAGGTTGGATTTAGTATGGCCTGAGTTTCTTGCTTTAAAAAAAGTAAATGTCCAGCACTCATTCCTTGTGTACCTAAAGCATTCAGCATGCGTAGACTGCTTGCCCATACTTGTAAGTACTTAATGTTTGCATTCTGAACAGTAAAAATGTAAATAAATGTGGGTTTCGGTTTGTTTTTTTTTTTAAAGGTAGATATTATCATATAGGCACCAAATTCCTAGAAACTTTTTTGCGGATTTGGAGTGCATTCAGGATAGGCAGAAACTAATTCCTGTATTAAGTGGTGTATTTATTTCTGACATCTTTCAATAGTAAGTCTGTTGTGGTGTCCTTCATAGAGAAGTGGAGATGATGTATGGGACAATACTGTGCTTTTTGAAACAAGTCATTCTGCAGTATGAATAAATGGCTACCTCCACTGGCAGGGACTTAAAAGAATAGTAGCAGAATTGAGAATTGGTGCTCTAGATTTCTGTTGCAAAACAGTTGCACAAATAACCCCTTCCCATAAATAATGCAGTAATCTTCCTGGCTTGGTTGCTGTGGATTGCAGCTATAGAATCAACTTAAACCACTGCCTATTTTAATATACAAAGTACTCTCTATCGGGGTGGGGGAATATCTTTACTTGGTGTGCTAGATTGATGTATTAATGCAGCTACAAGGCGAATTTGCAACTGAGGGAGCTAATGTGAAAGATAGATTTAAAGGCAATTTGTATCTCTTAGACTGCTTTGCTCCTGTATATCTAGGTCACTTAACATCATCTACAACCCTCACTGCTATTTCTTCCAATCAGCAGTGCTAAGAGCAAGTATAACTTTAAAAATTAATGTAAGCAGTTGACAGGAATTTGACTCTTGCTCAGAGAAAAGATACAAATGGAATTTGAGAATTGCAGTTTTCTGAATTGGTAGAGAGCAGGAGTGCAATGTCTATATATATTAAAAAAAAAAAAAAAAAATCTAAGACCGAAACACCAGCAACAGTAAGACTTCCCTCATTTGCGTGGTTTCCCTTTTGTGGTGCAGCTCTATAAAGCAATTAGTTATTGTGCCTTTGTTACTGACTCTGGGCAGCTGCTGAAAAGCTGTAAGATTCTGCAGATCAGAGTCCTCCTTATTCATGGCTTGGTCCTATTTACTGCTTGGACTAACTGTGTCTGTATGTGTGTCTTCTATGAAGTTGGTGTAATTAAAAACGTGTTTACAACTCCTGTTAGCAGATTTTTACGTTGAAGAAGAGACTAAAAGCTTTACAAGACAACTTCTTCATTTGTCTGCCCTTCCCTTAGCCTATACCTTTTCAGATTTTTTTTTTTAATGTGAGCGTTGATGGATGTGATTACAGTTGTGGTAGCAAGTTTAATGTGCTTATACTTCCATAGAAACACCTTTGATGCTTCTTTAGACTGTGTTATTTTTATTGATGCTTCACGTAGTTGATAGGATGTCAATAAAAAAACCAAATGCAGCCAGATTCTTGTTCCCCAGAATTTTCCAGTTGAGTCTTCAGGTTTACAGGAAAAGCTGTGTATTAGTTCATAAGTATGATTCGTAATTCATACTGTTAAGGTTTCATCCTATTTCTGTTACTTAGACTGAAAAAGCAGATGATGACCCATCCTGAAAAAGCTCCTTTTTCCTAACTTCTTGCAACTTCTCTCTTACTGATTTCATCAGTATACTTCTATTTCTGTGGTCATTTAATTAAAACATATACCACAAAAAAGACCTTCTAATATTGCCCTTGAACAGTAGATTTCAGATAAGCGAAGGCTACATTAGCTGTAATTATGTATACCATAACTTGAAGCATAGACATCCATCCCTTCTACTATTGCACTGCAGTTATTCCATATGCTTCTGCTGTTAGCGCTGCAGATCGTGCTACTGGGGTCATTGGTAGAAGCCCAAAGTAAGCGGGGACACATAGGCTCTGAGATACGGGGTGTAGAGAGCGAGTTGTGTGTTCTGTGGGGAGGCTCACATGATCTTGGTGATACAGCTTCATCTGTAATAGGTAGATAAAATAGTAGGTATCTGATTTGTTTTGCAGGAGGAAGATGTTAAAATCAGAATGTTATAGTAACTATAAAGCCTAACTTCTCATTTTTTTCATGTCTTTAGATATTCAAGAATTTTATGAAGTGACCTTATTGGACAATCCAAAATGTATTGATCACTCTCAGCCATCTGAACCAATACAGCCTGTGAACACCTGGGACTTCTCCAGCCTTCCGAGCACAACAGTGACATCAGAAACACTGCCAAGCAGCCTTAGCCCAAGTGTAGAGGTAAGATATAGAAATCTCTGTTTTTTTTTTCTTGTGGAGACTATTAGCTCAGCATTGTTCTCTACATTTCCTTCATTTTATAAAATATTTATTTCCATAGAAAACTTAAATTATTAAGATCAATAGTCACAGGGGATTTAATTATTGAAATGTTTAGTAACAGATGTGTGCATTTTGCTTAGTCAAAAATTTATAAACTTATTTGTCAAATGTACCATTAAGTGACCATTAAATTGGATTTATGTTCTGAATTTGGAACCTCGCTGACAGGCTTAGTATGCTTATACTCATGCATACTGACGACTCTTCAGTCATTGCTTCATTAATAATTTGGGAAATCTGAAGCTATGTCTTTCTGATAGTAAACTTTTCAGTCTGTTCATAAGAAATTCTCTGCTACTTATACAGCTATGTTTTGGAAGGACTTTTTTTTGACAACTACATGAAGTTATCACTAGTGAGTGGTGAGAAAACTGAGCAGGGAAATGCACACTGATGTATATTTTCACTAAATCAAGATCTCCCTGCCCAAGTTAAAGTTATAATGTTGCTTGAATTTTTTTGCATCAGAACTATTATTTGTCCCCAGAGAGGTGAACTTCCTTTCAAGTGTGCCCTCAATACTGACAGCATTGGAAAAGGTGTGTCAGCTTCTCAGTAATAACTGAGGGCAGTGTGCTGTGATGACCCATTTTCATGACGCGGTCATAGTGCTCAGGAAGAACACTGGGGGAGACCAGCCAAAGGAGTAGTGCTGCGGCCTGTAGGGAAGCTCAGGAGCTTGTACTGCCCAGCAAGATAAAGTGGTTGGGATGGCTTACTGAGTGAACTCTATCAGAGGCTGTTTGGATTGTGTATGAAAGTCCACTTAGCTGCAGAACATAACAATCATGTGATGTGCTAGTGAGTTTGTGCAGTTAAAAAAAAAAAGTGCTTGTGCTTATTGTAGCTTTTCTGAAATTTGTCATATTGAAGCTAGTATGAAATGTGTCAGAAATGCCTTAAAGGAAGCTATAGAGGA